>NC_137770.1:94266405-95002808 GCF_963455305.1 Plecotus auritus
TGGTGGCGTCTGTGTTCCATTCTTCTGCCTGTGCTTGGCACACGACTGAAGCTCTTTTCTGTGCACAAAAAAATGGCTGCTTTATTTCTACAGATGGCACCAAAGCATACCATGCATGTATAAGGCAGTCAGTGTCCCCTGGACAGAGGTGGCTGTCATGAATAGGAAGCTATCAGCTTCTTATAAAATAAATTCTAGCCATTTTAAATTTGAAGGAAATACTGTCCCAGCCCAAAGCAGGATGGCAGAAAGTACAGGCATGCTCCCTGCGACTTCCCGCACCCACCCTCCATCCCCTGCCATCAGGAGGACAGAGCCACCCTCTGAAAACATAACGAGGAGGGCAAGAGTTCAGGGTGACTTCGTGCTGAACTGTATGGTGTCAGAGACTAACAGCTGTAGTCAAGGCAAGAGGGACTAATACCTGCAAAGTTCTTGAATAAGTGCTTTCATGTGTGTTTGATTCTCACAAGGACCCTGTGTGGGAGTCCACATATCACCATCCTATCTAATAAAGAGGGAATATGCTAATTGACCATCACATCCTCACAAAGATGGCGGTGCCCACAGCCAATAAGGAGGAAATATCGTAGTTGACTGCCACGCCCTCAAAGATGGTGGCGCCCATAGCCACAAGATGATGGCACCCAGTTCCCTCAGCCCCACCAGGGTGGCAGGCATGCGGCATGGCTGGGCCTGCCCCCAGGCAGGTCCGGCCGCTCCGTGCGCCTGCCTCTGAAGTCCCCCAGTCCCCTCAGACCCCCAGCTGCCCAGGGCCAGCCCGAGGCACAGGCAAGCCTCGTATGGTGGCTGCCCAGCCGCCTAGGGCCACCCGAGGTTCAGCTAACCAGAGCCAGCCAAGGCTTGCGCTGCCAGCAGTGGCAGCAGCAGAGGTGTGATGGGAGCATCACCTTCCCCTGATCGCCGGGTCAACTCCCTCCCCTGAGGGCTCCAGGACTGTGAGAGGGGGCAGGCCGGGCTGAGGGAATCCCCCCTCCAGTGCATGAATTTTCATGCACCGGGTCTCTAGTTTTATACATAAAATCCAAGATCCAGAAAGGTTCCCTGCTACACTGAGTAATGATCAAAACAGCTGAAACTGCATTATGGCTGTTGTCACTATACAAACTGTGCCCTTTTCACTTCACCAAATAAAACATGGAAGAAAATAAGCCTATTCTTCATCAGCCCTTAAATAACCTTACAGGCATGTGAGATGGTTGATAGTTAATCATACCTGTGACTTTCACAGACCCTTCTCCTACCAATTCCAACACACATACAACCATACTTGCACCCAATCCAGCATGGAGAGCATCTGAGGTAAATGGGAGAGGCAACTTTGACACACTTGTTAGTGAGAACACACCACTGGAGAGATGTGATTACACATCCAACATTACCTTTAGGAGGTCTGTAGAGACTCTTGATTTCTGTTTGCACTTATCTTATGTTGGTGATTCTCATATTACTTCAGCAAATTCAATCTCTGTTAATGTGAGCTAGGATTTAACAACTGTCAGACTTTGGTAGCAAATGCAAAACTTGGTAGCAGAACACCAATTCTACTCTCCAATTAAAAAATAGATCAGATACAGGGACATCAGTAGTTCCCATATTTCAGATCGAGAGTAGAGCCAATGCTGAGGGTAGGAAGTGTGGGATCCAAAAAGTTTGTAATGGGAAGAGACAGCTCAAGTTCTTGTGTTGTTCTGAGTTAAAAGAGTGTGATTTGTGAATTACATAGCTTCTTATTCACTAAGCTTACTAGAATCTCACTTAAACAGGGCTGTTGAAATCACCAATATAATGGTCAAATTTTCTTCATCAAGCCAAGGGATTCTCCAGGGAGCCCTTCACCATGTGCTTGGAGAGTGCAAAACAAATGACTTAGCCACACCTTGCTCCTGACCCTTCTCTGTTCTAACTGCCAATAATGGGAGAAACATTCAAACTAGGATCCCCAAAGAAAGAAGGAAGACCCAAGTGTTGGGATTGGCCTCAGGCATTGCACTGCTTGCTGGTTGTCCCCAAGAAATGCTGAGGGGCTAACTAACTCTTATTTATTTTAGGCTTTCTTAATACAAGTGATGGACACCAAGTGGAGATGCTTTCAGGATCCGATAAAAAGCTGGAAAAAGTTGAACATATTTTAGAAACAAAATCTCCTTTTCTACCTGTGCATTATAAATATGTAATTTAGATAATTGGGTGGCCAACTATTCCAAAATCCAAAAATGTATTCAAAGTGCCAAGGTTCTCAGGTCATAACCCAACCTTATCCCACAGAACTTTTGGAACATCTGCTTAAAAGTTCTGCTGGGAGCAAGCACATGTTTCAAACTCACTCACCTTCATGACTGAATCCCCTCTCTAATATTATTTTTCTTTTTACCAGGCAAGGATTTATTGCTATAATATACGTGCATGCACTGTATAATAAAACTCCTCTGATTACCTTATAACTGCACATTAAAAATTTACTAAGATAAAATTAATGTGATTTTAATCATCTTGTTTTAATATACAGAATATCAGGTGACAAGGAAAAGACTATTTGGAATTCAGTGTGCAATGTGCCTCTTTGTAGCATCCTCCTAACAATAGCTGAACTGGCAGACAGCATTGTCTTAAAATTTCTGATACGTGGATCCCAGGGGAAATGGCTGAAGTTGGGGTCTTTTAAAATGTGACCAGACAATACTTTTGTGACTATAATATAGAGAACTTCCCCGTATAACAGGAAGACTGAGTCAAATCAACGTATATATAGACCGTGGTACGCTCTCCTATAAGATTCAGCCAGAGAACATAACTTCAAAGAATCTTTTGATGGAGAAAAAAATGTTTTCATTCTCCCGTTTTATGAGAGTGCTGCAGGATACGTACAGTTGATTTACTATAATGACAGGATCTGGCTGCTGTCCCGAAGGAAAAGAAATCCTACTTTTCTCCTGCCACCTACCTGCCACATTTATTATTCCCAGCTAGTGATGTGGACAGGCAAGAGACGGGTTAAAGGAAAACATCGTTGGAACATGGCAAATAGAGATCATTAGACTCTCACCAGAGTCACTTGCATAAGGCCTGTGACCCAGGGCAGCAACATTCCCATGGTCAGGTGCCTGCTCCCTCCAAACCCCAATAAAGAGAACAGACCTCCCAGCTCTGCATGGCTGCTGAGGGCCAACGAGAAGTAACAGTCTGGCTCCCACCCTGTTGGGCAAAGCCTCAGCCAAAGAAGTGCTCTGACCCACTTTGGGCCCTTCCCTTCTGTTTGTTCCCAGGCAGAAGAGATACAAAAGCATCACTATGGCTGGGTGAAAAGTTGGAGAAACATTCTGGAAATTGACATGCAAATAAGCACCCCAAGTACTGCCCTTTGTGCTCAACATTCCCATGGCTGAGACCTGTAAAAACACCAATTGGAAGCTGGGCAGGGAGGGGAGTGCCTGGTGGTCTTGCAGCCAGGGTCTGGGCTTTGAGGGGTTGTTTCTCTACTGTGTCTCAGCCTGAATTGGAGCAGGTGAAACTAAACTTGTACCCACCAAATGCCTGAGAAGCCAACAGGTTTAGCTTGAGGGGCATCGCCTATGAATGATCCAAGCTGACCACAAGTCAAAAGATACAGACATGCTCCATAACTGGGGGTCCTGGAAAAAGCCAACCAAATATGTCTTCTCAGACTAAGTCAACTGTCACTACACCAGCTCCTGTACTCTGAGCACATGCACAACCTCCTGTGTAAGGACATTCAAGTTCTAAGACAAAATCCCTGCCTTTACACTTAATCCTGGGTTTTTAAAATCACCACTGCCTCTGAAAACCTCCAAGTCAAACTCCTACAGACAGATTCCAGGGCATACTGGATACAGTGCTAAATGGGGTCAAATGTTACCGATGAAAGTGGAGTTGCTGACTGGTGCAGGGCCTGCACCTCATAAAATAAATATAAAAGCAAACAAGCAAAAAAACCAAAACAAAACAAAAAAAACCCCAAACACCACTTTTATTGATACTGTGTCCCACTCATCCCACCAACAGGAGGCAAATTTTCTATGTTGTGCAGGGTCACCTACCACCATCATCTTCTACCCCTCCCAGTCATTCCAGAGCCAACTCTTCTTGAGACATTCTTTGTCAGGAAAATCAAGCCACACACTCAAAGCTCTAAGTTCTGTGGCTAGATGTATTATCTACTATCTATCAAGGAAGATTTCTTTAATGCAGTGTCAACTCAATTAATAGAAAGTTGTCATCTCATGTAATAAGAAGTCCAAAGGAAGGACAATCCTGAGATTGGTTAATTCAGTGGCCCAACTAAATCAGCAAAAATCAGGTTCTTCTCCTCTTTCTGCTCTTGCCTCCTCAACATGAGTCTCGTCCTCAGTTTTGTTTCTCATTTAAGTTTGTAGCAACAGCCACACCTCCATAGCCATGTCTAGATGCAGAGAAGGAGGGCTTGCATTTTTTCTTTCTGGTCTCTTTTGAAGTTGACATAAAATTTGCACCAAAAGCCAGGTCCACCAGCCATCCCCTAACTTCTCGTGGTTGAACTGCATCACTGCCAATGCAGTGGGCCTTGGAGACAATCTGCACACTTCTCTTTCTCTAACTTCCCAGGTTCAGTCTGTCAGCACTTCCTGTCAGTGGTTTATTCCAAATATCCTGCATCTGACTAGGTCTCACCACCTTCTTTGCCACCATCTCACCCTGGATTGTGACAGCCTCTCTAATGGAACCCCCATTCCCTCCTTTCCCCTGTAGTCTGAGCACAGAGCATGCTCAGGCCTCAGCTCTAGTGAAAATGTCCATGTAGCTTTTGTCACCCTTGTCAGATTGAAATCCAAAGCTCTTCAAGGTGGTATCCTTGATACTCCCACACCATCCTTTCATCATCTCTGCCTTCTCCCATCTCACTCTCTCTCCCAGAGTCTGCTCTGGCCAGACTGGCCTCCTTGCTATTCCTTACACACACGATGCACATCCCACTCTGGGCCTTTGTACAGGCTATTTCTTCTTCCTGGAACACTATTTCACCAGATATTTAAATGGTCGCTACCTTACTTCCCTCAAGTCTATAATCAGATGCCGCCTTCTCTGAGATTTCTACTGGTCACTATTTAAAATTGTAACCCTCTTCTCTCTACCTACATTCTCTATATTCATCCTGTCTTATTTTTCTCCATAACAGTTTCTACCATCTAGCATGCTATATAGTTTACTTATATATCTTACCTTTTTTTAACCTCCTAATGGAATATAAGCTTTACTAGGGACAAAGTCAACTGTCTCAACAACACTAGCTCCTGTACTCTGAGCAGATGGGGAGGTTTTTTCTGTTTTTCTTTTTCCCACCCCAATAACTTCAAAACGAGAACAGCGACTGGCACTGGTAGAAACTCATTAAGTACTTGTTTCATGACACATTCTAAAAATGGGTTTGGGCAAGTAGACCCACAATAGCTTTAACCAATCATGTTTCATGCTTAGGGCTGAGCTTGCTTCTCCTGAAGAATGTAATTGGGTAGAGGGATACATGGTGCTTGGGGGAGATACATGTTTGAGGGGAAATGGGTATTTATAAGGAATAAAAGGAAGACAAAGAGTTTGGGGTAAGCAATTAACAGAGCCAACTACATACACATCCCTTGATGGATTTCCCTTTCTAAAAACAAGAGAGAATTATCATACTGATCCTGAGTCAAAAAAAATACCATATTTCATTGATTCTATTTTTTCCACATTTTTATATCTCTGATTTTTGTGGTACTTACAATCAGTACTACATTATGATTCTATAACTAACTTGCAGTACTTTTTATCTTAGTGCGTCATAAAATGATGAGTTATCTTAAAATGTGTAGTGTCATTGAAATCCCATAATATCCCTTGAAATATGGTATGCTTCTGAAGTATGAAACAATACTAAGGAAGAAACATATTATCATCCTTGTCCATGGACATATAAGTGAGCTGCTATTATATGTATAAGCCAATTTTGAGATCTCTCATAATCTCTAGTATCATTGGACGTTTTCATTTTCTCTTGTCTTCCTATTGGGAAGCTTTGATTTAAGATGATGTCTGAGCAGAGAAGCTTTCTTCAGCAGTGTCGTTTGACCCAGATTGTATGTTTTTATAGCCTGAGCCAATTAGTTAAAGTGACTTTGACTATAATAGGGACCTGTGACATTCCTCAATATTATTGCATTAATCACCCTGGGACATTTTCTGGCTTGTGTTTGTAAGCTGGCTCTGACTGTGTCTTCTTCATCCTGATATTTATATGATTGGTTGCTCTCCTATGAAATAATGACCTTTGAGTCCTTGAAATTAAACCCTCTCTGATTTTCTTTATCTCAGTAAGTCCTTGGCACTTGATGGGACAGTGTGACTCACCTTTATTGTTCTGATTACTAATCAAGGGTTTTGTTTTGTTTCAATCTTTTAAACCTATATTAACCAAATGAGTGTTGGCCTTTGAGTTGACTTGGGTTGTACTCCCAACTCTATTCCTAGAGAATGAAGTAAACGTGGGCAAATTGCTTACCTTCCTCTGCTCTCATTTTTCTTATTATACATGGAGAGATTGTTCCAGATCATAGAAGTAAGTCTGTGCTGGAATGGGCTGTGGTGCCAGGACCAATGTGTGTTTAACTTGGACTATAATCCCAGTCTCCATCGTAAGGCTGCAGTGGAGGAGGGCTGGACCTCATCACATGCACTAACTTACCTATGAAATAAAATTAGATAAGAACTGACCTTGAACTCCTTGAGAGCAAGACAGGGTGTCTCATTGATCTTTGTAACACATCATTAGACAGATACTCCTTGAAAACTGAGACAGTATCATTATAATTCATTTCTGTAACCCCAGTGCCCCGTAGAGTGTAAGGACCTCATAGATTTGTTGAATGAATAAGTAACTGAAATGTGGTTCTCCTGCTATTCATTCCCCTTAGCCTTGATGGAAACCTAGATTTTCCTTACTACCATGCCTTCTTTGTATGTTGTTCCCTATTGTGTTTTTCTTATTTCACCTCCATACTTCTACTTTTGCATTTATTTTCTTTTTCCTCTTTTTTTCCTCATTGATATCATGTCAATTTTATTAATATAAGTCCTAGCCTCTTTTTTATGGTAAAATATACATGACATAAACATTACCATTTGGGTCATTTCTAAGTGTAGCAGTAAGTGCATTCGCATTGTGCAACCATCACCACCATCCACCTCCAGAAATTTTTCATCATCCTAAACTGACCCCTGAACCCATTAAACAACAGCTTTCCATCTGCACCTTCCCCAAGCCTCTCGTAACCACAGTTGCACTTTGTGTCTGTGAATTTGCCTGCTCTAGGTTTCTCATGTAAGAGGAATTCTATTCTGTCTTATATTCTGGAGATTTTCCCTTGCTCCCCCTGACCCTTCTTTTTCTTTCCGATTTTCTTTTGTTGGTCCTCACCTGGCCTCTCTGTGAACTGTCTCATGTTCTTTCTACTCTGCATCCTCAGCTGCAATCTACTGCAGAGCACTTCCTGCACATTTTCTTATTTGTTATCTCCACATGTTTTTATATTTTAATTCATTATTTCTAAAGTTGTTGTGTTATATTTAAATGTGTTTCAAAACACTTAAGGGCAGAAAGATGACTAAAATTTTTGAAAGCAGGTTTCTGGAAAGGGCTAGCTCACCAAACGACAGCACTGAACAGAAGCACCAGGGAGAGAGGAGAAGGGAGCTGATCTACTTAATAGGTTTGCCAGAGAAACCAGTGTTTCTGTTTGAAAACCACTATAAGGTTTCCATAAACTTATGGATTGCCAAGTGACCTAAGCATTATCTAGCATTTTTCTTCCAAAGTAAAAGATTTGTTGATAATAATAGCACAACCAGGAATGTTAGTGAATAGATAAACTTTGAGAACAAAATAGTAATATGTCTACAGTTTGTTTTTTCCAATATTAATCAGATTCACGTTTGAGATATACAACTGAGTGGTCAGATTATTATGATCTCTGAACGCATAATAATCTGGCCACTCAGTGTATATCCTATATAATAAAAGGCTAATATGCAAATTGTCCCCTTGATCAGGAGTTCAACCAGCAGGCAGGCCGGCCAACCGCCCATGTCCCTTCCCCCTGGCCAGGCCTGGCCGGACCCCACCCATGCACAAATTCATGCACTGGGCCTCTAATATACATATATATATATATGTGTGTGTGTGTATATATATATATATATATATGTATATGTGTATATATATATATGTATATATATATGTATGTATACATGTATATATATACACATATATATACATGTATACATACATATATATATATACTGAGTGGCCAGATTATTATGCATTCAGAGATCATAATAATCTGGCCACTCAGTATATATACACACACATCTCTCACAAAGATAGAGAAGCTAGTTTTCTCAGTGACAAAGGGTAGAAAAGAGTCCTGTGGTTCAGTTGCAAAGGCACACTGACCCCTCAGATCATGAGGTGCAAGTTAGGCACTCTAATTATTAATGTTCAGTACCAACTTTTCCCTAAAATCGGTATTGTTCATAGCAGGCTTAAATAACATTTGAGGGAACTTGTGAACAGTTCAAGCACACAAACAGAAGTACATAGTTAGATATTATTATAGAGTAACAAATATACATTTCATAAAATCTGGAAAACAAAGAAAAAAGTAAAATTACTCTAAATTGCTACTCGCCTTTTGCAAGCATTCTCAAGCATTTCTTTTCATGCACCAAAACGCTAAAATATATTGCAGCAGGGCAGAAAGAAAGCTAAAGTTTTTTAAATAAATCACAATGACGATATCTAGATTTAGATTAAGCCATGGTATATAAGCAATAGTGGGTGTTTTAGAGTGCATGGTCACAGACAATGAATCCTCCTTAACATGGAAAAAATAGAAGAGTGTTGTGACAACTAAATTAAATGTGTATGTAAATCACCTGGCATTAATCCTAATTGCCTATACCTCAGTGCTGGGATGCACAAAATATAATGGCTATTTAAAAATCTAGGCTATCATCCAGCATATGGATTCAAAGTCATAATGTTGAAAGCTTTGGGATATTTGCTTTAGTAATGGTTATATATTTTTTTAATACCCAAATATTATTAATTCACGCCTTTTCAGTTTCTAGGTCTGGGGAAAGCATTGGTCATTGGTACATGCAACCCAGAACCAGCAGCTGGTTTGCAACTCAAACCTACAGTGTGGTTATAGGAATAGCATTCCTATTTCTCAATGTTCCCAGGTTCCTGTTTTGTACATTTAGGTGTTGCTTCATTGGTATAATTTTTATGTGTTTTTCTCATCCTTCTTAGGCCTTTGTAGTTATCTTTCCAGCCTTCTCTCTGAAGCTTCTTTCTTACTACCCTCCATTTTCTTCCTCCTCACTTTTATGCCCTGTTTAATTCTCTACTCCCTTTTTCTTTGCATTTTAATTTTCTCATGTTCACATTTGTTCTGTAGCACTTTCTAGGAAAACGCGTGACTGTAAAATTTTTGTACCATCTTGTAGTCAGGTTCATGATACCTATTTATTTCTGAAATTTATCAGCCTAGAAATCTTTTATCCAAAGTCATGTTGATAATAATAGCACAACCAGGAATGTTAGGGAATATATAAATTTTGAGAACAAAATAGTAATATATCTGTAGTTTGTTCTTTCCAATATTAATCAGATTCACATTTGATATATTAGTACTCATAAGTGCTCACCAAATGTTTGCTGCAAATTTAACTTACATTAATCACCCCTTTCCTTCATATGGATTTATTTGATTCTCCGAACTACCTTATGACGTTAGTACATTTACGGATTGCCAAGTAACCTAAGCCCTTCATAAGGATAAGGGAAAGGGATACATGATTGACTTACAACGGTAGAGCTGTTTGGTTGCTAAGCCAAACCTAGAACTCAGGCTTCCTCATTCCATGGCATGTGTCCCACCCCTAGGCCACGCTTCTGCTCTCCATGTGTGTGGCCCTCATCTTGCCCAGTGGTACCACTGTCATTATTCCAGGATAGGATCTTCTGCTCTGGGACCCAGGTGACTACTGAGCATTACCATTCTTTCCTGCTCCTTGATCCTAAAAATAGATGTTAGGAACCAACCTGCATAGATATTAGCAACACCAACTACACCCGTGAAAGCTGACATTTACTGAATGCTTGTCATGTACTAAGCAATATGCTTCATGTGGATTAGGTTCACATTCTACTATATACAAGGCAATTTAAAGTGACTATAATAGAGTTCTCAGAATACTATACACACACACACACACACACACACACACATATTTATTACTATATGTCTTACCAAACATTACCAAAACTGCTGTACAGAGAAAATGAGTCTACCCAGACGCAGGGAACAAGAAAAAGAAGCAAAGTCTTAGGGAGATTAAGATAAAAGCAAAGTGTTACCAAGGAATCACTAATCTATACCGTCTGCCCTGAGCTAGTGACACTAGGGAAATAAATCTTTGTATTTAAGATTGCCTTGCTATTTATCCTCAATTCTAAAGGTCTTCTTTTCATAGAGAGGCACTATTTCTCTTCAAGGTATCTATAAGACCTCCCTGTAAGACCCTCCTGCATTAATTGTTGGGGTGCTTTGGCAAATCATAGCATAATTTGGGGATGTTATAATAAGAGGAAAATAAAGAAATCCCATGTTTAGGAAGAAGAAACACGAGTGCAAAAATCATATCAAATGGGGTAGGGGAGGAGAAACCTCATTGCCAAACATAAATTCTAAACAAAAGAAGGTAGTCATTACAATAATTATTATTACTACTAATATGAAAAGAGAAAAGCTTGGTTCTAGGTTCACTGAAAAGTTTCCCTTCAGTCTTGAGTGATTCTTCCAGGAGTGCAAGCCTATAATTTTAATTATATCTTGGCATTCTCATAAAGCAAACAGCCTGCTCAGGTAGTATTTATTACCTGTTAGGAAGAACACTTATGAATATGCTGCACAAATTCCAATTGCAGTGATCGGCCATGGGCCTTTTCAAGGACAGAGGGGTGAGTTGGAATACATGTGGGAGAGAAGTCACTCATTAAGGGAAGGTTTGTTATCCAGGAACGTATAATTAAGGAAACGTCCCAGCTTCTGTGACAGCCAACACTCTGGTAGTTGTTTGATTGCTGGTGTGGGTCAGGGATCAGCTCCTGCTACAAGATGTAGCCACATTAGTGTGTTAGTGAACTGGTTAGAAAGTAAATTACAGCTGTCTATCTCGAGCACATTATTGTCGGTCTTCATTGTTTTGTTTTTACTGTACACCAGCAGGACTGTGGCTTCTGAAGACTTTGTGTGACACGTTAGGCATTTTATCCTTTGAGTAAACAGTAATCATGGTGTGCAGAAAGTGAGGCATTGGAGAATTTTTCCTATTCTTTGAGAATTCCACTCTTCCTTTTTAGTTTGCTCCAAGGGCTCATTGGGGATACATATATTAAGCCCTTTAAATAGTTCATAATAAATCTTTGTCTCAGGCTGATTCTGACAGTTTTTTAAAGAGTCTTTTAAGAGAGAATCCTCAATCATTTGTTAATCCATGGGGTGATCTTCACACTTCAGGAAAAAAATAACAGCCAGGGCTCTTGGGTAGTGAAAATACAATGTAGGAAAAAAATGTATAAATATGAAAAATCCCAAGAATATTACCTTACTGAGATTACTTACATGTTCTGCATGTATCTAAATGCTTTCTTTCTTCCCTAGCAAGACAAAAACAGAAAGAAAAATCATTGTCAAAATAATGAGAATTTTTGTTGCTAATTTTATGTTTTTAGATTTATATACATCTCCAAAAATGTTAGATTTCAAATTGTGTAAGAGAAAATATTCTTTTTAAAGAAAACTCATTATCTCGGTAGAAAGATAATTTCTTCTTTGCCCTTGTTTCCCCTTTAAGACTACTTCTGGCTTCCCCTAAATTGCTTATATGAACACCGCTGTTTTTCCTGGTCGGGAAGAGGCATTCCACTTTTAGAGAAAGGATTGTAGATATTGGTTATTAGCGTCAACAACAACAAAAACATTGAAGGGCAAGACATAGCTTCCAGAATAAAGACCTTTCTAGCTTTCACTTTAGATACAAGGTACTTTGTCAAATATATTAGATGTTCATATGTTACAGAATATAACACATTTTAGCACCAAAAAACAACATATACCACCAAAAGAAAGTAAAAGCAATATTATCTCCCATGTAAAATATTAATATTAGTAACCATTACAATACCTGTGCATTGCTTGTATAATGAATGGAAACCATTTAAAGTCTCTCTAAAGAAGAAAAGAGTGCTGGATCTCAAGTGTTTTATGTATAAAACATATACTATTTCAGGGAAACGTATTTGAATATATAAGGTTTTGCTTATAACTGAAAAGACTGAGGAGGAAACTAGGGAATGCAGGTCATAGTGAGGTAAAACATGAGGTAAGCACAGCGACGGAGACATTTTTCTCCACGTATATGATCTGGACCTTTGTGTCATTTCTAAGATGCAGCTTCTCAAGCTATTGAAAAATACCAAGAACTTTACTAATGACATGCAAATGGAGTTTGTGAGAAATAAATGCAATAATAAAATGGACAAATGGGCAAAGGAGAGCCTACTGTTTGACCTAATGTGAGGGTGTTATGATGGATTCACCCTCACATTAGGTCAAATAAGGACCAGAACAAGGGCAGCCACAGATAGCTGGAGGCCTGCAGGTGAGAGGGTTAGCCACAGTTTGGATGAATGCAGTGGGAGCCGTCAGCTACCAGGCAACAAGGAATACGTGGTGCCAGTTTTTAAAATAATTATTTGCCATTATAGAATATACAATTTAGACCCAGAAGCCATCTGATATAATGTTAAAGTGTGGATGTTAAAAATATCAAGTACATCATTAGAGCTAGCTGTAAAATAGGGAAAGGAGCAGTAATTAATATCAATCATAACAAATTTGCTTTGCACCCAGTTTGAAAAAAGCCTGCTTCTTCCCCATTTTCACCATCACCATTAGCAATAGCTTTTATCTTTTTAAACTATAGAAAAAAGGGTAATTCTACAGCAAGGATAATTACAAACTATGTAAATGGAATTTTTAAAATGACTGCTTTTTTTATTCCCACCACTTGAGTAGATTATGCATAGCCTTGCAGAAAATATACAAGTGACTTAATGTCAAGTTCAGGTGTGGAAATGATGCCTATACATATATCATGAGGTCTACACATATAGGGTGTCCTAAAGAATGTACTGTATACACACACTTTGAATAATTATAAAGGCAATGTTTGTTAAAATATATTTATTTTCAAAATTGAGCTATCAGCTATTAAAGTGTATATACCTATTTTTGGAACACCCTATATATTAACTGACCATGATTATAATGATGAAGTCCTGTCTTTCTCACAGTAAGCAGGGCTACTTCCAGCAAACGATTAGAAGACTTTGTTTAGGAACTCAGAGCAGTGACCACTGAAACTTACTGGATCATAAGAGAAAGGAAAACTTGCCTAATTAAATGCATCAAAAGTAGATATTCATTAGCAAAATAACAGGTAGAGTTAATTATCAGATGCATGCCCATTTCTGGCTCCTCTAAATTATTGCAAAGTGTGAATAAAATTACTAAGAATATTCTCCAATAAATAACCCTCAATCTTTTATTGATGATGGATTTTACACAATAGTTCTAACCGAAAACATTTTGAAAAATAACCAAGATGTACTGGAATCTTACCTAATAATAGACAAACATGTAAATTGACCATACTTCCATGCCCACAGCCAATCAGAGTGAGTATGCAAATTAGAAGGCCAAAGATGGCAGCTGCCCAGCTGCTCCAGGCTCAGAGTGGCCAGGCAGGGCAGGACACCTGCTATGAGAGGGAGGGCGGGGGTGGGGGGGCGCGGCAAAGGGATCTACAGGAGCTGAGTGCCCCAGCAAAGATGAAGAAGGCAGACTCCGGCCTGAGCGAAGGCCTGGGTCCCAGATGCCAGAGGAAACCTGAGCTAGAAGCCAAGGGAAGGAAGGCCTATTGCACGAATCTCTTCGTGCAACGGGCCTCTGGTAGAGACATAATAAAACCAACAAATTCTAGCTGCCCAGGTTCCTCCTCTGTGATAAATAACAATAAATTTGCAGAAGATCGGGGCTCAGGAGACTGTTGTGGAGACCTGCCAAGCCAGGCTCTCTTCTCTCCTCAGCACACACACACTCCCCCAGGGAAATAAAAGCTGGCCATTGTACTAGGCCCCACTTCTGAGAAGGCAAATTTGAAAAAGCCACATGATTACACCAACATTCATTTGGATGTTCAGTTATTGCTTAATTCTCTACCACTCTCCATTGAGAAAGTTCCAGCCATTCAGAACTGTTTCTCTGTTCAACAAAAGTATCTCAGGCCAATCTCCTAAACTCCTTAGTTCTTCATCCTTTATTTCATAACCACATGACCGCTCTCATGCAAAACCCTTGCTCTGTGCCACATAGACTCCTCATTCTTCTAGGAGCAGGGTTGCCAGATTTAGCAAATAAAAATACATTTGAACTTTAGATGCAATATTCAGGTCATATTGGGGAAAAAAAAAACAGTTTTTGTTTATCTGAAATTCAAATTTAACAATGTGTCCCATATATTACCTGAGAACCCAGATTAGGAGTAAATTCTGCTCTTCCTGCTTATTAAAACCTTTCTCCCGTGCAGACCGCTAATCTTGAGATGCTGTGAGTAGAGGTCATGATTCCTATGCTTCTGACTCTCCCAACATAAAAGGGGAGTGTCATTATAGTTTGTTCCCACTGCCACCTCCGCACCATTACTCCCAACATGGAGTGGGTCAATGGGGGTAAAAAGGGAGAGAGATCTGTAATACTGTAAAAAAATAAAATAAAATAAAATAAAATAAAATAAAATAAAAACACTTTTTCTTTTTAAAAAAATAGCATTCTTTACCTGTTCTCAGTGCCATTGTCTGTCAACACTCACATCACTTCCCCACCTTCCTCGAAGATGTGAGCTCACGCCCTGCAGTTCTCTGCAGCAGTCTCCTCACGTAGCAGCAGATGCCAGAATGAGAGTCTCCAGGATGGGTAACCACATGCACACACACACATACACGTCCTTGACTGTCAAAGCAAGAAACTCATTCTTTGACTTATCTTTAGGCCCCATTGGCATAATTGGACTTTGACCTTCAACTGCCCTTTGTTTTTAAGATGCCAAATACCTATTAACAATTTTTGAGAAAACATTCTAAGGTACAAGAGCAATGAAAGAAGCTACAAAGGGGGAAATGTATGAACTTTTCTATGTAAAATTTAAAAACTTATGTGTACCAGTGAACATTCTTAACAGAAGTAAAAGGCAAACAAATGGGGAAGTATTTGCAAGAAATATTTCAGAGATAATATCCTTAAAATATATGTATATTTAATTCAAATTAATAAGAAACTCAGTTGGAAAATACACAGACGATACAAATATATAACTCACTGAAAAAAATTAACTAGCCAATAAATATATGTTAAAACATTATTCAACTTTATTAGAAATAAAAATGCAAATTAAAAACATGAGATGTTTTTACATATTACTTTTCAGAGAGACCCAGAAGAGTAACTTTTCTGTATCTTCTGCTAATTTAATAATTTTTATAAAATTAGAACAAGTATTTTAAGATGGCAATCAATATGAACACCAGCCAACATTGCTGAGAAACGTAAACTGACACAGCACACCTTTTTGGAGATCAGTTTGTGCACATTAGCTTTTTGAAAGGCTCATCCTCTTTAACCCAGTAATACTCTCTATATATATATCAACACTAAGAAACAATAAGGAAGTTGGAGGAATGTTAATTAAAAAAAAAAAAAACACATCACAATGCAATGAAATATTACATGGCCAATAAAATAGTGTGTTTGAAGCCACTAGAGCCCCAACATCCTTTTATTCCCCCAAACGCTATCTAATAAAAGTAGAGTTATTATCATATAGTTAGCTACAATTTTTAACATTAAAAATGGGAGAGATGGGTATGATTCTAATTTTGAAATATATAAATAAGACCACAACAAAACATATTAATGCTAATAGTAGCTGGGTAATAGGCTATTGGGGATAATTTTTAAAATTTATTTTTAGTTAAGTATCATTGTTACACAATCTTATATTGGTTATATTGGTTTTAGGTATATAAGATAGTGATTCAACATTGAGAATATTTTTTCTTATATTTTGCAAATTTTCTATGAACAGAAAAAATGGAGATAGATATAAACAAACTTGTTTAAAAGCAATAAATATTCTCAAAAATCATTCTCTGATCAAAGTTTCCTTATTGGCTGCTTCACCCATGTCACCATCCCCAGCCCTGTCATCCTTATTCCCCAGCTCATCAATCACTCTGTCAGTTTTCACTTGCTTGTCTCCTAACCCTTTGGGATCTCTTATTTGATTGACTTTCTCTCAGTCCTACTGTGCTGGCTCCCCTCCACAGGAAAACCTCACTGTCTTGAGCATTGCCTGGAAAACCCAAAGGCATTAGTAGTAGGGTACCCTAGAACGTTAATGCTCTTAAATTTAAGGCATGCAGCTTGTAGCCACTGTGCAATCTGTTTATTTTTTTCTACTGATTCTAGTTGCTTTGCCCAGATGAAGCTGATTCATAGCTTTTTCTCATTCTCAAAATCCTCTCCTCCCACTTCCTTTGTTTGTCTCAGCAAATCTTTATTATTCACTACCATTCCCATCCTCCCTCCCTCCTCTTCTCTCTCTCTTTCTCTCTCTCTTTCTCTCTCTCTTGCTCTCTCATCACATTCTCCTTTTTTTTTCTTTCCTTAAATTCAGAGGCTACCTTCTTTTTCTCTATTACTGATTAAATATCTCTTAAGATTTAAATTCTTAAATTAGTGTTTCCAGTGTAAACAACTTAAACTAAGTCCTCTCAATCAGTAAATATACTCAAGGTTTCTTTATTTTTATCACTGAAAGTCACTAAAGAGAATAATATCATTTATTTACTCAATCTGTATCCCACTTTGCTACTGAAGCTGCTCTCTTTGGAGATCCCAAAGCATTGACAACACCAATGGATATATCTGAGAGGCAGTGGACACTGAACAATTCTGTCCATTAACTCCTCCCTTAGTTTTCTCCATGTTAAAATAAGTGATATACTAAAGATAAATAATTTATTTTTGGATGAAGGTTCAAAGAGAAAACACAAAAAAAGAAAGAAAAACACATACAATACAGTTAAAAAATGGGCAGAGGACCTAAATAGACATTCCTCCACAGAGGACATACATATGGCCAACAGAGATATGAAAAGATGCTCAACATCACTAATCATCAGGGAAATGCAAATTAAAACAATGAGATACTGCCTCATACCTTTCAGAATGGCTATCATTAATAAATCAACAAATAACAAGTGCTTGAGGGGATGTGGAGAAAAGGAAATCCTCATACACTATTGGTGTGAATGTAAATTAGTCACTGTGGGGAACAGTATAAACATTCCTCAAAAAATTAAATATTAGCTTTTAAAAAGACATGTTCAATCTTCATCGAATTGTCATATAATCTAGCAATTATACTTCTGGGTATTTATCCAAAGAAAACAAAAAACACTAACTCAAAAAGTCATGTGCATCCCTGTGTTCACTGCAAAATTATTTACAATAACCAAAAATGTGGGAGCAACCTACATGTCCATCAATAGATGAATGAATAAAGAAAATGTGATGCATATATCCAATGGCATATTATTCAGCCATTAAAAATAATGTAATCTTGCCATTTGCAACAACAGAGGTGAGCCTAGGGGTATTATACTGAGTGAAATAAGTCAGAGAAAAACAAATACCATATGATTTCACTTATATGGGGAGTCTAAAAAAATAACAATAAACAAAACAAAATAGAAAAAAAACCTATAGATATAGAGAACAAAGTGATGATTTCCAAAGAGGGTGGGAGGAGTAAAGGGATGCGAATAATTTTTTTTAAAAGCAGATCATGTCTTCAACACACACACACAGCCCCCAATCTAACCTGCACTAATGCATAAGAGGACTGTTCTAATAATTTAAAATACCCAAAACATTTTTCAAAGCTCAAAGGATAACATTTCTAGAATATCTTTGTCACTCGTTCATATCTATTAAAATAATAGTTTTCTGTGAAGCCTTTTACCAATCTGCAATCATAAAGTTGTAGAATGAATTGTGAGCATGGAGGTGTGTGGTATCTTCACCCAGATATCCACATGTCTTAGTCCCCTCTCAAATGCCATCTCATCAGGGAGGCCCCTGGGGCCAACCAACCAAAATGTGGCCCTCATCCCTCTTTAGCCACTGAGTGCATCCTCTTCTTTATAGCATGAATCACTACCAGAAATTGTTATGTATTTTCTCTTCCTCCTAAATGTAAGCACTGTTACAAATGGCCCCATCTCATTATCCTATATAATAAAAGGCTAATATGCAAATTGTCCCCTTGGGAGTTCGACCGATTGGGAGTTCGACCACTTGCTATGACATGCGCTGACCACCAAGGGGCAGCGTGGAATGAAGGAAGGTCCAGGCCAGCAGCTGGCAGCTGGGGGAAGGAAGACCATGATCACCAGCCAGGCCTTAGAGACCCTACCTGTGTACGAATTTCGTGCACCAGGCCTCTAGTACTCAATAAGTATTTACTAGTAATTTAAATATCTGAACAAAGACAAAATGAGCTATAATAAAACATGTAATATATGCTTACATGTGCTATTTAAAATACTCATTTTGTGCTGAGTAAGGGCAAGAAGTTCCAGGGGCAGGCAAATCAGCCTTTAAGAACTTTTGAGGTGCACTCTCCGTCCACAAGCCTGCACGGGGAGAAGGGTACTTTGTGTATCAATGGCTTGAATCACGGCATGATTTTCCACCCAGTGCGCCCTAACTGTCTCTCATCACATGCCATTGTTGCAGTTAGTCAGAGAGCTTTAAAGCAATGAAAGGCAGCATGCATATGTGTGTATCTGCAAGTACCTCTGTAACCAGACTCCTCCATATAACTCCTTTTAAAACACAGCATGTCCACAGCATCTGGGCCTGAGATGGAGATTTGGCCAGAATGCTAAGAACATAAATGTGGCCATTTGCCTCGATACTGGCAACCAGTCACTGCCCTGTGGATGGGCTGCACAGAAGATTCATGTATATAAAATAGTATATTAAAGTAAACTTACAAAAGCAAAGAGCAATCATTGCAACCATAATTTTTTCTTCCTCTTTGGGAGTCTAATTTTAAAAGCATTAAAGAAGACAGCTGCTCATGCTGTGATATGCACTAAACAGCCTGAAGGATGGAAAAAAATATATTTGTAGCTCATAATAACTATTGACCTTTCTGATATACAATGTTCTCTGTGTTAGCTATTCGGTTCTATCAACAGTGAAGATTGAACATGACTTTTTAATAGAAAACATGGGGTTTCAAGCTGCCTTCACAAAGGTGTTTATGTATTGTTATTCTGTTTTGTACTACAAAGACCATGCCTGATGCCCTTTGTCTGACATCGTGTTTGTCGTTAAAAAAAAAAAAAAGGAAGGAAGGAAGGAAAGAAAAGAAAAGAAGGAAATAAAAGAAGGAAACAGAAAAGGAAAAAAAGCCTTGATGTTATTGAGTATATTTTATATGAGGAATTGGCTCGTAACCACTTTATAGTCGTGATAAAAGCATTGCCACACTTGATCCCATATGCAATATTGGTAATGGAATCCAAGCGGTGTCCCAGGAGGACAAGCTATGTTTTTCTCCCAGAATAGATCCCTCAAGTGGCAACATTTATAGGGAGTCTCCAGGAAGATTTAAAACGCTCGCTTGCAGTATTCATGTGGCATGTTCTGTGGAGCACACAGCCTGCTACCAAATGGGTCACATTGGATGACATGTTCTCTGAAAGGCTATCTTCACAATACCTGAGTTTCCCCCTTGAACTTTCCAGTTGCTTAGGAGTTGTGTACAGAAACACCCACTGGTAACAGCTTGACTCTGACACTGTGTATATTTCCCCAGAGTGGTACATCCAAACACCAACTGTGGAGCAGCAGGCAGCCACTGAACACGCTCCCCTCCCTCCGGGTACAGCTGCACTGAGTAGCGCCCGCTGCGAGGCGAGGTGCAGGGACCTCAGAGGCAACCTGAGGCATTATGATTCCCATCCAAGACAGGTGGATACTGCCAGCGAGTTTGCGCTGACAGGTGGCATGGGTTGGCAGATCTTTTTGACGGATTATTTTTTATGTTACTTTGAAAGAAGTTTATTGCATCACTATTGAACCACAATTATGTTCACACCTATGCTCCAGAGTTTCAGTTGATGATTCACTCGTTTTTAAGCAAAGCTGAGACTCACAGCTGAGTGGGAATGGGAATCAGCCCTAATGAGACTAAATAAATTTTGCTTTTTCATGGCATTCCAGAGAAAGCTGGGGAGCAGAGAGAGGCTGATTGCTGAGCCAGAGCGGAATGGCTGGAACTTCATTTGTATGACACCCAAGGGGTGGTCCCACTGTGTCCACAGAAGATGGTGGACACCATCTCACCACCAGAGGCTCAGTATCCAGGCCAGGCTACTAAGAGCTGCTACCCCCTTTAAAGTTGCCCTGCCACGTGGTAGAGGACAGGCCAGTGGGATGAAAACCAACCCTCAGAAGACAGAGAACAAAGTATCCTCTGATTCTGGGGGAAATCAGGCCAATCCTCTTTTAACAACCAAACCCACTGGCCCATGACTCTGAAAATAACACTTTGCAGGAAACGCTTCCTTAGAAATGAGTACAGCAGGAGACACAATGATTCCCTCTCCCTGCCCCAAAAAGAGAGAGAGCAGGGAGGGAGGGGGGAGATATGTTCGGTGTAAAAGAAAATAATTCTTCTTAAAAGAAAGCATCTGACTGTTACTTTATTCTACACGCAGACTGAGTGCCTGTTTATGTAAAACACAATCCTAGGCACTTGGGGAGATGAGGGAGGATGGAGAAGAGCAGAGAATAGACACAAGAGCCAAAAAGACATCAGGCCTGCTTTTCAGGATCTCGCAATCTTGTAGATGACACTGTTGATAGCATCTCTTGCAAACTGCACATTTTAAAACATCAATTGAGCATTTACCTTTGAGAACACAGGCCCTGCTTACAACAGTCAGCATTGCAGGTAGTTTTCCTTGCACATGTGGGTTCTCCAGGTACTGACACATTGGGCAGTGCATTCCTTCTGCCACATGAGTTGTACACACATACATGGTTGTCACATATCAAAACAAGGCGATGATTTTTCCAAAGAGTTTCTATGTGGATGTTATATTAGTCATCTATTGTTGCAAAACAAATTACCCCAAATATTGACAGCTTAAAAACTACAAAGCTATCTTACATAGTTTCTATGGGTCAGGAACCCACTAGCAGATTATCTGAGTAATTCCAGTTCTTAATACCTTACTCCCCAACTCCACTTCGCCTTTTTTTTCCTTTTTTTTTTAAATATATTTTTATTGATTTCAGAGAGGAAGGAAGAGGTAAAGAGAGATAGAAACATCAATGATGAGAGAGAATCATTGATTGGCTGTCTCCTGCATGACCCCCACTGGGGATCGAGCCCACAACCCGGGCATGTGCCCTTGACCAGAATCGAACTTGGGACCCTTCAGTCCGCAGGCCGACATTCTATCCACCAAGCCAAACCAGCTAGGGCTCCACTTCTTTAAAAAGAAAAATACTTTGTTCACAATTGAAGAGTAACAAAGTTTTCTCAAAACTTAACGTTTTTAATTTTCTTTCTCCCTCATACATCAGGATTTGGTGGCAGTTGGAGGGTTCTGACGTTTAGAATTACACTAACAACACTTGGAGTGCACTGAAGGAAAGGCCCTCTTTATGCTTTGATCTCATTCACCTGCAGAGACCCTGGAGAGAATACTGCAAGTGTCCAGAATGGACCTGGCCTAGGATTGGCCAGCGAGAACTAGCTGGTCCTCAGCCACCCGTCCTTCCCACCCTCCACCACCTCCTGCCCCTACATAATGATAAGGAAGCAGCAACTCCCAAACCAGTTAGGGACTCATACGCAGATGTGGAATAACACAGACATTGTTTCACAGCATGGTGGCATTTGCCAGCACAAAAATTATTACAACGTTCGCCATAAATTGTTCTGTAAATTTTACAAAATATGCAAAAACTGACATTTCAAGAGCTGAGATAATTTAGATTTATTAAAAAGTTGAGGCCCTTGACATTCAGCAAAAGAGAGTATATTTCTTTATCTAGCTTTGAGTTGCATGCGTCTTATTTTTGTTCTTGTTTTTACCTCCTTGTTCATCATTCATAAGTCAAAACTGGCCACATCTAAGCTTTGACCACTTAATCCAGTCTTAACCATAAATTTCTCCTGTGTCTCAGGCAGCAGCTACAACTTCTCTGAATCTCAGATTTCTTATCAGAGCATGCAGCTATCATGGCCTGCCTCAATGAATTGACAGAAAAGTCTTTGATTCCTAGAAAGCACTCTAAAGTGCTTCTTCAACATAGACTGGTTCCCACTGTCTTTATATAGCTCCAGTTCTAAGGATACGTTTCTCATTACTCCACCCTCTCTTCACGCTCCCCCCAACACATACATACATGTATGCACACACAGGCATGTATGCACACACATGCACACACCCCTTCTCTGTTGAGTGCCGCAGTCCTATCACCCATCAAGGCCATGCTGCCTTGGCTCTGTCCCAAGCAGAACCTTCATTAACATGGTGCTTCTCACCTGAGACACTTAGGAAGCCTCCCCTCTGTCTGTGTACAGGACAGACACCATTGTTGGAGCTGGGACGGCCACAGCACACGGGTTGGCCCTGAGCAAACATGGCGGTGTGTGGGTGCCTGAAAGAGTTTGTCACATGCTCCTTTGATAAGGACAGTGTGGCTCATGACCTCTGCCCCTTCTCAGAACCAGACAGTCATATGGAACGAAAAGAGAAATCTTCATCAGGAATCAAACCCTTCTCCTCAACGCCCACCCCATCCCTTCTCAAGCTTGAAATAAAGCTTGAGGGCCAGTTTATATTTTAAATCTCAGCTTCCATGGGGCAAAATCTGACTTTGACTTTGACAACTGCATACCAGCTGTCATGGGTTTAATTAAGGTGGCCCTGTATGTTTAGACAATTGCTGCTGTAACACACGGGGTGCTGTGTCCACTGCCTCAGTCAGGGCACAACACAATGTTCCGCCTCCAGAGCTCATGCGAAGCTTGAGTCTCACATCCCCATTCAGTGGGAAGTACCCATGCTGTGGTCTCTCATGTGCATGCTAAGTCCCACACTGAGCACAATAACAATTTCTAGCGGTGCCTAAATTGCTCACTCTTCTACAGGTAGATGGCTCCTTCTTTACTGGGGTAGGGTATCCAGAAGCCTAGCCCCAACCATATTTCACTTCTCCGGGAAGTTTCATTTGTCCTCAGCTATTGCAAACACGATCTTGCTGAACAGAGCTGAATTTTTAAGGCCGAGTTTGCGGGGTGGATTCTGATGGCAGCACGTTAGTTCAAGTCTCTGAGGACCGGGGCCAATAAATGTGAAAGGGACAACAGTAGATTGGCATAGTTTTCCACTTCCACCAGGATGAAAAGCTGCTATAAATTAAGTCTAACCTTAAATGTATAATCTGTCCTTGGGAGGGAAAAAAGCATATAGCATCTTCAAGCTCTCGGCATCCCTTACGAGAAAAAAAAATGGTTCTAAGGGTCTCTGATCTTGTGTTTTAGTAAAATAGAACTGCACGGCTGACTGACAGTTCTGATCTAAAGCATTTACGTTTAAGTTTTGATCTCTCTGCTTTTGATTAAAACTAATGAGCTCATTTAATTCAAAATGGGAATCTCTGATAAGAGAAATAAGGTTGATGTGATTGGATTAGAGGGGTAAATTAAACTCTTAGAGCAGAAGTTTGTGCTTATATAGTGTATTAAAAAGCTGTTGGCGTATTATGGCGTGTTAGATGATGAGAAAAATTTCATAGTAATTCATATTTAATCAGAAGAAATGAAAGTACTAAATATAACATGGCTCTGCTTTTCCCTCGAGTGATAAAAAGCTGTACATTTAAAATGACATCAGATCCATTCTCTCTAAAACAAAAAAAAAAGAAAGAAAATCTTAAGAGAGGGACATAAGAAAAGGACACTTGTCGGTGGATCCATTACACCAGAATAGAAACGCCATAAATATAGGAAAATATAGTCACATTAAGACAGGAATAATACAAGAAAGGCCCCAGACCATAGACAGCAAGGTTTCTCTTATTACAGTAGCTCTCATTCTTCTTTCGTCTTAGGTCAATCCTGGATCATTTGTATTGAGCACAACATTTAATATAAAAAATAGAGATGTCTTTGCCTTAGAAACATGGAATATGTTATATAATATAAAATTTTACAGTTTTTGGCCTACTTTCCTTTGTTTTCATAACTATATATTTAATTCTTAAATCTTTACCCCCACCCAGAGAATATCAGTGCTATTTTGATGTTCTACTTTGAGAATATCAGAGTAAGGGCTGTTCAAAAGAAATACTACTTGTTGTTGCAACTTTTTTTGTTTTAGAATAAGGGAAACTTTAAAAGCACTATTTTAGAAGAATAAAATGAGAGTATTTATTGGGCTTATACAGCCCAAAATTATTTTATTGCAGAAAAAACAAATTTATATGATACCTTAGAAGCTTGACTATAAAGAAGAGACTTATGTTGCCTTCTAGTCTTATGAATAAAGGCATTTTTAGATCAGCAAGACTGCAAAATACCATTTTAAGTTTCATAAGTAAAAATGTATTGTACTTAGTCTAAAAATCTGTAAAGGGAAAGAGTATCTTACTAAGAGAAGATACTATTATTTTCCCATCCCAGAAGCAGAGAAGGGGGAAACCCCGAGACTATTTCCTGTTTGGATGAGGGCAAGGAGGGGACAGGCTGCCATTAGTGATGGGAATGAAAAGTTGAAATTGTGAGGAGCTTGTGTTTGTTTCTGTCTGTACATCCCACTCTCAGCCCTCTAAAGTCAGTTGAGAAGTTTTCATGCTTCCTGGTCCCCACAATGAAGAAAACCAACTCAAAACTCAAGAGCACTTGATGGTTCTGTGGTTCTCAGAATGCCCCAGGAGGTAAATGATACAAGACAGGATTCTCAGGGAGAACAAGGAGCAAGCCATCCTTACCCTACCTTAGAAGCAGCTCTGCCTGAGTCTTAGTTGATCCCATCAATCAGGGGAGTCTTTCTTTTTCATGAAAGTTCTTTCCATGCACACCGGCCAACCCTCCAGATGTGCTGTCACTGCTTAGTTACTATCAGACCTCATTTAGGGAGCTGCTGGGAATTAAAGGCCAGAAAAACTCTTGCTAGAAACTAGAATGAAGTTACTTTGGATAAATTAATTTTTCTTTTTTATTTTCTGCAAAGTAAACATTTTCTAAATAAGGTAAACTAATTACTTGGCTCTTAGCACCTATCAGTCATTTATTTTTAGTGAACTCAAGGACTGCACCTGAGCGGTAGCTGTGAGGGGCTATGCAGAGATCTAATCGTGTGTATGTCTTTGTATTCCTCAGTGGAGTCAACCAGTCCCAGTCTGCTAACCACTGACAACACCCTTGAGCGTTCCTTTTTCATCCGAATGAAATCTACTCTGACCAAACGTGGCGTGCACATCAAATCATCAGGATATAAGGTAAGCTGGGCTTCGGAAGTGGAAATCGCTCTGTCTTAGGTCAATCCTGGATCATTTGTATTGAGTTTCCCAACTGCTTTGGGTCCATATAATTAACACATGTGATCTTGAGCAACCCGCAGGGTTCTTAGCTATCTTTTGGTCTCAAGGTAGGGCTTCATTACACCTTAGTCTCACTTCAGACATTACTGCTACACCAAATGCCTCAATATCGTGCCTTTTCTTAAAGCACTTGTGAATAACGCACCAAGGGCCTCAGCACATGTTAGAAATTCACATTGCTGGAGAAAGTGAGCCAAATGTATATCAGTCCTTAAAATGAGAATTCTGGAATTGCTGTTTATCAGAATTCCACTTCTCCCACTTAACTCTTCAAAGTCCCCCTTTCTCTTGAGAGAAAGACTGTCCATTTTAATATTTCAGACTGGCCACTGAAATTCATACATGTAAGTAAGAAAATCAGGTTGGACATCAGAAATCGTATACCATAACACATAGAATAGTTAGTATACAGATTATATGTTTCCCACAACAACGAAGACCAAGTCTAGAGTCGTAATCTTCATTATTATATCACTTTAGTTACTATAGCAACATAAATTAAGACCTATGAAACTTATGAAATGCCTTTGGCAACGTGAATCATATCAGTTTTACAACACACTAATCAACCTCTCAAGCAATATTTTTTATATGTGGAGGATAAACAGAAGTAGACTGTACTATGGATGTGGCCCCCTCAACCTTTCCCAGTTTCAGAGTGTAGGGCTTTTGATAGCTAAGCTCTTTAGGGTGACCACCGTCAGCGAGGGTAACAGTCCGTATTATCAGGCCTTAAAAACCTGCTATAAGTAATCAAGACTCTGCATAAAAGTCAGAGTCAGGCACTGTATTTGACATGAATTCTTCAGAGAAAAAAGACAGGAGGTGGGGAATCAGGCCCTTCCATGCACCACCCGAACCTGAGCTGACTAGTCTAAAAGGCAGGCTCAGAGCAGCCATAACCTCTAACAGGGTCAGAGTTAAAGGTTCCCATTTCCACCCAATCATCTATGTTAAAGTGATCACATTCATCAGCCCCCTCCACCTCTCAGAAGGAGAGGACGTGAGCGGCCACCTGCTGCTGCTTTACCCTACAGACCCCGTTACAAAGAGATATGTCGGAGGAAACAAACCAGGCTCTGTCCTCAGGATCATTTTGTATTTTCCTACCCTGCTGAGCACAATACATTTATTAGTTATTACTGTGTAGCACTGGCCAGTTTGGTTTCTACAGGTCAGGTATGGATTTAATGATTATTGTCATTTGAATGCAAGAAAGATACATTCTTTGTGTCCAGCTTTCAGGAGCTGTAGGACTCCTTTTCAAGGATTACGGTCTGTCTGTCAGCATTTGTTCTTCACCTTCAGTGATTTTTACTGGTTCGTAGGGGACATATCCCAGGAGTGAAGAAGGTGGGACAGGAGAGGTATCATTTGAAAAAGGAATATTTAGTGTAACTCAACGTCATTAGACAATTTAATATTCTGAAAGAATGTATAACACCCACATGAAAAACTAGAGATGTAAAAGCTCTGTAAAATTTTGGATCTGCAAAAATGTGGGATGTCTGGGTAAAAAAAATGTGGGAAAGTAGTATGAGTTTCAATCTAGGCAAGAAACCAAATAGCTTGGGTTCTGTTTGCTTGTTTTGTTATAGGGGCACCTCAGTAACATGAGCTGAAATTGGGCAAACTAATGTTTTAAATATTAATACAACATTCATTCATTCAACAAATATTTATTGAGCTCCTACTCTAAAGCCTCTTCTAGATCCTGGCAACGCAGTACTAACATTAAAAAGTCTCTGCTTCCATGGCATTGCATTCTAACAGGAGGAGATAGATAATGACAAGATGATGAGAAGGGAATAAATAAAGAAGGTGATTTCAGAGAGTGATGAGGACTAAAGTAACAGTAGCTAACATATATGCACACTGCAAAGTGCTGGGCATGGTACTGGGAACATGTATTAGCCCTCGCCCAAATCCTAGAAGAAAGTAGTTCATTGTTTTCATTTTACAGATGAAGAAACTAAGGCAGAAGAGGTTAATTGCATATCTCAAGGTCACAGATTGAAGAGACAGAGCTAGGTTTTGAACTCTGGGATTCTGGCTCAAAACCCCATGTACTCAACCATTAGGCACACTATTACACAGACAGTGACGCGAGGTAAAGTGAGGGCCTGGCTGGTGGGGGCCCCACATTAGTTATGAGGGTCACAGAAGGTCTCCCTGAGCAGGTGACATGTCACCTGTGAGTGGTGAATGAGAAGGGACATAAGGAAGAAGAATTTCTGGAGCTCCTTGGGTTTAGGATTGAAGACACCTTGCTATAAGGAGGGGCCTTTGAGAAACAAAATATGAAAAAGTACAATCATGGATGACTAGGACTGGAAAAGATTTAGGAGTTGTTCCATTTCCACCCTATCATATATGTTAAAGTGATCACACTCCTCTGACAGAACTCTGCCAGTACGTCTTTCTCAAGGTTTCATAAAAGTTTCCCTCCAATGCCTAACCCCTTCCCAGAACCACTAACAAGAGGAGATTCATCAGCCTCCCCCCACCGACCACCACCACCACCACCATAAGATGAATCATCCAGCAGACCCAGCGCTCCCCCTCCGCCCTCCACGGTGAACTTCCCTCGTTAATTAACCTTGTCTGAAAGTTAGAGGAAGAGCTGGCTGTGAGAACCCATGACACAACACAGCTGAATAACATCCCTATTTATCTGTTCATCCTCAGTAAATAAATCTAACAGCTTATAAAACATTCAAATAAAACTGGTAATCACCCTACCACCACACAATAAACACAAATAAAAAGAAACAACGATGATAATTTCTCCATACTCCTAATTTACTACCATTGTGAGCTTCTTTCTTTTCCCTTAGTTAAAGATCCAAGATGTTAAGCCTTGCTCAGTGCAGGTCATTATATTTCTATTTTTTTCCTGTAACCTCAGCACATGGACTTTTCTGACTTTCTCCATCATTTTATCTGCCACTTTAGTGTCATTGTCACCGATAGTAATAATGGTTACAAAAGTACCACTTATTGACTCTGTGGCAGACACTATACCAAACACTTTATGCTTATTTTAACACATTAAAGACTTTCTCTGTCCGAGGCATTATTAGACCCATTTTGCAGGTGATGAAACTGGGGCTTCAACAGGTTCAATAGCTACTGTGGAGTCAGGATTAATCCAGGTAATTAGGCTCCAGAGTTTGTCCTCTTCACCCCTCTGCTTCACTACTTAACAGATCAAGTCCAAAGAAGGGCTCAGCATGAGCAGGATCTCAACACACGAAAAATTAAAGTATTTTTTATCTATATTGTTGAAAGTATTACATAGATCCTCCTTTTTCCCCCATTAACCTCTTCCAGCCTGCTCCCGTCTCCCCCACTCGCAGTCCCTCACCACCTCATTGTTCATGTCCACGGGTTATGCATATATTTATACAGGTTTATTGGTTGATCTTTTCCCACCCACACTCCCCTGCCTTCCCTCTGAGGTTCAACAGTCTTTTCATGCTTCTATGACTCAATTTTTGACCATCAGTTTATTTGGTTCATTAGAGTCCACATATGAGTGAGATCATGTGATACTTATCTTTCTCTGACTGGATTATTTCACTCAGCATAATACTCTCCAGGTCCATCCATGCTGTTGCAAATGGTAAGAGTTCTTTCTTCTTTACTGCTGCATAAATTCCATTGTGTAAATGTACCACAGTTTTTTTATCCACTCATCTGCTGATGGGCACTTAGCTAAGACTTTCAAGTCTTAGCTATTGTAAATTGTGCTAAGAACATAGGGGTGCATATATTCTTTCTGATGAGTGTTTCGGGTTTCTTAGGATATATTCCTAGAAATGGGATGACTGAATCAAATGGCAGATCCATTTTTTATTTTTTGAGGAAACTCCATACTATTTTCCATAGTGGCTGCACCAGTCTGCATTCCCACCAGCAGTGTACTAGGGTTCCCTTTTCTCCATAACCTCGCCAACACTTGTCATTGGTTGATTTGTTGATGATAACAATGCTGACAGGTGTGAGGTGATATCTCATTGTTGTTTTGATTTGCATCTCTCAAATGATTAGTGACTTTGAGCATTTTTCCATATGTCTCTTGGCTTTCTGTATGTCCTCTCTAGAGAAGTGTCTATTTTGGTCTTTTGCCCATTTTTTAATTGGACTGTTTGTCTTCCTTTTGTTAAATTGTATGAGTTCCCTATATATTTTGGAGATTAATGCCTTATCACGTGTATCATTGGCAAATATGTTCTCCCATGCAGTGGGCTCTCTTGTTATTTTGATGATGGTTTCTTTTGCAGTGCAGAAGCTTTTTATTTTTATGTAGTCCCATTTGTTTATTTTCTCTTTATTTTCCATTATCCTATGAGCTGTATCAGTAAACATATTGCTAGGAGAGCAAATAGCTGCAGCAATCTTGAGAAAGAAAAACAAAATTGGGGAATCACAATACCAAATATCAAGTTATACTACAAAGCCAAGGTACTCAAAACAGCCTGGTACTGGCACAAGAACAGGCATGTAGATCACTCGAACAAAACAAAGAACCCAGAAATTGACCCAAACCACTATGCTCAATTAATATTTGACAAAGGAAGCAAGAGCATACATTGTAGCAGAGACAGTCTCTTCAACAAATGGTGTTGGGAAAATTGGGCAGGTATATGCAAAAAAAAAAAATGAAACTAGACCACCAATTTACACCATGCACAAGAATAAACTCAAAATGGATAAAAGACTTAAACATAAGACGTGAAACCATAAAAGTCCTAGAAGAAACCATAGGCATCATAGTCTTTAAAAAAAACCTGTGGCCTGGTTAAGACCTGTCCTTTGGGGCTCAGCATCTCCACAGCACCAGTTTACATAGATTTGCAGAGATCTGTCTTCCTTTCCAGCAACTATAAATCCCACTCAGGTGCCCATGACCAAGAATTCTAGCTAAGGAAGTGCCATCTGGATCTGCTCATCCAGGTGGAGTATAGTCTGCTGTTGCTTCCACGCGTCAGTCCTCAGGAACCTTGCCTTCTCTCTGATGAAGTTTCCCCAACTGTGAGCTGACATTTGGTGTCTCTCTCTTCATTTGTTTTGAAATCCACAGTAGCACTGTTATCTGGACCGGCCACTTTTTATGCCTCAGGGGCTTCCTTGTTGTTTAGGTCTCATTGTTGGCCACATATCTGAGCATAACACAGCTCTCCTGTAAATTGCACTGCATTAATATTCTGCCTTCTTGATGGGTTTATGTCTGGGGGAACTTACCAGGTGTAGCACAGAGGGTAAAAGGGGATCTGTAATCAGGGAAATTAGAGAAGGGAAGACTAATTAGGTCACATCCTTAGCCCCTATCTTTGGAGGATAGTTTCCTTTGGCATGGGACTGTCAGTTTTCTAATCTGTTCTTAAATGCCTGCCAGCACCACTGTTGTTTCTGAGGTACTTACCCAACCACATTACGATGTCCTAACTCTGATGGCCTGGGAGAGCGTCCTGGACTGGGAATCACAGACAAAGAGAGAAAAGCTCCGTCATATTTATGTGAATGCTGAGAATGTCTCTGAACTCTCTGCAAAGACAAATATCTCCTAGTAGTGAGGATTCCTGCTATGACACATATGAACAGATTCCTAGAGGGCATGGGAGAACTCCAGATGCTGAAAAATAAGCAATCTCCCACCTGAGACGATTTGGATGTAGATTTGCCTATAGCCAAGTGTTGAACTAAATGATTTCTGAAATCTATCCAGCCTCCTTATAAGAGTCATAAAGTATAAGTAAAAGAGAAAATAATGTGTAGATTCACTAGTTTATTAAGACTGCAGATATGCCTTAGCTTTAAGACTATATCTAAACATGAAGTAACAAAAGCAAAAAATTAGAGAGTGCTAATTATCTCTATTTGCCTTCTCTAAGCACAAACATAAGTGCCTTTTAAATTAGAAAATCCTCTTGTTCACTTTTTAAAATTCATGGTTGTATCTGTTCTGTGGAGTGAGGCACTTTCATAATTTTAACCGTGATTTGTTTTATTTTGGGTGTCATAGATTCCTTTAAAGATTTGATGAAATTTGTCAAGCCTCTTTCAAGGTAAATTCATTTTGCATCAGGAAGTTCCTGAACCCTTGAAATGTTTCCAATGATTTCAGGTTACAAGACTATCTAATATGATATCTTGATACTTATTTAAAAAGAAAAAGCAAAGTACATATTCCAGAACATAGTTCACCAATATCACAATAGCCCTTTCCTTTCTCACTTCTCCCTCCCATTTATGCATGTAGTGTTAATACACAGTGAGGTCCTATTGCAAAAGACATCAAATTTTCAAGCTAATATTTAAAATTGCATCTGTTATTTTCAGTGGTATATGGTCCTCTTTTTTTCCTGTTCACTTAGGTGCACAAACAGAATTGCATCAACTAGGGTTCCCAATGTCAAAATCACAGCCGAGTAAAATTTAAAGTTGAAGGTTTCTTGTAGGCAAACGTATTCTTGACTGAATGTGTGTATTGACAAGTTTCAAGATAGCAATCTAAAAAGGAATTATTATTTACTGTTTCAACAATCTGGAATTTTAGTTCTTGGTTTAATTATTTAATGAAATACACAATATCAACCCCTCCCTCTTGATCACCTGCCCCTTTAATGTGCTGTCAATATTGGTTGAATCCACCTGCTTCTATTTACATTCCTCCGGTTTAGTATTTTTTTTCTGGATCTATTGTGAGAAATTACCAAATTACCTCCCAGAAAATTTTACTTCTCCATTCTATCCTGCACGCTGCTCTCTGGAATATCTTCCCAAAGCCCTAGCAATCATTTACTCCTCTGCTGCTGAATCATCAATGGTTCATAGTGTCATGTATTCAAGAATCTGGCTCTCGGCCACCTTTTGTACCACCATCTCCATCATTCTTTCCTGAAACTGTTAATGCCGATGCTCTAGGAAAATCCATCCAACCATCTTTCCTGAAATAGGTTTGCATATTCATACTGCTATGCCTTTGACCATGCTGTTTTCTTTTCCTAAAATGCCTTCTGCCACACTTCCAGCTAGAAAAATCCTAACCAACATGGCACCATGCAGATGCACTTTTATGTTTTCATCTCCTCCCATCCCCCATCCTGCCTCCATGCCTCAATATTCTCACTGGTAAAATGAAGCTATTAGCTTTACATCACCACAGAGTTTTCCTGGGGGTCAAATGAGATAACACAGGCTCAGCTAAGCATCTCTTCTCCATTTCTATGAATCACTTTCATGTAATTTCGTATGAACCTTAACCTTATCAATTAGGAGCTCTTCTCCTCCTAGACAAGTGTGGACAGGCAAGATGCCCCCTGGATGTTTCTTCCGCTCTGAGATCCAGAGCCATTCCAGGTCTTGGCCATATCAGTTCTTCTCCTGAAGCCTTTGCCTTGTCTCTGTGTTGTCTTGAAGTGATGACCACAGTGTTCCAAGCTGTGCACAATGCAACTGTCTTGTCCAATCAATAGATGAATTTTCAGAGAAACCAAAAATTCTATCAACCCATTCAGGTTTTCTAAGACTACCCATTTATTGCCTTTCAATCAACCCAGACACCTAGAATAAACTAAAGGGGAAAAAATTTCCCAGGGTAGAACTTACAGGCAGAGGTTATTGTGATGAAAAATGCAAATAGAGGCAAGAACCAATGAAATCAAAATTTTTAAATCCTATTATTGCACTTCAGTCCCTGTTCACTTCTGTACAATTGTTCATTACAACATGGTTTCCAGTGTCATTTCAAATACAACTGACATTGTTTCTGATCTTAGAGAATTCATTTCCCATTTCCAAGGCATGACAGTAGTTCTACTCTGGGATGTGTCATTTCTGCCGGGACTAATCACTAGCTATTTTACCAACTGGAGGCATAATCGCTAGCCATTCTGTAAAGCATCTGTAAAGTCTAAGTGTGTCAATAAATGCAACCCAAGTATCTTGCTAACTGACAGGTACTTCATTTTTCATTATACAGATTTTAGAAACAAGGTAGGAGAAGTAACATCATCCTGTCTCCGAACAATGCTAGAGCTTTTCAGGTTGGGTTTATTAGTCTTTGGTAACTAAAAATAATGGAAGTGATTATCTCTTTATTTTTTATTTATTTTTTTAATTGTTTGAAGTATTACAAATAGTAGTACATATGTCTCCTTTTTTTTCCCCCATTGACCTCCCCCCAGCCTCCCCTTCCCCCTAGTACATGCCTTTACCTGCTCCCCCCAGTGTCTTGTATCCATTGGTTATGCTTATATGCATGCGTATAAGTCCTTCAGTTGATCTCTTACAGCCCACCCCCCACAAAACCTCCTCTGCCTTCCCGCTGTAGTTTGACAGTCTGTTCAATGTTTCTTTGCCTCTGTATCTATTTTTTTTATTATCTCTTTAAAAATGACATCATTGGTGCAGAAATTAACAACTCTTTCTGTATATAATGTCTTCACTAACAAATGCCCTTCAAACCTGTCATTAATGTCTCTGTAAATATATTCTCAATCTGGTAGATTTTAAGATAAAATCTTTCTATTATGAGACTTTGGCCTATTAAAAAGAGTTTTAAAAGAAAAATAAACAGACTTAAGCACCAACAAGTAAACTCAAGTACAGTTCATCACTTTTTCAGGCCCAGCGCTCTTTGATGTTTGGAGATGCCTAACAGTGGCAAAGGTGCACCATTTCTGTTTCCATAAAGTAATCTCTTAATCCAGTGATCTGAAGTAACAGTTTCTTAACTCTGCAGATTTCAAGGGCTGCCAGATACATTGTCCTCTTTGACCCTCGTTACCTCAAAGCCACTTTACTAAAGAGTGATTAAGCACACAGGCTGTGATGTCACACAGCCTATGATGTGGACTTGGCCCTGCCATTCCTGGCTCTGACTGTAAGTAAGCACACATTTCCTCCCCTGTAGAGTGGGAGTACCAGTAGGACCTCCTTCATAAGACTATTGTGAAATAAATTGAGATAATGCAGGTAAAGTACTACCAGAATGCCTGGCACACAATGAGCTTGCAATATATGTTCATATGTGAAGTTTCAGGTTTATGGAACTTGTGAGGTTGATAAAGGTTAATCTAGGCAATCCACAGCTTAACTTCTACATGTCTGCATATGCACCTGTAACTGTGGGAAGTAGTAAATCATCAGTAATATTTCAGATTATCTCCTGGAAGTTATATGTGTCTAGAATAATAAACGATTTATTCCGAATATAGAAAATGCATTTATTTCTGGGAAATTTCTCTTTGCTTAAGTGTCCTGAATATTGATTTGATTATAGGCGACAAAATATGATTGAGATACGTCATCTGTCCCTTTAAAAAAAAGGAGCACATACCCAGTTATTTTCTTTGGAATTGATTTAGCATCATGGCAAGACTAATATTGCCCTTTAATGCAAGAACTGAAGGAGGGGCAGGGCCAATTTGATGTTGTTGATCTCTGGAATAAATAGGGTTCCTAGGACCCTGTAACCCACAAGGCTTCTAGGCAAACTATCACTGCAGCATGAACCCTGCATCTTAGAGGCACTACAGGACACTCCAGTGTAAGGGAAAGGAGCCAGGGTTCAGGAGTTCACATGCCTCATGTAGAGACTTCCCAGGGCCAAGGAGGTCATCACATCTTTCCCATCTCTATCTCTCCACCATCAAACTAAAGAAGGCCTCATTGCAAAGTGTGCTTTGAGTTACAAGAACACTCTTATTTAAACAAAAAGTCATCTGTATAATCAATTCTCAACCCTCTGTAGTAATATTCAAGGGAGAGGCTTTGGACTGCTGCCTTGACTGTGTGTGTGTGTGTGTGTGTGTGTGTGTGTGTGTGTGCGTGTGTGTGTGCGCGTGCGCGCGCGCGCATGCACACACACAGTGTGTTTAATCTGAACTACAAGTGGGAAATGGATCTCCCTATGTTGCCATGTTGGAAACATCACTTTCAGCTCATTGTTGGCAATGATGTACAGAAACAATCCATGTAAGTTATTATTAGACTGGTAGCAGTGTTTATACTCCCATACTTCCCTTTCACCAGGGCTTTTGTACCAGGCCCTATTGCTAGTAAGATAAGTTCAAGTTTCCTTCTTTTTCCTTTTAAAAAGGCTGCACTAATAGTTGACATATGCTATGACATTTCTCATGCTATCATATACAGTTTTTTAAATCAACATGTATTGAACTTGTATCCTACTTGCCCCAGTTCTAGTTGTTAGAACTCTGGAAGCATAATCAAGAGTCACTTGCTTAGTACTTGGTGGTTCTGAATACATTCACTAGTCTTCAATAGCCCCTTGTCAAATGTCCTTCAAACCCATGACTCCTTGAGAAGTCATGAAAACAGAGTGGCTTCATAGGGGCACACCTGGTGAGGGGACCCAGAAATTCCATGCTGATGCCAGCACACTGCTTCTTACTTGCTCTGCAACACTGGACAAGCAGCCTGATGATTTGGGGCTTCTGTTTCATTGATACAAACAAAGTACAGTAAGTCCTTACTTAACATCATCAGTAGATTCAGTGGTTTAACTGAAAGATGTATAATGACACCATTTTTGTCATCAGCTAATTGATATAAACAAGTTCCTATGTCTTATCATCATCATCATCAAAACAAAACAACATTATAACAAAACTATGTTGCATGAAAAGCTATTTGAGGACCTTCTGTATACAATAGGACTTTATTTCAGTGTTCTTAGTCATCTGACATTTGAAATTACATCCTCTGTAGCTCCACTTTCTACATTATGGTGAAAGCCCCTTTGGGATACTCTGGCTGGAATGAAATGGAGGATCTGCCTCTTCAGGAGCAGCCTCTGACTCTTGGAAAGACAGAGGCTAAAGCCTGCCAGGAGATCCTGGTGAAGGCTCCCCAGAGCTGCGCATGGCCTCTCGCCAGTGTTGGTTTGAGAAAGTGAAATATTAACGGAAACACTTAACCAAATCATTACCCCAAAGGAGAAGAGATCCGGGGATTCTATAATTCTTAGGGAGGACTCAGTGAAATTTTGTACCATGTCCTATGTAGAGACAATGGATAGATTAGAATCTGAGAAATCAATCTAGATCCTAAATTAAAGATAAAAGTAAAATGCTGATTTGAGAGTAATACTCTGTTGCTTAATTCCATGAACAGTGACAAATTTCTTTACTCACTTTAACACAATATGTACTCATCCCTCTTTTTATGCCACAAACATACAACATCATGTTCTTATTAAACTTATCAGTCTTCCCCTTTAATTTTTTTGCAGTTGGCTTACTGGTGAACACTTTGTAAATCAGAAATGGTTGTAAATTTTTAAACTACCTGGAATAGCCCTTCAGGCAGTTGAGTCCTGGATAAATGTTCTTTAAACTGATGAGTGGAATTAACAATATTATAATTGTCAAACTGCTCAAAGAGAGGTATCATGGAATGTAAAACATTCTTACTCTTGAATTGTTATGTTCTATGGATGTCCTCTCTGGAACACAAAAGGGACAATGCCTCATACCTCCAGTGCTCAAGCACACACAGAGCCCTGTAGGTCAGTCACAGAGAATTTATAACCCACAAGTCAACATGGATTGACAGCAAGCCAGTCAGTAGGTGAAAAGAGAGTAGAGACCAGAACCAACAGATCATGCTGTCACTGTCCCACAGAGGACGGACAGGATGCCAAACCTAGAAGGTCCCCTTGTCCCATCTTTCTCCGCAGGCCATGGGTTTACCCTGGCGGAAAGCAGCAGTGGAGGTGTCCGCAAGAGCTCAGGACACATTTTGGAAAGAATCCTTTCCCTCCTGCATCCATAAATTTTACCTCCTTATCCTGCCACCCAATCCTAAAACATTTAAAAGGATAGTGCTCCGCTAGTGAAAATTCACAGGCACCTGCTGTTGATTTCCTGCCTGCTCAGAAGATTTTTATGCAGCTGTGATATCGCAGAGTAACTCTGTTCAAAGCACTGAGCAGTGAGGCTCAAACAAGAAGGACATCCAACAATGTTTGGTTATAATGATGTCAGCTACTCCTCTTCTCCTACAGCATCAGTAATCTGTCATTCTAATAATAATAATTCCCTTTTGACATCATGGAGGAAAGGAGAAATCATCACTGACATCAAAAATGAGGTGATATTTCAGCAGTATTATTTCACTGAAGATAAAATGGAAAGCTTTATTACTCCCCATGCCTTTGAAAAAAGGCTGAGCAAGGCATATGCTGACCCTAGAGCTTATCTATTTCAGTTCCTTCCAGACTGATCTGAAATAACTAACTTTAATTATCCCAACTAGAGTTTCAGATCCTGCTTCCCCACCAAAGCTTTGCATCTACATAATGGAAACTTTTTCAAAAACAAGTTTTATCAGATCATAATAAACTAGAAATCAAAAGGAAAAAAAAAGTCCAGTGTGACCCAGAATCATCTATAACTTTCATGTTTCAGCATCACCTTTTGTTCAGAGTATTTAGGAATTGATTTCACTCAATCATGCAGTCAATACTGATTGTGTACTGTTGTGTATTACACACTCTACTGGGCACTAGGAAGACAAAGATGGATAAAACAAAGTCCTTGGTCCAGAGAACAGACTTAGGCAGGCACACAAAGTAATGACTAGGAGACCAGGTGACGTGTGCTTTAAAGGAGGTATGTTTCAAGAGCCATGAGATGAAGTGAATGACTCTGATGGAAGAGGAGAGGTTCTCACAGAGGGCATCATTTTAGCCAGACATGAGGGAGGGAAACGCTATGCAGAGGAAACAGTATCAGCACAGAGATGAAGGCATCGAGGGCGTTGAGCAGAAAGAAATCTGTTTCTGAAGGGACTCACGGATGAAGACATCTAATCCGAGTAAGCAAATGCAGATGGAGCAGGAGTCGTCATTCAGTGCAGGGCCAGTCCAGTGGGCGGGATCAGCTTTCAGGGCAACAGGATGAAGATTAGGATTGCTACATTCTAACAAAACTTCTGGCATTTACTGTAAAAAAAAAAAATTACTGCTTTCTAACAAGGAGACCAAGAAGGTTGTCCTTACCCTATAGTGTAAGGGAATAAGTAAGTGGATTTAAGTAAGTCATTGGATAATTCCTTTTGGAATTTTTCTCCATTTATTTTTCCTTTCACTATTCTGGCCTACGTGAGTACAGGGATTTCTTTTTCCCCCTGAATCTTAGTTGTTGGTATAAATAGACATCCTGAAAGTAGGAATATGACTTTCCTAGAGCCAGTCACTCAAGAAAAAAACTAAAGGCGTTATGCTTTAAAAACTTAAATGAATTTAATGAATCATTTGCTAAATGAATCAGAAATAGGAAGCATCACACAGACCTCAATCACCCAAGTCCTAACAGCGCTCTGTACACTGTGAGGTAGCTGAATTCTTAGGCACTTCTGGGTATTTGGAACAGTGTAAGCAAAGCTTACATTTCAGGCAGCCTAAGGTTAACCATAGATTGACCATTTAGTAAACCTCCTGGCTTTAAGGATGATGACGTTTTTCTCATTTAAAAAAAATTACTCGTTCTTCAACTCATTTTACTTCTAATTCTAACTGGTTATTCAGCCCTTCTGCTAACTGTTGCAGCCTTTATAAAAAGTGTTATCTGAGCACACAGTCCCTTAGTTCCAATAAGACTTGAGCATGTCAGATCAGTTACAATTCACTTGCAATTAAAGAACTGTTGTCAAATGAGCAGTAACCAATGACATAAAATCTGAGTTATAAATTTGCAAATATTCAATATTTTAAGTGATTTTTAAAAATAAAATACAGTATATAGCTATTGGATTTTCAGTATGAACAAATTTTCACCCTTTTTCTGTCCCTCTCCCCAGAAAACACAAATTTATATCCCTGGATTGAATGCTTACTTTTTTAAAAAATAAACTTTTTAACAAATAAAAAGAAGAAAATCTCCTTTTCCCTATTTTTGCATGGTCTGCGTTTATCAAAGATGGTGTGAAACTGGTGCTTTGTGTTGCAGATCACTAGCGGGGCTGCTTTTTATCTGCTTGATTTTATTTAGCTTTTTTTCTCAAACATCTTTTTCTTCTTCGAATAATCAATGTTCTCGATTGCCCTCAAATGCATCTACTTCCATCATCACACAGCTAGTGTAACCCTGCACACTTCCTAACCGTGCAAGAGCCATTGAAGAGTAGGTCTTTCTGTTTAAGTCAGCTCTCCAGATGCAAGGGAATCAGATCCCCAGTTGTCTCTGGACTTTTTCACTATCAGATACAGAAGCTAAAAAAGAGAACTGGACAAAAATGGGCCTGGGTGTATGTTGGGTTTCTCTGCATGCACTGAAGCAACACAGAGCTCATGCACAATAAACAAACATGCATTATGGGTTGTTTTCAGTCACTTTATAGACATATGCATTCATAAATTTTGATATGGTTGTAACAAGCCGACTTTGATGGGACCAAACTCACAGACGAGCGTTCGATCGCTGGAGCAACCACAGTCTAACTTTATGTTGACAATTTATCAGCTCTTCTCCGTCAAGGAAAATTGTTTTTTAGTGCTTGCCTATTAGCAATCACATGCATAATATGAAATTGAGTTTTGGGGAGGACGGCCTGCCATCTGTCTTTCTGATATTTTTTTTTTCAGTGTTTCACGCTCAAGTTCAACTCTCTCGTCTAAGAATGCTGTAAAACAGGATTCACCCATAATATGGGCACTTAGCAAGAGAAATGGGCCAGATACCGATGTAATCTTATAACTTGCAGACTTTTAAAATAGAAAATCATTGGTACCCCAATCTGTGCATTATCTTTTGAGTGCACTTCAAATTCTGCCTGCCTCTCAAAGCCAACTTTGGTATGGCTGCTTCTTCTTAGAGAGCAGCTCATTAGTGTGCCTTGAGAAGTGTTAAAACACTTTTATAAAAATAAAAATTCAAAGAGAAAGTGAAATGCATTGTGAGGTTAAGAAAATGAAGCTCTAAAGGATTGGTGTGAAGAATTGAAAAGATGTATTTAGCTTCCCTTCCAAGTTCCAATATGCTAAGATTGTTATCAATAATATTGTTTTCCTGCAACAATACCTGCCTCAGGGAAAATCTGCTCTGTAGCTGTCAGGATTATGCTTCTCAAAATATGCTTAAGGTGATTCTGTTAAATGGATTAAAAAAAAACAAAAAAAAAAACAGTACACCCTGAAATGTGGAAGGGTCGCTCAAAAGAACATTCCCAAGCCTTTCATGTGTAACTGCATTTGTGCAGTGGGCATTTATTATGCTATAAATTCCATCACTGATTTTGGCCAGTTCAGATTGATTCTGCAGTAACTGTAAGTAATGAACCTTCCAGAGGTAAAGGGAGGAGGGGAAAGAGAAGTAGCCAATACCCGTGTGGCTGTGAAAATATACATTGGAGGGTTCATTTAGTCACAGCTTTTATCAGATTATGCAGTCAGTACCCTACAAAGCAGGAAAACAGGTGCCCAGAAAAACATACAGGCTCCTTGACATGACTCCAGCAACTGGGATGGGCAGACACAAGGAGAATGCTTCTTGGGAAAGGAAACGTTTTTTTCCCCCGAGCCTTTTCTTTCCAGATGTGTTCCCTCTCATCATTTTTACTTTTCTTCTTACCTAACGTGTAGGCAGAAGGCCATGCTACAGGAGCACCAAAATATGGAGCTCACTTTCCCTAGGGCAAAGCTAGCCCTTCCTGAAACTCAGCCCACCTCGGTCAGGGCCTGGGACTGGGTGGACCTCAGCCCGGAAGAGGCTCCCAGAGGTTGGTTGGGGTGGAACTGTCGTCAGTCAGACTTTCATAAAGAGGCAAGTCAGTTATCCTGGAGTTGATTACTGAGCCTGTTAAGAAACTAGGGTAGCCAATGAGATGAACAGCAGGAGTCAGAGATGCCCCGTGACCCCCGCTAAAGTGGTGGCTGGAGAAATGACAGGAACTGAGGCAGTAGTAGTCAGTATTGCAGGAAAGCAGCACCATCTCATATTAGGGGCTTGGCTTTTTTGTAATATTCTTTAAAACTGGCACTCAGGAAACAGGAGAGTGTGAGTTGGGATCACACATACCACCAGTGCTAGAGAGCAGAGAAACTGTGGGCAGCCAGAGATCTGAGAGGAATGTGTAAAATTATGACACTAAAGACACATTTCACTTACTCAGGAGGCCAAGGAAGTACTTGTTTTAGTCTTGCCCAGCTCCCTCCCTTCTCTGACCTCATTTTCATGGAATGCTTAGGAGCAGGGAAGGGGTGAGTGTTGGAGGGACAGTGGGCTGGGGTCAGGCCCAGAATGTTGTCTCCATGGTGACAGCATGGGCACAGCGGGGGTCACAGCTTCAATGGAACATGGGCAGGCAATCTTTTGTGCCAGTCCTGGGGTCTGTGTCCCTATACCCATCGCAATGAATTTTCAGAAATACAGAGACACAAACCGATAATCCATCAAAGCATCCTCACTATCTATTTGTCCTCATGAATAAATACCACAAATGTTTTGAGATTATTTCCCTTTCCCTCTTTTTTAAAAATATATATTTTATTGATTTTAGAGAGGGGAAGAGAGAGGGATAGAGAGATAGAAACACTGATGAGAGAGAAACATCGATCAGCTGCCTCCTGCATGTGCCCCACTGGGGATCAAGCCCGCAACCCGGGCATGTGCCTTGACCTGACCAGAAATGAACTGTGACCTCCTGGTTCATGGGCCAATGCTCAACCAGACTGACCAGGCTCCCCTTCCCTCTTAAGAATCAGAGTCATGGAGCTGAAAGGCCCGTAGATGTGGTGTTTGGCTATTGTGAGGTAGGGCTGGTAGAATGGACCACTTGTGGCCTCTTTAAATAGATCCATTTTTCATTGGGCTATTAATAACTGCCATTAGATGTCTTATGTAAGAAATCCAGAAAGAACAGGGCAAACCTTGATATGTGGGCACCCAACGTTAGCCAAATGGAGAAGCCCAGAGCCAATTATAGGGGTGGGTACTGGACAGCAGGGTACCAAGCCCTAGTGGACATTTCCAGCTCCCAAGTACACCTGACAAAAGCCTCTTCCTGTAGGTGTCACTTGTTACTATTAGCAATATTGAATCTCGCCATTAGTTACCCTCCCAGCATCTTCTTCGATGACTCTCTGGGCACAGAGTAAAAGAAGGCAAAAGGCATCACAATGTAAAGAGCTGCAATGTTTGGCCTTAAATCCTTTCTTTAGAAATGACTAGGGGGTAACAATGAGTTTTGGAAAGTGTGAATTATTTTAGCCCCATCCATGGAGAAAGGCTTGTTTCTAAACTCTGGCTGATGGTACTACAGTATGCTACCACACTGGGGCTACTTCTAATGTGGTTCAATCTGTTATTTCTTGTGGGCATACTGGAATTTGAACACTTCATTTAGAAAATCCGACTTATTAAGAGGACTGAACGCTAGTGAACTTTCAGAGCTATTTGGAGTACCATCAATGGTTCATAGAGGAGATACAAAAATGGGGCTCTTGATAGAGAGAGCATAGTTATTTGTCTTTTCAAGATAACTAGACAATTCAATAGACATATTTATGACTTGTTAAGACTACCCCAGGGTCATTTTGGTGAGTTGTATAAAAATTAACCATTCATGGAGGAATTAAAATATGTGTACAGAAGTTAATTCACACATATCATTGGAATCGAAACTCTACAGCCATCAGTTATGTGATGTTAATTATCCTAGCCCAATAGAGCTACCAAACAGAAATTAGTAAAAATTATCTGTCAATTATTAAAAGCAGACAGTAATCTTTAATATAGATATTTATGAGTGGCTTTTGTATATGTAATAACTAATATAAAAAATAATCATGTTAGAGGCATATTTGGTGACTTGGAAGAATGTTCAGAGCCCTGGCCTTAAAATCAACAGATGTAGGCTTGAATCCTGGGTTTGCCATTTGGTATGTATCTGACCTCAGGGAACTCGTTTAGCCTCCCCAAGTCTGCTGAAAGGGAATAATAGTGCCTCTTCTGAAATATCATAAAGTTATTATGAGGTTAGTGTAAAATGAGTGAAAATGTTCTGTAAATTCTAAGTCTCTGTTAATATCTAATAGTATCTTTATTGGATTATAACTGTAAAATCTAGGATTTTAGCATTTCAGAAAATATTACCTTAGCTTATGTTTATTACTAGTAATGTATCTTTTCCCCACTTTATTTCTGTGCTTAGTGTATATATTTTTGTGAGAAAAAAATCTTTAATAGAAGCCTTCAGGTTATCCGCTTTATTTCTGAAGAGGGCAAAGGGGCAGAAAGTATGTTCCTAAAATAAAGAGAGGAAGGTATCTGGAGTTCCCACCATGACTCTATCCCCTCAGCGGATTTCCTCAGGAGAATGGATGGGAAGTGGCCCTGAATCTCCATGGTCAATGACCTGATCAGGGACCTGTGGGCATGAGGAAACTCTTAGGACTTTGTCATTGTCACTCACTTTAGTTAATTCTAAAATTAGTCGTCTAGTGTTTATATTAGCATATTGTCAAGTTGGTTTGTATTATTTATTGATTTAAATATATATATGTATATATATATATACACACACACACACACACACACACACACACACACACATTATATATCCTTCTTTGCATTGAAATAAAGAAATCAGTTACCAGACTCAGTAATTAGTAATATAGAGACCTCAAGTTCCATGAAGTGAAATGGTAAGTGTATTCTCTTCAGGGCCATGATGAGCCAAACTCCCTGGACATTTTCTGTAGTCTAATAGGGTGACATCTTGAGTATGCAATTGTATTCAGGGAGTAACTAATCCCCAAGGAGAATCTTACCAACATATACTTTCTAAAGCAATTTTATTTTTGTGTTTTCTGAAGCATCAGATAGAACTGAACAGTTTTAGAAGCTCAGATGGATCAAAACAGGAACTGAGAACGGCGGGATGCAGGGCGGTAGGGAAAAAGAGCACTGAACTTGGAGGAACATCAGAACTACATTATAGCTGTGCAATCATAACCAAACACTTCATCTCTCTTAGCCTCCAGTTCCTGCTTTATAGAACCGGTACGTTAATACCTGCTCTGCCTATCTTAGAGGCTTTGTAAGAATCAAAAGAAATAAGGTAAGGACACTATGAACGGTCATGCTGCTGATGGATAGAGTGTCCAAGCAGTCACTCCATCAGTGGGTGCCTCCCATGTTCTGTGTCCTGTAAGGTACACACAGAAATGAAAGACACATTCTGTGCCTTTAAGGAGAAAGAGACAGAGACAAGGAGAGAACAACCTATAATGGAACATACCTAGTGCTGACTAGGTGGCAGGAACAATGGTATGAATTCAAAGGGATGAGCACAGTTTGGGGCTAGAGTGGCCAAAGAAGAACAAAAAGGGTTTTGACATAGATCTTTTTTTTTTTTTTTTTAAATATATTTTATTGATTTTTTACAGAGAGGAAGGGAGAGGGATAGAGAGTTAGAAACATCGATGAGAGAGAAACATCGATCAGCTGCCTCCTGCACACCTCCCACTGGGGATGTGCCCGCAACCAAGGTACATGCCCTTGACCAGAATCGAACCTGGGACCCTTCAGTCCGCAGGCCGACGCTCTATCCACTGAGCCAAACTGGCTAGGGCTTGACATAGATCTTGAAACTGGATATTATTTTCACTGGTGGAGGGGGACAGTAAAGGGATTCCTGGCCTGAAAGGTGGTGTGAGCAAAGATATGAAGAAGGTAAACACAAGGCAGATGCAGCGGGTGGTGTGCAAAGCTTTTAGAGTTTAGGGAGGGAAGCTATACAAGATGAGGTTGGGACTAAATTGTCACAAAACTTTGATGAAAGCTGAATGGTCTAGTTGGTCTCAATTTTAGTCCAGAATCAATCAAGGTTAAATAAGATTAACAACAATAATATTTCATATGTCAACATGGTGCTAGATATTTTCAAGGCATTTTTAAATGCACTGCCTTGTTTGTTTTTTTCAGCAATTCTGTAAGACAGAGATGGCAAGGGTGAGCGAGCCCACTTGACACATGGGAAATGGAGGCTCAGAGAGGCCATGTGGTTGCTCCAAAGTTGCATATGACGGGGATCATATCACTAATGGTCTGTTTTTCTAAGTTAAAGACACTTTAGGAAGATGAATCTTCAGGAAAAACCAGAGAGAAAAAAATAAGAGAGACCAGGTAGGAAGCTGCCCACCAAGTTGTCCAGATATAAGATTTCAATAGTCTATGTTAGTCTCATGGCACACGGAATGGCTATAACGAGACGTGCTCAAGGAAGCATTCACAAGCCTGGATGATTGACTGGCTCTGGGAAGTGAGAGGCAGAGGATCGAAGATGAGTCCAAGAGAAGTGACACACTCAATAATTCTAACTTTAACCTCTGATGAAGTTGATGGAAGGGTTATTAAAAATAAAGAGCAGTTCCAGATTCAAGACTGACTAACTAGCTGAACACTAGCCTTACCAACATTCATTCTTTACCCTCATCCTGACAGGCTGCTGGCTATTCCTTTCCTGTTACAGCCCTGATCACATTAGGTATAGAGAGGTGGGCTATGAGCTGCTTAGTAATAGTGATAGCCCCAGTAACTGGCACAGAGCAGTGCCTGGTAAAGTGAATCAAACATTGATTGAATGAATGAATGAGAGAGTGAATGGTGAATGAATGCCCTCAGAATTTTCTTCCTAAAAATCAGGTCAAGTCATACAATATTTTCTTGAAAAGTCTTCAGTGGCTCCCCCTTTATATATAAAATAGTCACCATTCCTTGGTACAGCATCAGAGCATTCCACAGCCCAGCCCCCTTGCACCTGCCCCAGCATTTCCCCACCTACTCTACCCTGGTCCCTGTACTCCTCTCCAGTCCGAAACACAAAAATGCAGTTTTGTGTCTCTGTGCTTTTACTTATAGTTTTTTGACCTACTGCCAATTAAATTCTATTTATAAAAATTCAGCTCAAGTGCTGCTTCCTCCGTGAACACCTCCCACTGTGCCTCATCAGGACAGTTCTCCCCAGTGCTGCCCTGCCCTTTCCATTTTCAGGTCTAATTTAGGGCCTGACAGGTTTGCCTCCACAGGGCCTGGCAGAGTGGTGGCACCTAGTAAGGTTTCATATAGGGGAAAATAAAGAAAAATGGCAAAAGAGCTGCTTAGGAAAGAAGGTAATGCGCTTAATTTTCATGTTCTCTTATAAAATGTACCAGTTTTCTACAAATTTCTCTCAGCGGAAATGCAAATTCATTTAAACATTGCATATTTAAACAAAGAAACTGCTTCCCTCTCTCTGCCTGCTAAGATGCAGGGTAGTTTTACTTAATATCCAGGATTTTTGTGTGTTTTTTAATTTCTTACTCAGCGGAAAAAGCCCAATCAAACAAAAGGAAGAAGCTGACATCTTTTGGATTGACAGATATCAAGGGACACTACCATCTAATTTCCTTGTTGATTAGTTTGAAGGTAATTTCCTGGTGACCCAGGCTTCCAAAAATGTATTTTAAGTGGCATGTTGGTAAAAGAAAATTAATTTCTCTGCGTTAAACTTGCCAGCTTTTGAATTAATTGCATGAGCATAACAATCAATTAATAAATGTTAAGCAAACAAGGGAAAATCGGTCAATTAAAAATGACAAAATTGATTCCAAGGGTAGATAAACCAAAAGACTGTCATAATGCTCACTTCTAAGTTCGGATATCCTGCCTCTGTCCGACTTCCCTCCCTCTTTTTGCACAGCATTCAAATTGCTAAAGCCTTATTATAATTTCTTATAAATAAATTACCAGCTAAGCCTTCTTCGCTGCTTTAGCGGGATTAAGGAAATCAAACATAAACAGCAGTCCTCTAGTAGCTACTAGGAGAAGGTCATTGCTTTGTGAACGTGTGCAGAAGTGATTTTGAAAGGGAAGCCTTTGCAAAGTGGACCAACGTTAGCTAAATGTTTGCCAGTGTTCTGCCAGGAGGAACCTCTACAGGCTGCCTTCCTGCTCCCTGATCATGAACTCAGATTCTGTCTTCCAGAGACAAGGTGAAGTGGGAGTGGCAGGGGCTAGGCATAGTGCTACCTTCTTAGAACATTCAAATTGAACCTTCTTAAACATGGTGCTGTCTATACTTTCATATCGGGGGCTGAATGTGACCTGGGATACATGGATTTAACCTCCTGGCCTGGATTGTGAGGAGAGAGATGGAAATGATGTCTAATGGAAGTACATGAAGAGTAGAATTTGTCTTGTGAAAATCTCTGCAGGTTGCATAATGTGGGTCATTATTATTGTTGCTTATCTGGCCTGCTATGCTGGTCATTAGTCCTAACTCAACAGTGTGTTTTATCAGAAAATAACCCCATTGTCCTCTCAGACATGGACTAAAAAAAAAAAAACAAACAGGGACTGGAGCACGCACATCACTAATTTCCCCATTTAACCAATGGCATTTACCATGACATATGTGTAAAATTTCTGAAACTATATTTTAGCAGGTAGAAGATTTCTGAATAAAGTATGAAAAAAATGAAACTAAGGAAGTACATTTAAACTTCTAAGTCCTACTGACTCTTTACCTGAATGTTGACAATTTTTCGCTCTTAATGTAACCAAAACAAAACCCACTTCTCAAAACCTTTTGCCATCCACCAGCCCTTACCACCTCAGTAAGTGTCAGCATCCCCTACCCCGGGGCTCTGGCCAAAAGCTTAGAGACCACTCATTACCTCAGACCCCACATTTGATACATCAGCAAACTATCAGCTCTACCTCAAAGTGTATCCACAACTCAGCTGCCTCCCACCATTTCCTCCTGGGCTACCACTATCTCCCCGACCTGGCCTCTGCAGGAGTCTCCTACTTGGCCTTCCTGCTTCCACTCAGGCCCCCAGAGCAGCCCCTTACAGCAGCAAGAAATATTTATCAGACTCACCTCTCCACCTCTGTCGATCCTTTTCATCACTGTATCCCCAGAGCCTAGATCAGTGCTTGGCAATAGAGGGTGTCCCCCCAAAAAATGTACATACACTCTGAATAATTATTAAAATACATTTCATTTTTAAAATGTAATAGAAATCAGCTGTTAAAGTGTCTATACATTTTGAGGGGACACCCTGTGTATTAATCTCGGTAATACTTGTCAAATGAATGAAATCATGTCATTCAGATGGGTACACAAAATGCTGCAGGAACATCTGAACGTTTGAAAAGCATTATCTGACCAGGTAGAAAGCAGGAAAGAGTAAGACACCTGCCTCTAAATCTGAGTAATTCACACATCTGCCAGTTCACACACCTGCCAGTCTACTGCTCACCTCACCGCTACTTTCAGAAGTGTCATGGAAAAGGAGATGTTGTGGGGGAGGGAGGGAAGTCTGCCCAGACTGCCTACGGCTTTTCACCCAGGAGTTATGTCTGCCCAACCAAAATAGGAATAAAAAAGCCAGGTGCCAATGCCAGTTCACTTAAACAGTCGCACTCTTACTTGGCAGTCATGATAGCACAAGTCACTCCAATAATCAAAAGAATCATTACTTGTTTTGCTAAAATCCCCTCCTCAAAATAGCACAAGACGTGATATTTCAGCACTAATGAGGTTGCGCCTGAAGAAGTGTGATTTTAATTGTGATGGATTTAGAGAATCCATGGCGATACTGCAGGAGAGCAGCGTGCTCTTCCCAGTTCCGGGCAAAGTGCATTAATATCCCATGTCTTTGTTTTATTTAGTCTTTCCTGGCTGTGTGGAGAATCACCTAAGGTAATGGGAGAGCTAGTAGGGACGACATCAAATAGAACTCTATACAGAAACTTTATTTTCTCCTCCTACACTTTGACTTGAGACTGCACAACAGAGGAATATTTGTCTTGAGTTGCCTTACAAGCTACTGAATTGATTTGCTTTGCCACTGACAGTTCTGATCCTGACACAACCTTTCTACCACCTCCCATCCTTCAAAGGTTGAAAGTCACCACTTTAGTACACTGGCTCTCTACGCCTTTTCGCTGGCAGATGGAGGAAAGGAGTTTCTGCCGAATTTTACTTCCTCCTAAAGGCCCATCTGGGTTGGGTGTGAGAGCTCCTGGTGGACGTCCGCATCTGCGTGGTGTTGTGATTACTTCATCAGAACCCTGTGCACTTCAAGGGCCATATGCTTTCAAGCTTCTTTAAATGGCATTAGGGAAAAATATCCTCAAGGCATTATTTTTAAAGGGGACTTCAAACAGTGACCCAAGGGAAAGAAAAGTATAGCACATTTGAACTCCAGGGGATTGCAGGAGAAATCTTCCTTAGCAAGACTGTGCAAAGGAGCAGACTTTTTAGTTTGAGGGGAAAGTAAGTGTTGGTCACAATCAGGGATAAATTTGAAATGTGGATGGAGAAAGATGCAGAAAATCTCCAAATCCTTGAATCCTTACCATAAAATCCTTCCCAGCCGAAACCGGTTTGGCTCAGTGGATAGAGCGTCGGCCTGCGGACTGAAGGGTCCCGGGTTCGATTCCGGTCAAGGGCATGTACCTTGGCTGCGGGCACATCCCCAGTGGGGGGGTATGCAGGAGGCAGCTGATCGATGTTTCTCTCTCATCGATGTTTCTAGCTTTCTATCCCTCTCCCTTCCTCTCTGTAAAAATATCAATAAAATATATTAAAAAAAAAAATCCTTCCCAAAGAAGACAATGACTTGAGGAAGGAAATATTCTTTAAAAATAGTTTTCGTTCTTCTATACAATGGAATAAAGATAATTGAATAGTCTCCCCATATCTTGCAGAGTGCAAAAGTCTACAAGTTCTTCCCATTTCCTGCCACATAGGAGACACTTCTAAAATGATTTTCCTCCTTGTATTACATGATTCAAACTCATATTTTAAAGACCTGGGAAGCGAGGCTACAGAAGAGGTAAAGCTATTTAGTTTGAGTTTCCCTGCAGAGGGTCTGCTTCAGAGGTCAAATCAAAGAGACACTTCTTCAAGTATAAACCCTCCTTCTTTCTAGACAGATCCCAACCTGATCTCATTTAATGCATTATGTCTGCTTTCTTAGGCATTATAGTTGCAGTATTACATATCCAAAGAGCTCTTGAGAAATTCCCTCGAATTGATAATTCTAATTTCTTATGTATAACTACTCTATATTCACGCCGAGGACAGCTGCATTGTATGCTAAACCATGAAGCGCAGAAATTGGTCCCTTTGTATGTAGGTCTGTATTAAATTGAGATGCTCTCTTTTCCCCCGTTTGTTCCCACACTTGAGTTCCTGGTGTCAGTTTGTATTTGGCTTCTTGAGCATATTAAAGTTCTTCCAGCGCTTGTGATGTTCTTGCCAAGAGCACACTTGCAGCAATCTGCACTAGAACAGTCTTTGTGCCAATTACTTCAAAAAGTCTTCTTTAAAATAAAAAGAGGGAGGGGATTTTTTTTTCTCTTTTAGGGAACTTTCAGGTTACCGTGTGGTGGCTTCAATTTTAATGTCTTAGTCAGTATTCCTGAAATGATGACTTACAGGCTCCGGATTGTGCATCTTTGGGTTGTTTTTTTCTTTTCTTTTCTCTTTTTTTAAAAGCCTTTCTACAAAATGGAAGTCCTGATAAAGACATACAAGGAGCAGGGAGAATCAGCGTGGAGGAAACTGCTGTCACTGCTGAGGCCACACCCTCATCTAGTTAAACAGCTTTGGAAAGGAAACTGCTAGAAGCTTGTTAAAGAGTTTCCAAATGTGTGACTGTAAATGACTATCTCTAATCATGGCTGAATCAACCAAATGCAGCAAACGAGCTGGTGATACGCACAAAAGTCATATGAGTGTTTTGAATTGCATATGCTGAGTGGATAATAATCCATGTCAGTGCCTTGGGGTCTTTTGAAGGTTAAAATCTTAAGTTTGATTGAGTCATTTATATAGAGAGATATAAACACATTTGGGAAAACAAAAGAGGGAAGTGAAAGGGAATACATACTTATGTCCTCTGCAAGGCACTCCTGAACAGTAGAAAAGGGACTGGGCGAAGATGAGGAGACCTCCCTTTTCTGCCGGTGTCTGCGGGCACCGGCCGTTGCCACATCTGTAACGGGAGGGTCGCACGAGGTAGTCTGCAGGACCCTCCAGCTGTGCATGCGGTCTTTCTGGGATGCTGAACACAAAGAGGTCTTGGTACAGGTGTGGATTAATTCACTCCATAAAATGTGAGACGTTTTGAGAGGCATGCCATTATTAGAAATTACTCTCATTAAGGATGAAATTTAGGATTGCATTAAGCAGCCTTATAAAATGCTAGCTACAGGTTAAGAAACATTTACGAAAATATCCTGTGCTAATCAATGCTAAACACGTAACATCCGGGCCTCGCAAAGAATGGAAACCAAGATAAGAGAGACGGAAGGTTACAGAGCTTAGGGCTTTGATGGTGGGTCAGGGCTTCATGTTCAAATATCGGATTTAATAGACACCACGCAAAGGAAAGGTCTCCCAGGCCACACAGTTAGGCCCACTCACTTCCCCGATGAGGAAATCAATGCAGAGCAAGGAGGTCCTTGAAGTCCAACATGGAAATACGTTGCCCGAGTGTGCCAGGAACACTGAGCAAGCCCGACTTCTAGTCTGTTCCTTGTTTCATGCACAGTTTTGGGTCGAAAGGGCCTGAGTCGAGAGAACTCTGTGTCTGCCCTTACTGTGAGAGTCCCAGACATGCTGCAGCCTCCTGGGAAGGGATCCTTTTAGTTTTGATCTTTAAAGAAGTTTTATGTCTAAATATGGGGAATAATGAGGCTTTAATTTTTTTCAAAATATCTATGTTCCATCTGTTTGCTTTAATATTATCTATCAGAAGTGCGATTGCTAGTATTTGTTTCCCCTTTAAGGGGATGGCTGCTTTAAAAAATCCTTCAGCTCTTGAGACAGCAGAGTTGTCCTTCTACAAGGACCAAGGTTTTTTCCATCTACATGGATAATTGTCTTTAAGGCATTCTCTGCAGCTCAGGAGGAGGGGGTAGCTGACACGCCCAGGAGATGTTCCTTTAGGTTTCCTTTGTTATCAACATGCAATCATTTACTCTCCTGCAGACCTTCAGGTTGGGGGCTGGCGGGAGGAAGGCTGCCTCAGTGTGTCTCGGGGCCACAGCGCGCTCTCTGGGGTGGCCGTGTTCATGCGAGAAGCCCTCCGTCTCTGGCACACAGCTGTCGTCGGCATGTGTTGCTGTTCTGAGAGTCTCTATAATTCTCACACACGCAAGAAACGAAGGCTCAGGAGACTAGCAATACTAGTTGTTAAACTAAAGAAATTTAAGTAAAACATACACTCAACCACTGTGTTAAGCAGGATAAGGAATAGAAACTATTGGATTTGTATCATATCTTTCCCAATAAGAGCTCATGGGTTCTGAAGAAAATATACAATATGCTGTAGTACTTCTGGGGGGTGAGATGGGAGTAGGGAGCCAGTTTCTGTTCCTTACCTGGCACACAGGACTGGTTCTGAATTCTTTTTTAAATGGTGTCAGGAAATACAACTGTAGTCTGTTATGTTAAGAACTGCCTCTTTACCCTCAAGACAGTGACCCCAAACCAGGGCCTCTGGGACCCTGAGGGTGACACCCCCCTCCCCAATGAGTGATAGAGGAATGAAAAGTTGCCCTCCACGGAGGTACAGTGGTCTCTGTCCTTCTCTAGGAGATTTTAAAGTAACAGAATCAAGCGAAATTGGATCAGATGTGTATAGTTCAGCCTTCTTGCTTTGCCCCTTAACAATTTATCAAGGGGTTTCTACCTGTTATATTAAATGATATTTGAAGTGTTCCACTCTCTGAGAAAATGTGGCTTATATCTTTGCCATACATTTACATAATCTCATTAAGGAAATCTCTCCAGTTTAAACTATCCCAATAAACAAGTTGCCTAGGACCAAACCAGAGTGAGTCGGACCTGCATTGCCACCATGTGCCCACCATCCAGATATCATTGCTGACATGTACACATAAGGAACTGTTTGACATTGAAACGGGGTCTCGGAACTGTTGGACATTGAAATTGGGACTCAAACATTTTTTGTTATTATATGTTTATTTCTAGTCTGCAGAGGCAAGATTTTTTAAAGGAAAGAAATGGGGAAAAAATAGATACAGTGGCAAAGAAGCATTGAACAGACTGTCAAACTACAGCGGGAAGGCAGAGGAGGTTGCGGGGGGCGGGGGGGCTGTAAGAGATCAACCGAAGGACTTGTACGCATGCATATAAGCATAACCAATGGATACAAGACACTGGGGGGGGGGGGGCGCGGCAGGTAAAGGCATGTACTGGGGGGGAGGGGAGGCCGGGGGGAGGTCAATGGGGGAAAAAAAAGGGAGACATATGTACTACTATTTGTAATACTTCAAACAATTAAAAAAATTAAATTAAATTAAAAAGAAACTTATCTTTGGTAGAAGAAAGATTTTCCCCAAAGGGAACAGGAAACAAATATGGAGTCCAGACACATTTTGAGAAGCTAAGGCTATAACTGTGGTTCTATTTTTTAATGTTCTGTATTTGAAGTGTGGTAACAGAGATGGATGAGAAGTAATTGTTATGTTTGGAGGATATAGTCATGTCAGAATAGAATGCTGTAGCTAATGTATTTTAAATGCGGTTTTTAAAAATAATTTTTTATTTGTTGCCTTAGAAAATGTTTCTATATTAAAAAAAAAACACCAAAAAATAAACACAGGGTGATAAATTACCAGCGATCTCTCAGCTCCTCACTGGAGCCATCAAATTAAGGGTTAAACTCCCAGGATTCCCCTGAATTAATCAGGAGCTAAGCCAGAGGCTGGCTGGGCAGGGGGAGGGGATTGGCGGAGCTCGACCTCCCCCAAGAGGCTTGCAGCACCGCAGTGCAGCCACCGTGGCATGGCCACTGAGAGAAAGCAGACCATTACACAAATAAAGGAGCCCTGACAGGGCTCCCAGGCGGCCCCCTCGGGCGGCCCTGCGCACAGAAAACACGCCCTGATCCCACATCAGGCCAGGGTTCCAGCTTATTGCCCGAGCTTCCATTCCAAAGAATGGAGACAATGGCTTGTGCTCTATAGAGTAGGGATTCTTTCAGTCCAGAGTGAAATGTAAATGTATGTTCATCTTTCTTTGCTCCTTTAGGAGGCAGTCTGGGATGAAGTTCTAGGTCATCTTTATCTATTCGTTCAGCTCTCTAAAGGGGAAGCTGCAGGTGGAAGGCTGGATGGCCGGCCCCTAAGGCAGACTTCAAGGATGGCTCTGTATTGGCATCCAAAGCACTTGCAGTGGTGAAATGCAGATTCCCAGGTCTCTGCCTCGATGTAAATAATGTGCAATTGGGGGGAGGGGTGGGACCTAAGAATCCACTTTACCAATAAGCTCCCCAGGTGAGTCTTGTGCACTTTCAAATTTAAGAACCACTAACCCTAGAGTTGTTTTTGTTTAAAATACATCCTTAATATCAGCCTGAAGTGTTTTAAGCTCGCCTATTAAAGAACACAATATGTTTTCCCTCAGGTACCAGAGCCATTTAGTAGTTTGTGGACTGTACAGAGTGAGTGGACTTCATCTACAAGAGGAGAAATGCCCAAATGCATGCGTGGGCGTGGGTCTGTTTCCGTCAGGACCTTAGTGTCTCAGTGGCAGTAGAGAGATTAGCCCCGGCTTCCTCCCTTCCTCTGCTGTCCACAGAACGCCCTTCCCTACAGCCTCAGGTTGTCTGTTTCCTGGAGTGCTCACTGAGTCTTTCGGGAATCACACCAAGCATTCAAACCAAATGGAAGGTCACAAGTCCCTGGGAATTAACTAAGTATAGTCGTTTTATCCAAAAGGACTGGCTTCTACCAGGGTTCCTTTTTCTTAATTTTGGCCAGGAAGCTTCTCAGCACCCAGCCATCTACACTAGCAGAGCTGGCCTCACACTGAGCCCTCTGAGACCCTGAGACCCTTTCCTTTCTAGTTATTGCTGGTCTTCTACCCGTAAGTGCTGAATCCTGCTCCCATCAACCCAGCGCAATACTGAAGATCCCTGACCTTAGGAAATGCTTAGGGGCAAACTCCTAGGAAGACTGCCACCACCCATGAGGTCCTGAGCTGGTAACCACCTCAAAGAGATTTACACTGTCACACACTCCCTGCCAAGCCTCATTTCCCCCCAATCTCACCTCCCCATAATCTCACCTCTGCTTTTAGAAATCAACTTTTCCCTCTTCGGTCATTTTTTAATCCCCTGCTGCCAAAGTCCCATTGTGAATTATGACAAAGTCCCCTAAAGTGGAGTTAGTTTCCAGAAATAAAATCTGAGATTCCGGAGAGGGAGATGGTATTCTTCAGTTATGAGCCCTCTTCTGCGTAGTGCTTGCCTCTGTGGATAAGTACTTGGTCTCGGGTCTCTTTTTTTTTCCAGGCCTTGTGCAAAGACCTAGGAGGCAGGAGGCAGACAGTCAGGGACAGAGAGACCTGTTAGGGCATATTCTCCAACCTATGAATCAATATGGTCTAAATCTCAGAAAACCCAATCCCTAAAAATTTGCATGAAGGAATTTGCATGAGGCTGATATTCTCAGGCTAGTTTAGATTAAGTTGTTACTCTATAGGCTAGATGTCGAAGCTTAGAAGACCTTGATAAGCCTTTATCTGTCAGCAGGTTATGGGCCACCTCAAAGCCCCCATCGCTTAGAAATAATTAGCTGGCTCTCCCTCCTGAGCTAGCGATTTGATGATCTGTATGCTAAAACAGACTTCTACTAGGGAATAAAAGAAAAAAGAGAAGAGTGCCAGAAGGAAGCTAAGGTTTTTAAGGTAAATTTAGATTCCCTTAAAGGACAAGTGAAAAATCTCTGAAGATGCTCTAAAGCCAGGGAATCCATCGTTCTTTCGTGCCTGCAGCATTTTTGTGCCCCTATTTGCTTAGCCCTATTCTCTCCTTTACATTATATGTGGAAAATAATGCACATAATACTTAGCACTTCCTTTTGATAAAGAAAACGTTCCACATTACTGAGATTTTTTTTTTCCTAAAAGATGGAGGATAGCTTCCAGATGCATTTTTTTCTGACATGGACTTCCCTTCTTTAAGTATCGTCAGAGGGGAGGCTTTATCAAGGTCTTTGTGATGGGCTTGCTCATGAGAAGATATTAGTGGAGCACATCTAAGTGTTTGTCACTAACAGACAACTGAAAGGAGCATGTGGCAGGAAGAGAAATATACATTTGTCTAAGAAAAGTGGCTTGTTAACACTCCCACACTCAACTTGAACTCTTCGGACAGGGACTTAGAGCCTCATGCACATCAGCTTGTAGCAGAGAAGAAAAATAAAAGTCCAACAATGATTTCTTCAATGTGAGACTGATGAATAATGTTAATTTGGAGGTTCTTTTTTTTAAAATATATTTTATTGATTTTTTACAGAGAGGAAAGGAGAGGCATAGAGAGTTAGAAACATCGATGAGAGAGAAACATCAATCAGCTGCCTCTTGCACACTCCCCACCGGTTATGTGCCCGCAACCAAGGTACATGCCCTTGACCGGAATCGAACCTGGGACCCTTGAGTCTGCAGGCCGACACTCTATCCACTGAGTCAAACCAGTTAGGGCAATTTGGAGGTTCTTATTAAAAAACAAAAACAACAACAAAAAAAACAAACATGGTGGAATTTCAGCTCAGAAATCCTGTGCATTCTGCTTCACTGGGGCTGACATCTGGGCAGTGCTGTGTGAGGGGTTTAGAAAAATATGGGCTTTAGCATTTTTGTATAGCTCTTTATGATAAAGCAAGAACAATGAAAGGAAGCTCAGTGAGGATTGAGTTCTGATACAGAATTGAGCTCAGGGACGAAGAATCCCTCAGTTCAGAAATCGATTTTGAAGAATGTGTGTAGATCAGATTTAAGACCAGACTAAGATGAACCTTTAGAACACAGAGGCAGTTTTCGCCTGGTATCGGCCAAAACAAAAGCATTGCTCCAACTCAGCGATGACCCATAAAAATCCCATTGTTTAATTCTTGAAGTGTACTTTGCATTTATTAACTTGCAGCTGTACTCAAACTCCCAGCCCACCATGGAGTAAGGGCCATCCTATTGAGCATTCGGTCATAGGTTTCTCTAGTAAACTTATTGAAACCCTCGGTCTGATTGTCTGCTCTTTAGCCTGCACTTCGTATCTGAGGAAACGCTGCCTCAGCCAAAGGCCTTGCCAAGGCTACCGGAACCAGGACTGAAAGCAAATGTTTCCCAATTCAATGTTATTTCTACTCCACACTACTCCTTTCATTTTAAAGCTGCTATGTTATTTGTATAGTTTTAATGGCTCTTCACAAAATATGTGTATTTGGGCCTATACATTTACATTCAAAATCATTTTCTTTTTTTTTTTTTTTTTTTTTTTGTTCCACTTATTTATGCATTTATTGGTTGATACTTTTTTTATGTGCCCTGGTCAGGGATCAAATCCACAACCTTGACATATCAGGACAATGCTCTAACCAACTGAGCTACTAGTCCAAGCTGTGATCTTAATTTTTATTTATTTTTTTTAATACATTTTTTTTTCAAATTTTTATTAAGGTATTATATGTGAACATATCTTACCATTGCCCCCCCCCACCCCACTCCCATACCTGCCCTCACCCCCCAATGTTTTGCATCCGTTGGTTACTCTTATATGCATGCATACAAGTCCTTCAGTTGATCTCTTATTTCCCCCACCTCTCCCTAACCTTACCGCTGTAATTAGACACTCTGTTTGATGCTTTACTGCCTCTGTAACTATCTTTTGGTTCATCAGTTTATAATGTTTTTCATTATCCCTAAATGAGTGAGATCATGTGGTATTTTTCTTTCATTGACTGGCTTATTTCACTTAGCATAATGTTCTCTAATTCCATCCAGGTGTCTACAAATGGTAGTAATTCCTTCTTTTTTATGGCAGCATAGTATTCCATTGTGTAGATGTACCATAGTTTTCTGATCCAGTCATCTGCTGACGGGCACTTAGGCTGTTTCCAAATCTTAGCTATTGTAAATTGTGCTGCTATGAACATAGGGGTGCATATATCCTTTCTGATTGGTGTTTCTGGTTTCTTAGGATATATTCCTAGGAGTGGGATTACTGGGTCAAATGGGAGTTCCATTTTCAGTTTTTTGAGGAAATTCCATACTGTTCTCCACAGTGGCTGCACCAGTCTGCATTCCCACCAGCAGTGCACGAGGGTTCCTTTTTCTCCGCATTCTCGCCAACACTTGTCGTTTGTTGATTTGTTGATGATAGCCATTCTGACAGGTGTGAGATGGTATCGCATTGTCGTTTTGATTTGCATCTCTCGGATAATGAGTGACTTTGAGCATGTTTTCATGTGTCTCTTGGCCTTCCTTCTGTCTTCTTTCGAAAAGATTCTATTTAGGTCCATTGCCCATTTTTTTTATTGGATCATTTATCTTCCTTTTATTAAGTTGTATAAGCTGCCTGTAGATGTTGGAAATTAAACCTTTGTCAGTGATACCATTTGCAAATATGTTCTCCCATACAGTGGGGTTTCTTGTTGTTTTGTTGATGGTTTCTTTTGCTGTGCAAAAGCTTTTTATTTTGATGTAGTCCCATTTGTTTATTTTCTCTTTGGCTTCCATTGCCCTAGGGGCAGTATCACTGAAAAAGTTCTTTTGGCATATGTCTGAGATTTTGCTGCCTGTGGATTCCTCTAGTATTTTTATGGTTTCCCGTCTTATATTTAAGTCCTGTATCCATTTTGAGTTTATTTTTGTGTATGGTGTAAGTTGGTGATCTAGTTTCATTTTTTTGCATGTATCTGTCCAATTTTCCCAACACCATTTATTGAAGAGACTGTCTTGACTCCATTGTATGCTCATGCCTCCTTTGTCAAATATTAATTGCACATATTGGTTTGGGTCGATATCTGGATTCTCTATTCTATTCCATTGATCTATATGTCTGTTCTTGTGCCAGTACCAGGCTGTTTTGAGGACAGTGGCTTTGTAATACAGCTTGAAATCTGGTATTGAGATCCCTCCTACTTTATTCTTCTTTCTCAGGATTGCTGTGGCTATTCGGGGTCTTTTTTTATTCCAGATGAATTTTTGGAGAGTTCTTTCTAGGTCTGTGAAATATGCTGTTGGTATTTTAATGGGGAGTGCATTGAATCTATAGATTGCTTTGGGTAGTATGGACATTTTGATTCTACCAATCCATGAACATGGTATGTTCTTCCATCTGTTTACATCTTCCTCTATCTCTTTTTTCAGTGTCCTGTAGTTTTCCGCATATAGGTCTTTTACCTCCTTGGTTAGGTTTATTCCTAAGTATCTTAATTTTTTTGGTGCGATGGAAAATGGGATTGCTTTTTTAGTCTCTCTTTCTGTAAGTTCACTGTTGGTGTATAGAAATGCCATAGATTTCTTGGCGTTAATTGTGTATCCTGCTACATTGCCCAATTCATTTATTAAGTCTGTTAGTTTTTTGATAGAGTCTTTCGGGTTTTTTATGTACAATATCATGTCATCTGCAAATAAGGACAGCTTTACTTCTTCTTTTCCAATTTGGATGCCTTTTATTTCTTCTTCTTGTCTAATTGCAATGGCTAATACTTCCAGTACTATGTCAAACAGGAGTGGTGGAGTGGGCATCCTTGTCTTGTTCCTGTTCTTAGGGGAAATGGTTTTAGTTTTTGCCCATTGAGTATGATGTTAGCTGTGGGTTTATCATATATAGCTTTTATTATGTTGAGGTATGATCCTTCTATTCCCACCTTGTTGAGAGTTTTTATCAAGAAAGGGTGTTGGATTTTGTCAAATGCTTTTTCTGCATCAATTGATATGACTATGTGATTTTTATCTTTCAATTTGTTTATGTGATGTATCACATTTATTGATTTTCGGATGTTGAACCATCCTTGCATTCCTGGGATAAACCCTACTTGGTCATGGTGTATGATCTTTCTGATGTACTGCTGGATCCGATTTGCTAGAATTTTGTTGAGGATTTTGGCATCTACATTCATGAGGGATATTGGCCTGTAATTCTCTTTCATTGTGTTGTCTTTATCTGGTTTTGGTATTAGGGTGATGCTGGCTTCATAGAAGGAGCTTGGAAGTGTTCCTTCCTCTTGAATTTTTTGGAATAGTCTGAGGAGGATAGGTTTTAGTTCTTCCTTGAATGTTTGGTAGAACTCTCCTGTGAAGCCATCTGGCCCCGGGCTTTTGTTTGCCGGAAGCTCTTTGATGACTGCTTCAATTTCTTCCATAGTTACTGGCATATTGAGCTGTTTAGATTCTTCCTGATTGAGTTTTGGAAGGTTATATTTTTCTAGGAATATGTCCATTTCCTCCAGGTTGTCCAGTTTGTTGGAATAGAGTTGTTCGTAGTATTTTTTAACAATCCTTTGTATTTCGGCGGGATCTGTTGTTATTTCACCTCTTTCATTTCTGATTTTGTTTATTTGGGTCCTCTCTCTTTGCTTCTTGGTGAGCCTGGCTAGAGGTTCATCAATCTTGTTTATCCTTTCAAAGAACCAGCTCTTGGTTTTGTTGATCTTTTGTATTGTTTCTTTGGTCTCTATGTCGTTTATCTGAGCTCTGATCTTTATTATTTCCTTCCTTCTGCTTACACTGGGCTTTTCTTGTTGCTCTTTTTCTAACTCTTTGAGTTGTTGGGTTAGGTAATTTATTACCCCTGTTTCTTGTTTTTTGCAATAGGCTTGTAGAGCTATGAACTTCCCTCTCAAGACTGCTTTCGCTGTGTCCCATAGATTTTGGATTGTAGTGTTTTCATTGTCATTTGTTGTCATGATGTTTTTTATTTCTTCTTTGATCTCTCTGGTAACCCAGTCATGGTTTAATAGCATGCTGTTTAGTCTCCATGTGTTTGATTTCTTTGGGTTGTTTTTATTGTAGTTGATTTCCAGTTTTATGCCACTGTGGTCTGAGAAGATGCTTGATATGATTTCTATCTTCTTGAATTTGAAGAGACTTTGCCTATGTCCCAACATATGGTCTATCTTTGAAAATGACCCATGTGCACTTGAGAAGAATGTATATTCTGTGGCTTTGGGGTGAAATGTTCTGAAGATGTCAATTAATTCCATCTGGTCTAGTGAGTCATTTAGGATTGATGTTTCTTTGCTGATTTTTTGTTTAGAGGATTTGTCCAATGGTGATAGTGGGGTATTAAAGTCTCCTACTATGATTGTATTGCTGTCAATCTCTCCCTTGATATCCTCCAGGAGTTTTTTTATGTATTTGGGTGCTCCTGTATTGGGTGCATATATGTTTACCAGAGTTATTTCTTCTTGTTGGATTGCTCCCTTTAGTATTATGAAGTGGCCTTCCTTATCTCTTGTTATGTCCTTCAGTTTGAGATCTAATTTGTCAGATATAAGTATTGCTACCCCAGCTTTTTTTTCAGTTCCATTTGCCTGGAAAACCTTTTTCCATCCCTTCACCCTCAGTCTGTGTGCGTCTTTTTTTCTGAGGTGGGTTTCTTGTAGACAGCAGATAAATGGGTCATGTTTTCTTATCCAATCCATTACCCTATGTCTTTTGATTGGGGCATTTAATCCGTTTACATTTAAAGTTATTATTGATAGGTACTTATTTGTCTCCATTCTTATTCTTTACACCTGTGTTCCTTCTTCGCTTCCTATTTCTTTTTTTTTTTTTTTACAGCAGACCCTTTAGCATTTCTTGCATTGCTGGTTTGGTGGTAATAAATTCCCTTAGTCCTTTTTTGTCTGTGAAGCTCCTGATTTCACCTTCAATTTTGATTGACAGCCTTGCTGGGTACAGTATTCTTGGATTCAGACCCTTCCTTTGCATGACTTTGTATATTTCATTCCATTCCCTTCTGGCCTGATGAGTTTCTGTTGAGAAATCAGTTGCTAGTCTGATGGGGGTTCCTTTGTATGTAACTTTCTGTCTCTCTCTGGCCGCTTTTAAGATTCTTACTTTGTCGTTGGTGTTTGCCAATTTAATTATAATGTGCCTTGGCGTCGGTCTTTTGGGGTTCATTTTGCTTGGGACTCTGTGAGCTTCTTGGATTTGTGTGGGTTTTTTCTTCTCTATATCAGGGAAATTTTCTGTCATTATTTCTTCAAATAGGTTTTCTATTCCTTGCTCAGCTTCCTTTCCTTCTGGAACCCCTATTATGCGGATGTTGTTTTGTTTCGTGTTGTCCCAAAGTTCCCTTAGGCTCTCCTCCTGCCTTTTAATTTTATTTTTCTAGAAATTGCTCTACTTGGGTATTTTTTCCCATCTTGTCTTCTAGCTCACTGATGTGGTCCTCTGCTTCTCTAGTCTACTCTTGATGCTTTCTATTGAGTTCTTTACAGCAGCGATGTCATTTTTCATTTCTTCTTGGTTCTTCTTCATTTCCTCTTGGTTCTTGCTCATATTGTCGAATTTGTCTTCCATTCTTTTCAGCCACCTTATGTCCATATTTCTGAATTCTTTTTCTGGAAGGTTGCTTGCTTCCATTTCGTTTACTTCCTTTTCTGGTGATGCCTGCTTTTCTTTCATATGCGGGCTGTGTCTTTGTCTCCCCATGGTCTCTCTTCTCTGGGTGTCTGGTTATGTAGTTCTCTCTCTCCTTTCCGTGGTGGAGTGTAGAGCTCCTCTGAACCCGTGTGTTTGCGCCAATTGGGGAGCGTTGTTCTGGGGCTCGCAGCTGTTCCGTGGGTGCCGCAGTTGTGGATTCTCAGGCTTCCGATAAGCTCCACTTTCTGGTTCCAGATGGCGGCGACTCCGCTGTCCAAGCCCGCAGCTCCGGGAGGGGACCCAGCCGCAGTGGGAGCTGCCAGGTCAGGGGAACCCCGTCTAGCAGTCTCCCACCTTCTTCTGGAGTTCAGCTGTCCCGCAACTTGCCAACAAACACTCCTAGTGCGACCCTCAGCTGTTCTTTCTTTCTGCTCCGGGACAAGGCTCGGAACACGTCTGTCTATTCCGCCGCCATTTTTCTCCCCCCTTTTTTCCAAAATCATTTTCCATTCACTCACTTAACTTGATAAATAAGCCATCCCATTCTTTTGGATGTTACCACTGGGACTGGCAACAAGCTTGGCATTTATATAAGAATGGAATTGTAGGTGGAGAAAAGGGGACTTTAGAGCTTTGAGAAATTTTTATATTTTTTACAAAAGTAATTATTATAGAGCAAGAGAACCTTAACCTAGAGGAAAACGTAAGTTGCCTTAGGCTTCAGGTACTTACAGTACAGTAGGGGGAAATGCCTTTAGTATTCTCTCATCTGTTTTCTTCATTAGTAATTCCACTGAATTTCCTGGTTTTAACTATCACCTCCATAAAAAAAAGAATCTAAATTGTACCTTCAACTATCATTTCTTAAGTATGCAGCTCCTTTTTCCAACTATCCCCTGGACACGTTGGCTAGGACCCCCTCACCCCACCCCACCCCAGGCTCAAATACACAAGGTCCACAGGGAAATCTTTGTCTCCACACTGCTCATACCCACACACTGGTAGTTCCTGTATTACCAATTACCATGCAGCCTATCATCATCATCATCATCATCATCATCATCATCATCATCATCCTCCTCCTCCTTACCCTATGAGACAGGCTCAAAATCATGGTGCTAGCTCTTCTCAGCAGCTCCCATTGCCAGTCTCTACTGCTTTACCTGTACCTGCCATTTGGGTCCATCCCTGTCTCGTCACCTGTTGACACCTACTGCTCCTGTGACAATAGGTTCCCTTTTATATTCGTTTGTTCTCGCTCTTCTCTCAATCTGAAAAACCCTTTCACCATTCCATGACCATATCTTATGGCAACAATGTACTCAAATTCCAGTTTCACATATCCTTCCTGATCTATTCAGTCAAAAGTATTTCTAGCTACCCTGAATTTCCAAAGACCTTATCCTTTACCTTTCTTATGGAGCATAGTTGTTACTTAATAAAAGTAGTACTTGTTGAGCATATACTGTCTATCAGGCATATATATATATACATAAGCACTTTATATACATTTTCATTGAATCCTCTCAGCAGCCCTATAAGACCTAGAGGTCCCTGTTTAATTGTTTTTGGGTACAGCTTGAACATGGGGACTTTTAAGACTCCCTGGTATTCCACTGTGTGGCAGATTGAGAAGCAGTGGTGTAACTCCAAACCCATAAGCCACCTATTCTCCAGTAGGATGTATCACATTTGGAGCTTTCAAAACAAATGCTGGACTCCAGCCCAGTCCTAAGAAACTTGAATCCCTGGGGGATAGAACTTGGGAATCCACGTGTTAGCAAAGCTTCACCTATGATTCTGCCACATAACCAGGATGGAGAACTACTCTCTCGCTCAGTCACTGTGTCATCTCCCAATGTTACTACGCTACAGGTGATTACATATGTCTACTCCCACTTTGCAGTCCATCAACTCTTTGAGGAAATGTTTACATTTCATTCATCTTGATCTATTCCCTGGCACATAGCAAGGTTCCCTTGTACATAATATGTTTTAGAAACTTAAAAATAAAATAAAATGCCCTTTGCTGGTCTTATTAAGAAAACAATGAACACCTTTACGGAATACTTATCCTCTCCATGGGACTAGGTTTAATCTCTACTACGCCAGCCTAGGAATGAAGCAAGTCATTGCAGTGCCCTGCGGTGTCAGAGGCAGGGCTGGAACCCAGACTCCCTCCTCTGCATCTCCTTCCTTAAAAGCACCTGCCAAGTGAAACAACAATCTACGTGTTTGGATAGGTGCTGTTTCACATGTGCTACAATTTGAACATAACCTGTCACATGGCGGGGGGGGGGGGGGGGGGGTGCGGAAACTGTTGGCATCATGAAATGGATTCGGAAAAACATATCAATTTAAAACCAAAAAGTTAATTATGTGACCTAACATACTCATTCCCACCCTCCCTCACCCCCAGATGCGCATATGAACAAACACACCCTCTGATTGTTCTTTGACATTTCTTGACAACTATTTAATTACTACATTAGTAAGTTTCTTCGTTTTCTTTTTCTTCTTCTTAGTTTGTGCTATTTCTCAGACTTTTCAAATTACCTGAGCTTCTGGTTATAAGTGAAGTCTATTTAAAGGTTTATACACAGATTACTGAAGGCAGTAAATTGTCATAATGTTCCAATCAATATGAATATGCACATAAAATGTATACAGGGATAAATGGGAAATGACACACAAGACATACAAACCTGGATTTAGGCTCTTTTTTGCCATTTCCAAGTCAGATAACTCTACACGGGGGATGAACTTTCCAGAATCTCTTTCCTCACCTAAAAAAATGGAAGGGAAAAGGACCTAAAATAGACCCTCCAAAATTTTCTTCCAAATATTACTATTTTAAAGGGTCATAAACTTTCATAATTCATTACCAGGCTTTTGTTCAAGATTAAATTAATAATTGCTTCTTATCCTTATTATCCAGTTGATATTTTTAAAGGCCAAGAGAGTCATAGTGATATTTGCAGATTTCTTTACAATTTAGAGAGTGATACCCTCCATTATCTCCTTTTGTTTTTATAACATAACTGCAGAATAGTTATTATGCCCATTTCACAGAAAATGAAATTGAGATGCAGAGAGTTGACTTGCCCAGGGTAATGAAATGAGCAAATGGCAAATCTAGACCCTATTGGACCCAACTGTGATCCCCAGCGATACCTCCGCAGCCATCGGCAAAGCTGGAGATGGAGGCCCGGGAGATCTGACATGCAGACAGCTCAGCCCAGTGGCCTGTCTGTCTCCCCAAAATGTTTTCTAGCCCAGTCACCGATAAATCACTTTCAAATAGAACACCAAGCAGGGATTTATTTAGCATATCATTTCTGGGTGTGTGTTTTCCTGAGCGTTTATAGATCTGTGTTTTTCCAAGAAGCTGCGTGTTCCTGAGAGTGCAAGACAGATAATGATAAAGGAGCATCTATATAAGCCTGGCTAGGAGGAGGACCAGGAACTGTTGACACTCCTCCTGTGAAGTTAATCCCATTCTTTTAGCTATTTCTTTATTAGTTCATGAGGTCTTGCCAAAAAAAAAAAATGTGTCTGTGATGGAGTGTTAGCATCCTTGACTCTAGGTACATTTTCAAGTATTCATAAAGTAGCTCGTCTGACCAAAGCTTAAAGCAAAGATGCATTAAGTATGAATTTAGTTAACTTCAAATATGGGTGGTCGAAAAACTGCTCCTAAAATAACCTAAATAATCCTCCTCATTGGCGTTTCCAGATGGACAGCTCGGGGCACAACGTGAAGGGGGACAGGGAAGAGGGAGGATGCAGAACAGCCAGGACTCGCAGGGCAGCCGGAAGCTTTGATCCTGCCCCCTGACTGACAGCAGTGTGGCTGGCTTTGGGAAGCTGAATAACTTAAGGGAAACAAAAACAAAATGAGAAAGGAATTACCAGTCAAGCCCCTGGGAAGGAGAGCAGACGCTAGATCTTAGTGCTCCTGGGAGTCCAGAAACCGCTTCCCACCTCAGTTCCTTATGGCAAAGACGGAAAAGGAAAATCTCAAAAGGGATGCACTTGGAAAGGCAAACCGCCTGTGAAGCTTGGTTAGCCACTACCCTGAGCTCCGGCTCCAGTGCATCGCAGCAATGGCCTCCACGACCTGCTGCACACTGCAGCAAAGTCCTAGGGACACAGCTAGAACACACACACACACACACACACACACACACACACACACAGAGTCTTCACCCCGCCCCACCCCCCCCACACACACACACCCAGCTCCCATCATTCCAAAGCACAGCCACATAAGTCCTTTCCACTTTCCATCCTTTCATGATTTTGTTTCCCCAAAACATCATTTAATGAAGTTAACATTTTGGCTCTTCTACAATACAGTTTAGATGCAAAGGAACTTTTTCAAGAGATGCCTTTTGTTTGGTTCTAGGGGCCTGGGCTACCGAGTGCATATTTGGGCTAACAAACTGAAAATCATAGCCCAATATTCTCCTTCCTGTTTCTGCATAAGTGACCAAAAGGAGCCCCCTAAATGGTGGGAGTCTTCCTAACCCTTCCTCAGGAGGAGGTCAAGAAATAAGGAAGGGAAGAAGGGCCAAATCTTCCGACCTTCAACCTTATGGGCACGGCAGTAAATCACAGTATTACTGGTTATTCAGTATTGCCTATGAATTTCTGTGCTCAAAAGCGTGCATTCATGTCATCCCCACTGAGTCTTTTATTCATGGAGTCTTTGGCCTTTTGCAATATCAACCCCAAATGAAGGAAAGCTCTGAGCCACACTTCTGAAAGGAGTTGGCCATGTAATCCCACTCGGTGTGGATTTGGAGAGAAACAGACATCATCCATTAACAAGGGCTGATCGTACAAATGTTTCCTTCGAAGCTCAGTGCTCAACTTTCTGGTCATTTTAGCTGGTTGACGAACTTCCTCTAAATGTAAGTAAGTAAGTAAGTAAGTAAGTAAGTAAGTAAATAAATAAATAAATAAATAAATAAATAAATAAATAAAAGAGCCTGAAAAATAGCAACAGCATAGCATCTTAATCCCTCAGAGTATAATATTTCTCTATTGTCACCTGCCTTGAGGACACGGAGACTCTTCGACAGCCATTATGATTACAGAAGGTAAAAGCTGATATTGGCTGTGCCAGATGTAATTTCGCATTTCTCAGTAGAAACACTGTTACATCCCAGATGTAAATGTGACTGTGTCCTGTACTTACTGCTCTGTTACAGGTGATCCACATAACAGGCCGGCTACGACTGCGGGTGTCACTGTCCCACGGGAGGACCATCCCCAGCCAGATCATGGGTCTCGTGGTCGTGGCGCATGCCTTGCCTCCCCCTACAATCAATGAAGTCAGAATCGACTGCCATATGTTCGTCACTCGAGTAAATATGGACCTCAATATCATTTACTGTGAAAATAGGTACTTGGTTTTTGTTTCCGTTTGCCCTGCTGTATGTTGTGCATTGGTGAGGGTTGGTGTTTTCAGCAGGCTGCAGGATTTTACTCTCCCAATGAGGCTCATTATAAATCCTGATCTTATTTTTAATGGATGCTTGGACTGATACCAAACATGTTTTTTATTTAAAATGTGCATTGCTGCCCTGATTTGCATTGGGGATAACAATGGAATGAATTGGGATACCCAGACATCTTTGTGCTATAATTAAGGCCCATTTTGCCCAAAAATCCAAGGAGAGAGCAAGACTGAGACATTATTGGGAAAATGATGCAGTAAAGGGTGATCAGGAGTGATGCCTCAGCCAGACTCTCTTCCTGACTCATGATGGTCAGTGTTCACACATGCAGGCATTAAGCACGTTGCCTTCATCGGCTCAGGCTGAAGCTGCTATAACAAATCACCATAGACTGGTGGCCTAAACAACAGACAGGTATTTCTCACAGTTCTGGAGGCTGGGAAGTCCAAGGTCAAAGTGTAGGCTGGTTAGATTCCTGGTGAGAGCCCTATTCCTGGCTTACAGACGGCTGCCTTCTGCTGTCCTCACGCAGGGAGACAGAGAGCTGTGGGCTCTTCTCTATATAAGGACTCAAATTCCATCACAGGGGCTCTATCCCCATGAACTCATCTAATACCATCACAGTGAGGGTAAGGGCTGTAATATATGAATTTGGGGGGAGACACATTTAGTCCACAGTACATATACGGAACCAATGAGAATCAGAGCCCCCTAGACCAGTGGTCGGCAAACTCATTAGTCAACAGAGCCAAATATCAACAATACAACGATGGAAATTTCTTTTGAGAGCCAAATTTTTTAAACTTAAACTTCTTCTAATGCCACTTCTTCAAAATAGACTCACCCAGGCCGTGGTATTTTGTGGAAGAGCCACACTCAAGGGGCCAAAGAGCCGCATGTGGCTTGCAAGCCGCAGTTTGCCGACCACGGCCCTAGAGGAAAAAAGGACCAAAAGCTTGATCCTGATATAGGTCATCACACTGGTCTGGGCTTTCTACACATATATTAAATAAAATTTGTAATTCTCACTTTCATAAACTAAAAAATAGGATGACTCATTGTGTAAATGACTTGCCAGTCCTTCCTCAGGATTGAGCTTTTATAAAAGGATTTTTTGGCCTTTGGTTAAAAGTTCACTTTTTCCATTAAGCACAAAGCGAGGGACAAGGAAATGGGACAATGCCCCTTCAGACCTTTCACCTAGAAGTCACCAGCCCTCAGACTAATTTAAAGAAGAGAAGTTGATGGGATATGGAGAGCAGGGAAAGGAGCAGTGCAGGGGCTGCTGAGGGAGCAGTGGTATGCTGTCCCTCCCCAGTGCTATGGGAAGAATTACAGAGTCAGTTTTGAGAAGATGCTTTTGTGGCTCAGTGTTGTCAGCCATGGATACAGTATATGCTCACTGAGCCTGTGAGTGCCTATGGAGGAAAAATGAAAAAGCAGAATGGCCCTCACCGGTTTGGCTCAGTGGATAGAGCGTCGGCCTGCAGACTGAAGGGTCCCAGGTTCGATTCCGGTCAAGGGCATGTACCTTGGTTGTGGGCACATCCCCAGTGGGAGGTGTGCAGGAGGCAGCTGATCAATGTTTCTCTCTCATCGATGTATCTAACTCTCTATCCCTCTCCCTTCCTCTCTGTAAAAAATCAATAAAATATTTTTTAAAAAAAGAAAAAGCAGAATGGCCAAATGGCTTGGTAATTGACCTCTTCATGGCCAAGCCAAGAGGCAAGCAGACAGCATTGCATTCAGTCCATTGGGAAGTGAAAGGTGTTACAGCTGAGTTAGAAATGCCTACCATTTCCAGTCAGGATTTGATTCAGAGAAAAGAATTCACCAAAGGGAGAAGATACCCGCCTGATTCTTAATGTTCAGTGGGGTAGAAGATATCATGAAACTGGCGCTATCTATCTAATAATACAGTAATATGCAAATTGGCCAGGACGCCATCACATAACGACCGATCAGCAGGCTGTGTGCGCAGCAGGTGTGGGCGGGGACTTGCAGTGTTGGGGACAAGGACGGGGGAGGCAGGGCCCAGCGGAGGGTGGCCTGCACTCCCCACATGGTGGCAGTGGCTGTGAGCGCTCCTGATGGCCACTGCCACTTGCCCAGGGCTGGCCCTGGGGCTTCGGCGAGCTGCCAATGGCCACTGCTGCTGCGAGGGCCCAAGGCTCAGGCAATGAGGGCCAGGCAAGGCTCAGGCAAGCCGCAGTGGCTGTGATGGCTGAGGCTCAGGCAGCCTCATGGCCAGCAGTGGCAGCAACAGAAGCAGGAAGGGGGCGTCGCCTTCCCCTGATTGCAGGGTCACCTCCCACAGAGGAAGGCCAGAGGCAGCAGCAGCAAGGAGGTGATGGGGGTGGTGCCTTCCCCTGATAGGCTGGTCACCTCCTGCAGCGGGAGGCCAGACTGTGGCTTAGGCCTGCTCCTGGTGGGGAGCAGGCCTAAGCCGTCAGAAGGACATCCCCTGAGGACTCCCAGACTGTGAGAAGGGGCAGGCCGGGCTGTGGGACCCCCGCTCCAGTATAAGAATTTCATGCACCAGGCCTCTAGTTATTTAATAAGTAGCTCTAAATCTATTTTTTAAGCTTTTGGTGGAATTTAGTAAAAATTGTATCATCTTGACTGTAAAGTTGGCTATATCTAAGGTATTCTGGAATGGCCACAGGAAATCAGGAAGGGCATTTAGCCAAATGATTGGCTAGAGTTGGCAAGTAATAATAAAGATGACTAACACTGAACACTTACTACACACTTGGCAATGTGCAGAGCTCATTATAAGGGTGGGACAAAAGTAGGTTTACAGTTGTGAGTACATGAAACACAGTTTATTCTTGTATTATTCTTTATTAATTACTAGAGGCCTGCTGCATGAAATTCATGCACAGGGGTGTGTGTCCCTCAGCCCAGCCTGCACCCTCTCCAATCTGGGACCCCATGAGGGATGTCCAACTGCCCGTTTAGGCCCGATCCCGGTAGGATTGGGCCTAAACGGGCAGTCGGACATCCCTCTCACAATCCAGGACTGCTGGCTCCCAACTGCTCGCCTGCCTGCCTTCCTGATTGCCCCTAACCGCTTCTGCCTGCCAGCCTGATCACCCCCTAACCACTCCCCTGCCATCCTGATTGATGCCTAACTGCTCCCCTGTCAGCCTGTTTGCCCCTAACTGCCCTCCCCTGCAGGCTTGATCGCCCCCAACTGCCCTCCCTTGCAGGCCTGGTCCCTCCCAACTGCCCTCCCCTGCTGGCCTGATCACCCACAACTGCCCTCCCTTGCAGGCCTGGTCCCTCCCAAATGACCTCCCCTGCTGGCCATTTTGTGGTGGCCATCTTATGTCCACATGGGGGCAGCCATCTTTGACCACATGGGGGCAGCCATCTTGTGTGTTGGAGTGATGGTCAATCTGCATATTACTCTTTTATTAGATAGGATAGAGGCCTGGTGCAAGGGTGGGGGCCAGCTGGTTTGCCCTGAAGGGTGTCCCAGATCAGGGTGGGGGTTCCCTTGGGGCATGGGGTGGCCTGGGCGAGGGGCCTGTGGTGGTTTGCAGGCCGGCCACACCCCCTGGTGAACCAAGCAGAGTCACTGGGATCTGGAATTTATTTATCTTCTACAATTGAAATTTTGTAGCCTGGAGTGGAGCCAAGCCTTCTGCTTGCTCCGTGGCGGCAGCCATTTCTGTTGGGATTTATTTATCTTCTATAATTGAAACTTTGTACCTTAAGCAGAGGCCAAAGCAGGCCAGGGCTGCAGAAGCTTGGCTTCCTCCATCGCTGCAGGCAACCCTAGCCTCCTGCTCTCTCCAGATCCTTGGCTGCCGCCATTTCTGTTGGGCTTTATTTATTTTCTATAATTGAAACTTTGTAGCATTGAGTGGAGGCCTGGGCTGGCAAGGGCAGGTGGAAAGCTTGGCTTCCTCCATTGCCAGGGAAACCCAAGCCTCCCTCCTGCTCTCTGTGACTGCAGCCATCTTGTTTGGATTTATTTACATATTCCCTCCTGCTTGGCTGGTGGGCGTGGCTTGTGGGCGTGGCTTGTGGGTGTAGCGGAGGTACGGTCGATTTGCATATTACTCTTTTATTAGATAGGATTGTATTATTTTCCATCTGAACAACTGTAAGCCTACTTTTTGCCCCACCCTGTATGCACCATCTAACTCAAGTTTCTGGACAGTTCTGTGAGGCAGGTCTTGCCATTGTCTCAATCCCCCTCAGGTGATTTCAGGTGAAAGAGAAAGGTTAAGTGACTTACTTGAGGCCAAGATTTAAACCCAAATCTGACAGATTCAGAAACCTTGCACTTAGCTACATCCGGTGGGGCCTCCCTGCATTCCCCGTCTCTTATTTTTCCTCAGAAGTCAGGCCAGAGGGTAAGGAATTGGTCATAATAACTGCCTAGGTAGACCTTTCACACATGTGCACCCACGAAAAGCAGCTGCAGCCCATAGAGCTATTTATCCTAGTTCTGTGGTCGGCAAACTCATTAGTCAGCAGAGCCAAATATCAACAGTACAATGATTGAAATTTCTTTTGAGAGCCGAAAACCAACTTCTGCACATGGGCCACGAAGTTTCAATCGCACTGTACATGCATGCCCGCATGTGGTATTTTGTGGAAGAGCCACACTCAAGGGGCCAAAGAGCCGCATGTGGCTCATGAGCCACAGTTTGCTGACCACTGTCCTAGTTTAAAATGTAGAATGCTGGAGACCCTGGAGGCAGAAAGTCGAAGGATAAACTATGGTATTTCTTCTTTGAAAATATAGGTCAGCTCCCTTGATTTAGGTTACCAACACCAATTCCTAAAAAAAAGGGGGCGGGGGAGCGTCTTGTCTTATTTACCTAACATTTATCCAGTGATTGTCCTATCCCAAAACTAGCACTTAATTTTCATGAGATCACAGACTAATTCTTTTGACATGCTCCATGGAACCAAGTGCCTTATGGTGTCATTCTAGTAATTGAGATTACATTCTGTAACCACTTTAAGCTATTTTTTTCTTCACATTTAAATAAAGTTTTCTACAACCCCTTATTAGCCAATACAATAAAGCATTATTTCCTAACTGAAGATGATAGTAATTATTAAAAAGACCTACGTGGAGGTAATTGTGTATTTGACCTACAGGAGAAGCATACCGACAGCTGCCTTCTGCTATTGCATCTTGTATTCTGATGCAAACGTGTGTCTGGTGCAATGCTATGTTCATTTCATTCATTCATCCCCTCACCAACCTCTTAGCTATTTTACAGGTGAGGAAACTGAGGCTCAGAGTACAAGATGCCAGGGGGTTCTGGTTCTCATAGAGATCAGCAGACTGTTCTGGGGCTTCCACTGCATATAGTAAGAGGTCCTTGAACACTGAGCTGGTCACATTCACCTCAGTAACAGGCTCTGGTACCAAGAAGTGGTTCTATTGTCTGGAAGGATTTCATTTAAATAAAAAATAAAGAAATGTCTTCCCTAAAGAATGAAGTGGATTTTTCCCCGGGTTTGTTGTTTAATTAGGGAATTGCTAACTAGAAACTAAAGCCAATCCCTAACTCTACAGACCACCCCTTCCAACCCCCAGCCCTGTTCCCCAGGACAGCCTCCGGCAAAGCTGACATCTAATGCTTTCAGAGGAGCAGGCAAACTTCAGAAACACCAGTGAGGGCCTTTTAATGACATCCTTGTTCCCTCATTTGCAGAAAGGGGGTGTAAAGAGTGCGGGGAAACAGCTAATGGTTTCAGGAAAACACCGACTAATCTGCTTTGTACCAGAAAACCGTGAAATCCTGAGGAAATACTCCTTTTTATCACCCCCATTTAGTCTTATCTTACCAAGAATTCTAAGTTTGCCAAATATGATTTATATTGCTAGACATTTAGACATTCACTCACTGTGTAGTATGTTTTAATTATACTCCATATTATTCTGCTTTTGTTTTATTTCTTATTTCCCTGCCTTGGGAGTCAGAGTTAACTCCCCAGCAGTGATCTCATGAGTTTCTTAAACATGTCACTTCTAAAGACTCACTTCGTATTTGAATACATTATAAGTCACAGACCACAAAACGTGCAGGGACACTAAAGGGAATAAATTAAACAAAAGACGTATTTTACTTTGGACTGACCAGAATGAGCCTGTCCTTGGGAAGGGAGGAGGAGAAGAAGCATTTTGACGTGTTTGTGTAAACCAGGCAGATTCTCCCAACGTGTTTTCCAATTTTGTGCTCTTTTCCTGCGCTCCTGCCCGAGGACACTGACGTCTGGACAATCAATGGCACGGGCTTACACACACGCAATGCCGAGCACAGGCTGGAAGAGCCGCTGAAATGGTTTAAAGTTTCTGTGTGGACTCCACCACAAAGTACCAGTTAAAAGGCCAGGAGTGAAAGCCGAGTTCCCAGATGACTAAGACTAAAAAAGATAATACCCCCAGGCATCTGTATGTCTCAGCATTTAAATTCTATCCCTTGAAATGCCAATTTGGACTTTGTGCCAAGAAGCAGTTGAAGCCCTTTTTCATGGAAATACCCAATAGAAGACCAATCTGTTTAAATGAAAGGTGTCTCTAATCATTTGGTATAAACATAACATGTTTTAATTTTATTAAGTAACCTTGAATTATCTTGGCTTCTAATGAGAATCTTTCATTGTTCCTGATTCTCAATAATTTCATGGAATTATGTTGTCTAACTGTGTATTCTGATGCTAAAAAAAAAAGAAAGAAAGAACCTATCTAATTATTTAAACACAATTGCTTGATCTAGCACACATTTTCTAGTTTAGAAAAAGTCTGTTATTCGTTAAAGAAATAATCTTATGTATAAAGGGTTTTCCCTCCAAGTGCCAAACCCTCCCAGGTACCCTGGGATAAGGAAAATCGCCATAGGCTTGTTTCTGAGACATCTAACAGTTTCTATATTTTCTCCCCTTCTGAATTCCAGTCTGTTGTTCTTATTGCAGGATCAGTGATTACATGGATCTGACCCCTGTAGACATTGTGGGGAAGAGATGCTACCACTTCATCCACGCGGAGGACGTGGAGGGCATCCGGCACAGCCACTTGGACTGTAAGTACCTCCGTGTGGGCGTGGGCACAAGCCGGCGGGTTTTGTCTCTCTGGGCCTGTTTGGTTTCAGTGTGGATTTCTTCCTTCACATCGCCTGTGTGCCTCTGAGAGGACTGTCAACATGCGGTGAGAAAAAGTGAGACATAAATCACTTCAACTTGTGTTGGAATTAGATTGAAAGTCGGACCTCGGGCCCAGAGAAATTGCTGGGTCTTTAGGCACTCACCTGGGATTTCATGGTCTCTTGTGCTTTCTCTCCCATGAGGCGATGACAGAACCTTTGTCTTAAGTGCTTTCTTGACCCTTTCATTTTCTAGGGAGCGACTTCCACTCTGAAATGTGTGGTCTCCGTTTCAAAATATACAAGGGAGAAGACAAGGTCAAACAGGCCAGAGCCTAGAAAATGCCTACTGGACTAGCCACAGAGCCGGGGTGAGGGGAAGCCCTGGGAGCAGGGGCGGAGCAGGTGGCGTGGCCAGGGCAGCGCTCAAAGGCAGTGTCTCCTTGGTGTGTTTCTGGAAAGAGTGTTATTCAGAGGAGCAGGAGTCTCCATCTCCCGACTCCTGGGGAAAAATAAACCAATTTCAGCTCTTTGAGTCCAGTTCCCAGCTCCTGACCTGCAGGCTGACCTCCAAGGCACCCTTTGTGGCGTTTAAGCAAAGCAGGACCAGCAGTTTCCTGGCTGGGTGCATTTAGTAACCTGCACTCCAGCGTCCTCCTGGAGTTTTCCCTCATCAGACCCAGCGGGGCTGTGTACTGTGCGTGGGTGGGGTCTGCCCATCCCACAGGCGAGAGGCACTGACCTGGGAGACCTCTTAGGAAGGGAATGGCTCCTTCCAACCAGAGGCCCTTTTAATGGCCATTCCATGGACTCTTCCTAGAAGAGGAAGGCCTACCAGCTTTCTTCCTACAAGTTTAAAACCCTGAACGCTGCTTTTAAACACCTGCAAGGTACCACAGATGAGCTTGAAAGTGAAGCTTTTTTGTAGTAAAAGCAGCCAGGTGACCTTTGCACTTTCTTCCTCCCCCGCTTTCTCGCCGCGGTGAGGACAGCAGTTGTTCACTCCTTTCAAACTCAGATCTTCACAAGGATGATGGAGAGACAGTAAGCTAGCCAAAGTCTCAGAGTGGGAGCATCTTGTTCTGTGGTGTTAACCCTGAATTGGCAACAAAGACCTGGGACCAAGTTCAGTATCAAGTTTTGTCAGTAGCATGTCTCTGGGAAAAGCTTTCCCGCGAGGCGGCTCTCCAGCAGTCTGCACGGAGTGTGCGCCTAGGACCGCACATCAGGGACTGAGGGGACACACTGTTGCTGTGGATGAATGGGTGTGTGTATTGCAGAAGCAGAGGCTTTTCAGTTAATTGGAGGGCGGGGGGAGGAATGATGCTGTTTCCTGAAAGGAAACATCCAGGGTTTTTGTAGCTGGGAATTTAGAGAAAATGTAGAAAAAATCAGAATCTTTTAGAGGAAGCTGAAGGTATATTTTTGGACCAATATATGCCAGAGAGCCAGACTTTAAAAACGAATATTGTTTGTAGGACACTGTCGTAGGGGGAGAGTGGTGCTTTTTCATTTGGGAATCTTAATTGAGGTCTAAATTCAGAAACCTGATGCTGACAAAAAAGAACTTTGTCATCCTCAATTATTTGGAAAACATCATGCTTTCTCTCTAAGATTTGATTTACAGCTTGAAGAAACACAATTCCTCGAGTATAGTGGGCTAGGGCAGTTCATTCCTTCCCATAAAGTAAAGGTTTCCGACAAAATATGTTTGATGCCATTCTTTCCTATCTACTTTTATCTCATTTTCAATAACCGGAATAATTTGAGAGTGCTGAAAATAAACAACTCTGCCATTCACTATTGTGGTAGTCTCCTAATTTTTCTGGTATCTTGCCAGCTAATAAACAGAGAAGGTATGCTTTTCAAATTCTGTGATTTTTTTTTCATTACTTGATATTGACATACTGGCTATTGCTTTATGATTTAGCCTACTAACAATGATTGAGTTCACTCTTTCAACTCATACACATGACTTCTAATTTAAAATTCTTTTAATAACCTTAAACACATGAAAAACAAATAGAATGAGCTGATAATTCTGCACAGTAAAATACACTTCACATATTTAGCTATCATGCTGTGGAATAACTCCACAATGTCAAGTAGCACACAATTAGTAAAACTGTAGGGGGAGAAAAAGGAGTGTTTTGATCCTGAAGAATTTTGATCCTAATCAGATTGAAATTTTCATCGCTCTTATAGTGCTTAATATCTTCAATCTCACACACACACACACACACACACACACCAAACTGATGCCAATGTTAGGTTTTGCATTCTGTGACCAAAATAAAATGCTAAAATATACAAATGCATCTCGCCTTGTACAATAAACATTAGCATGATTATAAAGTAAGATTGAGTCTAAAATTGTGTGATGGAATGTCCCATGTTTACCTAATTCTCTAACTAAAGCCAGCCCAGTAACAAAATGACAGGGCATGTAATAAGTCTTGGTCGTGTAAACATTGGGAAAAAAGGCAAGAGCCAGCAAGTGTCTCCCTTGTCCACAGCCCTAGGCTGTTACTGAAGGTGCCTCAACTGTGCCTTCTTGGCCAGAGAAGGTCATGGTGACATTGAATCAGCTCAAGAATAAGATAGAATTCTAAAACAGAGGCATGGTTAAAAAATAAACCACATTAACTATTTAGCTTTTCTTCCTAGAGCTATTGGCACAATTCCTGGTGCTGCCCATGAAAGACAGTTTTTAGCTGTCTGATGATATTTCTGATACTTTGATATCTGTCTTGTGCTCCAGTTTATGGATAAAATTTTGAAAAAAGACTCAGTAGACTTTAATAACTCAAAACGCTGTCTTTATCACATGTATCTGTTTTCCTAGCATAGGCAGCTACAAATCCTTAGGTGGACTTGTCTCTAGAATAAGAAAAGTAAAAGGAAACCTCAGCTGGGCCAGCATTTGACAACTTGGATAAATTGAACCAAGAACTTTGGACCATCTACTCTCCCATTAGGTTAGCAGGAGACGCCTGATAGTTCACTGCGTTTCAACATAAAGAATCACTAAAAATCACATTATCTGTACCAACACAGTGAGTTAGTGAAATGATACTGGTATTCTAAAACCAAAGGGGTTTTAGGTCCTCTTTTTTTCACACTGTGAGCAAGATCCTCTTAGGATTTTTTTTCTTTTTTGTCACCTCACTGAAGTCATTGAGCCCATCTCATCGATTCTTTAGGCCAAACTGACCAAATCAACATGCCAAGGTTTGAATATTAAACCATTCAGATCATCAAATATTTGAGCATCTTGGCCTATCACCCTCCAGTTCTCCATTGCTCAGGAGGTATTGACCGCGAGATGACTAGTCCTGTCTAGTCTTGTCACCTGGAGTCGCACGTTCCAGTTACCCAGAGCATCAGTGTCACTCTTCAATGTGAACGGAGTAGCACAGCCATCTACTCCTCCACCTCTACCAGTAGCCTGAGAAATAGAAGAGCACACTGCAAATGCTAAACCAGACAAGAAACTCTCCACGTATCTTCTAATCCAGCCCTTTGTCCACAGAAGATGTTGAATTTGTCTTGACATAGCCCTACGGCTCTTCCCTGGTCAAACCAGCAACAACTCTCTAAAACCTAGAAAGAGTGGCCTGCAGTAAAACTTCCTCCAGGCCCAGGGCTCTGGAGCTGTGGGACTTGAGAGAAAAGAAGCCAGAGACTATGGAGAGGAGGCAGCTCTCCCTCCCTGGGGCCCTGAGGGATGAGGAAACTGGAAGGGTTATTTCCGAATGGGAGAAGGACTTCCAGCTTGTCTATATGATCATGTAGAGTTAAAAAGCATGGCCTGCCCAATATATTTGGAGGTGTTAAAAAAAATACAGCAGCCTAAGTATTTCTTTCTTAATTACTAAATTCTATACTTCCTAACAAAACTAATGCACAGCTACCTGGCATAATGCATTCCATGCTGTTTTGCATCAATAAACCCTACACTTTCCTCCTGAAGGCGTCTCATCACCAATGCAAGCCGACTGCTTAATGCAGGACTAATTAGTATATCCCCTTCCAGTCTGCAGGCCCTCCATTGTAATTCCTTCCCAGCTCATTTTTTTCCACAACGCAGCATCAATCAAAGTAAGTGCCCTGCCTGCCTAGGAAACACAAGATGTCTTCCATGCATTTGTCATCTGCCACACAAACAAAGGGGGAATTTAATTGTTGATTTGGGTATGCTGCCATTGCACTCGGTAGCAGAAGCTGGGAGTGAAGGGAGAAGGGAAGGGATCAAGTTTGATGTGTGGGCTAAATCCAGAGAGCACAGGGGACCCTCTTCTATTTTCTGATCTTCGCCATTTTCAGGGCTGACTCTTCAGGGATTTAGATGCAACCTAATCATTGGCTGGACTTTTTTCCCCAAAGCAAATGATTTTTCTGCTTCTCCCATATGAATATGAAAATTCCCATGAAAAGGAATGTGTGTAATAGCCACCATGTCTGACTTTTTCAAAAGCCAAGTTAGCCCATATTGTGTGCCTGTCCATGATAGAGACTGTCACACAGAGACAAAATAAAGCCAGGTTTTTATGCAGGAGTGAATTAGTATTATTATTTTATGTATTTTCAGGGCGTGGGGTCAGGGAGGAGTGGAAAATGCTGATTTGGGCTTTTCAAGTTCAAGGACAGGCAAACTCAGAGTACAGAGACTAGCATGGCTCCAACCACCCACAGGCCAGCTGTCCCTGCTGCAGTGCATGACAGAAATGCAGACGTTCAGGCCTCTCCCAGGCTCCTGAATCTGAATCTGCAGTTAACAAGATCCCAGCTGACTCAATTTACGTTAAAGCTTAAGAAGTACTGACTATACTAGTACTTAAAAGGCATTGTTTTACATGGAGTAAAAGTAAATACAAATCGACTAAGGATGTAAGGGCTTTATTTTAAATTTATTAATAGTAGTAAAATATGAGTAGTGCATTGGCTCTCAGGGTCTCTCAATCAGTGTTCCAGTGAAATGAGTATGTGATTACTTGCTAAAGTGAGTAACTTCTTTAAAAAGTTGTAAAAGTTTAAATGTCAGTGGGGAAAGTTGAGTATAAAAAGTAGTAAGAGTCAACTCATCATCAAAAGGCCTTCAGTTTTTTCTCCAGGTTAATATTATCCTATGTACTTGATTACATGTACGAATATTCCTGATCCATTTTCCTGCTCAGGTTCATCTAACATTTGTGAGTACTTCCTATATGCAAAACTTGGTGGTATTGCTCTAAGGTTCCAAAAATAACCAATATATGGTCTCTACCTTCAAGGAGTTTGCATACTGATAGGAAAGACAGCATGAAACAGCCCATTTTGAAAAGGGGGCATAAAAGGAGGACTATTAAGGTATATAAACAAAACACAGAAGCCCCAGAGGGAGGGGCAACTAAGGGAGGATGGAGAAGTCCCACAGGAAGCATTTTTCCCTGGACCTTGAAAGAAGGTGGCAAGAAGCCACACTGGTGGAGATATTGGGGGTGGGGGTAAGTGCACACCAGGCTTAGAAGGACACGAAGTACAATCACACACAACCTTTTCTCCCTAATCTCAGAGAGTTAGCCAAAGCTTCGATTTGACTGATACATCCTAATACAATTCTAATGTGGATTCCTGGTGTTTTTTCTTAGTACTATTTTAATTAGTAGTTGCTTTAATTTTTTTTTTTTAAAAAGAACACCTGAAATTTGAGAGAAAATAACCTATAGCTCTTACAAATCATTATCAGGAAAAAAAATACTTCTAAATCATCCATTTTAACCTAGAACAATTAACTTAAAAACAATTTCATTACTACTTATAATAGCATCTTGTTCTTTACCTTCCATAAACTACATATTTAAAAAATACTTGCCTTAAAATAAATCCATTTAATGATACCCTACATATCTCAAAAAGACCTCAAACTTTTTTTACACAAATGAGCAGCATATGATTTAATTTGTGCATGTCTTTAGCATACAATGTTGTTGTTTTCCATAGTGTAGGGTTAACTGAGGATCAGGTTATTGGAACCCATTTACGAACTTCCACATCTGCCCTAGAATTTCCAGTGGGGCGTGTCAGCTAGAATTCATCTAGTTACAAATAACAGAAAACCCAAGTAAAATGACTTACACTTTCTCTGTAGTTATCTTTCACTTCATGATCAAAAAACAGCCGGAGAACCCCCAATCGTTAGTCCTCCACAGGCAGTGCCCACGGTCAGGAAAGGGGCCGTTTTTATCTTATGTTCATTTTGGAAAGAAAAGAACATATTCCCCTAGGCCCTCCATAGAGAGACACCCCCTTATGTCTCCTTGTCCAGTGTTTCATCAAATGCCTAAACCTAAGCCACACACAGGCAGGGGTGGAATTAACATGACTGGTTTAAAGTTTCCCGTGGTCGGCAAACTGAGGCTCACGAGCCACATGCGGCTCTTTGGCCCCTTGAGTGTGGCTCTTCCACAAATACCACGGCCTGGGCGAGTCTATTCTGAAGAAGTGGCGTTAGAAGAAGTTTAAGTTTAAAAAATTTGGCTCTCAAAAGAAATTTCAATCGTTGTACTGTTGATATTTGGCTCTGTTGATGAATGAGTTTGCCGACCACTGGTTTAAACAATCAAGGTTTATCCCCCGGGGACTTGGGAGGAGACCATCAAACATAAAACCCAGGAGTAGAGCTGTAGCCAGAGGAAGTGGCTGAATAGCTGTGGGGGCAACAGTCAACCATCAGGGCTACGTGGCAGGGTAACATTTTCACAAAAAAGGACTTGGATTTCTGAAAATCTGCAGAACAAGTGAACAAATGAAATTTGTCTGGGCTGCTTTAAATATCCCTGATTTTACAGAACACTAGTTTTTGTATGTCTATGCCTCACCACTTTCATATTTCTTATTGAAGATGTTTAGTGGATTTAATGAAGTGACTGCATCCAGAAACACAGGGTCCCTGAGAGGACATAAAATAAATCTGAGTTTAAGATCCACCTTCATCCCTTTTGCCTTTTTGGAGTTCTCCCTACATTCCAACTTAACCTCCCCAAGACTCCATCACTCTTCAATTCTAAAGGGAGGAGAAGAATTCATCCAGGCCAGACACACACACCCCCACACACACCCATGCTTTCCATCATGGTTGTCACTATTATAAATTTATTAGTGACAATAACTGACAAAAGTCTGTCTCCCGTTCAAAGGCAAATAGAAGTAAAGGCAAACAGAAATAATCTCCCACAGTAGAGAGACCTCCCCTGGAGTCTCACTGTCCAGGGCGTCCTCATATTCCAAACTTAAACCAACTACTGGCAAGGGGAGTGGAATTTCTGTGACTCAGTGAGACTGCTATAGGAAGAGAGGCCCACAGCAGGTGCCTGGCACAGCAGAGATTTTCAAAAAAATATTTAGTGAAAGAGAGAATAAATCCACCATTTCCCTCATTTCTTAGCCATGATTCTTTCTTAATTCCACACTGGAGATTCACTGCTTCTCCCTTATATACTAAATCCCTGCCAACAAAAAGAAAGCATGAGACTAAAAATCCTCTGACCTTAACTGTTTTAGGTGGAGAAGGGCATGTGGTACTGAGCTCCCTGGTTGGACTGAAACAGCTTGAAAAAATATCTGTGATCTCAGATGTCACTCATGCCAGCAAGTACTTCGATCCTTCCTGTCCTAGGACACCTTAGCATCACTGTTTAAAAGCTTTGGTCTCCAAATCAGTACATTATCGTGAAGAAAAGGGGAATTTATTTTTTAAACTTAACAAATTGACATGTTCTAAATCAATGAAAAGTTTTCTGCATGATTCAATATTAACAGTTAATAAAAATCTATCAATTGGCTGGGGTATAGGAAAAAACCTCTTCTGAGGTTATAAATCACACAGATAGTAACTCAAGCAGGGCCTGTCATTAGCGTATTAGGGAGAAAATCCATAGATGATGCATAGTTGTTTACAGAATATCCACAGGTCTCTGTCCTTAAGCTCAGAACTCAGATTATCAAATATTATTAAATGTTACCAAATATTGATCAGCATATAGATTTGCAAAAAAAAACAAACAAACAAACAAAAACACACACACACACAAAAAAAAAAAACAACCCAAAAAACCAATTCATGGATGCCTGCTATTTAAGACATCTAGCTCACTAATTGCAAAATCTTTAGGAAAGTCTGCCCAGCATCAAAGCCTTGGTTGATCCTATGAGCAATTCTAAATGGAAAACTGTCTCCATTGTGAGTAAATAAAGCATTTAATGCAGTTTCTGGCTCTAATGCTGTTTCTCCTGTGGGTTTTGAAAATGACCTTCCTGAAAGCATCAAGGACTATAACTTTTTAGATAAAGAAACTTGTTCTTGTTTTAAATCTATGTCAGGTTCATTCCCCTGTAAGCCCACAGTTTTCAAAAGCAGAGGAAAAAATAATCCAGAATTTTTTTTAAAAAATCCTGTTTCCAGAATGAAGTTGCCTGTCAGCCTGCCTTGGGCCTTAGGTGGAAAAGCAGAGATTAAAGAGTCAGTATTCTTTTTCATGTTTCATCTGCCAGTTTGTGAATGTAGAAAGAGAACCAGTGGTTATAGCTAAGCACCCAACTGTAGTATTAAGTAGAATCTCTCTCCCACTCTCCTCCCTTTCTCTCTCTCTCCCCCTCTCTCTCTCTTTCTCACACACACACACTCCACATTAGTGAATTCAAAATGATTTTTGAGTTTCCAGCACAAGGCGTCCGCTCTCCATTCTCTGCAGCCATTGACGAAGGTACCTCAGGAGGGGTGAATGGCGCTGCAGATGCGTCCTCCTATCGCCACAACGATAATGAAGCACTTTGTTCAGCCCTGTGAATGTGAAGTGTGAAATCTCCGATGATCTCACCATTTCCTATTTATTCTATACTTACCTGAATACGCCAAGTATTGCAGCTTTTTAATGCATATGCAAGCCACTAAAATGTCCTTTTGTGAGACACTTTGCTAAAAGGCCGCTTTTGATACGTGTTCTCCATCTCCTCTTCAAACTGAATTAGACTGCTTCCTTCTTTTTAAGACACAAGTAACTCACTATTTAGAGTCTTTGGCTTTGATTTTGTAGAACAGCCCAACAGGAAGAGACCATGTTCTCTTTTATTCTCCATATTTCTGAAGGCAAACTTGGACCGATTTGTTTTGATTTACGAACAGAATTATGTTCCTGCCATGAACACAGGCTTCCTTTATGTCCTTTCAGTCCTCAGTCTGTCTTTGTGGACCAAGTCCCCCCCACCCCCCCCCCCAAAAAAAAACAACTGAACTGCCTCTGTTGGTAACTGCAGAGCCATGGCCATGTGCTTCAGCCAAAGAGGCCCTCAGGTTTGGGGGGACAGCAGTACATCTCTTGCATCCCTACCAGCAAGCCCAAACCCATTGACCCGGTGACATTTTAAAAAGATATTCAATAACACTAAGCATCTAGTCTTTGGCTGGGGAATGGGGGGGGGGGGGGGGGGGCGGGGTTGTATTTGATGTAAAAAGCCACATGTTCAGTCACGTGTTCTGTAACATTGGCTCTCTGCAATTTTCTTTTGATTGAACCGTATTTGCCCCCTTCATAGTTGGGGGAGGATGGGTTCTGATGCCGCCAGCCACAGCAGTGAAATGGGCAGGCCTGGAACAGTGCAGCAGGAGGAGCTACTGTGTTCTTCTCACAGTGGAGTCACCTCTCTCCTCTGAAGAACACGGTTTGTAACTCCGGCACCTTTAGCTTGGAAGGAAGGGTGGCACTGACGCCAGGTTCATGGCTTTTCTCGGAGTGATGGCAGCCAAAGCAGTGGTTACACCCTAGACTTCAGAGCAAAAAAGAGCAGGCTCTTGTGTGGTAGCAGAGACGTTCACAGTCATACCTGGGACCCTTGGAGATTGTAAGGGAACCTGGGAAAGAGGTCCTCGTCCTCCCTCTATATTCATGTTTGCCCTATAAAAGCTAAGAAAAGACCACTTACATGTTTGGGGACCCTTTAATAAAAACGAATTCCTATAGCACAACTTTAAAGATGTAATTCTACAGATGTGATGATGTGATTAATGAAATCAGTGAGAGACACCCAGGCTGCACTACCAAACAGTGTGGAAAGCAAAAGGTAGGCTTCGGCATAAATCACAAAGAAGGTGCTAGGTTAAGTGTCCGACGACATCATGACGTAAGGTTCAAAATAGGGCCCACACATGCCTTTCCTCTCTCTCTAGATCCTCTCTTTATAGTTTGAGCACATTGTTATGAAATTACTCCCAGACTCTTTTCAAGGGACAATTAACCATATTTTAAGGATTTTCACAACAAATGACTTACATCATGCTTATTTCTGTTTATCCTCACACACACACAAAAAAAAAACTTTATGAAATACACTGGTACAAACATTCTCTCATTTCCATCACAAGCTAAAACTTAAAAATAAAAACAACTACTGGATTAAAGAGAATCGAAAAAGTTTTGTGTTTTTCAAATTGTCTAAGTTATTACAAACTAAAAATCTCCTTCAAACTGGCACCAAGGTGGCTCTTCTCCTCGAGCTGCTTAGGACATGTGAGCTCAGGAAAGGCTGGCAGACCCTGCCTCTGGCCCAGCTGGAATGATCCAGCAGATTTGCCAATATGATTTAAAAAAAAAGGGGGGGGGAAGGGGGAGTTTCATCCAACAGTCATAGATTTATATATTAAAGACCCAAGAAAAATATTTTCCTTGTTTATTTTAAACGAAGCAAAATTCCACTATCACCTCTTTTATGGGGCCTCTTGAAAAACAAAAGCAACTAGGCAATACTCTGGTCATCAGTGGATGCCGCTGTGGGAGCTAACTCAGTGCCTTATCCTTGTTATGTAGATTCCCACCAGCACGTGGGGTCTCATTCAGAAAACGCTAATCCTCAGGAAATAGTCATGATCTAAGACCACGGTGAAATGGTGACCTTTTAAGAATTCTGTTTGTCAGGCTGGTTGGGGGGAGGAGGGTAGAGTAATGGATTAAGTCAAACTTTTCTTCAGCCAAACAAGGTTGGGCTCCCAGATCTGCTCTGTGGCATTCACCAGAGTAACTTAAAGCACTCAACTAGTTCCTGACACCCAAGGAGCCCCTTGTCAGTCCTTTCACAACCACTTCCTCACATCAAAATTTACCTGGCCTGACTCTCATCTAGTAGGTCTTCCCCCTTTACTAGATGGCTCTTGGCCTGGATGATGAAGAAGGCTGTATTAATGTATTCATAGGCCCTAATAAATTTGTATTTATCTTCTCAGGAAGCACAGATGCACTTAAGCACACCAAGAGTCATACTGCCTTAACTCAAAAAGATGACACCACTCTTCCATAGCATAGCAGGGATCCCCCCAGGGAGGGAGACATTTTGCTGGCTTTGCATTTCAAATTTGAGATTTTTATTTCTTTGATTGTCTTTAAGTAAGAGGAAGTATTAGGAAGAGGGGCTGATCTTTATATTGATTCTGTACATTCTAATTTGACTATAATTCCTTTCTCACTTGGACCCTTTCTATGCAAAGTATTCTGGGAATATACATGTATTTTAAATTTGCCTGCTTTGGGTCAAAAATCCAGAATCCCCAGCCATCTAAGTGGTCTATCATCTCAGTGTTTTCTTCATGTGCTTCAAAAAATGGACTTCTTAGACTCTCTCTTCCCCTTTGTTAAATAACTAGAACCATTCAAAATAATTCCTTGTTCCAGCTACACAGCTGATAGAATTATACACCAATCCCTGATTGGGGGCTATCTACTTTCTCTGTGAAAATAGTGGGCAGAATTTCATAACCCATCATTCCTCTATTAACAGTTAACCAGTTTGAGAGGAATTGAATAAAGCACATCTCGTTGCATGCAACAATAGTTTGACAGAGAGCTGTGTGGCATAGTATTTTACTGCTCTCAGCTTCACCACATGGTCTTGTAGCCTGGGAAGCCATGCACGCAGAATGGCAGAATTTACAATCGCCCACAAAAGGTGAGTACAATGTACCTGTGGAGCCTGGCCACCAGCAGATGACAGTCCCGGGACTTAAAATCACCCTAAGCTGTCAAATAGTTATGGAATAGAACTTGCTACTACTTGAAGCCCTCATCAAAGCAAGGCTTTCTCAAGCAACTGTTAAGATATATAATTATTCAACTTTACAACCATCCATTTAGTGTGTTGTGAGAAAAGAGGAGGAATGGGAGAAAGGCGTTGAAGTTTATATGTTTATGGGCATAATAGGTGGAGGTTTGATTTTTTTATCGCTTTGGGGGCCAGGAAGAGTGGCTCAGACATGACAGCAAAGTGCTTCACCATCCTTAAACACTTAAACACGGCTCTTTTCCAAAGTGACTTCCCTTTACTCATCTCCCCCCCGCCAAAAAAAAAAAAATGTACTTCATGAAACTATTGTATATGAAGCACTTATTAGCCGTAATTAAATGGACAATATGAATTTACTACGTCTTTAGGACTCTGGCTTGTTCTGGTTTAGAGCAAGATGATTAATGCAAATACATATTACTTGAGATAACCATTTAGCAGCTAATTTAGCCAAATTTATTACAGCAGTTAGAGCTTTTTCATTTTAGCAGACAGAGACAAGGACATGCCAAAAGTGGGTGATGTGGACGAGTGCACACTGCCCTCTAGTGGCCAGCCAGCTGGCAGGCTGCTGGGGGGTGTGGAGTCGCTGCCATGCGTATCCAAGCAATAGCAGAGGATTTGCACGTTTCCGGCATCTTTTTAAACCATTCCCACCCATAGCACTTTATTTCAGGGATGATTTACTGCATTTTCCCCCTTTTACTAGCTCAGGAATACCCAGATACAAGTCAAGTCAATTTCGACTTGGCAAGATTTTGGTTAAAGTATCATTTTTAACATCTGCATTTTAAAGCTCTCTTTCAGTGGGTATTTAATGGCACCATTTCACATTACTGATTGTTTTTACTTGTTCCTTCATTTTGGGCCATAATTCAGAGTCTGTGTGGAGCTGTCACTCTGTTTGGCTCCAGCCAAGTCAATTCCGTGCCTCCCTTAGGCCAGCATTTCTCTCTGACTCGGTTGGGAAATTTATTTTGTTCCAACATTCCGTAAAGCCTCACCAGAATTTTCCCTGACTGACCAATGTAAATTTAGTTCATACATGGACTATAAATTCTGTTGCACAAGATCAAAAGGAACAGATGCACAAGGACGCTGGTTGACACTGCTCGCTCGCACCGAGGTGAACCATCAAAGGAGGGGTAAAGTATCTTCGGAACGACTTGAATATCCAGAATCTCAAAGAGGTCTACCTCGAAGCTATGAATAAATCTGTACACATTTGCCTTTGTTGCCATCTGATGGCGAACCCATTGACAATATCCACACTGCATTAGGGATTCTGTGAGCCAAAAAGATTTGTAGTACTTTTATTCTTCCTTTCACTCCATGGCTGCCCAAAATGGAACAAAGTCTTGCTACAAATGCTAGTAACCCTCACTGGGGAGACGCTGCTCCACTGAATTGTTGATTTTATTTGTTCTGCTAATGGCATTCTACATTAAGCATACAGGGAGCCACCCTGGCTCAATGCAGTCCTCCCCTTTCTAAGCTTGAGGTTTTGCAGACATGACAATCATCTCGTCCCAGTCTTAATATGCAGGGCCTTCTGTTTTGTTTTTCCCCCAGTGCTGAATAAGGGCCAGTGTGTGACGAAGTACTACCGTTGGATGCAGAAGAACGGAGGCTATATCTGGATACAGTCTAGTGCCACCATAGCTATTAATGCCAAGAATGCAAATGAGAAGAACATCATCTGGGTGAATTATCTCCTTAGGTATATTTTCTAATTCTTGTTTGCTTCTGTTTCAGGCATAAAACAGGCATCCCAATGGTTAGTAACTGGCATGTTGTATTATCTCTTGACAGTATCAGGTGTGCAATTATGTGGAAATTCTGCTTTTCTTTCCACAAGAGTCAAAGAAATGCGAAAAGATCAAAGCCATGGTGGAAGGGACTTCCAGGGCAGATTCACAACACTGTCAATAATTCTTGGTCTGTCAGCATTTGGAAAGCTCTGCAGAAGCTGCTTTGGTTTCCCCACAAATGTTCAGGCCATAAAAAGAATATAGACGTTTGCCTAAAGCTAATGCCTTCAAAAGCACCCCCTTCTCCACACGTTCGTACACACACTCACACACTCCGATCCTTGTGAAAATTAAGCAAAAGGGGATGAAATTAAGCAAGGTACATTATAGTTCTCCTGTATCCCATGCCTTTGTATCCCCCAGCATATTGCACAGGATTGAAGTTTTGATAAGCAAAGTAACTTGCTTTGCTAGAATCAAGATAATCCTATATAATAAAAGGGTAATGTGCAAATCAACCGGACGGCAGAACGACCGGTCACTATGACATGCACTGACCACCAGGGAGCAGACGCTCAACACAAGAGGATGTCTGACTACCACTTTAGCCTCCCCATGGAGAGTGGGCCTAAGCTGTCAGTCGGACATCCCCCAAGGGCTCCCAGACTGTGAGAGGGCACAGGCTGGGCTGAGCAAGTGCACAAATTTCATGCACTGGGCCTCTAGTATCAGTATAAAAATGAAGGCAACCTTCTTTTGCCTAGTCTGTGACCTCAGGCAAGTTTTACCTTTTTTAATGTGCCCTCAAATTGACATCCATGAATGTGGCCACGCTCAAAAGCTTCCTAAATTCTAGAATGCAGCACCATTTCTCAGTCCTTCCTCCTTTCTGCCTTTGGATTTAAACTAGTAAAAAAGCAGCCAAGACCAAAGCCTGGGTGGTCTGCGTTTGGGGCAAGCTTTGTGGGAGGTTCTCCACCAATCCTGCCATGGAGCTATCTGAACGTTCAGCTGGCTCCCTCCCACCGCTGTCATTCCCGTCTCTGGCTTCCCTTGGCCTGCAGCCACCAAGCAGAGCCCACACATGGTCTGAGTAGGAAAACTTCCAATAGGTCTTATGAATGGAAGTTGTTGCCCTTTGGCTGATAATCTAGACAGGGAGTACTTGAATCCCATTTTTCTTTGAGACAGCCAAATGGAGCTGAGATGCTGACAACCATGGCTCATCAGCACGCTGACCCTTCAGAGTGTGTTCATGCACGTTGGTGATGACTTGAAGGCATGAATGTGCTTGCTACCAATAGCATATCAATCAGACACTAATGATTATTGCTCTAGAGAGGGCTTTAATGTGCACCACTTAAAAGAGTCTTCATTTATCTACTTTTTTTTCCATTTTTGACCTCTTCTACTCTACATCAATCCTCTCTAAAGGTATGTGTATTTAATGTGGATTCCTCCAAGGCCTGAATTTCATGCAATCATGTATTTATGGAATCCAGAAATTCTTTTATATAAAGGTTATGGAACAGTGGCAATATGTCAAGCAGAAGGTTATAAAAACTTAATGCCAACGAGGAAATAGAATAAGATACTATGGCATTGACAGAATTTTGCTGGGCAAAAAATGGAGTTGTGCCAAGGAGACCCATTATTATTAAGAACTAGACACAGGTAACAGGGACACCATAGATAAGATGTCTGTTTCCCACAGTGATGTACCCTAGGGTACTAAAACCATCTATATGGTTGTTGCTCCCATTCAGGGAGATTTCTTCCTGTTTGGATCTTCCTTACTGCACCATCAGCCTCGTGACTTCCTGCTCTGCCTCCAAACGGAGGGCATGAGAAGGGTTAAGGAGAGGTCAGTCCATGCAGCTTTGGGTGAACACGGTTAGTTTAGCCGAGGACCACATGGCACAAGCTCATGAGTGTTTGGTGATTCTACTCCATCTAATAACATACGGAGAGGAAGGAATCAGATTGGATACCAAAAACAAGTCTTCAGGCTCAAGAGCCTCAATCTCAGACATGCTAGACCTGTTTCAGCTAACCTAAAGACTCACCTTGAGTTCAATAACTAAAGGCCATAAGTGTCAAATGACTTGTGAACCTCCATGCCATCTGGACCAAAGGAGACTAATATAGATGGTCTTTAGCAGAAAAAAACTCTACCAAGTGCTAACTCCTTGGTATCACTTCTATAGGCTAGAAATCTAGTAAGAAAAGGACTTGGCCTTGGTAAACAGCAACTATTCAAGTTTGTTTTTCTTTCCCACCTTCTTGTCTGTTGTTCTTCCCTGAGCAATATTACCATGCTCCTTCTTCCTCCCCAAAATCTTTCGTGGGCTCCACCTAGGCTTGTTCTTCTCTGTTCTGAAATGATTACTCCCCAGTCTTCCTCCCATTCCCTCACAATGCTTGGTAGAATTACAGACTCGGAATATTCAGAAACTGCATTAGTGCTAAGGCTACCTCCCAACCATTAGTCTCATCTGATTACCTAGAGCAGTGGTCGGCAAACTCATTAGTCAACAGAGCGGCAAACCGCGGCTCGCGAACCTCGGTTTGCCGACCACTGACCTAGAGAAAGCACCGCTGCTGAAGCTAATTCCAGGAGTACACGCCTGATAATCCATCTTAGTGAATTAACTCTCCCAGAGACGTGCAATTTTTGTTACTGAACCAGTGACTCTTTAATACAGGAATTTCACTAGAAATTAGCAAATGATTCAGTAATCCTCTATTACAAGCCTCTGGTTGGCTAGCCATTATGGAAGGTTCGCAGAGGCAAGAGACTTTCCTTGTGGCTTCCGGTTATAGTAGCCTGTACTGCTCATGCCTTGGGCCAGCCTTGGAGTGGCATTTTTAGAAGACAGCTAACTCAAATTGACTGAATATTCTCACTTTTCCAGAAAAGGCTTGTTTCTGAATTTAAAATGGAACAGAAATTAAACATGTTTGTGCAAGTGGGGTTAGATCCATTCTGTTTAGGGTCTCTTTCACACTGGGACCCTCCCCACCGCAATCAGATTTCCAGCTAACAAGCTACAGGTGTACACCACATGAACAGATGAAAATGTGATTGTAATGGGTGTGTTGACAGTTCAGTAGCCATAATCCACGCATCCCAGGGTGCACCTGTGCATCTGTCAGATCTTAGGCACTCAGGGCTCTGCCCCTACCCCCACAGCTTTGGAGCCATCTGAATAACCCAGACACTCCATCAAGGAGCCAAGACAAGGGTACTGAGGCAATGGACTCATGAGGAGCCCAGGAGAAGACAGGGCACCCCAGGAGGTATGGGAGGGAATTGCTGAGAGTACTTCTCATCCCTGCTCCCCCAGGTGTTATACTGCAAGGAATGTCAAGCAGCACAGTTCCCTGGCCCCCAGTGATACCTGATTATGTAAAAGCTTTTTAGTGGCTTTCATGTAGTATTTGGGTATTCAATCATCGTAGCAGGGTGCACCTGTGCCCCAGCACAGGCATCCAAGCTTCTGTAAAATTGCCATGATGAACAGAGAAATTATTTCATGTTTAGTCGTTTACACTCTCTAAACTCCAAAAGTTCAGGGCAAGGAAATGGGAAGAAGGTGGTGAAAAGCTAACTATGCAGAATGGGTGTGTGCACTCCTGACGAATCCTCCCTCCCTGCAGTAATCCCGAGTTCAAGGACACACCGATGGACATCGCACAGCTCCCCCATCTGCCGGAGAAAACCTCGGAATCCTCGGAGACGTCGGACTCTGAGTCAGACTCTAAAGACACCTCAGGTATTACAGGTATTACTACTTCTCCGTGTTCTGCAGTTATGGCTTGCCTTTCCGAGCATGAGGGGTGGGTCACAGCAGAGGGCCATCATGAGAGCACAGCAGCTGGTCCGATTTTATATTAAGACATTTGCTGCATCAAGGTATTACTGAGTCTCTCTTTCTACACATATATGTATACAAACACTGTTCTTATACCTCCACATACATTATACACACATATGTGTATATATACAATACTTACATTTATATGTGATAGTGTATGAATATATACATACATTTATGTGTGTAAATATATTCTTATATGTATGTTGTGATATATTTACATACATATAGATATACTGTAGTGTATAAATATATGTACACAAATATACTTCATGTCAGCCCTTCACTGGCCATACAGAAGGGGCCCTGCCCCACCCCCATAGTGAGGGCTGGCCTCTTTACCAGAAGCAGATAGCAGGGCTGTCTCTGATGCTCAAAGACAGACTCTGATTATGCACCCCCAAATATCCACATCCTCACCAAGCTGGAATGAAGCCTCTAAAGTGGGATACTTAATGCCATTGGTAATGACTCAGGTGCTGGGCTGTTACTCATTTCCTGAATCTCTGCAGAGCAAATCCATATGTTCCCATTTCTAGTTATTTGAGAAGTAGGCTTTCTGAGTTCTTTGGAGCACAGGAAAATTAATTTAAAAAATGTACCTTTCCTCCAAGCCCTAGGCCCCTTCACAGACACGTAAGAGCCAGGGAGCACCGAACTCACAGAATTTCACAGCTGCCCAAAACCCCAAGCCTCTTCTAACCCAACCTCTGTGGCCACGGAAAGGAAGGCCCGAGTAGTTACATGCTTTGTTCAAGGTTCTAGTCCAGGCTGCCGTCCAAAGGCATCACCGCAGAGCCATAAAACCAGCATCATCCCTAAATCTTCTGAGGTTGTATTCCTGGGAAAATCTATCCTCCCTAAAATGTGTTGGACAGGTAGGGTTCCGGGCCACGCCCCAGCTTAGGGCACCTGCTCTCCAGGTTAGTAAACAATATCCCTCCCCTCCAGACATAACCTCAGGGAAACCTAGGAGGTGAGGGTCACTCACAGAGGATCTGATTGTTTTCCTGTCTCCTAAATTGCATTCATCTGAAAGTTCTGTACTGGGGCAGAAGTTCTAGAATAGGCTGCCTCTGCTCCTGTTTATACAGTGGGCCAAAAAGGCAAACATTCCTTGCCCCATGGAGCGTATATTCTAGTGGGGAGACATAGAAAATAAAAATGAATAAAACATACGGTGAATCAGATGGTGGTGAATAGTGCAGAGAAAAATAACTTTAGGAAAAGAATATGGTTTTCAATGAACAGTTAGTCACCAGTGAAATGTGCAAGACCTCTTTAGAAAATCACCTTGCACACCATCATTTTTCTGTGCCACTCACACCTTATTCTAAGATACTTACTCTGACTCCCTCGAGTAGTTTTGCAGGCCCTCTCAATCGTTAATGTACCTGTGAATCTCCTAGGGATCTTATTCAAATACAAAATCTGATGGGTGGGGGCCTGGGATTCTGCCTTTGCAGCAAGCGTCCAGTCATGCCAGTGCTGCTGGGCCAGGGACCACACTTAGCGTAAAGGTTCAGCTAACCTAGGCCCTCAAGAGAGAAAGCAGGGCATCAAGGTGGTGGAGAAGCTCAGGGCCGCAACGCAGCTCCCCCGCACCCCCCAGCAAGTGAGGGATGAGCCTCGCCCTGCTAACGTGGTGTCTCCTTTGCCTCCTCTTCCCCTCCCGCCACGCCCGGCCACCGCGGCCCCACACAGAGGACAATGAGAACTCCAAGTCTGATGAGAAGGGGAACCAGTCTGAGAACAGCGAAGACCCGGAGCCCGACCGGAAAAAGTCGGGCAGCACGTGCGACCAGGACATGAACTGCAATGACCAAGGCCACAGCTCCAGCAATCCTGACAGTCGCGACAGCGACGACAGCTTCGAGCACTCAGACTTTGAGAACCCCAAGGCAGGGGATGAAGGCTTCAGTGCCCTGGGCCCCATGCAGATCAAGGTGGAGCGCTATGTGGAGAGCGAGTCGGACCTGCGGCTGCAGAACTGCGAGTCCCTCACGTCGGACAGCGCCAAGGACTCGGACAGCGCGGGCGAGGCGGGCGCGCAGGCCTCCAGCAAACACCAGAAGCGCAAGAAGAGGCGGAAACGGCAGAAGGGCGGCAGCTCCAGTCGCCGGCGCCTGTCCAGCGCGTCGAGCCCAGGCCTGGACGCGGGCCTGGTGGAGCCCCCGCGGCTGCTGTCCTCCCCCAACAGTGCCTCGGTGCTCAAGATCAAGACGGAGATCTCTGAACCCATCAACTTCGACAATGACAGCAGCATCTGGAACTACCCGCCCAACAGGGAGATCTCCAGGAACGAGTCCCCCTACAGCATGACCAAGCCCCCCAACTCCGAGCACTTCCCATCCCCGCAGGGTCAGGGCGGCGGGGGTGGCGGGGGTGGCGGGGGCGGGGGCGGCGGGGGCCTGCACGTGGCCATCCCCGACTCTGTCCTCACCCCGCCCGGCGCAGACAGCGCAGCCACCCGCAAGACTCAGTTTGGCGCCTCGGCCACCTCGGCCTTGGCCCCCGTCACCTCCGACCCTCTGTCGCCCCCGCTGTCAGCATCCCCGCGGGACAAGCACCCGGGGGGCGGCGGCGGCGGCGGCAGCGGGGGTGGCCCCAGCGCGTCCAACTCCTTGCTGTACACTGGGGACCTGGAGGCGCTGCAGAGGTTGCAGGCGGGCAACGTCGTGCTCCCGCTGGTGCACAGGGTGACCGGGACCCTGGCGGCCACCAGCACGGCCGCGCAGAGGGTCTACACGACGGGCACCATCCGCTACGCGCCCGCAGAGGTGACCCTGGCCATGCAGAGCAACCTGCTGCCCAACGCGCACGCTGTTAACTTCGTGGACGTTAACAGCCCGGGCTTCGGCCTCGACCCCAAGACGCCCATGGAGATGCTCTACCACCACGTGCACCGGCTCAACATGTCAGGACCGTTCGGCGGCGCCGTGAGCGCGGCCAGCCTGACGCAGATGCCCGCGGGCAACGTGTTCACCACGGCCGAGGGGCTCTTCTCCACGCTGCCCTTCCCCGTCTACAGCAACGGCATCCACGCCGCACAGACGCTGGAGCGCAAGGACGACTGAGGCGCCCGGGGCGGGCGGGCGGTCCGCGGGGAGGCATCGTCGGCGTTTTCGTTTAGACCTTTATTCTAGCACTTTGAATTTGAGCAGGTCAGCGTCTTCTCTCCACACGACGGTCCCCATCCCATCCCCTCTTTCTTTAACTTGACTTATTCTTTCCTGTAAAGATATGTTTATTTTTGGCCTTCAGAGGGTCAGATGACCGGTTGCCTGCCATTTTGTCTTCTTCTAAGATGTGTGTTGGGTTGTTTTGCTTTCCTTTGCATCTTTATTAAGATGCCTTTAATGCGTATATGCCTCTGCCATAGAATACTCAGTCTTGTGGTCAAGAGATTTCTCAAGTGACAACCATTGGGTTTTCTTCATAAAGATCTTGATGTGATCAAGATTGCAAGAGACAAGCATAAACAATGTGCCCTGTTTGACTAAGTCAAATGACATGGGGTGGCTTTTTGGTTTTGTTCCTAATTCCTTTAAAAATAGGGGGATAGTATTTTAGAATTTTATGCAGAATTTAATTCTCTTTTTATGGTTAAGATTTTACGATTTTCTTACTTGCACATAAAAATAATTTGGGTTCTTAAACTTAATTTCTGGCCTGTGACTAGAATGTTTAAAAAAAAACAACAGTGGGACTAAATGTTAATTACTGAAACATTAACTTAATTTCTAAAACCATGGTGCTATCATTTATTAATCTGTAATGTCTTCATACAAAATGCAGCTCCTGGGCTGGGTTTGGGGAAAAAAAAAAAATGTGTTCTGTCCTGGTCTGGAGTCCATTGCTGCAGTCTCCTTGGTTAGTTAAGACAAAGCCCTCATTAACGTTTGCTGCAGGACTTAAAATTTGTTACCTCCCAACTAACAAACATAGCCTCACATTAAATGGAATGGGTCAGTAAAGCCCTTTTTAAAGGGGCTTTTGGGAAACTCGATCAAACTGATTGAGGAGCAGGTTCGGTACATACTGCCTTTCGTTGAGCCCCCCCCCCCCCCCACCCTTTTCTCAGTCTAACTGAGGCTAATTTTTGCAACTTCAATAACACTTCAGAGTAAAAGAGGAAAAATATTTAACATCTTTTAATTTTTTTTTTCATTTCTTGCTAAAAAAGCTTGTATTTTGGGGGGACTGATTTGATTTGATGGAATTTCTTTTCCCTTTGATTCTCTTATTTCTAGGTTGGAACCAATACAGTTTAAAAATAAAGAATGGGTTAATAAGCTTCAAACAGATAACTCAACTGAAAACTGCACATTAAGTACAAAAAAAAAAAAAGAAAAAGAAAAAGAAAAAAATATCCTATTTTGTCTTTGTTGCCAGAAATCAGTGTAGTGTCAAACACTCCAAATGACTGTCAAGTATAAATTCTTCTTCCACTCCATTTTTGGCAGCTGTTTGTTAAGGCATCTAATAACAGATGTGAGAACTGTAATGTGTGCAATGTGTACATGTCCTTGGCTGTCGTCCATTGCAGTTTCAATGTGTGTTTCTATATGCAGTATATACTAAGCTAACGTAGTTGTTTTGTCCTTTGTCTTCTCTGTGCTCTATCTCTAGTCCGGGGTGGTCCCGTCCCATTCCTGCAGTCCTAGTGAATCAGTGATTCTTGGGGGTTAGTGATTTTTGTGTGGTGGCCTTCCTCTGTAATGTCACCCCTATGCTGCTTCTACTGTCTGTGAACCTTCCGTTTCACTTTATAAAATTCCTGCTGTTGCTTTGCTGGTGTGTATTCTCCCAACCTCTCCCTTCTTTCCCTCCCCCTAGCCTCTCCCCTTTCCCTTCCTCATCTTTCCTTCCCCATTCTCCAAAACCTTTTTCATTCTCAGAGATAAAAAGACTCTTAACTAGCTCAAGGTTAATGGAGCCATTTTTCCCACATGGAATTCTGGTATGACTCTTTCTTCCAGAGTGAAGAGTAATGCTCAGATATATTCAATAAATTGATGCCATATAGCCTCAGTTGTTAACATTCCCAGAGTCCCTTGTGCTCTACCTATAAGCAGTGGGTGCTTTTCTTTGGTTTCCTTCCAGGTTGGCTGATGGAGCAATATATAAAGCAATTACCAGTGAGACAGAAAATTAGTTCAAAGGTCAACCAACATTTTTTAAAAACAGAAGGGGACGGTATAATGGAATATAGAATTGTCATATATATTTGTTTATGCGTGCAATGCTACTATAGTAACTCAGCTGTCCTTTGAATATCACTGTGTTGAGTGAATTCCTCTAGGATCTTTAATTCCATGAGTTGGGCCCAAACCACTGTGGAATAATGACAAAATAAAGTCATCATTTAATAATGAACTTAGTTCAAGGATTTAATAGGTTTAGAAGGTGAAGAAGGCTAATCACGAAATTTAAACATTAATTTTGGAAGCTCTATTCTAGCTATCGAACAATCAAAGGAATGCACCTATCAGCTACAAAGAACAGCTAAATAGCTGTTTGTTTTTCTTTTATAAATGTTTCTGTGTTGTGTCAAAATGATTTCTGGTGATTTAAACTAACAGATAATCACAGCTGCTGTCTAAATCCATAGTGTTAAAATTACAAAAAGAAAAAAAAAAAACTTCATTACCTGTGAAGACTGTGTCTGTTTGTGTTTTTAACTATTTCTTGTACAAATATATGAAAACTTTTATGAGGAGACTGGTGCCAAGTAGCTGAATAATGGGGAAAGGGACATTCTGTTTGTAAAAATCTTAGCAGTGTTACCAACTCTACCACACATATATATATATAAAAATTAAAACATTACAAAGCGACAGCTATGATACATTTGTTTTGTGTGAAGCTAACTGGACCTAACTTCCTGAGTGCCTGGCTTATTTTGAAACATTTTTTTTCATTGACCATTGATAATGCTGCAAATCAGAAATGTACATACTTCATTTACAACAGGGTTCTTTTTATACTTTTGTAGATTCTCATACATGTCACATACATGGTTGTCTTTATGTAACTTAATTTTTTCATCCGCAGGTGCCATTTTCATAATAAACTTCTCTTGGATTTGTTACTATCTGGCATCATTTCTTTTACATGTAACCATCCTAACTAATGAATGCTGGTAGTATTTGTTTAAGCAGGTACCTTGGTCATTATTCTCAATTAAAAGAAAAAAAAAGTTAAAAAATAAAAAAGATGCATTCATATTTTTGCTAGTTTTGGAAAAAAAATGTATAGCTTGTGTACTGATGAGGCTGACAAGGCACAGATTAAGATGCTAATCCAAATACTACACAAACTTGCAACCATCCTAAATTTTCAACTACCCCAACTCATTGTCATACTAAGCATTACTATGCACGCTACCCAAGCCGAGTGATGGGCCTGCAACATTAACCACTATTGGAAGTGTGCATTCTTTTATTAATGCACAGTAAGTGATGACAGTTTTCATACATTAATCATTTAAAATGCACTCAGTATTTTCATTTATTACAAGCTATAATGTTTAACCAACTATTCCATTGCTTATATCTTCTCTTAATACTAATTTTGTATTCTCTTTCTCCAGACAAGCTGAGTAAGTCATATTTGTGCTGTGTGATTGTTTAGGTCAGCCTGCAGCCTGTCGAATTTTAAGGCAGGTCAGCAAGCTAACTCAAAAAGAAGAAAGAAAGAAATCTTCAGTGCTATCTCAGAGTTAAGGATATAGATGGGTCACCTGTTCAGAAAATGAAGAGATGTAAATGAGTTAAACTGAAAGAAAAGACAGTTTTGTCCAAAAGCTACCAACTATAGTAAATCTTATTCTCTAATTTAAGTCTTCAGTGACACTTACCAATTTGAGGGTACTTTTTTAATTAATGGAGGGTTGCTTCAGACTGGTGGACATGAAAATGTATTTATGATGTATTTATATTTCTCTTCATGGGCCATTGAAATAAGCACATAAAAATTAGAAATAGGGAGAGGGTGATTGAAACACAGAATTGGATTCTCCCAACTATTTTTCCAAAATTTATCATTCCCTTTTGCCCTTGAGAAGAATATAGTATAGCAAGATTTAGAAGTAAAGAAATTGATGAAGCTAGAAACTCAATCCTGAGTGCAGCCTGATTACCCAAGGTATAGTCTAGGTCTATAGGCATTGATGGAGGTGGCTCTTAGTGGGGGTGTCTAGAGCTTTGCATAGTGGAGGCTCTATGAAGGCAGAAAGGCAGTTGGGATTAAGGCAGTTGAGTGTGGGATTAGGTTGACCCCTGTTGGCTGAACGACAATGTGCGCCAGCCATAACGCTTTACTTCAGTCCTGTAATCTAGATGTGGTGGCAGAGGAGCTTGAGAAGGAAAGTCAGACATGAATTGAAATCCTCCCAGTATTTGGAGCTTCTGCAGGAAATTCTGGATTCTTACTCAACTGCAAGTCTCCTTTAACATCAACAAGTTCCCTGTCCTTCATTTGTTCCCATCAATGCTAAAATATGTCACTAATGAGATGAAGAACATCTTTCAATCAGACCCACTGACTATCATGAAGTCCCGGCCACTAGTGCAGCCCGAGGCCCCGAAGTCAGGCCAAGGCCCTGGGCTCCCCAGAGAACCAGCACCTCTTCTTGCCAGCTGGCAGCAAGTCCGTTTGCAAGGCTCCAGTTTGTAAGTGATGGTCAGAAAGGGGTCACTGGCCAGCTCTTTGCACCTTGTCTCCTTCCAGCTGATGCCTCTACTTGTTTATTTGGCAAAGAGGAACAAGATAAAAGATAAACCAGTAAGCAGGACGAGAGGGAAGATATGCACTCAGTGGAGCAAAAAGAAAGTGGTTTCAGTCCTTGTGTACTATAATCTTACCCACCTTTGCCTACTCTTACATGAAGCCTATTTAAAACAGTTTACAATCGGGCCTTCTTTGCATTGCATTAAAGGTAAGTGATAATGTATATTATCAAGCCCAGAAGATAATGTGTTCAAACCAAGGAGATTATTATCCAGGTTCAAAAAGTAGATCTGCAGGGGTGGGCAAACTTTTTGACTCGAGGGCCACAATGGGTTCTTAAACTGGACCGGAGGGCCGGAACAAAAGCATGGATGGAGTGTTTGTGTGAACTAATATAAATTCAAAGTAAAGGAGCAGAGGGGAGAGCAAGAGAACCCTCCGCTCTTTCGGCTCCGCGGGCCAGGTAGAACAACCAAACAGGCCGGATCCGGCCCGCGGGCCGTAGTTTGCCCAAGGCTGAATTCTAGGGACTTGGGAGAAAAGGAAGACTGACTGCCTTTGCCAATACTTCATATCATGTAGTGCAAAAAAAGACGAATTTTTCTTGAGCATTGTTCCCAAAGAAGGATGGACAACTAGCAGACTTAGAAAACAATTCTGGGATGCTCAGGTAAGTAAACACACTAGCTGTCCTGCTTTCCTGCGTCTCCTAGGAACCATTATAAAGAAGGGGGGCTGACCTGGTAAACTCCCCACGGGCACAAATCATGGCTTGTTCATCTTCACGTCCTCCCATAATGCCCAACTCAGTGATTTACAAATAGTCTTGGCTCCGTAGAGATCTGCCAAATACTGATGGATGAGGACATGTGGAAAATGAAAATGAAACATGACTTGTCAAGAAGCGAAGATTCCACTAGAAATGTTCATGGGGTTTGGCAGGATAGCTTGACTTCTATCAAGAAAGGGATGGCAAAATGGATAAAGCTGCAAGTTCATTCATTCCTGCCTTTTCAGGTAGTCCACATGGCTGGCAGAGAGTTGGCTGGTCATCGATACGTGTTGATTGAAGGATGTCTGTGTGCGTCCACAACACTGTATGCAGCAATAAATTAGATAATGCAAATAGAGAAAGGAGGAAGAGGAGAGCCCATGCACTTGATAACTGACTTAGGAAACTTTGACATCTTAGCCCATGGACAGCTAAGCAAATGGATCTTAGATTCACAGGAAGGTACCACTATTAGAATAGTGTATCCTCGCAGAATAGCACTGAGATATATAAACTTAGTTGTCATTAGAGAATGTCAGCATGAGTGGGATCCTCTCATGTAAAAATCACATCTCCTTAATTCTAGCAGTGAAGGTCTTTCTAGCCCGCTACTGGATAGTTATAATTTTTAGAGGGTTTTAAGCCAAAATCGTACCTCAAGAGTTAAATGGACTAAGTCTAAATTATCTTCCATCTGAGTGGCCTACATATATGTGAAAGTGAATATTAGAGTTTCAATACATCTCTAGGCTAATTATCACCTATTTTTTTCAATTGTTCCTCTAATGGCAGTGTGGCAGATCCCCTCGCCATCCTCATCTAGGTGCACCAGGATTTGTCAAGGCCCCTGTACTGATTTCCTAGGGTGGCCTTGTTATCATAAACCGGGTGGCTTGAAACAACAGACATTAATTCTCTCACAGTTCTGGAGACTAGAAGTCTGAATTAAAGATGCCAGCAAGATTGGTTCTGGAAGGCTCTGGGTGGTGTGTGTGTGTTGGGGCGGGGTGGGGGGGCGGGGGACGAGTCTGCTCCATGCTTCTCTCCTGGCTTCTAATGGCTACCAGCCATCCTTGGCATTCCTTGACTTGTAAATACATCACTCTGATCTCTGCCTCCATCATCACATGACCATCTCTCTCTGTGTGTTTGTGCTCACATAGAGTTCTCCCCACCATGTGTGTCTTTCTCCTTCTCTAAGAACCCTACACTAATCATACTGGATTAAGGGCCCTCCCTACTCCAGTATAACCTCAACTAAATACATCTAAAAGACCCTACCACGAGAAGGAAATGGAGTTAGGTTCACAGGCTGAGGTATGGAGGGTTAGGACTTCCTTTTTGGAGGTCACAATTCAACCTAAAACAGCCCCAATTAAAATGTGATGCCTTAGACTAATTACAACTCCAGATGATTCCTGGTGTCTGCATGGGATAGAGGTCCCATTACATACTTTGCTCAAGACTCTCAACTGGATTAAAATAGCCTGAATCCACAGTTACTTCCTAGCAGTCAGATCAAACTGTTATCTCATCTTGAGCCTCTAATCAGCCAGAACACCCTGGTCTTTTCACAAACTTGTTAAGTTAGGTGTCTCACCTCCCATAGCCCTCATGCAATGCTGGCATGTGCTTAGGTGAGAAGTGATTCAAGGGGGGAAAAACCACTGGTTCACTAGACATGGAAGGTGAGCAAGAACCTCTCCCTGTGAACACACACTTCTCACTTTCATTGTACTTTGCATGCCCTCTGAGACTACTTCACCCAGCCCCACTAGAGAGGACAGACCTGACCCTGGTATTTATGGAACCCTGGGGTCCAGGTACATCCATACAGACGTTCCCAGCAGGCTACTCCTTCGTAAGTAAACTGAGGCAGGGGGGAAAACAACCATGAGAAGGAAATTGAAAAACTAGAGAGAGAAACTACCATATAAGTCATTTTACCGGAGCAGAACTGAGGTAAGAGGTGCCGCGACTCCTGTTACGTATGGTGTACAATCATTCAAAGTTCAAGGAAGGATCACGAGGCAAAACACATCAACTTTCTGCAGTTGGGTAGGCCTCCCTGTGTCCCCGTGTATGGATCAAAATCAGAGTATAAGATTGTCTTGTACTTTTCTGGGGACAAAACACAGTTGTTTTTCATTTTTCTGTTCATCATTCTCTATTTGGCAGTCATGAGATACACTAATAGGAATGACCAGATAATGTTCCTATATTGAAAGAATTCTTCTAGAAAAATAAAATTAATTTCAGTTTTAAAAATAATATATGTAAACTGTTTAATGGGGGAAAATGGAGCAGAGGGTAAGGAGGTGGCTCTTGCTTGTACTGAAGAAGTTCTCGGATTTATAGCTGAAGTGTCAGAAACAGGATGTAATAACCGTGTGACCCCCCCTCCACCTCCCTCAAACAAAACCATTATACCCTTGATGAATTATTGACTTTAGAGTTTTATCTATGCCATGAATAATCACAAACTTGGGAGTCTCAGGGCACAGTTCATAAACAAATAATTATATCACAATGATAATTTTTCAGGAATTACAACATCAATCATGGCCATGTTATTATCAAGTACATTTTCTGGTTGCCTCTATTCATCAAACCCTCCTCCTTCTCCACCCTTTCACACCACACAAGCAACACTCATCACCAGATTGCCTCTTATTTACACATCACTCAAAGCAGGACAGATCAGGCACACACAAAATGGGCCAACCCAGCATTTATGAGGGATGAGTTTTCATTAAGAAAGTTCAAATTAAATGCATTGAGAAAGATGGAGGGGGGAGAGAATTAATTATCCCAGACTCCCCCAAAGAAGCTTCTCTGAAAAGATTTTATTCAGAAGATAAAAACAGTGAGAAGGTTTAACCTGCTGCAGGCAGTACTAATAAAGAAAAAGGAGTGTGTCTCTCAAAGCCAAGGAAACAGCAACAATAATGTAACGCTTAAAAACAAAACAACAACAAAAAAAACTAGCAAGGCAACATAGAGAAGGGGCCCTCTTAAGATAAAAGGTCAGATGATAGGGTTAAATCCCTAATACAGTGTTGCTTACCATTAACTCCTTATGCAAGATAGCTTTTTCTTTGGCTCCTCTTTCTAACTGGCAAAGCAATGTAATTCAGAATGACCACTAGGGTGAACATTTAAACTCCTGGAAAGGGGATACCAACCCAAGCATCTGAGACAATCCAATCTCCCAGTAACCTCACTCTTGAGGACAGCCCTTGGGTACATATGGCCTGAACTTAGGTCAGATTCTCTTCTCCTTGGCATCAAAATGCGTCTAGAAAAAGGTAGGGCTGGTGCCCAGCAGTGAGCACCACAGGTGGGGGAGGCAATGCTGCCCTGTCATTTGGGGGCGGGCAGGGCGGGGGGAGCTGTAAACAGCCTGTTCCACTCCAAACCCCACCATCAGGCCAGCTTGAGGACCCCACTACTTCAGGTGAAACATCGTCTGCCCTCTCTACTACTCTCATTTTAAAATCTCCCAGTTTCTTAAATGTACTTGGACGATTGTGAAGCCAACCTGCCTTCAGACCAATCTTACATATAACTCAATCTTACATATAAACTCATTAAAAAGAGGAGAAGTAGAATTGTGGGGGGCGGAGGTTGGGGGAGAAGGCAGACACAACTCCCAGTCCACAGCCCAATGTGACTTCTGAATATGCCTTCAAAGGTCTTTCTCCCCTAACAAGATGCTGTCTTCACAGCAGGCCAAGGCTCTCTCCTCCCTTCCTCCCCCAGACAAGGGCACCACCTCTGGGGGGTTGCTTGCCCTCAGGTCAAGCCCAGCTCCCCTCCTCCCACTGGGCTCCGTGCTGCCTCCCTGCCTCCTGCACCATGGGAGCTCCTGTGGGGCAGGTCACCTCTCTTGGTTACTCTCCTTCTCCTCGCCACCCATCACCCCACCCAGCATGACAACACTCTCAAGTCGCCCAATAAACCAATGACCCTTTGGGATAATGTACTCCGTTTTAGAAAGCGGTGGAGGGACTGATTATAAATTCTCAATATCTGAATTTTGGATCACACTGTGTGATCCAAAAAGTGCACATAATCCTCCTGTTGAACTGCTAAGAGTTCTGAGCTGGACTTGTGTATGCCCCTGCCTGCCTCCTCCCTGGTGGGGACGCCTTCTGGCAGAGGGGAGCTGAGCAGTGAGGAGGAAGGGGGAGAAATAAGGATGCTCACATGAGCCGTAAGAGCAGTCTACACTGGCACGAGCAGCTTTTGTAGGTTCACGTGGATTCATCCAAGAGGTCTCAGTGCCCATGTGCCTGGAATTCACAGACTCAGCGGTCACCTCTGCTCGAGTCACATGAAGAAATAGATTTCTAACCATTAAGATGACATTTTTCCAAAATATAAATCTAACTGCTATTTCCTTAAGAGCATTTTCCAGGATAAGGACACTAGCAATTATTTTTCATTTTTAACATTTTAAATAAACTAAAAGGAAGCACAGATTTATTTCCCTAGTATTTACACTTGACTTCCCCACATGCTACACTGCATATTTACACAGAGCTGCCCATGTTACAGACATTTTTCAGACATTGATTAATCTATAATTCTTTGAAGTAAGAAAGCATTATTATCTCCAATTTACAGATGTGGAAACTAAGACACAGAGGTTAATGACTTGCCCAGAGGTCAAGCATCCAGTCGATTGCAAAGTGGGTTTCAAACAGAAGCTCCCCTTTCTGCTCTGAGACTTCATTCAAGTCTGTTTTAGCGCATCTGCCCTGTTCACAGCAGAGCTGTCTCCTACGTCTGGACACCTCTTAAATTTTGCCTGAAGCACTTAATATGCTTTCTGAGAGCTCAGTGCTTCCCTTGCCGCCTGTCAGCACGTGCCCTCTTCCTCCTCATGCCTGTGCTCTTACATTAAAAATGGCAATTCCGTTCTGGAGTATTTTACAATGACGCTGCATCACCAAATAGGACTATTATTTTACTTTTTTGTAATAAATATAAGCCCTAAAGTTTTGTCTAAACCTAGAATCTTGTGTTTTGTTTAACTTCTGGCCAATGTCCTACAATTAACATAGTGAGATTCGACCCCAGCCATGCCAGGAATATAAAGATGAGTAAAGGATTACCCCCTGCCCTTAAGTTGTTTACAAAGTAGAGAAGGAGACAAATGTAAAAGTTAATCATTACAACAGCATGACAAAGTGACATGACTGACATACAGGCCGGTGTTAGAGGCGCACCAAGTGATGGCAAATATTTCATGCTATGAGGGCAGAGAAGTCTCCGGGGAGGAGATCATGCTTAAAGTAGGTCTTAAAAGGAAAGTAGGAGTTAGTCATGAGTGCGAGAGGAAGAGAGATTTCTGAAAGGCATAGGGAATATCATGGAAGCAGGAGAGAGCTTGCAAATGATTCAACATGCTAGAGTACAGCCACATGTTCATGAAATGGGTTTAGCTGAAGCTTTGCAAGCCACGCCCTGTGCCCTCATGCAGGGCTGCATCCTCCCAAAGGAAGAGGTACCTGCTCTCCGGTAAAGGCATACTTTGCTCTCCATGCCCTCCTTCTGCACCCATATTGGCAGCTTTTTCTTGTCCACACAGCAGCCCTGTGAGAGACCTACCCTGGATGTTATACTGAAGAGTTTGAGTAGCATTCTATAGGGGATGGGAAGTTTAAAGGATTTATTCAGAGAAGTAACATAATAGAGCTTTTGTATTGAAAGGTCACTCTGATGGCAGTTCGAAGGACAGCAGTTAGGAAGTGGTTGTAGTTATCCTCCAGGTGATAAAGGATGAGGCCTGAATGAGGACAGTGATGGAGGTCAAAGCAGCAGGTGGATTTGGGAGCCTCGAGGAAGAGGTTTAGGTCTGGAGAGAGATGATGGAGAAAACAAAGTAAAAGAGGGCTCTGAGCTTCTAGCTTAGGTATGTGGGTGTCACTGACGGAGATAGAGAATAAAGGAGGAGAAAGGAAAGGTTTAAAAGAATCAGTGAGTAGGAGGAATGGAAGAACTCCATTTTCGATGTGGTAAGTTTTAAGTGCTTATGGGGAATCTAGGCAGAAATATCCAATGAGCAGTTGGAAAATAGTTCTAGATCCCTGGGGAGAAATCTGTTTTAAAGATATAGTTTCAGAGACATCAGCACTTAGACAGTAGGAGGAGCCATGGGTCTTGGGAACGCTGCACAGGAGAGAGCAGAAGAGACTGAGGATAGGGCCGAGAGTGGTGTGGTAGGCGATATCCAAGGAGTGAGCAGAGGAATATGAGCCCCTGACACAAACTAGAAAAAAGGCCTGAAGGATAATGTGTGCCATAGCAATCAGTAAAGGAAAGAGTTCCAAGAAGGCAAGAATCAACATTACCACTGCTTCACAAAAGGCAGTAAGGACTGAAGTGTCAAATTGTTGTGGTGAACAATGACAGCAAAGCATGGCCACCCTTTCCAGAAATTTGGCAATAAAGGAAACGAAAAAGCAAAGGCTTCATTCTTAAGGAGCAACCTTATATTAATACTGATTGGCATGATCTTTCTTTGAATAATTACAATTCCTTTCCCAGTATTAAATGGGTTCTGAGCAGCCCTGGCCGGTGTTGTTCAGTGGTTAGAGAAGTGGCCTGTGAACTGAAGGGTCATGTGTTCAATGCCCAGTCAAGGGCACATACCTGGGTTATAGGTCCAATCCTAAGCCCCCGTCAGGGCATGTGCAGGAGGCAATCAATATGTCTCTCTCACATCAATCTATCTTTCTTTCTCTCTCTCTCTCTCTCTTCCCCTTCCCCATCCTTTCTACTATCTTCAAACATCAATGGGAAAAAATGTCCACAGGTGAGAATTTAAAAAGAAAAATGGTACTGAACAAAGAGATTTGACACAAAATCTCACCCTTGTGGAGCCTACCATGTCACCTTCTTCCTGTGTGCATCACATGGATTTACCCTATATCCTAGGCTCTAGAACAAACACTGAAGTCAGACAAGACACTGTGCATTCACTAAGGTCAGACATATAGGACACTGTGTATGTATCAAGGACTTACTGAACTCTTACTGACACTTCTCCCCAGAGAAATTAATTGACTTTACTTGACATGACTATCTAATAATTTTCACAGTGGCTTTTGTGTGCTATCTTTATCTTTAAAAGAAACCTCATCCCAAGAAATAGAAAGTAATGAAGTGTATAATTGATTCCATAGAGAAAGGATGAGTTTGTTTTCAAACCTGGATGAGACTGGGGTTGAGTCATTTGGAATCACCAACCCCTTAAGCCACCAAAGCCAAATACCACTGTAACAAACTGTTGGTTGACTACAAAAATCCATTCTCTTTTTTCTCATTAGTAACAGAGCCCAAAACTTTAACTAGGCACAGTGCTGCTCAGAACAAAATTTTATATTTCCCAGCTTCTCTTGCAGCTAGATATAGCCATATGACAAAGTTCTAGCCAATGAGATCTGATCACAGGATGGAAACTTCCAAGAAAGCTAATACACTGGGAGAGCACTTTCCTGTTTCTGTTTTTCCCTTGTAACTTGGACATAATAACTGGAGTTCTAGCAGCCAGGTTGGATCATGAAGTGAACTTAAAGATGGACTAGACCAGGGGAGCAGACCTTAGTTCTCTGAGGACCGTACCATGCCATCCATGGGCTACCTACTTCTGAACATCTTTTATATTAAACTGAATAAACTATCTTATTTAAGCCATGTTATTGGGTAGGGGGAACTTACATTTTACTACTGAATTCAATTCTTAACTAATGTATCTATTCTATTCAGATTCATTGGCTACTTACTGTTCATCACTAAAGAAGGTTCCATACTTCTTCCCTAAAGACCATGCATTGCTCCTAACATATTTTAGCACAAGGATGAGAAATCAAATGTTGAGAAAAGCTAGAAGCTTCAACATTGGAGGAGAGATGCATGAGGTTCTTTAACTCTTTAGCAAATGTTGACAAGTGAGGATTCTAGTTAACTCCACATATCCAAAGAGAAAGACTCCCACAGGAAAGATTAAGTAGTTCACAGTCAAAAACAGAACCAATTCTGGCCCCACATACAATATATGGAAGTTCTGTATCCCATTTGTTGGAAGGCAGTATCTTCTGTGAAACCCCTTACCTCAGAAGCACTACCTGAGCTGTTTTTAAACACCAGGCACAGTCACACCACAAAGAAAAGGCAGAAGGCCTCTAACGTGAACAACTCAGAGAATGAACCAGAAAATTCCCAAATGAACTGTACTATCAGATTACAGTGAAAGGTTTACAGGAACAATGATTCCTGGCATGGATGCAATTGGGAAACCTTCTTAATGGAAGCTGGACTAGTAATGAGAACTTAAAATGATGTTATTAAACAGCCACCAGTTATCTGGAGACATGAGCCCCATCCCAAGCTGGGTGAGAACATTGCCTAATGTGCAGAACTAAATATTCTGAGGACAACTACAGAGAAAATTTCAGGTCATCACAAGAAGATAAAAGAGATACCATTTATCACATGCCAGGTACTATGGTAAACACTTTACATTCATTCTCTCACTGTATCCTCATGACTCAAATATGGTAGGTGCTATTGTTCTCTCTAGCTTACAGGTGAAGAAGCTGAGATTCAGAGAAGTTGAGTGACTTTCTCAAAGTCTCATCTATATATACAAAAGCCTAAGCGATCAGCTGACCACCCAACCGGCCAGTAGCTATGACACGCACTGACCACCAGGGGGCAGATGCTCAACACAGGAGCTGCCAAGTGATGCAACTTTACAGAGTGCCCTCTCACACTCCGGGACTCCTCGGGGGACGTTGGACTGCCGGGATCCTCACAGGCCAGGCCGAGGGACCCCACCAATGCATGAATCCATACACCAGGCCTCTAGTAACTAATAAGAGACCAGGTCTCCCTGGTTTCAAAACTTGATTTTTCTTTAATCATTATGCTGTGGGCTACTTATTTATTTATTTTGGTATGGAAGAGGATTTGGAGGTGAAAATTGTTCCTGAAATGTACAGCACCTATTTTTTATTTAAATAGTTCATGAAACAAAAACTTTTAAGGCAAAAACAAACAGAAGCATTACTAAAAATAAAGAGAGCTTCTTGATAAAATATTCACCAGAAATTTTAAAATTACATTTATATTCCCACATAACAGTCTAAACATTTATAAAGCCCAAAATTTCAAAATCACAAACTTATATCCATAGCCATATAAAATATTAAACACCTTAGAAACTGAAAGAATAGCAGGAAGAAAAAAATAAATGTATAAATGATTTGAACATGATTAATAAATTTTATCTAATGTGCATATATAGAACACTGCACTAAATAATTGAAATATTGAACTTTCAAGTTCATATTAAACATTCATAAAAATGATTATATACAGGACTTCAGCAAGTCTCAACAAATGTCTAAGGATTTAAATGTTCATATTCAGCATGTTCTTTTACCATAATACAATTAGGCGTGAATTAATAACAGAAATAGCCCTGGCTGGTGTGGCTCAGTTGGTTGGGTGTCACCCCATGCACCGAAGGTTGCTGGTTCCATTCCCAGTCAGGCACATGCCTAAGTTGCAGGCTCAGTCCCCGGTGGGGGGCATGCAGGAGGCAGCCAATTGATATTTCGCTCTCACATCATTATTTCTCTCTCTCTCCCTCTCCCTTCCTCTCTCTAAAAACCAATAAAAATATTTTTAAATAATAATAAAAATAACTTTAAAAATAACCATATGTTTGGAAATTAAGAAAAAACTCAAAGAATCATAAAGAAAACTAGAAAGTAACTGAAAAAATAATAAAAAACTATATATATCAAAACTTGAAAAAGCATTACTTACAGGGAAATATATAACTGTATAAACAGATAGTTGAAATGACTAAAATGACTAAAAATTAATCTTAAGCATACATATCAAGAAATTAACAAAATCATAAGTAAAGTGAAAAGACAATGTATGAAATGAGAAACATATTTGCAAATCATATATCTGATAAAGGGTTAATATCCAAAGTATATAAATAAATCATACAACTCAGCAAAAATAATAACTCAATTAAAAATGGGCAGAGGATTTGAAAAGAAATTTTCCCAAAGAAGACATACAGATGTCCAACAGGTACATGAAAAGATGCTCAACATTGCTAATCTTCAGTAAATGAAACCAAAAACACAATGAGATATCACTTCACACCTGTTAGAATGGCCGTTTTCACAAAGACAAGACATAAAACATTGGTGAGGACACAGAAAAAAAGGGAACCTTTATGCACTGTTGGTGGGAAGGTCAATTGGTGCAGACACTATGAAAAACAATATGGAAGTTCCTAAAAAATTAAAAATAGAAATACCATATTCTCCAGCAATCCCACTTTTGGGGATTTATCCAAATAAAGCAATAACACAATCTTGGAAAGATACGTATATGCAATTCCATGTTTACTGCAGCATTATTTGCACTAGCCATATATAAAAACAACCTAAGTGTCCATCGATGGATGAATGGATAAAAAAGATATGTACATATATAAAATGGAATATTATTTAGCCATAAAAAAGGAGGAAATCTTGCCATTTACTACAACATGGATGAAACTTGGGGGTATTATACTAGGTGAAATAAAGGAGAGAAACAAATTCCATAATATCTCAATTATATGTAGAATCTTTTAAAAATTAAACACATAGAAATAAAGAACATAGATTTGTAGTTGTTAGAGGCATGAGTTGGGGGATGGTGGAAACAGGTGAAGGTGTCAAAAGGTACAAACTTCCAGTTATAAAATAAATAAGTTCTGGTGATGTAATGTACAGCATGGTGAATATAGTTCACAATATAGTATTGTCTATTTGACAGTTGCTAAGAGAGTAAATCTTAAAATTTCTTATATCAAGGAAAAAAATTTGTAATTATGTGAGGAGACAGATATTAACTAAATTTATTGTGGTTATTTTATGATATATACATATATCAAATAATCATGTTATACATCTTAAACTAATACAATGTTATACGTTAATTATATCTCAATAAAACTGGTAGGGGAGAATATTCAAAGTGAATCACCACAAAGTTATACCAAGTATTGAGCTAAGAGTCAGGAAATAGAGACATTAAAATAGTTCTCTTACTCTGTGACCTGCTGCAGGTCAATTGGTAAACTTCTCTGGAATTCAGTTATCTTAACTCTAGAGTGAGGTAAGTTTGGACCAGATGACTCCTAAGGTCCATAGACGTTCTCTTATCTGACCTCCATCTAGCAGACCAGCCAGATTCACTGATATGCCCATTCTTGATGGCTGATCCCCAGAGCATGCTGCATTCTTACCAGTGTTGTAAGGCTGTGAATAACAATTTCCTGCTTACCAAGCATCAGTAGAATTTGTACAAACCTGTTGTGCTTGTCATTTTAATGTATTTAATTTTATATAAATACTAGAGGCCCAGTGCATGAAATCGTGCTTGGGTGGGGTCCCTCTGGGTGGCCTGCAGGGATCAGGCTGAAACCTGTAGTCCATTGCCGCCTGTAGCTCCTACCTGCTGCTCTGCTCATCCCGGCCCCATTGTGCCTGCCGTGGGCTCACACCCAATCAGTCCTGATCAGGAGAGGCTCACACTGCTGCAGCATCACTTGCCAGCCATGAGCCCTGCATCTGGCACCCTCCCAAGGGGAGTGGCCTGCAGGATTGGGCTGAAACCAACTCTCTGACATCCCCCGAGGGGTCCCAGATTGCGAGAGGATGCAGGCCAGGCTAAGGGACCCCACCGGTGCATGATCAGGCCAGGGAGGGACCGCAGGAGGGCTTCAGGGCGTGTCTGGCCCATCTCGCTCAGTCCCAATCAGCCGGACCCCCGCAGCAAGTTAACCTACTGGTTGGAGCATCTGCCCCCTGGTGGTCAGTGCACGTCATAGCGACTGGTCAACCAGTTGACTGTCTGCCCCTGGTGGTCAGTGCACGTCACAGCGAGCAGTTGAGCAGCCTTAGCATAGCATTACCATATTATGGTTTGATTGGTTGTTCAGTTGTTCTGCCATTTGGTCTATTTGCATATTACCCTTTTATTATATAGGACTAGAGGCCTGGTACACAAATTTGTGCATGGATGGGATCCCTCAGCCTGGCTGGTGATCAGGGCCATTGGAGCCATCTCACCCAGTCCCGATCGGGGTGATCAGGGCAGCCGTCAGCGGGGAGGGGTCACAAGAAGTTGGTCAGCAGGGGGAGGGGCCATGGGAGGTTGGCTGTGGGAGAACACTAACCACCAGGGGGCAACTCCGGCATTGAGTATCTGCCCCCTGGTGGTCAGTGCATGTCATAGCGACTAGTCAGCTGGTCGTTCCAGTCATTCTGGTCGTTCAGTCATAATGGTCACTTAGGCATATATATATATATATATATATATATATATAGAGAGAGAGAGAGAGAGAGAGAGAGAGAGAGAGAGAGAGAGATTCAAACATGAGAAAGAGAAGAAAGAAAATTGTTTCTATGAGAATTCGGATGAGTGTTTTATAATAATTACTAGAGGCCCAAAGCATGAAATTTGTGCATGGGGGGGGTGGGGGAGAGGGTGTCCTTCAGCCTGGCCTCACCCTCTCCGATCTGGGACATCCTTCTCACAATCTGGGACTGCTGGCTCCTAACTGCTCGCCTGCCTTCCTGATTGCCCCTAACCACTCTGCCTGCCAGTCTGATAGCCCCCTAACTGCTCCCCTGCCAGCCTGATTGACACCTAACTGCTCCTCTGCTGGCCCGATTGGCCCCAACTGCCCTCCCCTGTGGGGCTAAGGGAACTGGGGGACTCCAGGTGGATGAGGCAGGACTGAGGGGACTGGGGAATGCTGGTTGAATGAGGCGGGGCTGAGGGGACTGGGGGACTGAGGCTGGATGAGGCGGGGCTGAGGGGACTGGGGGACTGAGGCTGGATGAGGCGGGGCTGTGGGGACTGGGGGACTGAGACTGGATGAGGCGGGGCTGAGGGGACTGGGGGCTGAGGCTGAATGAGGCAGGGCTGAGGGGACTGGGGGGCTCCAGCTGGATGAGGAGGGGCTGAGGGGACTGGGCGCTGCCATCTTGTGGCTGTGGGTGCTGCCATCTTGTGAGGGCATGGCGGTCAATTAGCATATTCCCTCTTTATTAGATAGGATTTCACAAAGGAGAGTTACTTTAAATTTTTGATGTTGATGACTATAGAACATTAAAAGGAAAAAATAAAATTTTAGATGGATTTTAATCTCAGATTGTGTCAGAAATGTCTTTAAATTTGTGCCTCTCTTGAAATCAACTAAAATCTGGACAATGAAGATGATACCTTTTGGATATCATTTATGCAAGAAAAATGATGTGGGAATAATTGGTAGACTTGCACCAAAAACAAAAATGCCTGGAATTTAGACCAAAATTTGTGCATAGGTGGGGTCCCTCGGCCTGGCTGGTGATCAGGGCCAATCGGGGCCACCTCGCCCAGTCACAATTGGGGATTGGGGGGAGGGACCATTGGAGGTTGGCCAGCTGCAGGAGGTTGGCTGTGGGAGCACACTGAGCTCCTGCATTGAGCATCTGCCCCTGGTGATCAGTGCATGTCATAGCTACCAGCCAGTCAGCAAGTTGACCAGTCGTAACGGTCACTTAGGCTTTTATATATATAAATGTAAATTAATACATTTAGATGTCTTAATTTAATATGTTATAGGTACCTATGCATTGGGCTAATCTATATTTTTTTAAAAAACTTTTAAATTAAAATATCAGTCTTGATTTTGTTAGATAGTAAGGCTTCTTTTGTAATTTCATAACTGGGATTATGTTTATCCAAAATAAATACAGAGTTCTTTAAGTAGGTTTTGCTAAGGCACACAGCTTCAAATAAAATCTCCTTCTCAGCATTCTGAAATGGCTCAACTGGTGATTCTTCAACCCTTGTTTCTGTGCTTTTTGCCACATTATCTGCCTTTTCGTATCAGTCTGAGACAAGTGAGACCACATTAGGGACAAGCATTTAAAATACACAAGCAAATGAACAGAAGAGCAATTTCACCTTTGAGTCCTCTCCATGCTTCATGCTAGCCTCAGCATTCCACACAGTAACCTTTGTTTCTACTATTAGCCCCAGTACCATTAGGTTGGATGGGAAATTTAGTAGAAGGAGCATTACACTTTAACTCAGAAGACATAGGTCCTCAACATAAAAATGACCTTTGCAAGACTATTGGAAGAAACTGTCTCAATTTCCCCATGCTACCTTTCTTATTCCAGAACAACGAAGCAAAGGCAAATGAGGTCTATGAAAAGGTTTTCATAAATTGTCTCCAGAGGAATTTAAAAATGTATCTGATCTTAACACATTTTAATACAGATGAATTTACCAAATATGTAACTGTTTAATGTAGAAGTAAATAGAGGGATGAAAGATGGCAATAAAGTTATCTAGGAGAAGACTGGCTCACTCTTGTCAATGTCCAGTGGCAATAAGACCCCAAAATACTGACTCATTCTAACTAAAATGTACAGAAGACCTGAGGAAGGCATTAGGCTGGCAATATATTAAAGTGAGAAATAGAATTGTCAGACAGGCTGGCATTATTCAGGTTTGCGTAACAATCTTCTTTTCTACCTATCGTCCAAGAAAACCAAATGGTAATCAGAAGTCACTCGTTACCATGAGAAATCACTGTGAAAGACTTAGAAACACTTAAAATCTGTATATTTTCTGCATTCTCTCTCTACATGAGCAGACCTTCACTGGAACCAGAAAACTGCCATGAGGATAGGGAATCAGTAAAAGGGAAGTCAGATGAATCTCATGTTTTAACTTTAAATAAGGCTCACACTACATACTTGCCTCTGGAACTGGAATTCTGGAGTCTGATTGTGAATTCTCCTCTTCCCTGGAAGAGAGCAGGTATGAGAGAACCAAGATGGTGGAGTAGGTAAACGCCTGTACTCACCACCTCCCACAACCACATCAAAATTACAACTAAAATACAGAACAACCATCATTCAGAACCACCTGAAAGCTGTCTGAATTGAAGTCCTACAACTAGAGAAGTAAAGAAGAAAGCACATTGAGACTGGTAGGAGGGGTAGAGTCGAGGAACGGCCTGGTCCAACAGCTACGTGTGCCTTTATTTTTAATTGGGGGGGAGATCAACTCTGCAGAGGCTACCGGTGAGGAGCAAGGGGTCCCAGCACCACACCAGATCAGAACCAAGCCCAGGATCCAGAGCTGGGAAGAGAAGTCCCCATAACTGTGGGCTATAAAAACCAGCAGGGATTATGGCTGAGTGACAGGGAGGCTGCTGGAGACCCAGGTGTTCCTTTTTAAGGGCCAGCACTCGAACTTACTCAGACTCAATCCCTCTGAGCTCCAGCATTGGGTGGCTTTGGGGAACCCAGACACATATAGGGAGGAACTGGATTGTCTGGCATTGGGGTATGAACTCAGGGCAGCTTCCCCCCAGATGGGGGTGCATGCAGGGGTCATTGTTCTTGTGCTGGGACCTCGCCTGCCTCAGGGCTGACTGGCAACCATATCTGAGTTTCCATCAGCCTTGCTCACACTGTTTGCTCCGCCCTATTGATTCCCTGAGACCCCACCCCATCCAATTTGCAGCCACACCCAGTATGTTTGTATCAGCTTTTCCGTATAAATGGCCTATCCTTGATCAGGCTTCAGACTTTGCTAAAATCTCTCAAAGAAGTTGCAACTGGTGTCAGTGCAACTATCAATAAAAGGCCCAAGACCTGGCACTAGCACAGCTGGGCCTCACCTGGGCACCTCCAAGTCCAATACAAATAGCAGCCTTCTTCAGATCTCTCTGCAGCTCCTGCTGAGTAGCCCCAGGCAGTGGCTGACTTTGCACCTCCATGAAGGCCCTAGAGCCAGTGCACTTGGGGAACAGCTTCAGACCATAGCAGATTACAACTCTACACATCCATAAGCACCACACTCAAGAGGAAGATTCAGTGAGCACCACTGAAGAGAGTCCTGCTCCATAGGGGTGTTTTCTGCACAGCAGGTCTCCCACTATAGTCATAGCTGGTCCTCACAGCAAATTGGCCTGGAGGTCAATTCCTCCTAGAGACACCAATAGCAATCAAGGCTCAACTACAAGACTGTGCACACAGCCTACTCAGGAGTGCCCCTAGATTGCTCAGCTCAGGTGACTGGGGAGGCTGAGCCACTGGGCTCTACAGGACACCTACAACCAATTCCAGGATACATAGCAGCTCTACCTAATACATAGAAATAAACACAAGGAAGCATCCAAAATGTAGAGACAAAGAAACATGTCACAAATGAGAGAAATGGAACCAACCAAACTACTGGACACAAAGTTCAAAACCATGATTATAAGGTTACTCAAAAATCTTCATGAGAGCTTCAAGGGACTTAGTGAGATTTTCAAGGATCTTAATGAGAATGTCAAATACATGGAAAAGGACCAGTCAGAAATTATGCATACACTAACTGAAATAAAGAATAATTTCAGGGTTTCAACAGTAGAGCAGAGAATTCTGAGAATCAAATCAACAATTTGGAATATGAGGAAGCAAAAAACACCCAATTAGAAGAGCAAAAAAAGAATCCAAAAATATGAAGATAGTGTAAGGAGCCTCTGTGACAACTTCAAGTGTACAAACATCTGAATTATGGGGGTGCCAGAAGGAGGAGAGAGAGAGCAAGATACTGAAAACCTATTTGAAGAAATAATGAGAGAAAACTCCCCCTAGCTGGTGAAAGAAATAAACTTACAAATCCAGAACACACAGAGTCCCAAACAAGAGGCCCACACCAAGACACATCATAATTAAAATGCCAAGGGTTAACAACAAAGAGGGAATCTTAAAAGCAGCAAGAGAAAAGCAGTTAGTTATCTACAAAGGAGTATCCATATGACAGTCAGCTGATTTTTCAACAGAAACTTTGCAGACCAGAAGGGGGTAGCAAGAAAAATTCAAAGTGATGAATATCAAAGACTTACAACCAAGATTACTCTACCCAGCAAAGCTCTCATTTACAATTGAGGGTCAGATAAAGAGCTTCACAGACAAGAAAAACCTAAAGGAGTTCATCACCAACAAACCAGTATTACATGAAATGTTGAAGGGTATCCTTTAAGAAGAGGAAGGAGGAAAAGGAGATGGAGGAGGAGGAGGGGGGAAACATGAACAATAAAATGGCAATAAATACATATCTATCAACAATTGACTCTAAAAATAAAAATAAATGAACAAAAAAAATCTAATGAACAAAATAAACTGGTGACTAAAATAGAATCAGAAGCATGGAAACATGGAACAGACTGACCAATATCAGAGGGAAGGGGGAAGTGGGGAAAGGAAAGAGATTAACCAAAGATCTTACCTATGGACACAGAAAGTAGGGTGGTGAAGGCCTGAGGAAGGGTGGGAACCAGGTAGAGGGGGGCAATGGAGGGAGGAAGGGGGGACATCTGTAATACCTCAACAATAAAGATTTTTTTTAAAAAAAGAATGCTGATATGGGATCTTTGGTGATATTTTCTCTTCTATGCTGTTGCTTCCCACAGCTGACAACACCCTCTGCTTTGGACACATTATTTCTTTAATTATACTAATACATTTATATATGCATACAAGGTTGCATCCTGCAAGCCTTGGCACCAATCTGCCTCCAACAGGTGACTACGCTCCTCTCCTCGGTTCCATCTAACTTGACCTTGCAGCATAATTCTACTTCCCTCACTTCTTAGTTCTAGGAGAGGCACTATAGCCCCCTAACCCAGCCTCCCTGATAGTCTCTGTGGAAGACACAAATCTGTTTCAAGTACAGGTTCAAAACTGATTTCTGATTTGATTTTGACGTTCCTAACTCTTTACTAATTGTGTCAGTTTCCCTTCTAGATAAACAAATCTGGGTGTTTTGAAACAAACAAACAAAAAATCCTGAAATTTATCAAACAAAAATATGGTTTTTCCATTCATCTGAATTCGCTGTTTTGTCAACACATTTTATTCCCAAACACTTTTAGATGGGCATTTTCAATTTTGTTGAAACAATTTTAAATAACTAACATTTTAAGCCTACAGATTCATCTACACAACCTCACTGGAACTCATGATATTGTTATCCGCTCCTCGTCTTCAGTCACCTTAAAATGAAACTTCATGCTACCCAAAGTAATAGCTAGCCATGTAGAATTAATTACTGAAAAAATTATCTAGGGTCATATTAAAATTACAGGTTAAAAGTTCTGGCTGAATTTTTGTTCCTTGGTACCTAACAGAATGAGAAAAATAGTAATAAAATATAAGGCAAAAGAAATTTCATGACAGCAACCAAATACAAAAAGCATCAGAATCTAATTCAACAAACCTCAACACAGAACATTTTTGGAACAAAGAGGCTCTGCACAAATCCATTTCTGAACAATCTCTCATTCCCCCAAGAATTTAAACTGTTAATTTTAACAAAATAGAGAAAAATCACTAATACTCCCATATCTGAAGAGAAACAAACTGAGTAGTTAACATCAACTTTTCCCTCTCTTGACAGAAACTATTGCTAAGGAAAAAAATGTATGAGCCGAAACCGGTTTGGCTCAGTGGATAGAGCGTCGGCCTGCGGACTGAAAGGTCCCGGGTTCGATTCCAGTCAAGGGCATGTACGTTGGTTGCGGGCACATCCTCAGTGGGAGGTGTGCAGGAGGCAGCTGATCGATGTTTCTCTCTCATCGATGTTTCTAACTCTCTATCCCTCTCCCTTCCTCTCTGTAAAACCAATAAAATATATTTAAAAAAAAAAAATGTATGAAATACAGAAATGAATGACAGGACAGACCTTAGCCAAAGTGAGTTATCCATGGCAACATATACTATTGAAAAGATGTTAAATACACCTCCAAAGATGTGTAGTGAACCTGGCAGAGAATACATTAAAAAACCTCCAAAGAGGGCCTAACTAACACAGCTTAACTCTTAATGAGCTCTCTCTTTACCCCACCCCCAACCGAAGCCCAAGATCCTACCATTTTCTCACATTACAGAAAAGTAGAAACTCGGACTCATTCTGTAGCTCAAAGGAAAAACAAGTTGGTTTGGGATGCTGTGGGAAGAAAGTTTAAAAGTCATCCGAACTATATCAGAGCAAAAAGAAAATCTAGACAAAGCTTCCTAAACATGAGAAGATGTAAAACAGGCAAATAAAAATAAGCCAGGATGGAAACTATGCACACAAATACAGCAAAACAAACCAAAAACATGTATTGTACCATAGAGCAACTAAATTGGAATTTTTTAAATCAAGAATTCAAGGACAAAATAATAGATTGGGGTGAAATGGTAGATTGCAACTTAAAATTAATTGAGAGCTGAAGCAACATAATTTTAAAATTAATACAAAAATTATAAATGAAAGGAACTAAATAAGTATGTCTGAAAATTCATTACTAACAATAGGCATGACAAGAGATAAATACAGTCAATGCAGAAGAAAAGATAAATCTACACTAATAAAAGAGTAAGATGCAAATTGACCATACCTTGGCGATGCCCACCAGCCAATCAGGAGTGAGTATGCAAATTAACCCAACATCTTTGTTAAAGATGTTGGGTTAATTTGCATATGCAGGCACCAAGTGGCTGGGGCGGGGCAGGATGCTTGTGTCATAACCATGGTGACAACACAGGCATTCTGCACCACCCCAGCCGCTCCAGGCCTCTGGGCAGTGTGGGAAGGTGGAAAGGCGGCTCCGGGCCGGAGCGAAAAGGCAGCTCTGGCAGGAGCGAAGATGGTGCTGGCAGCCAGGGGAAGGAAGGCCCATTCTTGCACAAATCTTTGTGCATCGGGCCTCTAATATAAATATAAAGAAATTAATGAAAAGCCAATAGATATGGAAGACATAAAAATAAATTGACATAAAAACCATCAGGATTCCTGAAGTATATCCCTTCTCCCCCAATGAAACAAAAGGTATATTCAAAGATATACTATAAAATGTAAAACTGGAATAAAATACTAAAGCTACAGAATCATGTTCTGGGCATATATGACACAGAAAGTTCAAATTGAGACAAATCCTAGTTACATTATTTAACTTCAAGGATTAAAAATAAATGAAAAAATTATTCAGCATCCAAACAGCTGAATCAAAATCACCTACAAAAGGAAGGAAAAAATCAGTTAGTTTCAAACTTCAATGCCAGAAGGCACTGGGCAATGTCTACAATGTTCTAATGGAAATACCCAACCAGTACTTTATCTGGATACAAAGGGAAGACATTTTGACATATGAAAGAACTGAAGGAACACATAACAAGCAGCTTCTTGAAAAAGTTTTATGATCATGAAATCCAACCAATTAAGAGATTCAGCAAAATAATTAATTCAAGAATAAACAAGGCCTTGGCCAGTGTGGCTCAGTTGGTTGGAGTGTTGTTCAGTGCATGAAGTGGAAGGTTTGATTCCTGGTCAGGGCACGTACCCAGGTTGTGGGTTCTGTCTCTGATCAGGGCATGTTCAGGAAGCAACTGATCGATGTTTCTTTCTCACATCAATATTTCTCTCTATCTCTCTCTCCCTTTCTCTCTCAAACTTTAAAAGAAGAAGGAGGAAGAGGAGGAGGAGCAAGAGGAAGAGAAGAAGAAGAGGAGGAGGAGGAGGAGGAGGAGGAGGAGGAGGAGGAGGAGGAGGAGGTGGTGGTAGTAGTTATGTTAAGCCTGGCCAGCATGGCTAAGTGGTTAAGGGTGGACCTATGAACCAAGAGGACACGGTTCGATTACTGGTCAGGGCACATGCCAGTGGGGGCCGTGCAGGAAGCAGCCAATAAATGATTCTAGCTCATCATTTATGTTTCTATCTCTCTCCTTCTCCCTCTCTTAAATCAATTAAAAAGTATTTTTTTTAAAAAAAAAAGGAAGTTATGTTAAGAAGGTTAAATGATTAGAGGATCCAAAATGGTGGCAAAGTAGCTGGAAGCTACGTTCACCTCCTCCCAGGACCAAACTGAAATTGCAACTAAAATATAGAGCAATCAACCTGAATTACCAACTGAACACTAGCTGAAGAGATGTCTTGTAACCAAGGATTTATAGAAGAAGCCACATGAGACTGATAGGAAGGGCAGAGACACAAAAAGAGCTGGCCTTGTTCCAACTGGCAGAGGGATATCTCAGCTGCCAAGGTCCCCTCTTAGAAGCATTGAGTCTCAATCCCAAGCCAGGCCCCAGCCCAGAGCCCTAGAGCTGGGAAGAGGTGCCCACATAACATCTGGCTGTGAAACAAAGCAGGGATTCTGCCCACCAGGGAAAGATAGGCGACTGCTAGAGACAGAGGCGCCCTCTTAAAGAGCCAGTGCACAAAATCGCATTCATAGCCACTCACCCTGGACTCAGGTGAAGGGAGGGTGGGACAGACTAGAGTTGTATGAGGCAAGACTGGGGTTTGTAACTCTCAGGAGAGAGTTGAAGGGAGAGCCACAAGGACCCCTGTGCCGAGTCCCTCTCCCACAATGCAGACTCCATTATTCTTGGGTGGAGCACTTCCTTCCATAAGGCATCAGCGGGGTCAGGGGAGGGGGATACAATAGCCCCACCCCCTGGACTCCTTGTCACCCCACACTGCAGAGCTTGTGCCCTGCTGAGCACTAAGCTGCCTGAGCCAGGGTGTAGAGGTCTGGGCAGTCTCAGAGGGTGTCAGTGACTGAGTTCTGTGACTGTAGGGCAGGGGCCACCCCATTTCCATGAACCTGATTGCTGCCACCCCTCATGGGGGATATGCTGGCCCCAATCTCTAGGTTCCTGGTGGCACAGCCTCCTAACATCTGGTGCTCCACCCTGATGAGATCTGGCTCCTGGCAGAATCTGGGAAAAACTGAATTGTGTGGCTCTAGGATGAGGAATATTTTCCCCTTGCATGTCTGATTGGTGCAGAGCCCTCCCTTCACATGGCCAAATCTTGGTCTGTTTGGGCCTGATAAACTCTGCTGTCTTCACCCTGACAACTCTCTGAGACCCTGCACCACCACAAAGGATGGCAGACATGCAGGTGGCAGCTACACTTAGAACACCTACTAACACAGCTTAATACAGAGGAGCCTAACAGGCACCAGGTGGAGGTGGGTCTCAGAGTACCTTGGGACTTTTGCTGACCTGCCCCTGGACCCAGTGCTGGTAAAAAGCCAGTTTTGGTGGGCAGCTTGGTCCTTCCCCCACATATCCAGGCCTACCAGAGGCAGCCACAAAGTGTGGATCTCTTTGTAGCCCCAAATAGGTGGTCCAGGGCTAGTAACAGGGAGCATCTGACATTGGCCTGCACCAGAGTCCCTCCAAAGAGAACCCAGAACACAAGGAACATTCCTGGAGGACTAAGCTCAGGTCATCAAGTTGATTAGCCACTGGGTCCCACAGGACTCTTACTAATTAAAGCCGCCCTACTAAGACTGGGGGTCATAGCAAATCAACCTAATACATAGAAATAAACACAAAGAGGCAGCCAAAATGAGGAGACAAAGAAACATGCTCCAAATGAAAGAACAAGAGAAATCTCCAGAAAAAGAGTTAAAGGAAATGGAGGCAAGCAATTTATCATTTATAGAGTTCCAAAAAAAATTGTTACAAGGATGCTCAAGTAATTGAGTGGGAACTACAACAGCATGAAAAAGGACATAAAAACCAGTCAGAAAAGAAGAATATATTATCTGAAATGAAAAATACACAAGAAAAAAATAAACAGATAAGATAAAGCAGACAATTTGGAAGACAAGGTAGCAGAAAACACCCAATCAGAGCTGCAAAAAGAAAAAAGTTTTTTTTTAAATGAAGATAGTTTAAAAAATTGGCATTTGGGACAACATGAAGGGTAACAATATCTGCATCATAGCTGCACTAGAAGGAGAAGAGAGAGAGCAAGGGACTGAGACCTTATTTGAAGAAATAATGACTAAAAACTTCTCTTACCTGATGAAGGAAAAGTCATACAAGTCCAGGAAGCACAGAGAATCTCAAAAAAGATGAATCCAAAGAGTCCCACAACAAGACACATCATAATTAAAAGGCAAAATGTTGAAGACAAAGGGAGAATCTTAAAAGCAGCAAGAAAAAAGCAATTAGTTAAGGGACTTCCCATAAAACTTTCAGCTGACTTCTCAACAAAATCTTTGCAGGCCAGAAGAGATTAACATAGTAATGAAAAGTAAGGACCTACAACAAAGGTTACTCTACCGAGTAGAATATCATTTATAATTGAAGGACAAATAAAGAACCTCCCAGATAAGAAAAACCTAAAGGAGTTCATCACTACTAAAGCAGTAATACATGAAATGTTAAAGGGTCTTCTTTAAGAAGAAATAGAAGGAGGAGGAGGAGGAGGAGAAAACAGAGGAACATAGATAAAAGAATAAAATGGTAATAAATACATTCTCATCTATAATCACTTTATATATAAATGGCTTAGGGGCTTCTAGTCAATATTGCAGTGTAAGTAAATGTGGTACTTGCAACCTCCCACAAATCACATCAAAAATACAATTAAACTACAGAACACCCATCGTTCAGAACCACCTGAAATCTAGCTGAAGAAAAGTCCTATAAATGATGATATAAAAAAAAAAAAAGTCACACTGAGATGTGGGAGGAGCAGAGACATGAAACAGACTGGTCCCACATCATGTGTGGTGGATACAAAATTGAGAGGACTATCTCACCATGCACAAGAATGGACTCAACATGGATTAAAAACTTAAATGTTAGGCTCAAAACCACAAAAATCATAGCAGAAAACATAGGTGGTAAAATCTCAGACATTTCTCATAGGAATATTTTTTTTCTGACCTATCTCCTTAGGCATGGGAAACAAAAGAAAGAATAAACAAATGGAACTACATCAAACTAAAAAAGTTTTTGCAAAGCAAAGGAAACCATCAACAAAATGAAAAGACAACCCACTGAATGGGGGAAGATACTCGCCAACAATACATCTGATCAGAGGTTAATATACAAAATTTATAAAGAATTTATAAAACTCAACATAAAAAAAAATGATCCAATTTAAAAGGCCAAAGATCCTGAATAGACACTTCTCCAAAGAGGACATACAAAAGGCCAATAGATATATGAAAAGATGCTAGGTATCACTAATCATTAGAAATTCAAATTAAAGCCAAAATGAGATATCCTCACCTGTCAGAATGGCTATTGTCAATGAACAAACAACTGTTGTTGAGGATGTGGAGAAAAGAGAACCCTCATGCAGTGTTGGTAGGACTGCAGGCTGGTGCAGCCACTGTGGAAAATAGTATGGAGTTACCTCAAAGAATTAAAAATAGAATTGCCTTATGACCCAGAGATTCCACTTCTGGGAATATATGCCAACAAACCCAAAACTTGAAAGAATATGTGCACCCCTCTGTTCACTGAAGCATTATTTATAATAGCCAAGGTTTGGAAGAAACCCAAGTGCCCATCAGTAGATGAGTAAATAAAAAAGATGTGGTACATTTACACAAAGGAATACTACTCATCCATAAAAAGAAGAAAATCTTACCTTTTGCAACTGTATGGATGGACCTGGAGAGCATAATGCTAAGTGAAGTAAGCCAGTCAGAGGGAGACAAATATATTATTTTACTTATATATAGAATCTAATGATCAAAATAAACTAACAAACAAAATAGAAATGTACTAATAGATACAGAGTACAGACTGACAGCTGTCAGAGGGGAGAAGGGTTATGGGGCCTGGGTAAAAAAAGTGAAGGGATTAGGCCAAAAACAACAACTCACAGTCACAGTATGGTGATTACCGGAGGGAAAGAGAGGTGTGGGGAGGTAGAAGAAGGTAAAGGGGGAATAAATAGTCATGAAAGGAGACTTGACAAGGTGGTAAAAACAGAATACAATACACAGATAATGTATTATAGAATTGAAACCTATATAATTTTATTAACCGATGATACTCCAATAAATTCCATTTAAAAATAACTAACAAAAATTGAGAGATACAGGAGAAAAGATGATGAGGAGGATGAGTGCTTATGTCCTCTTCTTTCAAAGACAGATAATGTCTGTAATGGAATCCTAGCTTTAAAAAAACGATGACTCCACACAACCAAATGTTTGCCTTAGTCATTTTGAAACCTTAGAGAGATCTTTCAGAAAATAGTATCTTTTGTGCTGGAACATATTTATTCAAACTCCAATTTTTTTCTTAAGTTTTACTTGTCCCCTTATCCCTTGCTGGGGAAAAGAAGGACAAGGCTTGCTGCCCCGTGTTGGGCTTCTGGGTGCCCTTTTCCAGAAGGCCAGGCGCCACAGTGGAGTCCTCTCATCGCTAAGGTATTTTCTCCCAAGATAACATGCTTCCTGGGGTAATCTCAGTGGCCCTGGCAGTCTCTGGTCACACATTATGTTCTTTGAAGACTAGAGATGTTTATTGGAATAAAAAAATTCAATAAATACAATGCCTCTTTGTTATGAATTATAGCTAAGAAAATTGTGAGCCCTTTATTATATTTTGGCCTCACAATTCAATATTAAAATGTTAAACCAACTGTTCTAGAATCATTGTGTATCTCACATGATGAAAGGCTCTTGCCTTCTTACAAACACGCCATCACTGCCCCTCTTTTTATAAAGTGTTAAGGTACGAAGGTGAAGTAATTTGCCCAAGGCAGAGAAGGGCAGGAGAAGTGAGAAACAGATACAAGGAGAGTACTAGTCTTCAGGTTTATTATCAAACAAAGAAAGTCATGTCGATGTTTTGGAAATAAGACTCCCCCCGAACACCGAGTGAGGTCCAACATCCCTCACTCAGAGTGCTGGGAGCTGCCTGGCGGAGGCATTCTGAACACCTGCCTGGGAGTCTGACCTGGGTTTGACACTCAGCTGTCCCACTTTCTAGCTTAGTGACGTAACTTCCTCCTCTGTAAAGCAGGGAAAGCAAAGGCATTAGCTCACCAAGTTGTTGTGAACATCAAGTGAGATAGAATATGTAAAGCATTTCCCAAGGTCCTGGCCATAATAAGTTCTCAATAAATGTTAATTACAGAATATGTCAAAGTGATAACATATTTAATACCTCTCTCAGCCTTGATTTTCTGCTACAGTGATGACTTGTTCATACAGCCCTGAGATATCTGACGTGTTTGGCTGCCTCTATGTAAGCATGAATCTACTTAGGTGATGAAACCCACGAATCTAAGTGGATAGAAGGGGTACTGACTGCACCCATTTTGATTTAGATTTTGCCAACAGAGTACCCTCTTGAGGCCTGCACATATCACATTAGTTCTAGTAAGTTTCTCTGGGAGGCAGAGCCTGCCATTCAAAAGACCTTTCTTCTGTATTGATAAATGGGGCCCAGGAAAAGCTCAGAACATGTGAGACCTAAACAGGCTAGAGGTCTCTACAGTCCTTCCTTCTCCGAGCACAGCTTCCCAACCAGTGCGCTGTGGATGGCCACCAGCCCAGAATACTGTAAATATTGTCATTATCTATTAGCACTTTTATGTGTAAAGGGTTGGGAAGCAATGTAGAGTTCACTACCATTGTCAGGGGTTAAGGACTATCGACTATGATTTAGAATCCCAGTTGCTAACTCTTATATTAAAATTCCTTGACTATAAACCATCCCAGTCATGGACTGTTTGCCTCTCTATGAGAAGCAAAAATATATTTACTCAAGAATCTAAAAAATACATTTACTATTCTTAAACACTGTGGCAGTGACCAGGAAATGGGTCCCCTAATTAGACATGCAGTACCATTTAGCTCCTCCCTCAGAATATACTTTGTGATTCTAACTTATCTGCCAACCCAAAACTGCATTCAGATCAAATGCCAGACCACCCCCCCCCTCAAAAAAAAAAAACAACAAACAAAAACAGGCAGAGGTGACCAGAAGTCACCAGGATTTTTTAAATACACCTTAATGAAAAGTCACTTTTCTATAAGATCCAGCATATTTGAATGGAAAAACCAAATACTTTTGCTTCTAATAAGTATAGAGAGCCTGACAAGGTAATGGCTTTTTTCTCCCCTGGCACTAATCTCTATACAATAATGTCTAAATGTGGTATTTATCTTTAGACATTCTGTTATGGAGCAAATACTGAATTCTTGGGCTTACACCTTTAGTTTGTCTCTCTCCGTCACTGACTCGGAAATAAAGATGAGTGGGAGATGCTGAATGAACCGGACTCCTGCGTGCAGTGGCTTATGACAGATGACGAGGTATGATGAGAATACAAAGCCCTGACAGTGATAGGCTTATTTATGGATTGTGAATAAAATTCATGAAGTGAGAAGCTGAGAACTGCACTGGAGTGAACTGGGCAGGAGGCCATCAGGAAGGCTGAGCACCCCACAGAAGCGGACCCAAGAGCTGCCTGGTGGAGGCCCTAGTGGATGGGACCCGGAGCGGATTTGGAATGGTGCTGACTTGCTGGTCCTCTTTCTGCTTCCACTCCTTGGCACATTAGGCCTGTGTAGTGACTGGGAGGTGAAGAGAAAGGCACAGGAATTCAGAAGGCTGGTGTTCCAGAACCAGCTCTGCCCCTAACAAGCTATGTGAGGTTAGGCAAGAATTTGATCCCCTTGGGGCGGGGGGCAGGCAGCAGGAATCCCTTCATATTCTTTCTCCATAAAAGAAGAGGTTTTATTCCACATTGCAGTGCACAGTCCTGGGCCCAACAATGCCAAGATGAGTAAAGTGAGGTTGCCATATTTCCTGGGGAGGCCAATGCTGTAGACACCTAAAGTACAGGCCCACCCAGTGCAATGAAATATGCAGCCAGCTCAGTGATGGGTCTTGCATTCCCAACATCCTCTAGGAGTCCATATTCTATTATTTAAATTACAAAATCGTATTTTACAAGCACTTGAGAAGCTAACAAAAATGGGCTAAAAAGCAGCAAAATATGAGAGGCTTTTTAACACCCAGGCAATGTCTGTCCAAGATGGCTAGGAGGAAAGCACTGCAGATCTGAGAATCCATTTGCATATTGCTGGATGATTTACATACCGGAGGGAGCCAGTGCCTTCCCCTATATTCTCCCTCACCAAACCACTGCCGAGACAGCTCAAAAACCCACAAGAGGGTTTTGCCCAATGTACATGGGCATTTACATACCATAATCTCACAAAATGAGAGCAGAAGAAAAGCATCTCTTTATTGTATTTATCTTCCCGCAACCCCAGAAGCACGCTCACAGGAAGCCCTCAATGACAGAGCTTCCTAAGAGGTGGCTCCCGGAGAGTCATGGCAGGTAGTGATTGAAGAAGAGAATAATTGTGGCTCTAATTTAGATTAGCGACAATACAGTCTTGAAGTAGATGTTATCTTGAAGACTTGTTGAAATTTCATTTGAAAAACACAGGATCTGTATTGTTTCTAATGCTGCCTAACAAATTAACAGGTACCTAGCAACTTAAAATAACACAGATTTATCATCTCATAATTTCCATGTATCAGGAGACCCAGTATGGGTTAGCTGGGTTCTCTGTCCAGGGTCACTAGATTGAGGACTTCAGCTCCTACAGGCCACTACACATTTCTGCCATGTGACCCTCTCCATAACATGGCAGCTGCCTTTTCAGGGCCGGCAGGAGAATCTCTGACTACTTCCATCTCTGATCTCTCCAGGCATGTCAAACGGCCACGAGTTTGACATGCTTGCCCCTCATTTAAGAGCTCACCTGATTGAATCAGGCCACTCAGGACAGCTCCTTTTTAATTGAAGTCAACTAAACAGGGACTTTAATTACACCTGTCAAATTTCTTCATCTTTGCTATATAAGGCAACATAATCATGGGAATAAGAGCCCATCATCTTTGCCAAATTCCACTGCTTAGAAGCAAGTGACCAGTTCTACCCACACTCAAGGGGAGGGGATTTGATTATACACAGGCAGGCAAAGACAGGCATGGTCTTTGAGCGTCAGTTTAGAATTCTGCCTACCACAGAATCTCTCTTCGGATCCTTTTACATGGTTTGGTTTACTTCTGTTGGTTTCGTTGTATAAGATTCTCTGCTTTTTCTGGAAAGCAGTCTTCCAGAAACAAGTCTCTCTCCCTCATCAGGGTTGTGCTCAGATTTTATCATTACTCTTCTGAGGTGTGGGAAAAGGGGGTGAAAGGAAGTCTTTACCCTCCTACTTTAGCAAATTCTTATTCCTTCTACTGCTTTCTCCCGGGAGAAAGAGTCAAAAGGTACAATATAGAGCTCTCACAATCAACTCAAAAGCCCCACAGATTACATGAAATTACCCTAGAGAAGGTCACCTCACACAGAGAAATTTTTCTGCTGCAATCACGCCAAGCAGAAGTTTTTGCCCCAAGGGAGACCACAGAGGAGGCTCAGCCAACAAGGCATTGCAAACTTAGTGCCACCCATCAAATTGTTACCTCCTCGTGTTTCAAAGTAAAACCCACTGCTTATCTGCTCCCCTCTGAGGCTTTACCAAGCCTCCTGCAGCCAGATCAGCAAGCTTCTTAACCTCACCCCACACTCCAGGACTGAAGGACTTAACTTCTTGACATTATCTTTTCAACAGGAAAGAGGTTTGGGGTTAACAGGAGTCATGGTGTTTTCACAAAAGGCTGTTTTGTTTCTGTACTAATTCCTGGCACTTTTCCATGCACCTGCCTTCCACCACCCCTTCTCCCTGGTACTTCCGGATCTTTTTCTACATCCCTCTTGTCTTGCTAGATGGGGTTCAGCCATCACCTCAACCCATCACCCAGGCTCTTTACTATCCCCTCCCTGGGCCTGCCTCCAACACCCTCCTTAGTCCATACTATATTGATTTTCTGAAATGAGAAGCCCTTTGCACTTATGGATAAATGGTGCCAAATCAACCCAGCAAGGTTGAAAGAGAATACTCTACAGGGAAAGAAAACAGAAGAGAAAGAAAAGAAGGAGAAGAGAGAAACACATCAAAACCACCAAAAAACAGACAAGTCAACTGAATTTCTGTAATATAAAACTAAATCTGAGACCAAGATTGAATCTGACTTGGGCAGGGAGAAACCTAGACCTAACGATTGCAATAAAAGGAGGTGTTGATTGTTTGACAAAGAACACATTGCTGGAGCAGCAGTTCCCATGGGTCCTGTGCTGTCCCAGCATGAACATCTGAGCCAATAACTGAAAAGAAACATTTGTCCTTGGACATCACCCAGTTTTTAAGAATGTGGGTCAGTGGGCCTGGGTGTGAATCTTAGTTCTGTTACTTACTTTATCAAATCATTGGTCTGCTAAAAGCCTCAGTTTCTCCTTTGTAACATGGAAACAGTGTACTCACCTCACAGCTGCTGTTGTGAGGATCGCATTAGATACACAATCTGTGATAGGATTAGCACAATACCTGGCATGTCATAGATGCTCAACAGGTACTGTTGCTCCTGTTATTAAAACTCCCTAGACGGAGGAGCAAGCGTCCCAGCATAATGCTGTTCGACTTTACCTTCCTGTCTCACCACTTAAATGTTGCGATCAGACTAGCTTCTTTGATTTTGTTTTAATTTGTGAGAGAGAACTTTTTTCCCAAATGAAGAGTTTCTGAAACTTACAGGCTAAAATAGTCACCTGAGGCAGGAGCCATGGAAACCCTGCCTTGCTTGAGGCCTCCGCCCCCAGATCAGGGTCTTGTAAGTGGTTTTCTTGGGGGTAAAGTTCTGTAGAAGCACACTGGCAGCTGGAGCCCAGAGTCGCACCTGGGGCTGTTTATTTCTGCATTTGTGCAACTGATATCCAAGAAGGTCAAAAGAAACAGGAACGTTATCAGAGCAGCCTTCCTGGAACTGGAGTGAGCCAGACCCACTCCATGAGCTCATTTGAAAACCTGGAATACATGGGGGCAAGGAAAGTATAAGGAGACAAGAGGAGCAGTTTCTAATAAAATAAATAAATAATCTTTAAACTATTTTGAAAAACCATTGTTGATTTGGAAAGATTTCAAGCACACAGTCAGCAAGTGAGATGCTGAGTGTCTTTCTGTAATAATCCCCTAAACCATAAACCAAGTCCAAGCCCTTCAGAAAAGCCTCACGCATTAAGTCAGACCCCGTTCCATAAACACACATACTAGCCCTTTTCACAAAGTATCTGGTGGCAGGTCATGAGCTCTCTTATCCAGCTAAGGTCAAAGGTTTCCAGGTCTGAAGCAAATTATAGAGAGCGAAGATAAGGCTCATATTAAATTCTACCCACAGCTTGATCCCTAATAAGTGGAACTTCTAGAGCAGGAGTTCTCAGAATTAGTGTGCCTAAGAAATAAGCAGATATGCTTGGCATCAGGACCCACACATTCGATTTTTATTCATTCAACCAAGATTTATTGAATGACATATGTCAGGCAGTGGGGATACAAACAAGATCTCTATCCTCACAAAAGCTTATTGTCCAATGGGGATCTGGACAAAATACAAAAACATACCATTGCAGTAGTGCAGGGCTCTAAACTGCCATCATAGGGACAGATTGAGCTTTTTCTTGCAACGTCTTCCCAGAAATCGGGAAGTTGGGCCAAGTTATGATGAGACAACCACGACGTGCCAGGTCATGTGCATACATTTGCCCATTAAACCCTGAGGCAGGTAATGTTCTCCCCCTGTCACCGAGGAAGAAACTAATGGTTTAGTGGGTGGGTTCCTACCCTGGGTCTGAAGCCCAGGTCTTTCTGCCTCCTAAGGCCATGTCAGACCCACTGGCTTGTGCCCTCAGTGATAACAACTTCATTCAAGACTCTAGCGCTATGAAATGGCACTAGAGTTTGGGTCAGCTGGGTTTTTCAGCTGGCCATCACACTGTTATAGGGCATGGAGAGAGAAACTACTGAATGAAAAGAATGCAGAAATTCATGCAAGATAATGCTTTGGACAGAAAGATTGTGAAGTGCAAGGCAGCTCCCCTACCACTGCCTGCAGGGGTTCGGGTGGATACCCCTCGGGTCGTGGGAAAACTTTGCCACAAGAGGGCAGAGTGTGCATTGGAAAAATCACAGCAAAAGTCCCAGTAGTCCTTTGTGAGAAAGAAACCCAATGCTGCATGCTTCATTAACTGTTCCAGTGCTGATAAATATTGGCTGTCCTCCTCCTCAGACAGGAAGCAGATGAGAGATGTTCATGCTGGAATATGGTGTCTGGTTGCTGCTCCTCAGAACATAATGTGTGGGAAGAGGCTGGCCAGCTCCATTCATTTCCATAATTCTTAGAATTATAAAGCGCATGCAGTTTAACCCTGGGACTGACAACTAAAGCCTTCTTCAGCATACTACAAACTTTCCCACCAGCATGAAGTAGGTTTATAGTTGTTCATATGGAAAATAATGCAATAATTAATAAATACAAGAATAAACTCTGTCTCACGTACTCACAATTGTAATCCTACTTTTGCTCACCTCATATAGTGCAGTTAAAAAAAAGGTAAGTTCATGATGTCAATGTCATATAACAGCCTTACAATAACCAAAGTAATAGCCATAGCAGGAGGGTTGGGAATCAGTTTAGGGTTTAAGTCCTGGCTCTATAACTTGCCAACTATAACCTCAGTCAAGTACTTAACCTCTATGAACTCCCATTTCCTCATCTCCAAAATAGAACCCATTCAATAGGTTCGTTGGGGGATTAAATGAGTTACTGAGGATAAATACTTAGCGTAGTTAGCAGTCATTACTGGTAGCTGCTAGGCTGTGATAATAGTTATGTTAATAGAGTTTTAGCTGCAGACTAATGCCAGCGAGAAAGCAGAGCCTTATACCGCTGCCCTCCTCACCACAGGCACAGAGCCCTGCACTGCGTCCATCATCCCCTCCCCTCCTCGGGGACAGCCTTTCCTCCTCAGATGATTGTGAATCTTCATTTTCCCCCTTTTCTCTGGCCATCCATTCCCACCCTGAAACACGCTCCAGTCTCTTCTATATTAAAAACAAATATTAGTACACAAAACCCAAACCTCCCCCATACCCCATATGTCCCTGGAATTCCCCTACCTCTCCCCGCTGTGCAGCAAAACTTCTCAATGGAGCTTTCTACAACCCAAAGCCCGTGTTTCCTCCCCGTCCACTTACTTCTCGGCCCATTCCAGCTGCTGTGAAAGTGAAGCCTGGCTGATGATATTCTATATCAAGAGGTTGGTGATAATGGAACAAAGAAGCTTGAGAATTTGGTATAACTTATCCCCACTAGGACCTAAGACGAGGCAGGCAAAGTCCCAGTTGGGATTACATCAAACTAGCATCTGTTACCTCAACCACAAGAGTTGGTGGGAATCCCAGAAAAGGAGGACATAAAAGAGAGGATTGATGACACAGTAGGGGAGCAACACAAGGTGGGGACAGCGAGCCCCACTCTCAGCACAAGCTGTGAAAAGTGGGGAACAACGGGAGTTGGTTGTAAAACTTAAGGAGATCAGACACTATCAAGTACTTTGTAATGCACCATTGAGGCAACCAAATAAGAGGCCTAAATAAATTTACATTCCAATTGCTAAACATTACAGTCAATTTAAAAACCCACAAAAGTTTTGCTGAACAACTGTATAAATTAGAATGGATCTGTCACATTGCACAGGACCTAATAGACTGAGACCTAAAACAAGCGGAGCAACGCCCCTCACATGTTAAATCATCTCCAAATAGATCTGCCAGCGCAACTCTCCTTTTTCCTCCTTTCAAAAAACACCGAGGAAATTCCCAGGTTAATGGGAATTTTATTTCTTATTTATTTGCATTTTTTTCCTCTCTAGGCAGAAAAGACCAAAAGCTGTCAGGGTGAGGAATTTATCACACTGGAGCCAGTCTTCCTCCCTGGGAAGTTCCCCATCTGACTTGAGAAAAGTGGAATGAGGAGCTGGTGGTTACATTATAGAAGCTGAAATCAACACATAAACATGCATACTTACATACTAATACACACACACACACACACACACACACACACACACACACACTGTAAGTTGAAGAACAAGAAACTAGGCCAAGAGCCAATGAAAGAAAGTTCTGTGTCTGTTCCTGTCACAGATACGATGTGATAGTTTGGGCAGGCTCCCTTTCCCACTGCTCCTCTGTTTCCATTCCAACTCATTTGATTGATAACAGTTCTGAAACATGCACTGAGGCAGTAGAGAGGTGAGGAAGAATGATCTTTTCCCTCAGGTTCAAATTCACATTTATAAACCAGGAGTTAAAGAGTGGAGCAGAGTCCAGTGCTTATGTGATCCTCACAACACTGTGAGATAGATATGATTATTGCATCCCCATCTTTCAGACCTAAACGCTGAGATCTAGCGAGGTTAAGTAATTTGCTCACTGTCACACAGCTAGTAAGTGGCTGGTGTGGGGTTTGAACTCGGGGTTCTCTGAGCATACTGTATGGGTGACAGCTGCAGTGTGGGCAACTCAGGAGCAGAAATGACACAAATTCCCTCTTCCTCTAAAGATGGCCCTAAAGTGGGGAGAAGCCAAAGATGGGTTCCTTGTCGGTTTCTCCCACTAAATAGAAATTCTGTGGGGAAGCTCCATCTTCCCACTCCTATAGCCTATTCAGCATTCTGTGTCCAGGTGGAGCAAGATTATTTATGGATGGATCATCAAGTATTAAAGAACGTCCAAGAATAGAGAGGTTCAGTCAGGCCTTATGGGGTCTAGAATCTCTTCTATCCTTACTATTAACTGAAAAATCCTTCTTGGGTTCCTTTGTTCAAATCTCCAATTAAGAGAGAGAGAGAGAGAGAGAGAGAGAGAGAGAGAGAGAGAAATCCGGTTCAAGTTCTTTAAGCCTGACCACAGAGTCAGCATAAGCTGTATTTGCTCTTGGGTCGTAAGCCTACTCCTGGGCCACAAGATGTAGGGAGGTAGAGCAGGAGGATGAGACTTCTTGCACAGTGAGAATTTGCACAGTGAGAATACAAGCTGTGGATTTCCCTCAGGAATGTGGACATGGAGTGGGAAGGTGAGCTGAAATGGACAGGGTTACCTATCCAATTGAGAGGTGAACTATCTTGCCCAGGTGCTTCAATTACCTCACTTACTGTATGGATGGGGAAAATAGGACTCAGTAAGGTCAAAGAACTTGCCCAAGGTCACCCAAAACTTCGTTGGGGCTGAACTAGTACTAGAACTTGAACTATTCTGTCTCCCAGTCTAGTGCATGGTGTTTCAAAAGTTAACTGCCCAAGAAAGCAAGGAAAAGAAAAGGCACTACTCAGCAAAGCACAATCAAATGAGAAGAAAAAGTAAAGGTAACTGAGGTATGTCCATGACAATAAGACTCAAGTAGCCCAGCTGGTGTGGCTCAGTGGTTGTGCATCGACTTATGAACCAGGAGGTCACAGTTCAATTTCCAGTCAGGGCACATGCCTGGGTTGTGAGCTTGATCCCCAGTGGAAGGCATGCAGGAAGCAGCTGATCAATGATTCTGTCTCATCATTGATGTTTATATCTCCCTCCCTGTCCCTTCCTTTCTGAAATAAAAAAAAATATATATTTCTTTAAAGATAAAAGCTGGTCAACCCCCTCCAGATTCTAAGACAGGCCAGTTTACCAGGACAAGTGGAACAGGGACACTAAGACAGATAGCTGAACAAACTGGATGAGCAATTTAAGCCAAATACAGAAGGTCACCTCCCTAGAGATAACATCTAGGCCTCAGTTGTATTTCAGCTCCAGGCCCAGAAAAGTAGTAAAAGTAGGTGGGTGACACCAGGACCAGCTGCAATGACTAAAGACCCCCCTGCCCTGACACTGACCAGTCAGTAGAGAGACCATGACCCTGAAAGAACAAACTGATGAATATTCTGCTGAAACCCTTCCCTGAGACCTCCCCTAAGATTCCCACCCACAAGAGAGAGAAAAGCCTCAAGACAAAGGACTCCCCTCCCACTCCCTCTGGGAAACAGCCTAAACCAGCCGTGGGCAAACTACAGCCCGTGGGCCGGATCCGGCCCGTTCGGCTGTTCTATCCAGCCCGCGGAGCCGAAAGAGCGGAGGGTTCTCTTGCTCTCCCCTCCGCTCCTTCACCAGCAGCAGTGTTAACATGGCAACGTTGGGAAACATGGCCACAGCTCCTTCTTCTGAGTGGGTGGATTTATATCCGCCCATTCAGTAGAAGGAACAACCTCTCAATCTTCCAGAGGCTCCTTGTAATGCCCGCGGACACGTCCCCCAACATCACCCTGGGAATGCGTAGACACGTTATCGTGGTGATGTAGGGAGACACGCCCCTGGAGAGCACAGTATCAGAGAATTAGCTAAAAAGGAGACCAACAACACTGTTCCCACTGAAGTTGATGTTTTAAAGACCAAAAACCTTTCAACCCAGTCTACATTGCCATCTACATCTACGTCCCGGGCATAATTTGGAAGTTGCACTAAAGAAAATGTTTAATTTACTGTTTACACATTTTGTTCTTTTCTATTTGTTTTAGTTTTAAATTATTTTATTATATTTAAGTTTAATTTGAAAGGCTTTTGTACCTTTCCTTTGTTAGGCAATTTTATTTTGCCTTTGCCATCTTCAATATAAGGTATGCTATTGTGCTATGATTCCTCCATTTTTTGAAGTTTCAAATTATAATAATTAGTGTTTACATTCTTCTTGTTAAAATGTTTGAAATGAATAAAACTATTGAAATTAAAAAAAAAAAGACCGTACCCTTTTATGTAATGATGTTTACTTTGAATTTATATTAGTTCACACAAACACTCCATCCATGCTTTTGTTCCGGCCTTTCGGTCCAGTTTAAGAACCCATTGTGGCCCTCGAGTCAAAAAGTTTCCCCAACCCTGGACTCTAAACCATTCCCTTCTCCGTCTTCTTCCTCCACTTCTTCCCCCGCGGGCAGGCATCTCCTGAACTCTAAGGGTCCCCAGGAGACTTGCAACCAGGGAAGTAATGGGCAGCAGCAGCTCGTCCCAGGCTGATTCTCTGAACCTATCCCCAAGGCCCCCTTTTCCCTGACTTTCCCAGTGAGCGGAGGTAGCCCAGCCTAGGCTCTCCTGGTGCCTCTTCTATGCTAAGCACTTCCTCGTTTCACTATCCCAAGCTTTAATAAACATACCCTCATAGCCACCTGGACTGTATTGTGAAATCTTTCCTGCATGAAGTCAAGAACCCACACACTATTGGCTGGCCCTAGGTAAACCGGCTCAGGGCCAGGTTCCCAGCTGGTAACAATTCTACTCTAGGTTTAAAAACCTGAGGGGGAATTAAGGGGATGGGGCATGAGTATATGTGCTTTGGTGGGGGTAACAGTATTTTAACTCTGCCAAATCCAAAGTAATTATAGATGTAAGTTCTCCAAATTACAAATCCAGTACTTTGCTGATGTCATTTTTTAAAACACTGCCCCCACAGGAAAACATAATTAGAATCCAATCTTCTTTGTGCCACTTGGGGGCAACACCAACATGTTTGATTTATTAAGCTGTCCCACCTCTGTCTGCCTTCTGAAAGCAGGAAAGTTGTACTTCCAAAGGCCACCTTCTCTTTTTCCAAGTGTGGCACTAAACCCCCAACCTGCCTGACTACTGGGAGCTAGGGACATGTTTACATATTTGTTTATTTGAAGTCAAATTATTTTCAGGTATCTCTGGACAGGGCAAGGCAAGTGTCAGCTATGAAGATTGTCTTGTAGGTACTGGGTGAAATGTCCCACAGGGGGATTCTTTGCACAGACAGATCACAGATTCCAAGAGGATCTCCACAGACAAAGGCAATATAATTCAGAACGACCACCAGCAATAGGAAGTCCCAGCATCTGTCACCTGTCCTCTCTAAAGCAACATTCTGAAATCCACAGAAGAAGCAAGTAGCCATCACTGAGAAGGTGAAAAGGGTAGCAGCGACCACGCAGATGTGCAGGACAAAACTCCAGGCCCAGGGCAGGTAACCAACTAGAATAAGCCAAGGCCAAGCATGGAGAGACTTGGAGGCTTGGGTCCCAGGGACAAGGTTAGGGTCCAGCTGGAGCTCTCCTTTTCTATCTGTAGGGCTCATAACTGGGCCCCTCCCCAGCAGCCTCAGACTTCTCTCCTATCTGGAGATCCCTACATGCCTACAGACTTCTCTCCTGGGTGCTCCACAGGCACCCCAGCCACGTGTCAAAATTCACCAACCTCCTCCAAAACTCGTTATTCCTTCTTTGAATCCTTTATCAGAGGATGGGACCCCAGGAGAAAAATGAGACCCCTCAAAATAGTCCTAACTCTATCCTGTCCCTCGCCACTGATGCCTAATTGGCCCCAGACATACTACTTTAGATCTATTCCCTCCCCACTGTCTCAGATCAGGCCCTTTATCATCTCTCACAGCTATGGGAACAGCTTCCTAATTGGTCTCTGCCTCTGATAATTCTCTTCCAGACCATTTCCATACTTCCCCCAGACTTAGTTCTCTGAAACTCCAATCTGACCATGTCACCTCTCCTACTTCGTAAACTTCAAAACAACAGAACATAAACCACACAGGATGGATTTGAAAGGCCTTGTGCTCTTTCTTATACCATTTTCCAATTTTCAGCCTGGCAAACTCCTTCCCATTCTTAAATACCAAAGTCAAATGTTATCTCTAACAAGAGCCTCTCCAACTGCTTCCTTCCCCTTCACTGCTCTCCTTAGCTACTTAATTCCCTGTGTTCTGCATGCCCTTGGGCATTGGAGGAAGTCATCACAGGAGGCCCCCATTGAGCTCACTGAGATCCCTTTCTGGCCCTGGAGGAACACAGGCTGCGGGGGGGAGGGGGGGAGCCTGGGGAATTCAGGTGAGTGGACAGGAACACTGGAGTGAGTCCAGGAATAGGCCTGACATTCGAGTTTCTCTAAAAACAAGTTTTAGAGGCTTTGACATACCTTCTCGGCCTCTCTCCACCCAGGTTGAGTCTCGTGCCCTTCCTCTCAGCTCACACCTGGTGCTATTACAGTACTTACCACTCTTTGGCAAGGAAATGGGGAACGTGCTTTTGTGTCCAGGGAATGATGCTAAGTAATTTTCATATTCAGTTAACTCTTGAACAACAGGGAGGGAGCTGGGGGTGACAATGCCTTACATGGTTGAAAATCCACATGTAACAAATCAGCCCTCCCCATCCAAGGATTCCCAGCCACAGATCCAAAACAGTGGTTGAATCCACAGATGTGAAACCTGGGCCAACTACATATTTATTGGAAAAAATCTGCATGGAAGTGGACCTAAACAGTTGGTCCTGTTGTTCAAGAGTCAACTGTAGGAGAAACCAAGATGGCGGCATAGGTAAACACCTAAACTGCTGCCTCGCACAACAATTTCAAAACTACAACTAAAAGACAAAATGGACATCATCCAGAACCACAGGAAAGCTGGCTGAGTGGAAATTCTACAACTAGAAGGAAAAAGAAAAGCACACTGAGACTCAGAGGAGCTGCAGGAGGCAGAGGTACTAAGACACGAGTGCGGCAAGGACTGGCGGCTGAGTGCGTGGCTGGCTTTCTCAAGCAGGAGGGAGATGGAAGCTCCCTACTGTGCTGAACTCCATTTCTGGGCGAGACTCTGGCGACCCAGACTCATATGGGGGGAATCTGGACTGTCAGGGAAAGAGAAAAGCACACTGAGACTCAGGGGAGCTGCAGAAGGCAGAGGTCCGGAGGCACGCGCGCGTGAAGAGGACTGACTGCTGAGTGCGTGGCTGGCTTTCTCAAGCGGGAGGGAGACAAAAGCTCCTGACTGCACTGAACTCCAGTTCTGGGCGAGACTCTGGGAACTCAGACTCATTCGGGGAGAAACTGGACTGTCTGGCAGTGGGCAAAACTCAAGGGTGGCTTTCTCTCAGAGGTGCTTGCAGCGATTACCAAGGGACACTGAGACCCAGGAGCCTCATAGGGCAGGGTTGACAGGAAGCTAAGGCTGTCTGCCCCACCCTGAGACTCCGCCCCATCCAAGCTGAGCACAGAGGCTTTTGCAATTTTGCAAGTCTTATCTCATAAGGGTGTCTCCAGCACAGAAGTTCTCCCAGCGTAGACACAGCTGATCCTCACAGCCAATTGGCCTGGAGGTCAATTCCTCCCAGTGATACCAACAACAATCAAGACTTAACTACAACAAAGCTGTGCACACAGTCCACAAAGGGGTGCACCAAGAGTGTCCACCTCAGGTAACTGGGGAGGCTGAGCCACTGGGCCCTATAGGACACCTAGCACAAAAAGCTATTCTACCAACTCAGGGAAGCAGCGAAAAGGTGGAGACAAAGAAACAGATCACAAATGAAAGAAATGGAGGAAAGCAAACGACTGGATATAGAGTTCAAAACCACAGTTATAAGGTTACTCAAGAATCTTCTAGAAAAGGCCGATAAATTTAGCAAGACCCTTGAGCATATGAAAAAGGACCAACTAGAAATTAAACATACACTGACTGAAATAAAAAATATACAGAGATCTAACAGCAGACTAGAGGACCACAAGAATCAAGTCAAAGATTTGAAATACAAAGAAGCAAAAAACACTCAACCGAAAAAGCAAAAAGAATCCAAAATTTGAAGATAGTGTAAGGAGCCTCTGGGACAACCTCAAGCGTACCAACATCCAAATTATGGGGGTGCCAGAAGAAGAGAGAGAGCAAGATACTGAAAACCTATTTGAAGAAATAATGACCGAAAACTTCCCCCACCTGGTGAAAGAAACAGACTTACAAGTCTAGGAAGCACAGAGAACTCCAAACAAAGGGAACCCAAAGAGGACCACACCAAGACACATCATAATTAAAATGCCAAGGGCAAAAGACAAAGAGAGAATTTAAAAGCAGCAAGGGAAAAACAGTTACCTACAAGGGAGCATCCATACAATTGTCAGCTGATTTCTCAACAGAAACTATGCAGGCCAGACGGGAGTGGCAGGAAATATTCAAAGTGATGAATAGCAAGAACCTACAACCAAGATTACTCTACCCAGCAAAGCTATCATTCAGAATTGAAGGGCAGATAAAGAGCTTCACAGATAAGAAAAAGCTAAAGGAGTTCATCACCACCAAACCAGTATTATATGAAATGCTGAAAGGTATTCTTTAAGAAGAGGAAGAAGAAGAAAAAGGTAAAGATAAAAATTATGAACAACAAATACATATCTATCAACAAGTGAATCTAAAAATCAAGTGAATAAAAAATCTGAAGAACAGAATGAACTGGTGAATATAATAGAATCAGGGGCATAGAAAGGGAGTGGACTGACAATTCTCGGGGGGAAGGGGGTAAGGGGGGTTCAGGAAGATACTGGACAAAAATCGTACAACTATGGATGAGGACAGTGGCAGGGAGGTAAGGGTAGAGGGTGGGGTGGGAACCGGGTGGAGGGGAGCTATGGGGGGAAGAAAGAGGAACAATTGTAATAACCTGAACAATTAAGATTTATTAAATTAAAAAAAAAAACACACAAAAAATAAACTGTCTAGCAAAAAAATAAAGTCAACTGTATTATTCCATTAAAACAGCAACCTGTCAACATAAGAAATGTTCAAACCTATAGAGAATTTTTATTAGTTTATTTAAGCCAAACTGATGACAATTAATGGGAAGCAAAATATCAATGAATTGAGAAAATACTTCAGAGAATGGCAGTTTTGTACTTTATTTTATACTAGGGGCCCAATGCACAAATTTATCCACCTTGAAAGGAACTCTGGGCCCTCAAGGCTGTGGTAGGCACGGGGACAGGTCTTGGCCCATCCTCAGCACCCCAGCCCGGCCCCTCCCACCGTGGCCCCCTGTCTGCTGTCAGCCCCACTCCCACTGCCGCCGCTCGCACCCGCTGATGGTGCAGAGCAATTGGGGCTGGCGCTGGCAGCAGGGGCAAGCGCCAGGTGGAACTGCAGCACACGGGAGCAAAAAATTTTCATTAACCACCAGAGGCTTGCCCTGATGACAGCGACTGGTGCCCCACCTTGGTCTGGCGCCCCCACTCACCTACTCCACCATCCTGCTGCAGCCAATGCCTGCATGTTCCGCACATGCCCCCTGGTGGTCAGTGCACATCATAGCAACCAGTTGTTCAGTTGTTTGGTTGTTCCACCATTCAGTCTATTTGCATGTTAGCCTTTTATTATATAGGATATTACAATCAAGGGAGGAGGTATAAGTGAGTTACATGAAATCCATTGGTGATAGATCAGGGAGGCAGGAGAAAGCAAAACAGAAAATCTCTGGGACTGGATAAAAAGTAAAATGAATATACACGTACTTCTTTTACATTGGTGGGTACAGGATAGTTAACAGTCAACAATTAACATGATAATAAAAACAATGAAGCGTTCTGTGGTCTCCTGCTCTGGTGGGAGATTGTGCCCTGGGGAGTCTAGAAAAAAGAAAATTAGCCTGGCATTCCAAAGGTATGTTATCGTAGACACAGAAAGATAATAGGCAGGTGAAAATTGACCTTTGTTAAGAAAGATACCAGTCTAGGACATGACTTCCTTCCATGACTCGCTTTTAATTAGAAAATTTTCATTTCAGACCATCCTATGTTGTTATTTTCGGTCTCTGAGTTTGTAAAGCCTCCATGCAGGGTTTCCTTGATCTTGTCAGGTTTAATATGTGCTCCCTTTTCTCATCCACAAATCCTATGAGGTAGGTGTTATTATTACCCTCATTCGACATATGAGAAATCTGAGATTAAAAACAAGTAAGTAACTTGCCCAAGTGATTACAGCCCATAAACAGTGAAGTTGGAAACCTAACCCATGCCCTCTGTTTCTGGAGCCTAAATTCTAAGCCATGAAACCATACAGGCTGCATTTGTTAAATTATTCTAAACCCACTGTGTTACTACATTGCACATGGAGCTACACCAGGCATAGCTGTGCTTAGGCTGGGGGTGAGGAGCGGTAGAGAAACAAAATAGGCCATTATTATAATGTGTACCGGTTATAAGGACTAACATGCAGAAGCACAGGAAAGTTAGGGTACATATCCTTTCTTGGAGTCAGGGATAGTGCCTGTGAAGAGGTTGCAGGCCGATGAGAACTGGGCACAGGGGTGAATGAGGAAGAGGGAATAGCACCAATGTAGTCACTCTCCCACTCTGTTGAAGATCCCCATGCAGTTGCACAGGGCTATGGTGAAGAGGGAGGGAGGACCCTGCGTCAGAAGGCTGGAGAGGGACCTGGGGCCAAAATGAATTGGGCCTCCATCCTGGGGACAGTGAGAATTACTAAGGGAGTGTCTTGACCAGACTTTAAAATTCTGACTTTGGCTTCTGTGGAAAAAAAAATGCATTGGAGGAAAACAAAAGGGGTATGCAGAACAACCAGCCAGGAGTCCATTGCAATAGTCCAGGAAAAACAATAGGAATGATGACAGGGTAGGTGAAGGCAGAGAGAGTCAAGTGATGAGGAGACAAAATGGACAAAATCTAGTGACTGATTGGCAAAGAGAGAAATCAAGAAGGGCTCCATGGTCAACTTCATGGATGGTGGTGCTCATTGTTAAAATGAGAAACCTGACAGGAGAGCAGTGAGGAGGACGGCGGTATAGTAATGAGTTCAGAGTGCAGCCCTGAGTTGGAAATGTTTGTCAACAACTCACTGGAAATGCTTAGTGGGAAGCAGAGCATACTGTACTTTAACTGCACAGCTATTGCTGTGTCCTGTTTTTCTTCTCACTTTGCTTACTAATCATCTAGGGGCAGGGTCAATATCTTAACTGTGTTTTAATCCTCAATGCCTAGGCCATTAGGCCACTCAATTGCTTGATGAGCAATCACAAGTATGAACAAATTAAAGGGGGAATCCACAACGGAGAGGAAGGAAGGAAGAAAAGGAATAAACACCAAAGCCACCACAAAAAGCAGGAAAAGAATGGAGATGGAGGTAAGTCTAAAAACAACTCTGATTAGTTATAATAAACTTGATGATGTTTAGGAAATAAGGTCATTTACACAAATAATTTCAAAACTAGTAGAACCAAGAAAGAATGGAATAGAAAGACGTGATGGATGATAAAGTGCTGAAATAGCACAGTTATATAACAAGAATATATTTATCTCACAGATTTACTAAGAATATATTTATCTCACAAATTTACTGAAAATTAGTAAGAACAAAGCAAGATCACAGGCAGTAATAAAAATACATCATTTACAGTAGTGATCAGAGCTGAGACTAGCTGTGTATGTGCCTAAGGCATAAACCAGCCCCTTAAGCTTCACTTGTCTATCAAATACTAACTGTCTTAAGAACTCATCTAAAATGTCTCAACTCTGCAGGATTTTTTAAAAATTTTATTTAATTTTTTTCTTTATTGATTAAGGTGTTACATATGTGTCCTTATCCCCCCATTACCCTCCCACCCACTCCCACTCATGCCCTCACCCCCCTGGTGTCTGTGTCCATTGGTTAGGCTTATATGAATGCATACAAGTCCTTTGGTTGATCTCCCCCCTTATCCCCACGCTCCCTTACCTTCCCTCTGAGGTTTGACGGTCTGATCAATACTTCTCTGTCTCTGGATCTGTTTTTGTTCATCAGTTTATATTGTTCATTATATTCCACAAGTGAGTGAGATCATGTGATATTTATCTTTCTCTGACTGGCTTATTTCCTTAGCATAATGCTCTCCAGGTCCATCCATGCTGTTGCAAATGGTAAGAATTCCTTCTTTTTTATAGCAGTGTAGTATTCCATTGTGTAGATGTACCACAGTTTTTTAATCCACTCATCTGCAGATTAGGCTGTTTCCAAATCTTAGCTATGGTAAATTGTGCTGCTATGAACATAGGGGTGCATATATCCTTTCTGATTGGTGTTTCTAGTTTGTTGGAATATATTCCTAGAAGTAGAATCACTTGGTCAAATGGGAGTTCCATTTTTAGTTTTTTTAGGAAACTCCATACTGTTCTTCACAGTGACTGCACCAGTCTACATTCCCACCAGCAGTACATGAGGGTTCTTTTTCTCCGCATCCTCACTTGCACTTGTCCTTTGTTGATTTGTTGATGATAGCTATTCTGACAGGTGTGAGATGGTACCGCATTGTCATTTTGATTTGCATTTCTCGGATGATTAGTGACTTTGACCATATTTTCATATGTCTCTTGGCCTTCCTTATGTCCTCTTTCAAAAATTATCTATTCAGGTCCGTTGCTCATTTTTTGATTGAATTGTTTATCTTCCTTTTGTTAAGTTGTATGAGTTCCCTGTAACTGTGGGAGATTAAACCCTTATCAGTGATAACATTGGCAAATACGTTCTCCCATGCAGTGGGCTTTCTTGTTGTTTTATTGATGGTTTCTTATGCTGTACAGGAGCTTTTTATTTTGATGTAGTCCCATTTGTTTATTTTCTCTTTAGTTTCCATTTCCCTAGGAGCTATATCGGTGAAGATATTGCTTCGACATATGTCTGAGATTTCTCTGCCTGTGGATTCCTCTAGTATTTTTATGGTTTTTCGTCTTATGTTTAAGGCCTTTATCCATTTTGAGTTTATTTTTGTGTATGGTGTAAGTTGGTGGTCTAGTTTCATTTTTTTGCATGTATCTGTCCAATTTCCCCAACACCATTTATTGAAGAGACTGTCTTGACTCCATTGTATGTTCATGCCTCCTTTGTCAAATATTAATTGAGCATAGTGGTTTGGGTCAATTTCTGGGTTCTCTATTCTATTCCATTGATCTATATGTCTGCTCTTGTGCCAGTACCAGGCTGTTTTGACAACAGTGGCTTTGTAATACAGCTTGATATCTGGTATTGAGATCCCTCCTACTTTGTTATTCTTTCTCAGGATTACTGCAGCTATTCAGGGTCTTTTTTTATTCCAGATCAATTTTTGGAGAGTTCGTTCTAGGTATGTAAAATATGCCATTGGTATTTTAATGGGGAGTGCATTGAATCTATAGATTGCTTTGGGTAGTATGGACATTTTAATGATGTTGATTCTACCAATCCATGAACACGGTATGCTCTTCCTTCTGTTTATGTTTTCCTCTATCTCTTTTTCCAGTGTCCTGAAGTTTTCCAAGTACAGGTCTTTTACCTCCTTAGTTAAGTTTATTCCTAGGTATCTTAATTTTTTTGGTGTGAGGGTAAATGGGATTGTTTTTTTAATCTTTCTGTAAGCTCACTATGGGTATATAAAAATGCCATAGATTTCTTGGTGTTGATTTTGTATCCTGCTACATTGCCAAGTTCATTTATTAAGTCTAATAATTTTTAATGGAGTCTTTAGGGTTTTCTATGTACAGTATTGGCAGGGTTTTGATTGGATTATCTCTGAAGCTGCCTTCTAAAGGCCAATAATGTATTCATTCCAGTTCAGAAACTTTGAAAGTGGTAAACTAGGAGAAAACTTCAGAAATAACACTCTGGGGATTGGGAAGAGTGGGACAGTGGCAGTGGCATGAAAGGGAACACCACAAAGACATTTAATCCAGGAGGGGGAAAGAACACAAGATCATGGTGATGGGCTCCAGGTGCAAAGAGTTTAAGGGTCAGTCTTTCTCCCCCATTTTTACTGAGAGGGAAATTGGAACCATAAATCTAAACTTGTTCTTTCTTCATTTAAAACTCTTCAAAAGGTGCCCAGTACTTTTGGATAAAGTATAAACTCGTCAGCCTGGATGAAACACTATATGTGTCCCCCCTCATCATGATCTGGTTCTTACCTCTGCTGCCTTACTCAGTGGTGAAACTAAGACTAAGCCGCACGTGGGAGGGAGGTGGTTGGAAACTAATTTTCTATTGCTGTGTAATAGATTGTCATAACTTGGCAGCATAAAACAGCACATTTATTATCTCACAATTTCCGGGAATCAGGAGGAGTCTGGGCACAGCTTAAATGGGTCCTCTATTTAGGATCCCACAAGGCTGTAATCAAGGTGTTGATAAGGTTGGGTTCTTCTGGAGGTTCAACTGGGGAAGTATTTGCTTCCTTATACTTGTAGTTGTTGGGAACATCCAGTTCCTTGTGGTGATAGGATTCATGTCAGCTTGCTTATTCAAATGCAGAGACACAGGGAGAGACTCCTGCAGGATGCACGTCTCCATCTTATGTACTCTCATAAACAACATGATCATACCCATCCCACTGTTTTTGCCATATTCCCTGGATTAAAGTCAAGTCACTGGTGCTGCCTACACTCAAGGGGAAGGGATTATACAAGGGTGTGAACACGAGGAGGTGGGGATCACAGGTCACTTTATGTCCATCCACACATAGGGCCGATGGTGTATAGCCTACTGGCTGCACTAAAGCTCAGGGAGTCTTCCCCACAAGGAGGATTGGGGCACAAGGAGAAGATTGACAGGATCTGTCATCTTCCAACACAAATGTTAATCACAGTGCTCTAAAGATGATTTGATTATTTTTCTCTTACTAGGCCTGAAAGTCTTTGGAGGGAGGTACCATATTTTTTATACCAACTCTAGCATCAATTACTGGCATGCAGCATTCTCTCACTAAAAATTTATGTCAATGAACAGACAGACTGGTTTTGGATGTATAGGTATCAATTTAAAAACTATATAAATTATCTTCAACGTGGTGTTTCTCTCTCACAAGGTTTGTAGAAGTTCTAGTACTTGTTTTGCCCATCTCAACCAGAGGCTACAAGCATAGTTTCAGATTATAAACTGTCTCAGAAATCCTGACTTTTATATGTTAAACAATCCTATTTATGAAGTGATATTCTAATGTTTCCTTGATCACAAATAAACTCTGTCAATGGCCAAGTCTTGCAAATACTATCTAGGGGCCTCTAGGCTATAGGAACGGTAATGGCTCATGGAGATACCAATGCACAGATTTAGTCAAACTATAAATCAATTGAGGAGGTGGGCAGGGAAAGGTAAGACTTTGGCTCTAGCTGGCCAGCTCACTCATATTTACCTTGGGGATTTATAACCCTTACCATCCCCAGCTTCCCAATGAGAAGACATGTGCAAGCCTTTGCAATATGAGCCTTTGCAAAGAAAAGTGAAAACCATATCAATATAGACACTCTAGAGCAAGCATATCAAACTCACAGCCCTCAGGCCTCATGCCTCATTTATTTGGCCGGTGTTAGCCTTTGAGTTTGACATGCTTGCTCTAGAGCTATTTTCTGGTGCAAAATAATAAGTAGGAAAAAAAAAAAAAACATTGGCTTAGCCTTCCATGTTGGATGTTTAATATGTTAAATATTCTACACAAATACTTAATTTGCTGTTTCCTTCTGGGCATGTGCCAATTAAACATCCATTGCATGTAATGCCAGTTGCTTCAATCCCATTGCCATCTCACAAACCAATAGAGGAATGTGATCAGCAGGAGTGTAAGATCTCTATAGCAGCATGATGAGTCTTACAAATTAGAAAAGGCTTATAAACCCTTGCATTTCTGTAGCTCCTGGGAAATCAAGCAAATTGGAAACTCACATTTATATGTGACAAAAATATTCTTTGTGTGCACCAAATTCCACTTGAAACCAACGTGATTTTCAGCTTTGTTCCCCATTCCAGAGTTCTGGCAGAATAAGAAGTCAAAGACTTTTCTTATATTTTGTTAAGGTATACAAAAACAAAAAGCTCTGCCCGCATGAAGTTAACAACCTAGAAAGAGAACCATAAGATGCACTACTAGCCTGAATCAATATTGAACAATCTTGAGTGTTAAGTATTATGGTCGGTAGGCTGAAAAATATCCCCCCAAAATTATCCACACCCTAATCTCTGGAACCTGTGGCTATTACCTTATGTGGCAAAAAGGACTGCAGATGTAATTAGATGAGGATCTTGAGATAGATTATCCTGCCTTATCAGAGTGAGCTTTAAATGCAAATGTATGCATCTTTATGACAGGGAGACAGGGACATCTCTCTCTCTCTCTCTCTCTCTCTCTCTCTCTCTCTCACACACACACACACACACACACACACACACACACACACACACAAGAGAAGGCAGTGTGATCACAGAAGCAGAGATTAGGATACACAGCCACAAGCCAAGGACTGTGGACAGCCACCAGAGGCTATTGGAGGCAAGGAATAAAGTCTTCCCTAGAGCCTCACCAAGGAGAGAGTGCTACCCTGCCAACACCTTTATTTCAGCTTAGAGAAACGGATTTTGGGTCTCTGGCCTCCAGATATGTTGTTGTTTTAAGCCAGCAAGTTTGTGGTGATTTGTTATAGCAGTCCTAGGAAACTAAAACAAGTACCATCAAAGAAACCACACAGGAGGGTTGCAAGTATAACAGAGGGAGAGGGAAAGGCAGCTGTGATGGATGGGATAGTCAGGGAGAGTCTGGGATGACAGGAGAGCTCAGAGCTAATGGAGAGAAATGGCTGAAAGGAGACAGAGAATGGCCACTGTTTGGGTAGGAGGGAGCACATGGCTCTCCTGATTAGGATGATTTTAGTGGAAAAGTGAGACCTGTTTGGGGTGGGTTCAAGAGAGAACGAGAGGTGTTGAACTGGAGACAGAATAGAACAGAAGGCACTTCTGTGTAGTTCTGCTCCAAGAGGAGGGCAGAGAAAAGGGGCAGTAACTGGAGCAAAGCAGGGAGTCAAAGGCCCATTTACATACTATGTCTAAGTTAGTGCAATGGTCTTGAAAGAAAGCTCCACTGAGGTCTACACAGGTTCTGTGATTTGCCCATAGTCATATAGCAGAAGAGAGACTAAGAAAAAATTCAAAACAGTTTTAACTCTTAGTACAAAACTCTTTATGATACAGTAATAAAAAAAATAAAAATGGCTTATTCCTGAAGGAAGGTGAACTGAGCCTGTGTCGATAACTGTCCTCTGAGCCGCTCACTACACACCAACAAAGATGCAGGCTTCCTGGCACCAGCTCTGCCACTGCAAGTCCCAGTGGAGACATAAGACAAACATCCCTGACCAGTAATTTGGTCAATAAGTACAGGTTCAAGGAATGAATGAAAAATAAGACTTGTCATTCTCGTATATTGCATGAGAAACTCCAAGGACTGTTAGTGAAGAGAATATTATTGTCAGTAATAAAAAGAAAGTATTTTTATTATAAATGCTAATTGACTAGACAGAGTAGACAAGTGAAAGATCTATGGCATATGTTCTGGTGTAAAAAAGAGTAAATATTTTCAGAAGACCACCAATAAAGCTAAATTGAAGAGAAATATAAGTATTTAAATTTAATAATGAAATCAATCACATGCATACAGTGGGTGTTTTGATCATATTGTGTGTGGTTCAGCTGCATTTGCTGGATTCTCCAGTAATCTTTGAAACACTGAAGGAAGTGAGAGCTACTTAGGGCTCATATTTCATAGTTGATCTCTATTAAGTATAAATAATAGTCCCTACTTTCCAGGGAATTAAATGAGATAAAGATGTATGAACTCTTAGCCACCCACTGTCCATGGAGGCCAGCATAAATATACTGTATGTATATATTATCCTCCCCTATCTTCACCATCCTCCTTTTCCTTCCTCCTTCCCTCTCCCCCATCACCACTACCACCAGCCACAGGCCCTGGGAGATCTGGCTCTGCCTACCCCAATGATTTCATTTCCACCCACTGTTCCTTCTGCTGACTATGCTCCAGCTATACTGACCTTCCTTGTGTTCCTTGAACACACTGTGCTTGCTGTCACCTGGACTTCTGCTCAAGCTGAAAAGTTCTCCCCCATGATCTTGACATGGGGGATTCTCTCTCTGTTCATATCTGAGCTCAAATGCCATCTCCTTGAAGAGGCATTTCACAAGCACCACATTAAATCCTCTTCCAGTAGTTAATCCCAAATCATAGCACCTTATTTTATTTTCTTCATAGCACTCCTTTCTGGAATGAGCTTTGTCCTGTCTCTCTACACTGATGGCAAAGACCTGGTCTGCCATATCTCTTGCTTCTCACCCAGCACCTGGGACAGTCCCTGGCCAGAGTAGTGGCAGTCAATAAATATTTAATTCAGTGAATCATCTCTGGAGTATGTACACACACCTATTTTACGTATTGGCAACTGTGTGATCATAGGTAAGATGCCTGGGATCTCAATCCCGATTCCCTGTCAATGAAGAGCGATAAGGATCTTCCTGCATCATAAGCATTCAATGAAGTGCTCTAAGTCAAGCACTTAACAATGTTAGATACAACATATAAGCTCTTAATAACTGTTAGCATGTATTCCCTGTCAAGCAAAATTGTTGTCATATAGTACATACTATAATACTACATTCACTCTTAGCAAGCTCCCAGGACTACAGTAGCAAAATCCTAAAACACCAACATATTCTTCTAGGATACCCAGTTGTAATGACAAACAGTTATCAGAGCCCTGAGGTTTTACCAAAGTAAAAGGTTATGTATCAAGTCTAATGCTAAAAATTCTTTAGTGCGCATTCCTAATTTGGGTTATGAAAATTAAGAATAAAAGATATCCAAAATGTTGTGACAACCTGCCACTTGAGAACCACTTAATGGAAAAATATCAGTAAACCCCAAGCTCCAGTGGCCTGGCTCCCCTTTCCCCCCACTTCTACTGTCCAGCAAGTTGCACAAAGTCAAGGTTTTTTATACAACAGGGTTATAGGTCAGCTTCTGGGAACTAATATTCTCAAGTCAGAGAAAATGCTCTAGAACAGCCTTGGGCAAACTATGGCCCACGGGCCGGATCTGGCTGTTCTATCCGGTTCTCTTGCTCTCCCCTCCGCTCCTTTACTTTGAATTTATATTAGTTCACACAAACACTCCATCCATGCTTTTGTTCCGGCCCTCTGGTCCAGTTTAAGAACCCATTGTGGCCCTCGAGTCAAAAACTTTGCCCACCCCTGCTCTAGAAGTTACAATGAAAGGAGATCCAACAGCCATTCTGGGGAGAGTTGAAGTGTATTTCCAACCCTCAGGACCTGGGCATTCAGCTGTGATGCGGACATGCTGAGGACAAAGCCCTGCTGAAGATGAATCAAGGAGCCATGAGATGTGGAGCTTCTCAGATGCAGAAGCCAGAGCCCGCCAGCTGAAGCCTTTGCATGGAGCCTACACAAACCCCTAATGACAGTGAGTCTAAGTCTTCAGTTCTTTTCTTCGCCTGTTAAGGGTCTTTTCAAATCTTTCTTTGAAAGTATTAGGGAAATCTGCAGGAAAATGGAAAATTTCAGCAGCTCGTGTCCTTCTAGACATGCTGATTTCCCCAGTGCGCTTCATATCCAAGGTGCCCCGTGAGCTTCTCATAGAAACTGATTACAGAAGAAACCAAGGCCCAAGAAAGTGACGTGAGTTGCTCAAGGCAGAACCATGGCTGAAAACAGGCTTCCTATTTCTACATTCAGTGTTAAGTACATTTTAGTAATTGGCAACTGGGTTTTGTCCCTTTGTGATCCAGTGGGCGAGGGGACAACCATGCAGAACACCCTCCAGTTCTTAGGTATGAATCTCGGTCTGTCTGCAGACCATTTGTAAGAGGATGACTCCGTTCAAACTCCAATGTAAAAGGAAGCACAATGTTCTACTTTCTTTAAATCCTTCCGAAGGTTCTACTACTGAGCTATTATGCAGCCTCCCTAATTACTGGGGCTTCCTTCTCCATACTCCCACCCCATGGTGTGGCCAAGTGTTTGGGAGTTTTCTACACCACCAAAGCTTCCCCATCGCCCCTCTGCTATCAATCCACACTGGTTATCTCCACAACTTGGATAGGCTGGAAAACTCCCCTGCCTGGCACCCAGCCTCCCTGGGCTGTCAGCGAAGGTCCTGCAGGCCCCCTTGACAGTGAAAGTGCCACAAAACACAGCTCTGTCCTCCCTACCCACTGAACTCATCTACCTGTCAACCGTCTATTGCTGCTTGGCCTCTGGGACACCTCATTCCCCAGCACTACCTTCTCTCCCCTCACCGCTGGGATCCCCAAGAAGCTTGGCATGTTGAGAAAAGGAGAGGAAGAGGCACTGACTTCAAGCAGTTTCTGCTTTCTGGTCCTGCAAAAACCCCTCAGGCAAAAAAATACTAGGGGGTCTAGCTACCTAATTAAAATTCAGAAGAAAAAACTATTCAGCAAACAAAATTCAAAACAGTACTCTGCCTCACTATCACAGGTCATGCTGCCTCTGGCTCCCTGGTGCTATCATATTAAATTTTTCTAAAAACTAATAGGAAAGAGCTTTAGTTAGACACCCAAGACAATTTGATTTAAAGTATGCATCCTTTGTTCATGCTCAGATAAACACACACACAATTTGGGAACAATACACTACTTATGTTTATTTATGTATAAAATATTTGAAGATCTATTTCATAGTTTTTTTAGAATTGTTTCCCAAAATAAAGGTAATATAAAACTATTTTTAAAATACTGCCCATAGTGGGGGTGGGGGGCAATGGTAAGATATGTACACATATAATACCTTAATAAAAATTTGAAAAAAATAAAAAATAAAAAAAAATAAAATAAAATAAAATACTGCCCATCACATTAAAAAAAAATACTGCCCATCAGAACATACTCTATGATATACTTTGTCTCACTCCAGAGGGTTAGTTGAGCTGGTCAGGAATATACTAATATACCTAGCCCCCTGGGGTTTTTGAGTAATTGTAATGTTGCTAGTTTCACATGTTAAGATGATAATATTTTGGAGATTCCAGGTTATTTAAAACATATTATTTTCAATTCTATATGCTTGTTTTTACTATTTTTAAAGACTCCTATTGACTTTTTTAATTTGCTTTTTTAAAATATATTTTGTATTTATTTCAGAGAGGAAGGGAGAGGGAGAGAGAGAGAGAAACATCAATGATGAGAATCATTGATCGGCTGCCTCCTGCATGCCCCCTACTGGGGATCAAGCCAACAACCCTGGCATGTGCCCTTGACCAGAACTGAACCCAGGACCCTTCAATCCACAGGCCGACGCTCTATCCACTGAGTCAGACCAGCTAGGGCTGTTTTTACTATTTAAATGTGGCTCACAGAATATAGCCATTGAACAGCACTAATCTTAAAGACCCTTGAACTGTGGGACAGTGCCCTGCGTTTGATCCCTAAGTGTAGTGTCTAGGGTCCTGCCACTTGTTCAGTGGGTCCTGTGTTCCCAGCAGAACTATCTGACACAGCTGACTCCTGACCTTGGAATAGGGACTAATGTAACTCAGACATCATGCATTGTTATAGGCACTAAGGGGGTGAAACAGAGGTCAAAGTATCAACCTTCACAGAGCTTACAGAAGAGGTGCTTTTATGTCAATTTACTAAAAAGTAACCAGATGACAAAATTTGATCAGAAAACTTCCTTTCATTATAACCTGGTAGAAAAATTGCAAAGAAATAGCTAAAACTCGCCTGCTCCTGAATACTGCCTCCAGATCAGAGGCTCTGGCACTGGACCACTTCAAAGGGCCCCTGTCTGGACTTTTCCAGACACACCTCTCTCCCAAGGCAGCTGTATGTGCCTGAGCCCTGCAGCCTGCTGGGGTTCAATGCAGTGCTGCTTCAAGCTGATGACAGTAGTGATGTAATGTAGGGGCCACAAGATTCATGTCTGTGATCACAGCATCAAAAGCCCCAAGTTGGATCACTGCCTGGTGTAGGCCATCCATTGCCCTGGTGACTGATGGGCATGGCTGCAGAATTGTAATGGGCTGTCTGTTTGCACTAAAATGGGTTGGGACTTGAAGTCCATACATCCATCCTCTCCATCATATTAAAATAAAGGTGCAGCAATTCCCGGGAATAGTATTTATATCACATATATAAAGTGGAAGGTTCATAGTGATCTTTAGTGACATATAAATTATATTTAGAATACACACATTTATTCTATATCCTGTGGGAGATTCTTAATGCAATGACCCCAAATGAATCATGCCTTCTAGTATCTATGCCTTTGTTAGTCCCTTCCCACTTAAGTCTGGACTTGGTATGCGACTTGCTTTGGCCAATGGACCATCAGCCAATGTGATGAGGCAAGCAGAGGCTGGGTAAGTGCTTGCACACTGCAGCTTTCTCTCTCGCCATGCCAAGGCCACTATGATATGAAGGAACTCAGGGTTTTTTGAGAGAAGGGCCTGGATTGTCTAAGCTGTACCCAGCACCTACCTCCCACCTTACCCACCAGTTGAATGCAACTGCACAAGTGAGGCCGGATGAGATCAGCAGCAGAACTTCCCAGAATTATCCTATCTAATAAAAGGGTAATATGCAAATTAGCCATCACTCTGTCACAAAGATGGCGGCACCCATAGCCACAAGATGGCGGCGCCCAGTCCTCTCAGCCCCACCGGAGTCCCCCAGTCCCACAGGGGCAGCTGCTGAGAGTGGGCAGCGTGAGCAGCCTGGCGAAATGCTTGCTTCATCGCCGCGGTGACGAGGCAAGCGTTCCGGGCCCAGCAGTGGATGGGCCTATGGCCAGGCCAGGGTGCAGATGGGCCTCTGGGCAGCGGGCGCGGAGCGGCCAGGCCCCGCAGAGAGCTCCTGGTGCATGGATTCGTGTTCAGGGCTACTAGTAGGAAGTAATAAGTGTTGTTTTGTAAATGTTTAAAGCCATTGATTTTAGGGGTGGTCTGTTGTGCAGTGATAGAATCTCATATAATCCATGCATTAAGATCAGACATTTCCCTGCCCTAAAAGGCTTCTCTACATCCCACCAGCACTGGCACAGGAGAGTATGAGGTTAGTGTTAAGCATTTATGAATTGAATAACAAAAATGTTATAAATGGAATTCTGGGTTTTAATATAAAACAAGGTTGATCATCTGTTTCATATAAAGATTTTCTGTTAATATTGGAAATATGACTCTACTAGTAAGTGTAACACATTTGATTTTTAGAGCTTTCATGACTACTGAAGGAGGTGGCCATGAGCTAAATTTACAGGCTATGTGGACAGCTACACTAATATATAAAGTCTTATTTTTAAATTTTTGTTACCTATAAGAGACAAAAAGCCCTACTTCCTGAAAATCTAAAAATCATTCAAGTCAATTTAATATTTTGTCATAAAAGAGAAGATCTGAAATCAAGGCCTCCCATGCACAAAACTGTTAGAAAACTAAGAGTATATAAGTAAATGCAAAATTAATGAATGCAAAAAATAAGTGCTCTGAGAGTTTAGAAAAAGGAGAGACTAATCTGTGCTGGAATCTGTAGGAAGAGACTTAGAGAAAAGATGCTTCCAGTTAAATATGGCAAACTGAACACATTCATTCATTCTCTTCCGATACTGCTCGAAATTACAGTATAGAGAATTTTTAAAGGCATAAAATAAGGGCAAAACAAATAAGAAAATAAGCAACAGCAACAGATTGTTGTACAAATAGTACCTGACTTGGTGGACTAGAGAAAATTGAAATGTGAGCTAGGAATGGGAGAAACCCAGAAGCAAGCCAGTCCACTTGGCAGGACCACTGCCCTCAAAAATAGACGTAGGGAACCAGAGGCACCAAGTATCCTCTGAAAGTAGGGTGTAGCAGGCAGAGTTGAAGGCAGGAATGCTCCCAATGGCTTGAATATTAGTATAGCAGCAGCCTGGCCCCTCCTCAATGCTGAGCACCTGTGACAGTGCTTTCCTAACCCTGCCTGGTCCTGAAGCTCTGGATTCAGGCACCACCAAGCACAGCTGAGGCCAGAGGTAGCATTCTGACAGCAGGAGGATTACATGGAAAACTACATACCAAATCAGAGAGCTCAAGTTCTCTTTTTCCTTGTCTCCAAGATCACTAGCAGCTAAGAATATATTTTAGATAGAAGGAACCAAGATGGCGGCATAGGTAAACAGCTGGACTTGCTGCTGCGCACAACCACATCTAAACTACAGTTAAAAGCCAAAACGGATATCATCCAGAACCACAGGAAGCCTGGATGAGTGGAAGTTATACAAATAGAAGGAAAGAGAAAAGCACACTGAGACTGAGAGGAGGTGCGGAGGTGTGGAAGTAAAGTGCGGAGGTACGTAGGCACTCGCGGAAACAGGCTGGCAACTGGATACGCTGTTGTCTTTTTCAATCAGGAGGAAGATACAAGCTCCCGACGGCTCTGAACTCCAGTTCCGGGTGGGACTCTGGGGACCCAGACTCATACAGGGAGAAACTGGGCTGTCTGGCATTGGGCCGGAACACGAGGGCGGCTTTCTCTCAGAGGTGCTTGCAGCAATCATTGTTCCTGCACGGTGCAGCGGGACACAGAGACCCTGGGTCCTCTTTGGGGCAGGGCTGATGGTCAGCCATTGCTGTTTGCTCTGCCCTGGTGATTCTCTGAGACACCGCCCCACCCAATTTACAACCCCACCCAAGCTGTGCACAGAGGCTTTTGCATATGAATGGCTTGGCCTTTTGCAATCTAAAACATAACAAACTGCAGCTGGGTCAGAGAACCCCAGAGCCTCCAAAAGAAGGCCCAAGGCTGGACAGCAGCTTGCACTGCTTCACAGCTGGGCTTCATCTGGGCACCTACAAACCCTGAACAAAGAGGAGGCATCTGCAGATCTCTCTGTAGCTCCTACTGGGTGGCCTCAGGCAGTAGCTGGCTTTGCACCTCCTTGTAGATCCAAGAGCCAGTATACCCAGTGGTCAGAGTGAGACCATCCATCAAATCCACCCAGTGATACCAACAGCAATCAAGGCTTAACTACAACAAGACTGTGCACACAGCCCACAAAGGGGTGCACCGAGAGTGTCCACCTCAGGTAACTGGGGAGGCTGAGCCACTGGGCCCTATAGGACACCTACCACACAAAGCCACTCTATCAACTCGGGGAAGCAGCCAAAATGAGGAGACAAAGAAACAGGTCACAAATGAAAGAAATGGAGGAAAGCAAACGACTGGATATAGAGTCCAAAACCATGGTTATAAGGTTTTTCAAGAATTTTCTAGAAAAGGCCAATAAATTTAGCGAGACCCTCGAGGATATGAAAAAGGACCAACTAGAAATTAAACATACACTGACTGAAATAAAAAATAATATACAGAGATCCAACAGCAGACTAGAGGATACCAAGAATCAAGTCAAAGATTTGAAATACAAAGAAGCAAAAAACACCCAACTGGAAAAGAAAAAAGAAAAAAGAATCCAAAAATATGAAGATAGTATAAGGAGCCTCTGGGACAACTTCAAGTGTACCAACATCCACATTATGGGGGTTCCAGAAGAAGAGAGAGAGCAAGATACTGAAAACCTATTTGAAGAAATAATGACAGAAAACTTCCCCTACCTGGTGAAAGAAATAGACTTACAAGTCTAGGAAGCACAGAGAACAACAAACAAAAGGAACCCAAAGAGGACCACACCAAGACACATCATAATTAAAATGCCAAGGGCAAAAGACAAAGAGAAAATATTAAAAGCAGCAAGAGAAAAACAGTTAGTTACCTACAAAAGAGTACCCATACGACTGTCAGCTGATTTCTCAACAGAAACTATGCAGGCCAGAAGGGAGTGGCAAGAAATATTCAAAGTGATGAATAGCAAGAACCTACAACCAAGATTACTCTACCCAGCAAAGTTATCATTTAGAATTGAAGGTCAGATAAAGAGCTTCACAGATAAGAAAAAGCTAAAGGTGTTCAACACTGCCAAACCAGTATTATATGAAATGCTGAAGGGTATTCTTTAAGAAGAGGAAGAAGAAGAAAAAGGTAAAGATAAAAATTATGAACAACAAATACATATCTATCAACAAGTGAATCTAGGGAGAAACCAAGATGGCGGCATAGGTAAGCACCTAAACTGCTGCCTCGCACAACAATTTCAAAACTACAACTAAAAGACAGAACGGACACCATCCAGAACCACAGGAAAGCTGGCTGAGTGAAAATTCTACAACTAGAAGGAAAGAGAAAAGCTCACAGAGAATTGGAGGTACAGCAAAGGGTCTTTGTGCGCGCAGAGAGGAAGGGTGGCTGAGAGCCTGGCTGACTTTCTCTGGCGGAAGGGGGAAGGAAGCCCCCGACCGCACTGAACCCCAGTTCTGACTGCACTGAACCCCAGTCCCGGGCAAAACCCTGTGGACCCAGGCTCATACAGGGGGAGTCTGGACTGTCAGGTAGAGAGAAAGGCACCCGGAGAATTGGAGACCTGGGGGAGACCCAGGGGAGCCCCGGCAGGCAGGGTTCTGGAGGCGCGCGCGCCAGTGTGCACAAAGGCTGCAGAGGTTGCCACAGGCTTTCCCTAGCAGAAGGGAGTCCGAAGCTCCTGACTGCACTGAACCCCAATTCTGACTGCACTGAACCCCAGTTCCAGGCGAGCCCCTGGGGACCCGCGCTCTTACGGGGGGGAATCTGGACTCTCAGGCAGAGACTCGGGAGCCGGGGAAGGCAGAGGTCTGCAGGCGCGCGCATGCCAGTGCGCACAAAGGCTGCGGAGGTTGCCACAGGCTTTCCCTAGTGGAAGGGAGTCAGAAGCTCCTGACTGCACTGAGCCCCAGTTCTGACTGCAGTGAACCCCAGTTCCAGGCGAGCCCCTGGGGACCCACGCTCTTGTGGGGGGAATCTGGAATCTCGGGTGGAGACTCGGGAGTCGGGGAAGGCAGAGGTCTGCAGGTGCGCACGCGCGCAAGGGCAAGGCTGACTGAAAGCCAAGACTGTCTGCTCCGCCCTGAGACTCCACCCCATCCAAGCTGAGCACAGAGGCTATTGCAATTTGGCAAGTCTAATCCTATAAGGCTGTCTCCAGCACCGAACTTCTCCCAGCATAGACACAGCTGATCCTTACAGCCAACTGGCCTAGAGGTCAATTCCTCCCAGTGATACCAACAACAATCAAGACTTAACTACAACAAGGCTGTACACACAGTCCACAAAGGGGTGCACCAAGAGTGTCCACCTCAGGTTAACTGGGGAGGCCGACCCACTGGGCCATATAGGAAACCTACCACACAAATCTACCCTACCAACTCAGGGAAGGATCAAAAATGCGGAGACAAAGAAACAGATCACAAATGAAAAAAAATGGAGGAAAACAAACGACTGGATATAGAATTCAAAACCACGGTTATAAGACTTTTCAAGAATATCCTAGAAAAGGCCGATAAATATAATGAGACCCTCGAAGATATGAAAAAGGACCAACTAGAAATTAAACATACACTGACTAAAATAAAAAATATTATACAGAGACCCAACAACAGAGTAGAGGAACACAAGAATCAAGTCAAAGAATTGAAATACAAAGAAGCAAAAAACACTCAACCGGAAAAGCAAAAAGAAAAAAAAAATCCAAAAAGTTGAAGATAGTGTAAGAAGACTCTGGGACAACTTCAAGCGTACCAACATCCACATTATGGGGGTGCCAGAAGGAGAGAGAGAGCAAGATACTGAAAACCTATTTGAAGAAATAATGACAGAAAACTTCCCCCACCTGGTGAAAGAAAGAGACTTACAAGTCCAGGAAGTGCACAGAACCCCAAACAAAAGGAATCCAAAGAGGACCACACCAAGACACATCATAATTAAAATGCCAAGAGCAAAAGACAAAGAGAGAATATTAAAAGCAGCAAGAGAAAAACAGTTAATTACCTACAAGGAAGTACCCATACAATTGTCAGCTGATTTCTCAACAGAAACTATGCAGGCCAGACGGGAGTGGCAAGAAATATTCAAAGTGATAAATAGCAAGAACCTACAACCAATATTACTCTACCCAGCAAAGCTATCATTCAGAATTGAAGGGCAGATAAAGAGCTTCACAGATAAGAAAAAGCTAAAGGAGTTCATCACCACCAAACCAGTATTATATGAAATGCTGAAAGGTATTCTTAAAGAAGAGGAAGAAGAAAAAAGTAAAGATAAAAATTATGAACAACAAATACATATCTATCAACAAGTGAACCTAAAAATCAAGTGAATTAAAAACCTGAGGAACAGAATAATCTGGTGAATATAATAGAATCAGGGGCATAGAAAGGGAGTGGACTGATAATTCTCAGGGGGAAAGGGGTATGGGGGGGTTCAGGAAGAGACTGGACAAAAAACATACACCCATAGATGAGGACAGTGGGGGGGAGGTAAGGGCAGAAGGTGGGGTGGGAACTGGGTGGAGGGGAGCTATGGGGGGAAAAAGGAGAAACAATTGTAATAATCTGAATAAAGATTTATTTAAAAAACAAAACAAAAAAACAAGTGAATCTAAAAATCAAGTGAATAAAAAATCTGACAAACAAGGTAAACTGGTGAATATAATAGAATCAGGGGCATAGAAAGGAAGTGGACTGACAATTCTCAGGGGGATAGGGGTGTGGGGGGTGCGGGAAGAGACTGGACAAAAATCATACACCTATGGATGAGGACAGTGTGGGGGGGGATAAGGGCAGATGGTGGGGTGGGTACTGGGTGGAGGGGAGCTATGGAGGGAAAAAGAGGAACAATTGTGATAATCTGAACAATATTAATTTTTTTAAAAAGAATATATTTTAAAGGCAAGAGATTAAACCATTAATTAAACCCTCTGGGAAAAAAAAATGACCATTCAATAGAAAAGACACCTAAGGATACTCATAGTCAAAAAGTTCAGACTACAAATAGGACTCTAGTTAGATCTGATGGACCTTACTCTTAAATAGGAAGGAATTGCCCACAATTCAACAAATAGTTCAGGGCAGCTTCTAACATGAAAGAATAACAGTGAGTCAAACAAAGACAGTGCAGGGAGCTAGGAAAAGTCTAAAATAGTACAGTTAATATCGTTAGACAACCTTGGGACATATGTCACATACATTATGCTATAAACAGGATGCTGGAAAAAAAAAAGAACATTCAGAGAAAAAGAAGGAAAAATGAAGTGATGGGAGAGATTTTATAAATCCAAATAGGTTTGGAAGCCAAAGTAGAAACAATGTCCCAGAAAACAGAACAAAATGAAAGGAGATGGAAAGTGAGAAAAACAAAACTTGTCATTAGTCACAGAAGCCAATCATTTAAATAAACGGAGATGGAGAAAAGGGGGAGGATGTGATGAAAGGAATAAGAAAGTGCTCAATAAATAAAAAATATGAATTTCCAGACTATAAGTACATATGAAGTTGTAACAGAATGAATGAAAAAGATACAATGTGAAATTTTAGAAAAATGTTAGACGAAAAGTTCTTTTAAATCTTCTAGAGATGGAAGGGAAAGATCAAAATAAAGATTAGAAATTAAAATGGCATCTGATATGTATTTATCACTGGAAGTTAAAAATAAAAGGAAACAATGCATTTAAAAATTCTGAGAAAAAATGATTTCCAGTCTAGAATTCTATACCCAGACACATATTCAAGTCTGAGGGCAGAATAAAAATACTGTCAGATAAATGAGATCTCAAAAAGTTGACCTTCTTTGTAATTTTCTTCAGCGTCTGTGCCTCAGCAGAACAACAGAGCAAACCAAGAAGATGATGAAAAGACCAGGAAGCAAGAGATCCAGCTCAGAGGAGACACACAGGGAATCCCCAGGTCAGCAGCAAAAGCAGATCCTCTCACCCAAGGATGGCCACTGTGATGCTGGCCTGAAGAGCAGCCAGTCCAGATAGGAGTCAAAGGACATGACTTTCAGGAGGTCTGTCTCCAAGAAAAATATGATTATTTATATGTTCAGACACACTGAGAGATTTTGTCTTCTGTTAGAGTATTTAGAAGTTTATAGAAAATTGAAAGTAACCATTATCAACTCAGGGGAAAACAAAGAGTTATAACAGCATGAAAATGTGATCACAGAATACTGCATGGCTTGGGCCAAATAACATTTCCATATGCTTATTAATGAAAACATTGAACACTGGGCCATCCAAACGGCATGATATAAATTTGTTGAGAGGATGGGAAAAGGGGGGAGTGTGAGGTGATGGTGACGGTGATGGTTAGGAGGAAGGGCACAATATAACCCTCATTTTTAAAGTATAAAGTCAACAACATTCCAAACTTAAATCAATCAGGAAATGCTGTGTAAGCAACTACCTAGAAATATAAAAATAAATATCCAAAGAAAAAGCTTCAAAAGTCAAAATATAATTACCTGTTATGTGAATGGGGGAGGGAAACAGGGGACTATTTGGCTAAAATCTATATCCTATAATCAATTAAATATTGTTCTAATTTTTTAAAAAAACTTAAATGAAACTGAGCAAACTATGATCTCGCTAGGTGAAAGGAAGACATTTCTGCTCAATTCTGTTATGTTTAAAGGGCTTAACCACCCAGTGGGAGAGATGGATCTCAACTTGGAATGATGCCTATGAAAAAGCAGAGAGGTCCTTTTTTTTTTTTTTTTTTTTTTTTAAGCCTTTAATAAGAAGCTGGATATGAGAAGGCTGGGAGCGGGGAAAAGCAGAAAACAACCCTGAAGAGGAAGAACATCATGAAAGAAGAAATGTCTCAGCAATGAGTATGGCAAGTGGCCAGGCCCTAAGGATCTCAGACCGGCTAGAGGAGTATTGCGTTGGGAAGTAATTAGAAGTGGGGATGGGGCCAGATTCCAACCTGAGGAGTTTGCCAACACTGGGCCTTTCAGCCAACATCTCATCTGTGGTTCCTGCAGATGCTATCTGGAGCCACTCACTGACCAGAAAATTATGAAGCCTCTGAAAATAGACTTGTTGACACCACCTCACCTTCCATCTCCCTTACATTTTTTGTGCCCCCCTGTCCCCAAGCTCAGGAATTCATTGTGAAACCATCAAAATTCCAGCAGGATAAATTCTCAATCCTAACAAGCCTTCTACACCAAAGTCAGGGCCTTGACAGGAAAGGAGTCAGGAATATCTGGGTAGACACTCTTAGCAACCTTGAACCCCCAAATGTCCCTGAATCCTTTGGGTCTGTAAAATTTGCTCATTCCCCTATTAGAGGATAGCAGCCAACCCTTGTTTGAAGACAATGCGGAATCTGCCGTGCAAGCAGATGCCTTATGGGATAAGGCTTGCCCTCCTCAGGATTTGCTCCCATGTCCCACCTCAGATCAAGAACTGGGGTCAAATCTCAGAATGGCCCAACTGGAGAAGTTCAGGCTGCCAAGGGATGAGGAGGATTATGCACTGAAGGTGCTGCAGGAGCTAGGAAAGGTATACCAGCAAGGAGGGCAAGAATTTGGACTGAATCAAGATGCTGAATCAAGGGGAGTAGAATATAAATCTGGATAAGAGAGTTCATCAATATGGGGATACTCTTCCATGACGCAAGATTTAACACCAGAAAAGGCCCCAGGGGCTTTTCCTAATCCCCCGTTGGAATGGCTCTTAGAAGCCTAGGAAATGTAATGACCCATATTAAATTAATAAGAGATATCAGAATACTGTGGCAGACTGTGGAAGGAAAATTAAAAGTCGCTGGGAAATGTGTATTATCCTATCTAATCCTATCTAATAAAAGAGTAATATGCAAATTGACCATTACTCAAACACACAAGATGGCTGCCCCCATGTGGTCAAAGATCCTGCCCGCATGTGGACACAAGATGGCCACCACAAGATGGCCAGCAGGGGAGGGCAGTTGGGAGGGACCAGGCCTGCAAGGGAGGGCAGTTGTGGGCGATCAGGCCTGCAGGGGAGGGCAGTTAGGGGTGACCAGGCCTGCAGGGGAGGGCAGTTAGGGGCAAACAGGCTGGCAGGGGAGCAGTTAGGCATCAATCAGGCTGGCAGGGGAGTGGTTAGGGGGTGATCAGGCTGGCAGGCAGAAGCAGTCAGGGGCAATCAGGAAGGCAGGCAGGCAAGCAGTTGGGAGCCAGCAGTCCTGGATTGGAGAGGGTGCAGGCTGGGCTGAGGGACACACCCCCCATGCACGCACGAATTTCGTGCACTGGGCCTCTAGTTTATTATAATCCATCATATCAGAAAACCCACTATGTTTCTTGGCAGATGCCAGAAGTGATTCTGGTTATCAATATGAAGTATGCTGGTGAGGGAGTGTCACTGGCATGAAGAAGCTTAGCAGTTGTTGTCCTCTACAGGATCCTAACAGAAGATGTTGTTTCAATATTGGGTTCCTTACAGAGATCTGGTAGCAGCACTCAATTGCCATAAGTTAGGTGGTCATAATTACCATCAGAATGGTAGTCAATGGTGGCTGAAATATAGGGATTTCTAGAACATGGTGTCCATTGGGGCAAGATGTATAAATAGCCAATGGAATATTGTTCAGTATTACTAAAGGAGACCAAGAATATAAGATCAGCTGCCCCAAAAGAAAGTCATGATCCTTTGCCCTATTTCCAGACCCAACTCAGTTCTCAGATCCAGAATCCATTGATTAAAAGAAAGCACAGACATATCCAGGGCAACTCGAGCATTCCTAAATCTGAGAGATTATCAAATAGAATAACTATGGGGTTAGAATGATATAAATAAGGGAGAGCTGTATCTTACTGTATAAAGTCAACTATAGAAACCACCGTTTTACAAGCACCTTGACTCAGGCAAGAATCACCAATGATTGCTAAAATAGTCAATGAAAGTTTGATGAGAAACCGGAGATAATATTCCCATAGTCTCAAGTATCACCTTCTCCCAAGATATATATTAATCACAAAGTATACAATAGAAACCTAGCAAGTACTACTTTAGCCAAGTTACAAATTTAGCATCGCCAGCAATGGGACTAATCTATAGCACATCTCTTGCTGTGATGTACTTAGAAGGATGCAATGCCACTTTGGTGGTAGTTCTGCCAAAGACACATAACTTGAATCTGCTCATTAAGTATACAAACTCAAATTGAGGAACACTATACAAAATAATTAATTTTTACTCTTTAAAAATGTCAATTTCATGAACTACAAAGACAGACTCGGGAACTGTTGTAGATTAAAGACCAAAGAGATATTACAACTGAATGCAATGCATGACCCTGGATATTGTTTTACTATAAAGAATGCTATTGGAACAATTGGTAAAATCTGAATAAGGTCTATAGTTTATAGTATCATATTAATGTTACCATATCATATCGATAATGTACTAATCTTAATATTCTGATTTTGATCATTGCACTGTGGCTATTTAAGAAAGTCCTTGTTTTTAGAAAATATATATTGAAGTGTTTATAAATAAAGGGAAATCATGCTGCGACTCAGTCTTAAATAGTTTAGAAAATAAGTGTGTGTATATCTACTTATCTAGCAATAGAGAAAAGCATATAGCTAATGCAGTAAAATATTAACATATGGGGTATCTGATTAAAAGATATCCAGGAATTCTTGCAACTTTTCTGTAAGTTTTAAATAATATAAAAATGAAATATATATATATGAAAGAAGCTTCACTATTATAAAAAATGTATGTAGTAGCTATTACCAGAGTTTTTCCTGAAAGAGGTCTATGATCATTTACTCAAATAACCATATATTAGGGGGAAGTTGAGAACCCAGATCTTTAAAGGTTACACTGAGACCCAGAAAATCAAGACACCATTCTGACCGCTTGTTACAGCAGAGGTATTTGGGATCAGGTAATAAATGGATTTCTGACCCAATCCTATTCATCTCAGAGTAGGCCTGCTAGGTCCATGGGTTATCTGGTGATCATTTCTGCTGTTACTAAATTTATAAATAGAATGGACATACTAACTTACAAAATTTTGCATTGGACATTGGTTTCTTAAATAGGAGAATAAAAAATATTCTAGTAGGTAAAACTACCCCCACCTTTAGTCAAAATAATAAATTTGAAAAACCAATATTGCTTCTCAGGGGAAATGAGAGAGCTTAAGGTCACCCAAATGGCCCCTACAAAAAAAACCTAATGAATCATGCTGGATAGCAGTGGACTATCATAAACTTAATCAACTAGTAGCCTCGATAGCAATTATCATGCCAGATGTGGTTATCTTTACTAGAGAAGATTAACACAAGCTATAGAATGTGGTACATAGCTATTGATCTGGCTAATGAAGTCTTTCCTATACCAATCAGGAGGGAAGATCAGAAGCAGGTTGCGTTCTTATGTAATGGGCAACCATGTCCATTCATGACCTTGTCCCAGATTATTAATTCTCTTGCTCTCTGTTACATAGTGCCAAAGTATCCTAAAACATCCAGACATTCTGCATAACATCACATTGATCTATTATATTGATGACATCATGTTAATCAGACCGATGACATGACGTATTTTTGATGTCTATGTAAGATATATGGGCTCCACGGGGTAGGAAATAAACCCTACAAAGATTCAGAATCCTGCTACCTCCAAAGTGTTGGTGTCCAATTCTCTGGGGCATTCCAGGACATCACCTTCAAAGTAAAGGACAATTCATTATACTTCGTATTTCCTCAAGTGGTGAATAAGGAATAAACAAGGCTTGATAGGCCCCTCTAGATTTTGTGGGTAGTATTATTCATTTGTAGGAACCCTGCTCTCACATCTTTATCAAGTGATTTTGAAGGCTTCCAGGTTTGAATGGATCCGGATTAAGGAAGGGAGAAGTAGCAGGTTTAGACTGTAGCACAAGCAACCCTGACACTTGGGCCATGCTATTTGGCAGATTCAATGGTATGTGAGGTAGAAAAAGTGGCTTGTGAAGTCTAGGGCAAACGCCAAGAGGAAAGTCACCACATGCATTATTCGGGTTGTGTGTTTGTAGGGTATAGAGGGAATTATTCACTATTTGAGAAATAGCTCCTGGAATGCTAGAGATGGGGCATCTTATCATGGGATATCAAGTAACCATATATGACCATGTACCATAAATGCCCATCATGACCCACATAGGCTCAGAAGCAATCTACCCTGAGATTAAAGTGACACATCTGGGATTAGGCTCAAGCAGGTCCAGAGGTCACAAATCAGCTGCAAGAACAGGTGACCCAGATTCCCATGGCACTTACCACTACTCACTGATGCCTTTCCCTTGGCTCACACCTATGACCTTATGGGGGAGTTCCCTATGATCAACTGAAAAAAGAAAAGAAAAACATAAGTTTGATTGTTGGGCTCAGATCCCTCAGAAGCGAGAGCTTGGGTTATCCTACCCAACAAGCCATCTAGACCACCAGAAGTGATAGCTGAGGGTGAGGAGAATCTAGAAGGAATGTAAAGGGGGGAGATGATGAGTATTAGTTGCAATAGGACTCATAATACCACTAGGGCTATCCTTTTCCTACTAACCCTCCTCTGTATGTTTTTCTAGAAACTGGGACCAACCAGAATCCTGTAGAATCTATGTTTTAGTGAGATAAACATAAGGCTATCTTAAGCAGTGAATCTGAATAGGGTGGATTGTAGTAGATGCTGTTCGTGTCACACTCAAATCTGATTACCAGGCTGTGTACCCATTCCCTCAGCTGCTGCAAGTATTGACTGATAACAGTTCATAGGCACCCTTTCTGTGGAAACTTACCCTCAAACAAAGGGAACTATATTGCCAAGAAGCCTACAACCCTCACTTCTCTACCTCTACCAACACTGCTAAAGAATAACAGCGTATGGAATACAAGAGATAGCGTGATTTATGCTCTAGACCATTCCTCACCCACCCCATAGATGAGCTACACTTTCCTGGAACCTCCATTCCTTGCTTTGCCTCTTTCTCTGCCTTATTGCACTCCCTTACTCGTCCAGTTATTTCCTTCCATAAAGAACACTTCTTTAATAAAATATGTGCACCTGAATCCTTGTCTCAGCTTTTGCTTCTAGGGTAGCCAACCTAAGACATCGGTGATACTGGTATGACACAAAATTTGAAAATCTGTGGGCAGAGCAAATTTTCACTACTAATTTTGACAAAGGTTTACCTTAAGAAGTTAGCCATTAAACAACATTAGTTCATGATTCCTCCCAATGCCATTTACTTATTTTTAAATGAGTTTAAAAACAAGCCAAAGACAAGACTGAACTCAATTAACATGCCAGGATTGTCAAGAAAGTCACATTTCCTTTTGTATATCTGTGAGGTGATGGTGAGGAGAAGACTGGAGTATAGACTGGGAGAGACCTCGTGCTCCCTCCAACCTCATCTTCTCCATCACCCCATCACTTCTGTCCTGATGCTCCAATGAGTGTGTCCATATCATTTTCAAGAGTTTCTAAAAATACGATGAAAGCAGCATTTTAGAGAGATTAATTTGGAACAAAACATTGAAACAACAAAAAAAATGGATTGGGGCTAAGACAAGGAAAAGGAGACCCGTGAAGAGCCTGTGCAGATGAGTCTAGATGGAAAGTGGTGAAAGCTTAAATTTATGTGGTAGCAAAGGAAGGAATAGAAAGTGAGAGTTATTTTACATAAACCTAACCCAAATATTCTCAGGCCCCACCATCCTATGGGCTCAAGTCACATTAAGGCAACATTATTAGCCCAATTTTCCTGGATTATAACCACACCTGCTGGTGCAATCTCACCTTCCCCATTCATTCCTGACTACCGAAAGAGCTTCATGCATGCTCAGGTACAAGTGTGTTCATGTCCTTGTGCCTCAGCCTCCTCCTCAATGTTGGCTTCCTACATACCGCAGGTGCCTCAACGCGGTGGTCACCTGAGGTTCCCTGAGCACTGATTGCTCTTCCCAAGGCTTCAAAACCCTTGCATGACAAAGAGTCCTCCTTGATTCCCAGATGACAGCACACCAGAGTGACACAGTGTTTGAGCAGCATTGAGGAGACTAACACTCTCCCAATGCCAGTTTGTTCTTCATGAAGGCTTGTGGTATCAAGAGCACTGATGAAGAGTTTCTTTAGAGTAGCTGACAATTGAGTCATATACCAACAACTCATTCACTAGTACAGAATTACCCCCCTTATCCAGGATTCTGCTCTCCACACTTTTAGTTACCTATGGTCAACTATGGTTCAAAAAGATTAAATAGAAAATTTCAGAAATAAACAATTCATAAGTTTTAAACTGTGTGCCTTTCTGAGTAGTGTGATAAAAATCTCATCATCTGTTCCATCCCACATGGAATATGAGTCATCCTTTTTCCAGTGTATCCACACTGTATACGCTCCCCACCAGTTAGTCACTTAGTAGCCTTCTCCATTATCGGATTGACTGTCCAGGTGTCACAGTGCTTGTGTTCAAGTAACCCTTATGGAAGCCTAATACCGCTTCACAATGCCTACATCATTCACCTCACTTCATCTTATCACACAGGCATTGTATCATCTCAAGAAGAAGGGTGCATACAGTACAATAAGATAGTTTGAGAGAGAGAGATAACATTTACATAACTTTTATTACAGTATATCATTGCAATGTTTCTATTTTATTATTAATTACTATTGGTAATCTCTTACTGTGTTTAATTTATAAATTAAGCTTTATATACATACCTTTATCAGAGGCATGCATATAAAGAAACATAGAATAGATATACTGTATATAGTACTACCCACTGTTTTAGACATCCACTGGGGGTCTTGGAACATATCCCCAATGGGTAAGGGAGGACACTGTATTTCATATGGGTATATGTTGCCTAACCAACTATATTGAACATTCCTTTGGGGAACCTACTTTTTCTGTATTTTCCATAGTGTATGTAGAGGTACAAGGCATATTGATCATGTTCCAAAATAACCCCAGTTGAATGGTTAACCAATAGAAACTTGGAGAAGGTTCTCAAGTCATTGCTTAAAGAAAAGAAACTCTTTCATTCCACATGTGATAGAAGTGATGGTAAATGAAAGTGGAATCTGGTAATTTGATCATATGATCATGAATTATTATTTGGAGGTGATAATGTGTTGGCACTCAAGACCTAGAAATATAAAATGGCTGAGGCAAATGGTCAAAGCAATAGAATGACAACTGGGAATATAAGGAGTGATTATACACTCTCAGTAGGTAATTCGCCCGAACAAGAAAATAATCTACCGAAAGAGGCGAAGCCACAGGAAACAGAAAAGAGAGAGTTGCAGAGACGAATGTTGGCGGTTCCTACTCCCAGCCCTCAGACAGCTGGGAAAGGTACCACACATCATTGTTTTAAAACAGAATAAAGATTGTTACATACACGAACAAGTCCTAAAATGGGAGCTAATGGAAATACTCCATTTGGTCCACTGGCTGGTTAGCTCAGATGATGACAACACATTGCTAAATAGCAACAAAACTTCAGATCTGATCACGAAATTGCTATTAAGTGACTACTTCATAAAGTATTCAGCTAGGTACTTTGTTTCCACAAAGAGATATACAAAACCAAGCAAAATAAAACATGTTCGCTAATAGCTACAAAGATGTGTGTGATGAAATTCTTAGCATAGGATAATGGGAAATTAAGACAAAGGATATGATGGAAGTAGTGTTTAATTTTATGTTGAACAGGTAAAAGGACAGGAGAATTGAGTTCTTTGCTCCTAAACCAGCTCAGTTGTTTTCAGATATATTCTAGTTGCTCTATCAAGAGGAGGTAAAAACAAACCCATCATCACAATTGGGTCATAATATATGCTGATAATCCAGCCGATAGCAGACCAAGGGTATCATTGTTATACAAAATAAATAAATAAATAAAAATTTTCAGCCCTTTACAAGAGAAAGTCTGGCAGCAAGTCAGCTCCTTGCACTGGCGCAGTATCAAAGCCTGCACTGAGCAACCTTGAAAGTCCTTTGATTGAATGGGAAGGCGTTTGAGGCAGGAGGTTCGGCCCAGGCAGTTAAATGCAGAAATTGGGCTCCCTTGAGTGTGTAGCCTTAGAAAGCTGGGCCATTCCATTGCTGCTAATAATGTAGGCAGAGAAGCAAAGACAAGAATACTTTGTTTTTGAAGAAAAATCCCCACAGGAAAGCTGCTTTGCTCAGGGTAGGTACAGAGTTGCAAGAAAAGTCACATCCTCTAGCACTTCTGTCTCCTTGCTGCCTAGCAACTTTCACAGGTGGGGTGTGAAGGGGGAAGATTCCCATGGATGCCCGGGAATAAGCAGGCACCCTGTCGGCAATGTCATCTCTTATGAGCTTTAGTAACACAACCTCTGAAGGGCTGCCCAGACCAACAAGGTTTGGGAGAATGTTCTTACCTTTTCATGTGACTTCATGTAGAAGCTCATTTCCGGTTGGTTCCCTGAACTTTCTCCTCAAGCTGCCAAGAGGAAGAGGAGAATCGCTCTATTATTTGAAGCCAGAGAAATATTATGGTTTACAAATAAGCAAGGGCATCTGTTCCACTGCCCTCTCACTCCAGTATCCCAACGTGGCAGCCCCTGCTTCTGCGGGTGCCAGCCCAGTGACAGAGAGCACCACTTACTCCCTCCCTCCCTCCCTCGGGGACTCCTCCAGCTCCCAGAAAGAGCTTCCTAATCTTAAACCAGGATTAGGCTCTTAGGGATTCCGAGAAAACAGTAAGAAAATAAAAAAGGGAAAAGGATAAATGAACAGAAAATTATCTCCCTGCTCAGAAATGAGAGAAGACTCCACTAAATACAGAGCAACATTTAAAAAGAAAAACTAAAAATACCTAAATCTAAAATATATAAATCTAGAAACACTGTGGAGAATTTATGATTTTCAGATCTAGTAGACTCAAAAAAATATATAGAAAATTAACATTAACAAAAATTATTTAATACAGATCTATAAGTACATATTAATAACTTTGCATTCTTTAGAACAGGGGTGGAGAACCTCCGGCACACGGGCCATATAAGGCCCATGAAATAATTTGGTCTGGCCCCACCAAGGCATTAGGGCTGAGTTAATTAAAAGTTTGACCAAATACAGCAGGCTAATTTTTAAGTTGGTAATTTTGTATGACCTGCGAATGATGTTATAAATAGCCAAATGGTCTTTGGCAGAAAAAGGTTACCCACCCCTGCTTTAGAAAATAGACATTCTCAAATGTCTGAGACAAAATTTGTTTAGGTATTAGATTACTGAGATCCTTAAAAGACTTATAACATGCAATAAAACTGGAAATAAGTAAAAATAAAAACAAATAGGTATATACTAACCATTTGAAGATTTTAACAAAAAGTAAATAATTCTTGATTCAGAAAAAACAAACAAACAAACAAAAAAAAAAAAAAAACTCAACACCCTAAAGGTAGAGGCTATTCAGAAATAATGAAAATACTAGTTACTAACAGTAAGCATTCAATTGTTACTTGGGTGTCAAATACTTTTTAACTACTTTATATTTAATTTTCCTATTAACACTGTCATGTAGATGCTATCATCTCCATTTTTTCAGGAGAGAAAACTGAGATCCATAGAGGTCAAATAGCTAGCCCAAGGTCATCCAGGCAACAAGTGACAGAGTCAGAATTTGTACCAAGGCAGCCTGGTTCTAAAGCCCACATCCTTAACCACTATACTGTGTACCTTCATATAAAAACCTACAGGAATTGTCAAAGACATAAAGAAGAAAATGCATACCCTTAATAGCTTTTTATATTTAAGAAATAGATTTGTGAACATCAGATTGCAACACAATGACAGTCTTAGTCAATGATCCTATTGCCTCCTTCTGCACTAATTGTCTGAGGGTAGGGGATGGAGGGAATGAAATGGTGATGCCCTGCCCAGGGATTTACCAATATCTATGTGGGCGGTGTTGAGCTGAGGTGTGTAGCTCCATGTACATACATATACACAGGGTAAGGATTGGTAGGAATCATGGCTTTGACTAGCAATGCCATGAGTTTTATAGCATCTGTGCATATTGAGTCAAACTTAAATTCTCCGATTCTATCTCTAATGATTTTGATTCCAGTAACCTGTAAAACTGCTGTAAATGGGGACTTCTAGAATAAAGTGTGAGACCTTGGTTTGAGGCTATGGCTTGGCCACCTGCTAGTTTTGTGACCTTGGTGAAGCTACTTACCCTCATTTTCTTCTTACATAAAATTGGAAAAACAATAGCCACCACCAACTCCACCATCTCCTGGGGTTGTTGGAAGAACTAACTATACAGCACTTAAGGTTTCTAGTACAGAATAGCTTTATTCTCTTTTTTTATATATGTTCTTCACACATACATCATTGAAAATAAGAAATGGCTGTTAGCCGACTAAAAATCAAAGAATATCCACCCTCCAAAAGTCAGAAATAAATTTTCCGAGGAAACCATAAGATTTCTCTGTAATAATAGACTAGGGTATTTGGACAAGTCCTTTTGAAAACAAACCTAAATATCTCTGGGTGAAGTGTTTAAAAATAATAATAAAAAAAAAACAGACATCTTGCTAACAATGTAAGCAGAACAAAAGGAATTGCAGAGATAAATGAACACAGAAGCCACTTTTGTCTGAGACAATCTGTTGCTCTCACTAGACTTGAACTTGCATGTGAAAACATCTGCATGGAACAGAAAATTCACCAAGTGATCTTGCATATAAGAAGAGCCAGCCTTGGCCGGTGACTCAGTTGGTTGAGTGGTGTTCCATGTGCCAAAAGGTCACTGGTTCACAGTTCAATTCCTGGCAGGGCACATGCCCTGGTTCTGGGCTCAATCCCCAGTAGGGGGCATGCAGGAGACAGCTGATTTCTCTCTCAATAAAAACATATTTTTTAAAAAGGAAAAGAACAAAGTAGAACTTCTATAATTGAAAAATGTGATAGCCAAAGTTAAGAACTCAGAGGGTAAGTTAACAGTAGATCAGAAACATTCATGAATAGAGATAAAAATCAAAAGAAGTTATCCAAGATGTAGCCCAGAGAGGAGACCAACACACACACACACACACACACACACACACACACACACACACACACGCACGCACAGAAGAAATGATCAAAAGTAGGAGTTACAGATATAAAGGATATTCAATTGGGGTCCCCAAAGAAGACAGTGGGTCAGAGATCACATTTGAAGAGATAATGGGTGAGAATTTTACATAAGCAATCCAGATTCAAGAAGCTTAGTGAATTCCAAAATTCAGAATAAAAATAAGTCTATAACTTAGCAATTCTATATAATAAAAGGCTAATATGTAAATCGACTGAATGGCTGAATGACTGGTCGCTATGACGTGCACTGACCACCAGGGAGCAGACGTTCAATGCAGGAGCTGCCCTCTGGTGGTCAGTGTGCTCCCACAGGGGGAGCACCGCTCAGCCAGAAGCCAGGCTCATAGCTGGCGAGCACAGCAGCGGTGGCGGGAGCCTCTCCTGCCTCTGCGCAGTGCTAAGGATGTCCGACTGATGGCTTAGGCCCGCTTCCCCCAGGGGGCTCCCGTACTGTGAGAGGGCACAGCCTGGGCTAAGGAACCCCCACCCCTGAGTGCATGAATTTCATGCACCGGGCCTCTAGTTCATAATAAAATTGCTGAAAACCAAAGACAAGGAGGATACTCCTAAATGAAACCTGGGAAAAACTAACAGATTTTCCTAAAAAGAGTGTCAGACTGACAGCAACAAGGCAAAAAACAATAGAATGATTTTTTTTTATTTTTTTTTAGTATGTTAAAGATCTCTGTCCACCTAGAATTCAATTCCCAGTGAAAATATTTTTAGAGTCAAGGTAAAATAAAGACATTTTCAGAAAACAAAATTAGAGTTTGCCAACGAAATACAGGAAACTAACAGATACCTTCCGGGAGAAGCAAATATGATACAAAATGAAAGCTCGGAGATGTGAGAAGGACATGTGAGTTCATCTAAATAAACACTGAATGCATAAACCAGGTCTTGCCAGGTTAAATATAGAAAGGTCATTGCATTTTCCAGAAAGGTAAAGTTAACTTTAGACCTTGATACATGGTGTCATTTTTAACATCTTAAAAGGAGTAGAAAAAAAGAATGTATAAAGCTTAAACTAGTAGGGAAAATGGAATTATAAAAATAAATTTAAGATGCAAGAAAGGAAAGAGTGCAACAAAACAGGGTAAGTACAAAGCACAAAATAACATGTTAGATTTAAGTCCAAATACACCAATGATCACACTTAATTTAATTGAAATATACACAAGAATGAGGAAAATCTCTATGAGCTAATGATATAGGGCAGTGGTCGGCAAACTCATTAGTCAACAGAGGGGCAAACCGTAGCTTGCGAGCCGCAGTTTGCCGACCACTGATATAGGGTGATTTTCAGGATTTGTTTTTAATGAAAAAGCAAGACACAAAAAAATTGTATGTCATCGTTTGTGTAAAAAAATAAAAATAGGAATACACACATTTATTTTTATAAAATTAAACAGAAAGTATAAAGAAGAAATAAAATCGGTGGCCTATGTGGTGGAGGGTTGGTATCTGTGGAGTGCAAGAGACAGAGAAGGGAATGGGACTCCTAAGTTTTGACTTTTGAGCCATGTTAATGTTTATGCATGCAAAATTAAATTGAAACAAGAATGGGGAAAACTCTAAAACTGAATGTAAATAGAAACAAAAGAAACCAACCATCATTTCATTCACATTGATACATAATTACCCAGAAGAAAAATTTAATCTAAATTTCTGAATACCTTCTCTGACAATACACTCTCAATGGAATACAGTTTTGTCTAAGGGCAAAAAAAAAAAAAAAAAAAAAAAAAAAAAAGCAAAGAAACCTTAAACTTGACTTAGTAAGTTTTTTTGTTGATGAAGCGATTATGAAATATTCTGAAATGTACTGTAGGACTGAGCAAATACACTGTTGGAACTCCAGGTTCTCATTGTGGGAGAACAGATATACAAATATCGAATGTGGACAGGAGAGAGAAAAACCTCGTGGTGTTAGAGTGAAATTAGAGACCATCTGTGGTTGGATCCTGAGTAGGAGTATTTCTCAGCTCTTTCCACAGAAAGGGCCTGGAAGCAATTAGATCTCCATGCCAAGGAGTACACCTAGCATCCAGATCTTAATATTGAATACTATTCCCCACTATAATGAGACATTATGATGTCTTGGAGAAATGACTGATTTCAGGGCTGAGACAGGGAAAATAAAAAGGAAGCCTGGAAGGTCTTGCTGTACCAGAGGGTAAATAAGTGCTCAAAAACTAATGGGAATAGTATAAGGGCACGGGAGTGTGATAGCTCTCAGTGGCCATCAGGGATATATTTAAACCTCAAAATGATGAATCACAGGAATAGATTACAACACTGAATAAACAATGAAATTGTTTATTATATTGAATAAACCACCTTGATCTTAAATGAATCCACCCTGATCTTAAAATTTTATTTAACAGAATGGGCAAGAGAAGATAGGAGAAAAAGCTTCCCCTTAAAGTAGAATGCCTACTAATAAGAGTAGAAGAAATGACAGAAATAGAAAATCATTACTTCACAACAGGAAAAATCACAAATGGATAAAATATTGGGTAAGAAATTGTTGGGGAGCATATTGTGGAGAAATGTGACAGACACCCACCTTAACCAAGTGATCAAAAGTATCCTATATAATAAAGAGGTAATATGCAAATTAACCATCATGCCCTCGCACAAGGTGGCTGCCCCCATGTGGTTACAAGATGGCCACCCCCATGTGGTCACAAGGTGGCCTCCACAAGATGGCTGGCAGGGGAGGACAGTTGTGGGTGATCAGGCCAGCAGGGGAGGGCAGTTGGGGGTGACAAGGCTGGCAGAGGAGGGAGGGGAGTTGGGGGTGGCCAGGCCGGCAGGGGAGGGCAGTTGGGAGGGACTAGGTCTGCAGGGGAGGGCAGCTGGGGGCAACCAGGCCTTCAGGGGAAGGCAGTTAGGGGCAACTGGGCCTGCAGGGGAGAGAGGGCAGTTGTGGGGGACAGGCCTGCAGGCAAGGGCAGTTAGGGGCAACCAGGCCAGCAGGGGAGGGCAATTAGGGGTGACCAGGCCAGCAGAGGAGGGCAGTTGGGGGGGACCGGGCTGGCAGGGGAGGGCAGTTGGGGGCAATCAGGCAGGCAGGCAGGTGAGCAGTTGGGAGCCAGCAGTCCCGGATTGTGAGAGGGATGTCTGACTGCCAGTTTAGGCCCGATCCCTAAACTGGCAGTCGGACATCCCCCAAGGGTTCCCAGATTGGAAAGGGTGTAGGCTGGGCTGAGGGACAACCCTCGCCCCCAGTGCACGAATTTCGTGCACTGAGCCTCTGGTCAGTAATAATGGGACAACCTCTATCATGCACCCCTAATATACCACACTGAAGTGAACACAACATTGCCTGTCTGTGCAGCACTGACAGAAATGTTTACCTGACCTAATTGTGAACAAGGAAAGAGTCAGACAAATACAAATAGATATCCTGCAAACAACTGAGTTGGATTCTTGAAAAGAGAAAAAAAGAGGCTGGGGCCCTGATCAGGTAGCTATTTTTTAGAGAGTCATTCCAGTATGCCAAGGTTGTGGGTTCAATCCCTGGTTAGGGCACATATAAGAATCAACCAATGAATACACATTTAAGTGGAGAACAAACAAATCAATTATTTCTTTCTCTCTCTTTCTCTCTCTCTCTCAAAATTAAAAATAATTTTAAAAAGAAGCTGAAGACTTGTTCTACTTTATAGTGAAAATTAAATGCAGTTCATGACCCCTGGTTGGATCCTGAGTAGGAGTAATTTTTTTAAAGACCTTATTGGAACAATTTGAACTATTGGAATGTGGCCTATATATTACTAGTAGATGATAATATTGTATCATTGTTAAAATTTCACAGTGGATGATTGCATTGTGGTAGGAGAATGTCCGTGTTTTTGACATACATGCTCAATTAACTTTCATCCAGTTCAAAAAGGTGTGTGTGTGTGTGTGTGTGTGTGTGTGTGTGTGGTGGGAAAAAGTAGGTTTATAGTTGTCAGTATATGAAAAATAGTGTATTCTTGTATTATGTATTTTTCCACACAAAGAACTATAAACCTACTTTTGCCCACCACTGTATATACTTATGAATTTTATGTATACATATGCATTTGTATATACATATATTTATAGAGCAAGAATATAGCAGACTATTAATGATTGTGAGTCTAATAACTGTTTATTATTCTTGAAAATTTTCTATATATATGAAATTTTTCAAAACAAAAAGTTGTAAAAACTTTTAACTGAAACTCAGTCATTTAAAAGACAAAGATTATTACACTAGATTAAAAAAAAAAAAAAAAAAAAAAAAAAAAAAAAAACCAAGTCCCACATACCAGTACTAAAAGATTAGAAATAAAGATCTAAAAAAAAAAGAGCTCAGGTGGCTCTATAAACATTAGACAAGACAAATTTTAACCAGAAGCATTACCAGAAAAAGAGTTCTCTTAATGATTTTTCAAAAAGAAGGTATTTAAAATTATGCCTGGCCAGAGTGGCTCAGTAGTTGAGCGTTGACCTATGAACCAGGAGGTCATGGTTTGATTCCCACTCAGGGCACATGCCTGGGTTGTGGGCTCAATCACCAGTTGGGGGTGTACTAGAGGCAGCCGATCAATAATTCTCTCTCATCATTGATGTTTCTATCACTCTCTCCCTTTCCCTTCCTCTCTGAAATCAATAACAAATATATATATATATATATATATATATATATATATATGATTAAAATAAATAAATTTTCAAAATTGTGTATGTCTAATAAAATGGCTTCAATATATAAACCAAAACTGACATAACTGCCAAGAGAAATAGAAAAATCTATATTCATAATGAGAGATTTTAACCTAAATCTGTTATTGATAAACCAAGCAGCCAAGGTAGTATTCAAAATAGAGGAGGAAAAATCCAGACATGTGAAGACCTGAATTTAGCACCATGAATGCCTTCTGAAATACTCTATGGTCTTCTCATGCTAAAGGAAAAAAAAAAAAAAAAAAAAAAAAAGAATCCAAAAGAAGGACCTGAAATACAAAAAAAAAAAAAAAATAATGGCAACCAAGGAAACCATTAAAACAAAAGACCTCTAAAAATTCATTATTACAGGAAAACAACCTTAGAACTAATGTCTAAGATATCTTCATGTGAGAGGGGAATGGAATAGAGGAAGAAGGAACTGCAAACATGATTATTTTGTGCAGGAGGGAGCTACGGGTTCTGATTACCTCCAGATGATAGATACACATAAAAAATTTAAGGTTAGCCACTAAAAAAAATACAGTGTATTGTTTCTGAACCACTAGAGTTAAAAAAAAAACAAAACAGGAATAAGAACAAAAACAAGCAAAAATTTGATCAAAGACAGGAAAGGAACAAAGCAAACAAGAAAACAAAAAGCATGGTAAAACATGGCATGCCAGCTAAACACTTCAGTGGCTATAGCAGATACTTTGTATGACGGAAAGCAAAATTATGGGCTATTTACAAGAGATAACCCTAAAATAAAATGACACCAAAATGTTGAAAATAAAGAGATGAAAAAACATATAGCAGAAAAATGCTAACTGAAGGATGATGAATAGACCACTATCAATCTCAGACAAATCAGAATTCAAGGTAACAATCACTAAGAGAAATCAAAGATACTTATACTTTTGAAAAGTTACAATCCACAAAAAATCATTATAGTCACAAAGAGCAGTGCATAAAGCAAAAAGCTTTATATTTTACTAGAGGCAAAATTCCTGCAAGAGTAGGCCTTCCTTCCCGTGGCTGCTGGCACCAGCTTCCCTCGGCATCTGGGACCTGGGCTTCCCTTGCTGCGGGAGGCCCCACCCACCCGCTGCAGCCCGCCAGTCAGTGGCATGGGCCGTCCTCTGCAGGGCAATCATGGGATGATGGCCAGGCCCCTGACCAATCGCATCACACCCTCCTTGGCTGGCCTGGTGCCAGTGGGTGTCATAGCGTGGTCCTGGATGGTCGTCCAGATGGTCCTCCGGATGGTCATTCCACTGTTCGGCCGTTCAATCAATTTGCATATTACGCTTTTATTATATAGGTTATTTGTAGAAACGTAAGAGGAAAACCCATAACCTCAGTAAGTCTAACACCCTTGGCATCCACTCCCGTACATATTCTCCAGGTGTCTCCTGATATAGCAGCAAAGTGTTACAATTGGTTCAGTGTGGAAATGATTTCTTCTTGGGTAATAGGAGATTCCTGTCCCTGGAGCATGCTGGGTATTGACCCTACTTATAGGGCTAGTCACTAGTAACAAGGCATGGTTGTGGCGAGCCTTGAGGAGAGTGAGCATCCCTGTTAAGGTATCTGCTCCCAAATAAGCTTATCATGAGGTTTTCAAGCAAAGGAAGGCTTGTCTCTTCTGATATAAGGGCAAGATCCTTCTACTGGGCAGGGAAGCTCGAGGTGAGCTGGGGGGTTGGGGGTGGAGGTTCTCAAGATTGTTAATTTTATCAAAATCTAATCAGATATTCTCATTTCAAGTTTCAGATTTTCATTCTTTCCCAGTCAATAACCTCAACTTTAACATAAGAAACTTGGCCACACGGTGAATTTCCCAATCATAATTTGACAACCCACACAATTAAATTTTGTATCTGATTTCAGCAACATCAGGCCTGTGGCTACTGACATTCTATAGTCACACCATGAGGTAAGCTATATTAAAGGGCCCAAGCTTGTCATTTTCTCCCTGTAATACTCAAGTATACACAGCAACGCCCACCCAAGTCTCCGTCTTCGTAGTCATCATTACTGCCGTAACAGTCAAGCCCAGCAGTTGCTTGGGGTTCTGAGGCATTTATTTCCATTGGCATTGCATCACAGTTAACCACAGTTGATGGCTTGATTAGCTGTGATGCTGATGCATACCACAGACTACCCGCACCCCATTTCCCATTGGCAAGGAGCTGAGCACTGCACTTAAACCCAGACTAATCCCAAAACACCATCTGTGTGGGGTGGGGGGAACAGGGAGTCTATCTTCTGGGACCACCCCTCACACCACTTCTAGTCAGTCAGGGTCCAGGTGGGAGATAGAAACTGTATAACATGGGAGGTTAGCAAGAAGAACCATTTACAGGGAGTCTGTACAGATAGGTAAAGAATAGTCTAGTGCGGAGGAAGAGTAACAAAGGAAGAACAAACTTGGAAGGCTGACTCCTTCCCCAGGTTGAGATTCACATCCTTCCAGAGAACGAGGCTGCAGCCCACTGCATGATGGAGAAGCGCTTCAGGTGCCCAGGGAGTTGCTGGTCCAAAGTGGGTGGAGGGGAGGTTGCTGGTCAGGAAGCCTCCCACTGGGAGCCTCAGGCAGAGCACTGGGCTGGGGGCTGGCAATGAAACTTGTGGGAGGCCCGGGCAGTGTGGTTTGGTAGTTGAGCGTAGACCAATGAACCAGGAGGTCAGGGTTCAATTCCAGGTCAGAACACATGCCTGGTTTGCAGGCTAGATCCCCGGTGAAGGGTATGCAAGAGGCAGCCAATCAATGATTCTCTCTCATCATTGATGTTTCTCTCCCTCTCCCTTCCTCTCTCTGAAATCAATAGAAATATATATATATATATATATATATTTAAAAATTACGGGAGGATAAAGCCACTCAGAGTCCTTTAACATATTCCACAGGTGACCCTGGGGCAAGCAGAATAGGAGCGCACTGCAAAGAGAAAGACTCCCCTTTCTTCCTGTGGTGCCCCTCCAGCACCAGCTAACAATGCTTAGCATGTGCCCAGTGGCAAAGGAGAAATGTCTACAGTGTCTAGCTCCATTATCAAGGCAACGAGGCTGGATTTGGAGCTGAGAGGCAGTACACTGGTAACTGTCTAACTTCATCACTCCCCATTGCACCTCCTTTTCCTTCAACCAGCTCCCCAGCTGTCCGGGGCTCTTTACCTGGAACAGTACCCTAAACCCTCATTCCGGTGGAGCTGAGCCCCAGGCGGTGAGTGCCGCCTGAGGAGTGCCACTAGAGCTGCCCGTTATCCTTTATTCCGGGCATGGTAGTCCTAAGACAGACCCCTGGGGAAGCCCTGCACATGTGCCATCCATATGTCTCTGAATATTCCTTAGGCAGCTTCAGCAATCATTCCAGCCTACCTTGGGCTGTGCTGTTGTCACTCATTCTTGCCCATTTGCCTGGTAGTGACTTCTGAGGCCACAATGGCCAGGCTCTCAACATCCAAATTCAATAGACTTGCGTTTGTCCTTCAGGCACAAAAACCTCCAGTTAGCAGAACCCAGATTCAGGTGGGACAGGAAACGCTGTGTGAGTGAGTTATCATATAATCATTAAGCAAAGTTATAGAGAAAACAGAGGCACAGACACCTCACAAGGTGCACAGTTAAAAACAGCACAACTGAAATTCAAAACCAGACCTGACTCCAAAGTCCGTGCTGTTTCCAATAAACCATGGTGCCTCCCTACCATCTGCCAAGCTGCTATGAGGTACTGGGATGAAGTGTCGCACCTCAAGCAACCAGTGCTCTCTCAGCATCTAAGAGAATCGCCCACATCTCACAGACACACCCCGAGTTGTGCTTAGCTGCTCACAAGATTCCTTGCCCGTTTGTACTGTTTAATTCCCCCAAAGCAGCACCATCTACCCAAGAATGTCCAAAGTGTCTCACCTGTGTAGCTAGTTTCCCTCCCTTATCTCAGAGCTGCACCTTTTCCGAGCTTGAAAATACTACAAGAACCAGCTCCTGGGTCCAGACCACACTTCCTACCCTGTGGGCAGGGGACAGAGTTGGGCTCAGGTGTGGTCTTGCCGGAAAAAAAAAAGAAAAAGGCGTAAAGGCGTAACTGGTGGGGAGGAACTCAAGCTTCTGGAGAGGAACAGCTGACCTTTAAGGCGCCTCCGAGCCAGAGCTCGGCTGTTTAGTTAAAGGAGCAGCAGCTGTGAAGGAGCTCAGCCCTTCAGGTGGTTACAGGTCACTAACGCCTCTGCTTTGAGAGGTGGCGGGGTATGGCTAACAGCCTTGAAATGGCTGGATTTTATGAAGATGCTTCCTCCAGGGCACACGAGGGGAGCAGGAGAAGCACATGGCTGGGATTTGGGGGAAATACTAACTAGTACGTACAGTAAATACAGAGTAGTTCCCCCCCCCCCCTAAGAAGCCCCTGGCCATAATCTAATAAGGAAAGAAATGACCATGATATAATTACTCTCCTTGAAGCTGAAACTTCATAATAATATTACTTTCATTTGTACAGGTCACTCCCAAGATGTGGGTTTTAGACATGATCTAATTTGTACAGCTCAAGTGCTCAGTCCGGCCATTACTCATCCACTCCCTTCACTTCACCAGAGGCAGAACCCCCTTTGGGAAATGGGAAATGAGGAAAAGTGCCCTAGGCTGCTGCCACCCAACAGGGTGCCATTCCCCCCACCCCCTCTCCCTCCACACTCCACCAAGCTCCAGAGCCCCAGTCTCCTTCTACTCGCCTTCACCTCCTTCTGAAACTCACTTCCTGTGTCTCAGGCGCTTCAAGCCAGGATGTCCAATGGTAAATCTGACTCACAAATCAGTGCACGTGTGAGGAGGCAAGTAAGCAGCCTACCACTATTTCAGTACATTTTTCAGTAAAACACAGCTTTCACCTTTTGTCGAGTGAGACTAGGTGCAATTATTTCACTTCTATTTTTAACAAGGACCAAAAGAGTGAATGAGACGCTGTGTGATCTAGAGGGGCCTGCCCCGCCCACCTCCCCTTCCTAGAGAAACAGCCCCAACAGCTGGTGGGGAACTGGGTGATGCGCTGCCTTTCCCCTCCCCCATCCACCCCTGACCACCCCTTCATGCCTGCGTGGTACTGCGCTCGCTATCTCTTGTGGCTTACCCTCCCAACCCTGGTAAAAAAGTCCCTTTATTTAACTCTCCTCCAGTTATCCTAATTTGTACGTCATCCATGTCTTCCCAGGGCCCTGACTGGTACATGACCAAAGCGATGTTATTCTTCGATCCTCTGATATTAGTCTGCCATGCTGTGAAGCTGCACCATGGATCTCTTTTTGTTTGCAGCTTTTGTTCCCAAGTGCCTATCACAGTGTTATAGGAAATGCATAGCAACTGTATGTGGAATGCGTGACAAAGCTAAGTGATACTTGAGAGACGACCAGTCCACTGAGAACTACATGCAGTTGGAGGCCATGAAGTTCAAGTCTCGAGCACGTTCCCATGCACAACCCTCTCTGGGGAATGCAGCCAGTCACTGCAAACCCCACGCCACTCTCAGGTTAAAAGCGTTCTCTTTACCCTAGTGTTAGTTGGAGAACTTTCAGCCATAGCCATATTTAGTCATATTTGGGGAGGGGGCGTGTCAGGCAGGGCAAAGGCAAAAAAGAAAAAAAATAACGTATATGTACTTAACCTAGCTGAGATCAGCTTAACTCCTAACATGCTTGTCTGGGAAAGCCGCAGGCAGAGGTCACATGACAAACAAAACAAACAAAACCCCTTCCCTTCACTTGGGTGGACACTGGCTGCTTTCATTCATCTCAATCCTAGAATCATCCTGTCAAGTCAAGGCTCAGTCACACTGCAGAGCCCTAAGTGGCTGCAAGGCCACTGCCAAGGGGACATTCAGTCTCTTCTAATCACTGCAAGCCACAGCTGTCTTTTTTTTTTTAAGCATGTTTCCTTTATCAAGATAAGATAAATTCACAGACAAAAGGAAATCCACAGATAGCCCAGAGCGGGAGGAGAAGATAAGAGTGAATTGCCCAATTTAAAACAGGAAGGAACGTGGGCAGAGGAGAAAGTTTCCCTGACCTCAGAAGCTGAGCCAGATTCCCAGTACCCTGAGCAGCTGCTCTGGACCCAAAACCCTGGCACAATATGTTCTGCTCACACCTTCTGAGGAAGCCAGAAAAGGCAGAGAAAAAAGGCAGAAAAGACTCGTGAAAATAAGAAGCAAAGAGGAAAGGATGTAGAGACTGGTTAAAAATAAAACGTATCAGATGAGAATTAAGTCCTGAGAATGTTATCTCTCTCCACAGGAGGGTGGAAAAAAAATAGGCATGTCATGCAGAACGCAGGCCACAGGATGAATAAGCATAAAAATAGGAGGAAATGACCAAGCAAACGTGCCAGCAGGCAGGGGAAGGGCCTTGCTTGAGGTGCTAACTTTTCAGGATGAGGCAGATAACCATGGGGAAAGAGACCTTCCCCCTCTATACATTTTTCAAACTCTTTGCTTTTGGTTTTCCAAGTGCATTTATTATCTTTTTTTTTTTTTTTTTTAAGAAAATAAGGCTCTTTGGAAAAGATTCTTGGGAATTCCTACTTCCCAGCATTTTTATAGCAGGTAACCTGGGCCCAATGAATGCTTCAGAATGCAGAAAGTGAGCAACTAATTCTGTTCCCTTCATCCTTGCCAGGCAGCTGCCCACTCCTAACCACCCCTCCCCCGCCCCCCCCCCAACCCCTGCCACCACAACAGCTCTTCTGAGATCTGACCTGAGTTTGGGCTGCTCCCAAAGCTCCCTTCCAAACAGGCCCACCACACCCAGACCCTGTGTTAACTCCCATTCCCCTGGAAGCTCCCCAGTGATAAATGTTCCTTTCATTCCTTAGTCCCAAGTCAACTTCTACATCTACATCCACCAGACATCCATCATAAGGGGTATACCATTTTCCCCTAAATAGCCACAAAAAAAAAAAACAACCCACAAAGACTACTTGTTAAATTAATTTCTAACAACCCAGTGTTTATCTGCTTCAAAAATAATGAATTTCTCTCCACAACTCCTTAAATCTGTATGTAAAATTGTGACAATAAAACACAACAACTCTGAGATGTTTTTCTCATTTTAAAAAATGAATCATAAAATGGTCTTCATAAATTTTCTGAAAAATTTCAGCATTCAAGAGCATGAGCGGCAACTATTTCCAAAAAAAGCTGCCTTTTCTAAGTCCTAAGTTTATCAAAGGTCAAACAAACAGGATTCAAGAAAGAAATCTGATGCTTTTTCAACTCTAAGTCTTTCATAGTATTTAAGCAAAAGCGCTGTGTTTTAAAGAAATTAAAATGACATCCTTCTACAAGCCACTTTAAAAAGATTAGGTAGTGATCACTCAAGTGCCTTTGAGAATTAAACAATGTTTCTAAATCTCCTCTCAACTCAGAGGTGATAAAAGTATTCCCTGAGATCCCATGTCCTTGCTCAGTCTCTTCTTTTAGTTTCCATGTATCACATACAAGCATTTGTCAGTAACAGAACTCCACTGACAGCTCTACTTCAAGCCCAAGCTGGAATGTTAGATTTATCAGGAACAGAAAGAAATGTTTCCTTTCCTCCCCCTCAGAGCGCATCCGATACCATAGTAATTAACCTAGTTATTAATAACAGGAAAGGGGCAAAGGGAGGGCCAAATATTGTAGTCTTGTCATTTGGGCAGCTTTGCCAGGAAACTGCAGTTCAATACTCCCCAAGGGGCCCCTGGTCTATTCCCCAGGGATCTCTGGAGGTGGAAGGAAGGACTGGGCAGGGAGAGAATAGACACACATGCCTAATAAAGTCTGGGTGAAAGAGGGAAGGTACTTGTTTGTTTTCAGTCACACCTGGGAACAGCTCATTGGCCAGAGTAGGTGTATGAGTGTGGTGTCCAGGGGGGAGGTTGGGATATTTAATCTCCTAAACAAAGGAGTTCATTCTCTTTCACGCTTGGCCCATTTGGTTGCTCTTGGTTGTGCTGTCATGCTCCTTTGTTTGCCCCACACACAATGGACAATGGACTTCAAGCAGCCTGAGGCTAAGCCAGACCCATTTCCAACATGGAGTGGAAACTCTGGCCTCTGGCTTTTCTTTTAGCTCTACTGAATCCCCAGCTGCACTTCTTCCAAGACTGGATTAGGGAAATGGGCCTTTGGAAACCCAGAGATGTGATTCCACACAAATAAAAGTCACTTATCCTCTTGTGCCAGTCTCAGAAAATCCTTTTCTCAAGATATTGTAAGGAACCCACCCCCAGCACTCAGCAGGGAAAGGAATACCCCACTTCCACCAATAACACATCGACATAAGGGCATAAGGGTGGCAGCTTATACATTGTCTAAATGTCCCAATGCACTGCGGCCCACTGGGAGGTCTCCAAATTGCACCCAGGAAACCCAAATCTGTTTTCACTTCCAGATGGCCCACACTGCTGAACTGTGCATCATCGGTGACAGCACACCCCATACGCTCAAGCCCAGCATTAGTCAGAGGGGCCAATGTTGGACATATACCCAAAGTTCCTCCACAGTCCTGTTATGCGGGCAGGAAAGAACCTGTTGCAAAGTCGAGAGAGAATTCAAATATGAACTTGGTATTTTCTGTTCATGTGGTTTATATTGAAAACTTGACATTCCTTTAGGATGTTTGGCATGAGACCCTTGTTGATAATCAAAATCTATAATAATAAAAGCGTAATATGCTAATTAGACTGGACAGCTGAACGACCTTCCGGACGTCATTCCAGATGTCTTCCGGATGAAGCCATGGTGGTGGGGGCTGAGGCAGAGGTGGTTAGGGGAGATTAGGCAGGCAGGCAAGCAGTTAGGGGTGATCAGGCAGGGAAACAGAGAGGTTAGGGGCAATGAGGCAGGCAGGCAGAGTGGTTAGGGGTGATCAAGCAGGCAAGCAGGCGAGCGGTTAGGAGCCAACCATCCTGGATTATGAGAGGGTGCAGGCCAGGCTGAGGGACACCCCCCCATGCACAAATTTTGTGCACCAGGCCTCTAGTATTATATAAAAATATCAAGTAACAATCATTTATTTAAAGCTCCCTCTCTGCCAATTCCATTCATTCCCACTCTTTTGTTTGGCATCTCTTCTGCAGGTAGGAGACAGCAAAGGCAATACTGGGGAAGTTGGAAGTCTTGAGTCAATCCTGATGTGTTACCTCATCACTGTGTAACCTTTGACAAGCCACTCAGAGTACACTTCCTTATCTGTAAAGAGGAAGAACTGTCTCAGAGGCTGCAAAGAATGACTTGTAGAACAGCCATGGCATACAGGTATTCTCTGAGTGCTTAAACCAATTGTTTTATATCATGAGTGTTTAGCTACTGAACTTGGCCTTGTAAATATAAAGGAGACAGGCCATGCTAATCCAGTCTCTCAAAGGGCCTACACTGCCAACACGGTGAAACAGCAGCATATTAAAAAAAAAAAAAAAAAAAAAAAATCACATTTCGACAGATTGAGTCTAAAAGTACATTGGGTCTTTAATATAAAGGAGCATATATTATCCAACAGAGTTCAACTATAGCTAGCTTCACTTTGAAAAATAACTATTTATTTCCACTGTTTTGACAATAGTCTCTAACCAACTAGCTATTCAGTATTCTTGTAATGCCACTTAAAAGATTCAAGACTGAAACTCAATTTTGTACTATTTTCATTTTAAATAACTTTACTAAGAACATTCCTTGTGCTTGTCCTCATAGTTATCAACATAAAAGTACCTGACATGTCCAAAATCCCATTTTACACAAACTGCTGACCCAGCATGGCATTTCTCATCATTGCTTTCTGAAACACAGGAAATTTGAAGAGCTAATGGCCAAAGTAAATTAGGATGACCCAGCCTCTAAAAAATCCGAGTTATTTAAAGAAGGAAAAACAAAATCATGTCTGAATGGATAATTCATGATTCAGACAGCCTAGCATTTAATTGGTATTAACTACTCTACTGAAGATCTATTTAATGCACTCAGTAAGACCTCTTATATGCAAAAAATTGGATATTTGGTTCAAAATTTAATCTCCTGCCAAGGACTCTGCACTATATAGATGATGTAACACTGAGGTAGGCTCTTAATATTTCATTGCCAGGAATATAAAGGAAATTGATCAGATTATTTGCCAAATAATATTGCTTTAGCAAGGCTAAGTCCTCCCCTAAGTGGGCTGTCAGTGAAGCAAAATAGCAGACACTATTATAGCTGTATTTTCCAGGTTAGTCTTCCAGAACTCAAATTCATCCAAGAAAAACTTAGTGCATTAAAAGTTGATTTGATATATAGTTTATTAGTTTATAGGACCTTTGTCTGGAAGGAGTAAGCAAGGCCTAAAAGGTTTGATATTTTGGCAAGTCAAAATATTGAGCAAAATGAAAGATATAAGGCATATTATTAAAACATGGTATTCCTTCAGAATATTCTGTCATTCCCATGACATTAGTAATCATGGAAAAAAATCTTAGTTACAATTTTATAGATTATAAATTCCTAAGAAACAACCTTCTTTCTTTCTCTCTTAATGACATTTTTCAAAATTGTTCCAAAGGAGGAATGTGTCTGCCCTGTCTGAAGCTATTAGTGGAAGTTACCAAAGGGTATAATCCTTCATTCAATTTTCAGCTTCGTAGTGGTCAATGACCTGTTCAAATAGGTAAACAAATATGAAATGACACGATGCCTAAAGCTTTCTAAAACTCTTAGCCTAGATTTATAAGTCAACAATGAGAGATGTATGTACAAAAATTCTAGCGAGTCCTTCTTGCCAAAGATGAAGGAAATTAATCAGACCATTGACGTGCGAAGGTAGGAGAGGGAGTTTCTTCAAAGAGTCCTTGCTGTGTGTCAGGCACTATTTTAGGTGCTGGGAATACGTCCCGTTGATTAAAAACATACAAAAATCCCTGTCTTCTTTGTGCTTACACTCTAGAGCAGTGGTTCTCAACCTTTCTAATGCCGCGATCCTTTAATACAGTTCCTCATGTTGTGGTGACCCCCAACCATAAAATTATTTTCGTTGCTACTTCATAACTGTAATTTTGCTACTGTTAATGAATCGTAATGTAAATATCTGTGTTTTCCGATGGTCTTAGGCTCTACAGCAGCAGTTCTACAGCAGTGGGTTGAGAACCGCTAGCAGGGTCGCCTAAGACCATCGGAAAACACAGATATTTACATGTTGGGGCTCACCACAACATGAGGAACTGTATTAAAGGGTCGCGGCATTAGAAAGGTTGAGAACCACTGCTCTAGAGGAAGGATACAAGATAATAAACATAATAAGTAAGAAAATTACATAGCAAGTTAGAAGGTGATAAGTACTATGAAAAAAAATGAGAGCAGTTGTGAGAATGAAGACATGTCTTAGCTAGAAATTTTCTAAAACCAGAAAAGGAAAAAAATAAGCTTGTTTCTTGCAAAGTCTGAAAATGACCAAAAAAAATATTCCTGGCTCTTTAAAGTTCATGGGATTTCCAAGCAAGTAATTGAATGATTTTTAAAATATGAAAATGGAATTGAAAACTAGGAAGAGTAACTTTCATAGAGCAGACACTCGATGCAAAGTTCTTCAAGGATCGGTGCTTACAGTAGGACCCTCCACAGTTCCAGCAAGTCCCATGATTCTCCACACTGCCAACCGCAGTGGATCTGGAGAGTCCAGTCTGTTGAAAAAGGCAATTCGGGACAGAAACCGTGAAAGAACTCAAACAGCTTTTCAGGACATTTGTTTTATTTCCATTTCCTTTTTTTAAATACAGCACCCTATTTCTAAAAATTATTTTATTTTGTTAAAGAAGGGTGAGCTCATTTAAAAGGAAACTGAAGAATGAGAATGTCCACATTTCTAACTCTATCTCGCACTCAAAATGTTCAAATGCACACACATTTGTTGTATATCTGTACACCCAGATCTTTCAACACCAGTATCAGAGGTTGCTGACTCTAAACTACCAGGTACATTGTTCCCCCTTTGCTTTAAATTCAAATTCCATTTTAACAAAGCAAGTAAACAATTAATGTCTAGTTTTTGCCTCTGAGGAACTAGGTTCCCCAAGTAAGAAGTGAAAATAGAAAACACCTGGTGTTGCCATTTTTTATCAGAAAGTCATATGTTCAGTAAAATGGGGCAGAGGTCAAAAGTCCAGGTTGTAGGACAAGGAAAAAGGAATATCTACCCACAGGACACTTATAAATGGGTGACTGAGACAGCAGCCCTTTCTAGAGATAAGAATGTCATTAGGTTGAGATAATTCTACAGAAACACCAACAGCCCTGGGTTAAAAACATCTGGAAATAGTTCAGATGGCACAGATTCCTGTTTCTTGCTGTCAAAGGCTTCAAAGATGCCTCTCTGTGGCACCTGTCACCATTTTGTCTTCGTTGTAAGCCTCCTCCTTTCAAATCAGGAAGTGTACATAAAGTGCAAATAAGATTTAGTCCCTCGCCCATGCTTCTGGGCTCTTGTTTAACAGACAGTATTACCAAAGCTATCAGTTAAACCGCTGGCAAAAGAGGTCGTCTGCAGGTGTTTTCCGAGTTAGACAATGAGTTCATCTGGCAAAGAGAGTGTCTGAAGATGGATGCAGTCTTGGCAAGAAAACACAAAGTACCATTGGCAAGACAGGGATGTAAATGATGCAAGCAGGAGGGGGTTGCACATCACCAATTCACTGAAGAGGCCTTCTTTGGGTCTCAACTCTTAAAGAGAATTCAGGAACCATTGCTAAAATGAATGAGGCCAGCGGATTTCAGAGCACACAGTCAGTCTTCAGTGAGGGAAGAATCTGTTTTCCCTGGATTAGGGACAGAAAAGAAAATGAAGAGAGTAAGGAGTCAGATCTGATGAGTTTAATATCACAAATGTCACCCAAAAAGCTCTAGTAAATACCTCCCATCTTACACAACAAAATTGAGCAGAGTGCCTCCTGACAGAGTTTAGCAAAATGTGTTTTCTTAGTTGTTTGATAGGCATATAGTCCAAATGGGTCATGAGTTAGGCAATATTATGTATGCCTTTACTGCAGGATTTCTTAGATTACTTTTTCTTGGTTAATATGCCAATAAGGACTGTGACTCTTCAAGAGAGGAATATGATATGTAACATTTCCCATATTGTAGGGCCCAAGAATTTACCTTCTCATAAACTACCTTGGCAAGACTAGCAGGATTAGTGTTTCTGTAAAATGTATTTGGGAAAATGCTGTACTGAGGGGACAGGGGTGTTCTGAAGTCATATTCAGTTTATATCACATGAACCCAGTTTCCGTATTGGGAGTCACAGTCTCACACCAATAAATGAATCATTCTAGCTGGGTTCCATCATGTTTCCTTTGCAATGTGACAAAATTATGGGCAACATTTAATGTTATGTTGGATGGGTGAACATTAATAATAAAAAGTTAACAATTTCCCATCAATTATAACCTCTCATGCAAAAGTAGGCATTCACAAAGGATGTCCTTTGCATTTTTCTGATTTTTCCAGCAGAGCTAAGGCTAGGGTTTCAGGATTAAGCCCATCAAGATGTCATTATATATGAAGCTAAGGCACAGCTGAGAATGAACAGAGTAGATGAGAATATATTTTTAAAAATTAAATAAAAGTCAAGGATTGACTTGATCAAAAGTCACAGAAAATTATCAAACACATACTAGTTAAATTCCTGAATTTCTTTTTGGCTTCTGCTCTTTCATCAGCATCAAAGTACCAAACAGTCATAGCGTATCTGTGAAAGATAAGCAGATATAAGAAAAGAGATTTAAAAATACTACCAAAAAATAAAAATGCATACTACAATCTCCCTTCAGAGTCATTCATAAAGCCAACATTTAAAATGTCCCTTATTTTTAGAAATCCATTCCAATTTTAATTTAAAATACACTTCTCTGGTTTCAATTCTATTTAAATGTAATAAAACGTGTAAGGAATTCCAAGTATGCACCAGGCATCAATGTGGGCAATGGGAGTTCCAATGATCATGTGAATATATCTGCTTCTTCCTCAAGGAACTCAGCCCCTAGTGGGGAGACAGGCAATTTAACAAATACTGTAACAGGCCGTGCAATGATCTACACAGAAAGGACTAGAAGGGAATCATTCTGCTAAAGACTGGGAGACCCAACTTGGTGGGGAGAGCACAGAGAAGAGGAAGTGACCTCTGAGTGAAGCTTTGAAGAATAACTTACTTAAATGACAGGACACCTAAAACTCTCGGCTGTCTTTCTTTAGTTTTGGACACCGAGGCAAAGATGCAATGGAATAATGATGCCCTCAAGCTATCTACTGTATTCTCATTAATAAGCTTTATCCCATCTATGGGCTAGGCTGGAATAGGAGTTACTTTATGCGTGAGTTTTCAAAGTTCCATTTTATAACTATTATTAGCTACTCAAATTTCTATAGCACTTGATTTTCTTCAATGGCTTCCCATCAATGTTCGCTAATGTTTCCTATGACTCCGGCCATCAAGGGATTGTGGAATAACAAGGGAATTCTGGCACAAACCACAGGGTCCAATTATTATACCCATTAAGCAAGCCACAAGCAGGCTTTGGTGGTAGAATTAGTTACCTGCTCACCTAAGACACATTCCACTTTGACATTTAATATGTGACTCTGTGTGGGACTCAGATCTGTGACTTCTGGAGGGGGACACATAAATCTTAAGAACTTTACATGTGTGAACTTAATTCAATGAATTTAATTTAATTAGGCTTGTTAAGGTTTAGTCAATATCCTTCTACCCATGTTCTCACCCCTCGCCCAGATCTGCTATTCCCAATTCAAGCTGTAACCCACAGCACTCTAGTACTGCCTGATTTACAGCATTGACCATAAAACAACAGCAAATGAAAGGCAGAATCCAAAATTAATATTGTATCAAGAGTTTCTAGATTAATACTAAACAATACTAAGTTGTTCAGTTACTCTGAAAATCTTCCCATGTATGATCTAAGGACATGATTATTTTAATATTTTATATCCAATTGTTGGGATCTGATTGGTACAGTGAGCCCAAACCAACTTTATGCTAAGAAAAGGATAATAAAAGAATAGAAGTCAAAACAAATTCCTCTTTCTTTCCACAAGATTCTTTCTCTGCTTTTAACTGGCAACTCATAAACTCATCCAGAGTTGACCAGACAGAATTCCTGGTGTGTGACAGCCAACATTCTTGGGGAGCAGTTCAACATTAGGTTTTTGAAAGGAGTGGGGAAGAAAGGACAGAAGAGAAAAATACTCTGGGAAATTTAGAATCCAATACGCTCACCTAATGGAAAACAGTTTGTTAATAATTCAAACCGGCGATAGGTTTTGCATACTAAAGAATCCAAAGCGCCCTAGCTGGTTTGGCTCAGTGGATAGAGCCTGCGGACTGAAGGGCACACGCTCAGCTCAGATTGCGGGCTCGATCCCCAGTGGGTGGCGTGCAGGAGGCAGCCAATCAATGATTCTCTCTCATCAATGATGTTTCTATCTCTCTCTCCTTCTCCCTTCCTCTCTGAAATCAATAAAAATATTTTTTAAAAAGACTAAAGCTTCCACTTTAAGAAAAATTAAAATGGACTCCAAAGAGATTTGCTATCAACTTTGGGGTGTGGTTACTCCCTCATCTGCATAAGATACAAGTTTAGAGAATTCTCCAGGAACTGGTGTTTGTACAAGAAACTACTCATGAGGACTCGAGGCCCTGGCTGTTACCTGGTTGCATAGGAAGGCTGGACTTCATGTGGGTTCCTGCGGTCTGACCAGAAGAACAAGAGTCTGTCAAAAATGGGCTCCACATCTGCTACGAATGACTTCCCTTCTGGAAATATCCGCAGGACCCCACCATGTAGCTAAGGGCCACAAAGAAGGTAGATTATTTTCTGGCCTCATACATAGTTAATTAACAATGATATTTAAGACTTGTTTAAAAACAAAGCCATCTTCCAATCTCCACTCTAAGAATATATGACTCCTACATTTTTAATTCAGTCTCATACTTTGTATTAAAGTTTATTTCAAACTTGGCTAGAGCTATTTCCTTATTGACCTCATGCCAAAGGAAGCCTTCCCACCCCCCATTCATGAAGCCCATGGACACAAAATGGAGTTCTATTAGGTCCAATCATACAAATCACTAATATGCGACAGATTTTGACCTACAAAAAAACCCCAGCAATTTTGTATGGTTCAATCTAATTTTAATAGCTTCCTAGGATAGTCATCCCACATAATAATTATTCCCCTTCAATTAGAATTTACAGCTTTCCTCTGAACTCCACTAGCTCCTATATGACTCTGTTAGTTGGAAGTGACATGCTTTTCTTTCTGAACTCTCAGATCACCTTATCTGTACCTTTTATTACATGTGTCTCTCTTTTCATTGAATTGCTTTTCCATGCTACATGTATGCCCAATCTGTCCTACTAGAATAACCATAGCAGGGTAGAATGCAGGCCTCATACATCAGTGTTTCCCACAACACAATGCCTGGCACACAGGCACTCCACTATTTGCTGAATGGTTTTATATTTCACCATTTATTTTCACTGACCTGACAACTTCACTTGCTTGCCTGTAATACCACCTTTCAAATTTTTAAAGGACAATCAAGGGATGAATTCTAATCATGATTCCCAACAGGGAGACGAGATGAGCCTTGCCACTGATCCACTGGCTTCCCAGGTTTAGTTTCTCTGACTCCAGATAAAATGTCCTAGCCCGGCGACAGCCGGCAGCTGCCCCAATGAACAGGACATGGAGATGCAGAAGTTTCAAAAGCCAAACAGGCTTAAAAAGTTCTGACTTCTCAGACTCCTAAATCATCCCCAACGTTCAGAAGGCATACACATTCCAGACAAAGGTTTGTACGTGTGGGACCAGACTTCGTATCTCTATCTATCTATATGTTCAGAAATACAAAAATAAACCATAAAGGCTTTGGCATTCACAAACCACAGTAAGCCGTGGCAGGCAGCCACCAGTCAGATGTATCACCCCAAGAGAGGACTGTGTGGGAAGCCTCGCTTGGGGAGGTTATATCCCACAGCTCTATTTTTGTGGAATTCTCTCAATGTTGCTGCTAGAAGAAAAAAGTGTACATCTTATTCTGCACTGAGAGTCCCATCAGCTCTGGACTACACTAAAAACATCGATCCCTAAAATAACAAATCACCTTCTCTTCATCAACCACTCCTTCCATATCCTAATAATGACTCTACCTACCCCTGTAAAATTAACTTGATATCCATTATTTTCATCTCAACTTTAGTACCATGAGGTGTGGGAGGGGGTTGAAAAAGAAAAGATGCATCTGTGGGAATTATGAACTCCAAACTCTCCTCTAAGTCATCTGCCGTCTTTTCCTTTAGTTTCTAACCCCACACTCTATTCCCATTATTCCAAGTACCTTGGAATCCCAATTCTTGTTCAGATAGTAGATGCAGGTGATGCAGCGGCCGTCACCGTTGGGGTTGTCTACATGTCGAACATAACCTGTTCCATTCCCTGGGTAGCAAGCCACCATTGCCTACGAAGAAACCCCGAGAAAGATGGTTAACAAAGCTGAGACAATCTTCTCCCACTAGTGAACAGTTGAGTAACACGTTCTCCTTGGGTACTATGTGACATCTATAGGTGTCTGCTGGCTTCTTCATTGCATAAATTTGGACTTTTCAGCATACAAGATTTAAAGGCCAAGTCATCCCTATGGCTCAGCCCAGTAGAAAGTGGTTCAACAATATTTCCATGGTTGTAGAATGTAACCCATATACATCTCAGGAGGATGCCCACCTTTCTTCAACCCTCCTTTTTAAAATAGCAGTTTCCCCCCCTAGACCCACAAAATCGGAATCCCTAGGTATGGAATGTAGGGATTATGCCTGCTTAACAAGTATTTACAAATATCTTGGAGGAAAGGGTCAGGCTTGCTCAGTAAGGTGCTTAGGACAAAAGGAAAAGGGAAGGGTCGATGGGAAGCTTGTCCTAACTTGTTAGCATAGAACCAGGTGGCCTGATTCCTAGAAAAAGCCACAGACACCCAGCTTATGTTTCTCAATGTCTGTCTTCTTTCTACTGATCATTATCAAATCAGATGATAACCTTAAGTTCTCTTCCTTTTCCCAAGGGCTTCCTGTGTCAGCCAAGTGTGGGAATAAAGCAGAAAGTCATACTAAAAACTTTACTGAAAGTTACTATTAAGTTACTATAAATTCTCCTGAGAATTACTGTTAAGAGGGTAACAAACCTCTAATTGTTCTATGGAGAAATTATAGCGAGGAGTAGAAAAACATAGGCAAAGTGCAAAAAGCTAGTTCTTTTCACAGACACTGACATATTTCTAAAATATTTTATAGAGATGAGATATATACAGGGAAGATACTGGAACTGGCAACGTAAGATGAGAAAAGGGATATTTTTCCTGTTTCGGTCACTGATGTATTTTTAGTGCCTACAACAGTGCCTGATACATAGAGGTGTCTGTTTAAAATCTGGTATAAATAAATGAATGAATTAGTGAATGACTCTTTCCTCCAAAGCGTATGTTGGCATTTTACCTAAATCATTATAGATTTCTGTCATTTTTAAAACCTATCTTCCAATATACATGTAGCAATCCAGTTCATACTTTCTCTTATAAATGGCAGGATTGTTATATTGGTAAAATAATCTGTTGGATAGAGGCCCAAACTAATGCGCTGGTGCACTTAATGAATCAGCTTCAATGCCGTGGGTGCCAAGTCACTGCCAGTGGTAACACAAAGGCATGAACTAGGCATGTAGCTTTAAAGACGTCGCACACATTGCATACCTACTTAATACAAAGCCATACCTCTGGGACAATAATAAGTCTGAAGGTAACTTGGCTTTATGGTGCTCTTAAAGCTTAAGTCACCATATCTATCAAACTTTATATCCCTACGCAGCTAGCAATCCCATACCCTACCCTTTGAACATCCAAAAGGTCAATGCAATGTCATCTTAGAGATAAAGTTAGGCTGTCAGCTTGAACATCTTTCAGAAGGTGAAATGTTGAGGCTACTGCCATCAAGATTTAACAAATGATGGTACCACCAAGCAAAGAATGGCTTGGGGGAAAGGTGGCAGGCAGCAAACAGAAACGATGGGCCTCGCTGGGGAAGGAGAGATAAATGGAGTCACCAATAATGACTGGGGAATTACCCATCCCTAGAAGCAGCTATTAGGATTAGAAGAGCCACCACTGAGCCAAAAATGAAAGTCATTTAAGCTACAAATAATTATAAGCTGCGTTCCCTACCATCTCAGCATCTCCCACTGTGAAGCCCTGAAAAGAAAAAGTGCTCCATCAATGCTACGTAAACTTATATTCTCAAACAGCTCAACTCCAGGGAAAAGGTCAATTGTCTGGATGCCTACCACCTAGTTCACACTAGTTGCAACTATTTGTGTGATCCCAGGCTTGGTTTCTTTTCCATAAAGAGGGGCTTGAGTTACATGCCTCTGACAGTCCAAGAAGATCTAAGACTAAATCTAAGCATCAGCCCCCCAAAAGCAAGAGAGAGTTCTTCAGGGCATTGTGAAGTGCACATCTATCTCAGGGCCCAACTTAGACTCAAATATTGAAAAATTAGATACAAACTCACAAAAGCACATCCTTTACGAATTGCTGCATCTGAAAAACACACACAGAGAAAGAGCGAGCACATTCCAGGGGCCTTACCAGTTGGACAAAACCTCTAAGTGTCAGCAAAGTATCTGATTGCTCAAGCGAGAGGAACAGAGAGAATTCTCTGGCCAGAGTGAATCTTCACCCTTTCTCCTGGTTCCTGCAGCCACCATATCAAGTTCGAAACAATGGAAGGAAATCACTGTGGCCCTCAGTGGGCCTGTTAAAACTTCATACAGTCAATTTTATCAGTGTTTTCTGGACAACAGCCATAGGAGATGGGTCTTGGCTTGCGCACATTCCTGGCTATTTGCTGGTCTTTGGCACGGTCTAAAACCAGGAGGCTTAGGATACGTTCTAAAGCAAGGATCACGTCATTAACGAGTCACTCATTTCTGTGCCAATTTGTGCACGGGGCAGGAACAAACCCCGGAAACCGATTGGGTCAACTGAGCTGCTATCTAAACCTCATCAAGCTCGGGAAAGGATTTAGAGTATGTAAAGGAGGAGAATGCTTCAGACCAACAGGCCCAAAGTACTTTAATTATCATGTGACAAATGGGCCACGCAATGACACTGACACAGATCAGGAAGATGTCTCAGTTATTAAAGACTTTGTATTTGCCAAAACTTCCTGACTGGGTTAATATTTGAAATGTCAGTGTCATCTACAAACCCATATACTATATAGTCTTATAGTTCTATTGTTGGATGTGCACCTTAATCCACATATCCCCTTATGCATTTCGCATTTCTTCCTCTGACCCCAGTGTGGACACCCTCCCACCAACCTTACAGGCCTCTCCACAGCTCTGTAGCCAAAGGAAAATTAGCTGAGGGATGAACCCCTCCCAGGCTCCCAGGCTGGGTCCAGACCAAAGAAATGTATTCTAGACACTGTGGCTGTCACGTTCAGGCAGGAAATGTGTATGTATTCTTTCAAGATAGACACAGATATGTAAACTTTAACAGCCAAATACAGGTAACAAAATGTGCTCCCCAAATGCTACACGTGGAAAAGAAAACAGTTGCTCTATTAGAGTTATTGGTAAGCTGACTTCATAAACAACCAGATCGCATCAATCCCAAAGGTAAAGTTGAAAAATGGAAGTCCAGGCTTTCTATTCCAATGCCTAAATAGAGTGTTCTTGATTGAAACCAACTACAGCTTGATTCCACAGATAACCCATTTCAAAAATTGGCGTTGGCAACCTCCACTGTCCTTTCAGCAATGATGATCATTTTAGACTCACGGGTGGCAAGGGGGTATATCTGCTCCACCCCAGCCTCCAGGAAGGCTCACTAGTTCTCCAATAACAAGCAACAACACGGATTTTTATAGAAATGTATTTTACATCACGCATAACTTTGGAGCCAGATTCACTAGTATGACTTGATCTTGAACAAGTTATAATAAAATGGCATTTTACATAAATTTTAGCTCCACACATTGAAATATTAATCAAGTCTCACTTTATTTGCAAAATTTATAATAAATGGGAATCCATTTTTTAAATTGTGTCAAAAAATAGCATAACTTCAAAGCTGTCTGACTGAGTGACCTTTAAACTGGCATTTTGGTCCACTGCCAAATGCTAAGACCCATCTAACTGCTATGCAGAAATACCAGCCAATCTTTGGAAGGATTTGTTTTGAATTATGAATTGGTCTTGAACACAGCAGACATGGAATAAAATGCAATCTAAGTACAAAATAACCTGTACTTAACCTTTTTACATCTCAGTTTTCTCATCTGTAAAATGGGTTTATGGGGCTCGAAGGAGATACTCCTTATGCTGCCTAATGTTTACTATTTTTAAAGCTGATGATATGCATGCTTCTGTTTCCTCAACTGCGGCTTCAGTATGTCTCCTTCAGGGATCTGATCCTACTTAAGGGATTTGTAGTTTCAAATCCAGAGCTGGCAAATTCAAATAGCTTTTGGAGCTTGTGAGTAGCACAAATAATTGAAGCCAATCATGTATATATGTATGTGTCAGAACTCTGGAGTGCATGCTATGCTACCTACACTATGGAATTTACCTTCCTTTGCAATGAGGGCCCAGTATTACAAAATCCTCACATTCTAGGATAGCAGTAGACAACCAAACTGGATTTGTGGGTTAACACTCCTGAATATTTTTATCCCAATTTTTAAATTAGGGCCTCAAAAAAGTACATCAGGCTATATTTGGAGATCACTGTCTGAGTTCTCTTAAGAAATCGAGCCACCCTGCATTAGCTCCTGGGCTATACATGGGCACCTTCCCTGCTCTCTTCTCCAGGTTCAGATATTTGCTGTTCAAAGGCACAGCCTCACCACTCAATGCCATTCACATTCCACATGCCTCCTCCACACCTCCTTCCCCTCAAGTCCTTCCCCCGTGTCCACTGTGGACAAAGAGAAGGGGACCCAGGATCCTTCCCACTCCACCAAAAGGCACTAACTACCTGGAAAATTAGATGTGGAAAGAGTTGAGAAGAAATACACAAGACTATGCACATTCTTTAGCTTGGAAAAACAGCCAAGCAGCTTATCATAGTGGAGAAAGTAATAGCTGAAGTTTTCTGGCCAGAAATGGGTATAACTTATATTCGGGTGACAACAGCCTAGGTGACAAACTTGCCAATGTTTCTAGTCCGTGGGTAGAGGTGCCAAAGGCTATATTCCTGGGGTCATTTTTCTGGGTGGTTTGTGTTCAGCACAATTTTATTTTAACACGTACATTTAAAATGGACAGTAAGCAGGGCAGCCTGTGGTTGTACACTTTATGTCCTATGTTCATAAAGGCACCTGCTGGGGAAGGGGCCTCATTTGGTAATTCACTGTGGGGAGGTGTTGAGAACTGGAACAAAGGCACTGCATGTGCCAGCAGCTGCTCTAAAACTGAAATTTTCTTAGTTTAAAAGAAAACAAGAAATTAAAACATCGTTATGTATTCAAAGTGCTAAGTGAGGGCACCACAGGAAAGGCTGGTGTGGGAGAATAATGGGAAGATCTTTGCAAGTTTTGCTCTCTAAAAACCAAACAGAAAAACTAAAGACGGTGTTGATTAACTGAGGAACTTATATACTGACTAGGGGCCCGGTGCACGAAATTCGTGCACTGGGGAGGGGTCCCTCACCCCAGCCTGCCCCCTCTCACATATTGGGAGCCCTCAGGGAGCAGACCTAAGCTGCAGTCTGGCCTCCCTTTGCGGGAGGCGACCGGGCTGATCAGGGGAAGGCACCAGCCCCATCACCCCGCTGCTGCAGCCACTGCCAGTCACCGCAGCTGCAAAGGTATTTTCATCAACGCTGACTCCAGTCCCTTCACCATGAAAAAATGACAACTTTAAGCATTTTCAAGATCTGTCTTTCATAGGATATGACATTTCTTTTTTTATTTTTATTTTTATCCTCACCTGAAGATATGTTTCCACTGATTTTTTCCCCTTCCCTCTGATCCCAGGCTCAGCCCCTGCCCAAGCCTAAAGCCTCCGCCCCAGGCTTTAGGCTTGGAAAGGGGTTCCCCCACCCCCGCTCCGATCGCAGGCTCGGCCCCTTCCCAAGCCTAAAGCCTCTGCCCAATGGCCAGCTGGGAGTGACCTGGGTGCTGAGGAGGTTCCCAGGACCCAGGTATGTATGCAAATTAACCGCCATCTTTGTTGGGTTAATTTGCATACTCACTCTGATTGGCTGTGGGTGTAGCGGAGGTACGGTCAATTTACATGTTTCTCTATTATTAGGTAAGATATGCATAGCCATGGACACAGACAATAGCGTGGTGAAGGCCTGGGAGGGGTGGGTGCAGGGTTGAGGGGGTCAATGGGAAAAAAGGGGGGGAGCATATGTAGTACTTTCAACAATAAATTTAAAATAACACAAAAGATAAATTAAGCCAAAATGTCATTTTCCATTATTTTCCATTTGGCTGTGACAAGGAGTGAGTGAAGAAAACTCCAGAAATCCTCTGCAAGGGCAGTAACTGAGAGACGGAGGCCTTTCCCTATCCTCCTTGTCCAGGGGTATGTACTCTTCAAGGGGGTATGTACTCTTCACTTAAGTTAAATTACTACAGTACAATCTTCACAAGGCATCATCACAAGCTGATGACAACTGTGCAAAGCTTTCTCCAGGAGTTTCAAGAAAATGTCATTAAACAAAGTTCACATTGCTGTCAGTCGCCTCCTTTATGCAAAGTTAAACAAAACAGTAAGCTCTCAATGTGATGATGAACAACGCATACGCTTCAAAAGTACCTTAGAATTTTTACATGTTCATCCTCACTTCCTCTAGCTTGGCCTAAAGAAATTAGCTGTACATGGAGAAACCAAGATGGTGGCATAGGTAAACACCTAAACTGCTGCCTCGCACAACAATTTCAAAACTACAACTAAAAGACAAAACGGACATCATCCAGAACCACAGGAAGGCTGGCTGAGTGGAAATTCTACAACTAGAAGGAAAGAGAAAAGCACACTGACACTCAAAGGAGCTGCAGGAGGCAGAGGTACTGAGACAAATGCTAGGAGAGGACTGGCAACTGAGTACGCGGCTGGCTTTCTCTATAGGGAGGGAGACAAAAGCTCCTGACTGCTCTGAACTCCAGTTCCAGGCGAGACTCTGGGGACCCAGACTCATTCAGGGTGAAACTGGACTGTCAGGAAAGAGAAAAGCACACTGAGACTCAGAGCAACTGCGGAAGGCATAAGTATTGAGGCGCGCGTGCACGGAGAGGGTGGGCAACTGAGTATGCAGCTGGCTTTCTCAAGCGGGAGGGAGACAAAAGCTCCCGACTGCACTGAACTCCAGTTCCGGGCAAGACTCTGGGGACCCAGACTCATTCGGGGAGAAACTGGACTGTCTAGCAGTGGGCGGAACTCGAGGGCGGCTTTCTCTCAGAGGTGCTTGCAGCAATTACCACGGGACACTGAGACACAGGGGCCTATTAGGGCAGGGCTGACAGGAAACCGAGGCTGCCTGCTCTGCCCTGAGACTCCGCCAAATCCAAGCTGAGCACAGAGGCTCTTGCAAGTCTTGTCTCATAAGGGTGTCTCCAGCACAGAAGTTCTCCCAGCGTAGACACAGCTGATCCTCACAGCCAATTGGCCTGGAGGTTAATTCCTCCCAGTGATACCAACAACAATCAAGGCTTAACCACAACAAGACTGTGCACACAGCCCACGAAGGGGTGCACCAAGAGTGTCCACCTCAGGTAACTGGGGAGGCTGAGCCACTGGGCCCTATAGAACACCTAGCACACAAAGCCACTCTATCAACTCAGGGAAGCAGCGAAAATGCGGAGACAACGAAACAGACCACAAATGAAAGAAATGGAGGGCAGATAAAGAGCTTCAAAGATAAGAAAAAGCTAAAGGAGTTCATCAACACCAAACCAGTATTATATGAAATGCTGAAAGGTATTCCTTAAGAAGAGGAAGAAGAAGAAAAAGGTAAAGATAAAAATTATGAACAACAAATACATATCTATCAACAAGTGAATCTAAAAATCAAATGAATAAAAAATCTGATGAACAGAATAAACTGGTGAATATAATAGAATCAGGGACATAGAAAGGAGTGGACTGACAATTCTTGGGGAGAAAGGGGTATGGGGGGTGCAGGAAAAGACTGGACAAAATCATACACCTATGGATGAGGACAGTGGGTTGGGGGGAATAAGGGCAGAGGGTGGGGTGGGAACCGGGTGGAGGGGAGCTATGGGGGAAAAAAGAGGAACAATTGTAATAATCTGAACAATAAAGATTTATTAAATTAAAAAAAAAGAAATTAGCTGTAGGCAATGTAGGTACTTTAGAGAAAAAAGTAGGGAACTTTGTGCACAGTGTCATTAGCTATCTTAGCATCTTGTTTGTCATCTATCTTGCTAGATGACTTAACAGAGGCCTAGCTATTTCCTCCTAGTGCCTCTAGTTAAAGATTAATGTAACAAAATGAGGAGGGAATAAGAAATATGCTTTTGGGGGGCAACAACATGAGCTGTGTTCAGTCCCCACATTCCCCTTCCCAACGTTTCAGCATCTGACTAGAAGTTTCTGGAAATTGAGAACACCAGTCAAATATCTGGCAGTAAGTACAGCAGCCCCTTGACTAGCATCATTTTGTTTTAACATTGATGAGATGCCGTAGGAACTTAACTCTTGTTTACATTAATTAGCCCATGGTAAAATTGGTTTCATTATATAGTCTCAGAATCTATTGACAACATTGAGGATTTACCGTAATCCTTTCAACAAACCCCGTTACTTATTAAGTACTTTCTACTCTTCTGTTTTCTACACTGAGAACTGCTTCTGCCCTGTCATTTGCCTACCTCCACATTAAAAATGCCTCTGAACCTACATACACACAACACTGCTTGACACACATAATCTCATCTCCAATTCAGAACAATATCATCATGCCCCATTCCTGAATTTTGTTGCAAAGCAGGAACGTCAGTAATTCTGAAAATGAAAAGTAAGATATTGCAACCAACTTCCAGTGGCTCTGGTGAAGTGGGTCTGCCAGCCCCCTGGTCAGGCCAGAGCATCCTGAGCAGGGAATGTATCATCTTTACTTGAAAACCTGTCCCCAGGTAGACCTTCTCATCAGTGCCCTTGTTTAACTCTACTATGAACTGGGTCCTAGAACCAGGGTCATCCAAACAACCATCAACAACTGCCAAGATTCTGGAACTTTCTATGTAGTTCTCCTAGCTCAGTGAAAATAGTGCCATGAGATTCTTACATTAAAGAGCTGGGATCCCACCCTCACCCCCGGAAATGTGCACACATACCCGCAGTCACAGAGGACTCATGGGTCCTTAAAGTCTAACTGCTCTAGATCAAGATTCTATTCCAGGGATCCTGCACAAACTTAAGTAAATCTCCCTTCCCCAAGAAGTCGCTGAAGCGCTCAGAGGCCAGGAATGTAAGAGACTATTGTCATTCCTCCCTGAATTGTGGTTAATTCTTCCTCTTGGAGGGGATTCAGCCAGAGCCCTGCAATTAGGCACAGTAAACAGGCCCGGGAACATCCACACATCAATGCAGGCTGCTTGGGTTTGGAAAGGCAGCCCTTCCCGTGGCGGCCTGGCTCCTAGCCAGCTGGGTGACGGCTGAGTGACAGGGCTACGTGCGCTTCGTGAGGGTGGCAGCCAGCCCACACCCGAGCACACAGCCCGGGACCAGGGAGGAACAAGCATAGGAGAGCATCCCCCCTGCCCCTCCCCCCTGCCACTACCACAGTCACCAGAGAAATGTTTTGAATAAGGGCTTCCTTGCAATTATGAAATCGGTAAAAGCCAGGCTCAGGATTAAGGACATTAGGAGGCATTTAACCACATCCATTCTGATACCCTTCCCCAAATTGGAGCAGCTGCCATTTCCTGAGGACCCATGTAACCAGGTGGCACTTTAGGGTGGTGCTTTACACATATCACCTCATTTAATTTCCTGGTTACAGAGGTGGGGAGTGACGGGGGAGGGGGAGGGGTGAGCAGCAGTCATCTGCATGAGTCACTGCTCATTTCTCAGAAGTCATTAACCCTGGAAGCTATAGGGACCTAGAAGTTATCTTATTTCTATAGAAAAACAAATTCATGAGTAATTCTTAAAGCTATATGGGATAGGGAGTTGCAATATTTAACTTCCTTTGATGTGAGAAGCTGCCCTCTCTGAAAAATAAAACTTGACCTGTAGCTCTCTAAAGGCTCCAAGTGTAATAGAAAAAAAGAATGTTTGTGACTGTCTGGTTGTCAGAATATGGTTGTCTTTAAATTCTCATCTGAAGAAAATCCTGAAATACTTTAGGGAATCTTTGATAAGATTTAGGGAATCTTTAAATACAAATGTTAAGACAAGATTTTATTGATGGGTAATCCACAAAAAATACAGTTACCAATCAAAACATGTCCTGAAAAATGCCTGGAAGCAATATTTTAAAGAGAAACCAGGAAAACACTTTGCCTGCAATTCCCAGTGAATTTTAAGACTATTAACTTGGAACACTGAAACTGCTAGAAAAAATAAAGGTAAAAAAACTTCCTAGAAAACCAAATCTTATGTTTACATTTGCATTTCAGCATTTGGAAGAACATTTCTGCTGAATGAAAGAAATGACACACAGCAAATCAGTTAGAATTAGAACTCATGAAATTCAGTAAGCATATGTACTTACCGAACAAACATTTGTATAGTGCTGTGCTTCCCAAATCTTACCTCATTCAATATTCATGAGGCAGGAACCATTACTGCCTCCACTTTACAGATGAAGAAACTGAGGCAGAAAGAGGTTAAGTAACTTGTCTTTCTGAACTCAGTCAGCCTGGCTGCAGAGTGGGAGGCCTTAATAACCAAGTCATACTCTACCAGGGCAGTTTATCTAATGTCTAACATTAACCAATTCACCCCATTTTTGAGAAAACTAAGATCTTCAGTTCCACTTGAAGTATTTGATTCCCTCTTACCCTGGCCTATCATCCTTTCCATAATGATAGAAAATCACAAAATGCAAAAATATGAAAAATGAGTGTGCTTTCAATTGAGTCTATGAACTAAAAGCTCGGGGAAAGGGAGGAGGGTTGGGAGTATAACAAAAGGAAGGAGCAAAGGAAATTGACTCTGAATCCTGTGGCAAAGCACTAGTTGTCCGAGTTGTCTTTGCTTCAGTTACTCACTGCAGGACGAGCCCGGATCCATCCCACAGTGTACTTTCTGTAGCCCCTGCAGGGCCCATACCTGCTTCACATGCAATTGGTCAAAAGTCAGCTCAAGTCTGAACGGCAGGCTGCTCTGCCCCTGCCAGGTTCGATGGAAGGAAAGCAGTGTCTCCAGGACCTTTCCTTGTTAGCTCAGGTCCACAGCAGGCAAGGATTTCAGACTTGTTTCAAAGTCAGAAGATAAATTACCAATTAAGAAAAAATTTTAAAGTAAATACAAAATCATGCCTCCCTTGAGAAGACACGGGATGGGATAAATTTTCCTCATTCAGGTGCAACACTAGTTTAGGAGACATCTTCGCTCTCTACTCCCACATTAATTAGCATTCACTGAATACAGAACTTGCTAAAATTACGTTAAGTAGAACACAATGGATACAGACCCACTGTGGCTTTCAGGAGGGGTGAGATCCAAAAAACCACTTAAGAGTGGTAGAAAGTCAAAAGATCATCTGAGAGAGATGTATAAAGTATTTGGGGGAGCAGAAGGGGACTGGAAAGTTAGGCATGCCTGCCTCTGAGTCTGGGGAGCAGAAATGGTTAATTTAATTTCCTTCAAGATAGATACAAGCCCCATTTTACAAATATAGAAAATGAGAGTCAGACACAAAAAGTGGCAAAACCAAGAGTTCTGGAGCAATGCCTCACCCTAAGTGATAAAAGGTAAATAGTCAGCTGCACTATTAATCGGGAGGACAGGAGGTGGTGGGTAGAGCAGGGAGCAAGGGGAATTCCTAGGGCAGCTTCTGGCACAGGTTCAGCAGAGCGATTCCTAAAGCTGGCAGGAAACAGTGTTGTAACTGTCCAAATACGAAGGATTACTGTCATGGCAGTCATCCTCCCTGAGGTGTGACTGTTGGTAGAGCCAGCTCTCTTCGGGAATCCAATGAGAGGCAATCAAAGTACCTATTTGCCCTTTCAGATGAAAATGTAGTCTCGCTTTTTTTTTTCTTTTTTAAATATGTTTTTATTGATTTCAGAGAATCAGAAGGGAGAGGGAGAAAGAGAAAGAAACATAAATGATGACAATCATTTTAATCAGCTGCCTCCTGCCCACTCCCTACTGGGGATTGAGCCTACAACCCTCTGACTGGGAATCGAACTGTGACTTCCTGGTTCATGGATAGACACTCAACCTCTGAGCCCCACCAGCTGGGCTTTCCTTTTCTTTCTTTTTTTAATCAAATAATTGTAAAGTGTACAAAGTTCAACATGTAACAAAGTAAAGATGCCAATGGCTAAATACAAACAAAACAGTACAAACTACAGATATAAAGCCATTATGATACAAGCCATTATCAGACATGACTACATATTCCATCCTATAATCTCATAAATCAAAGCTTTTATCTGTCGGGATTCATATGTGACTGCATTCTTTCCAATATGCATTCTTTCCTCTCCTAGGGGTTGTTCAATAATGGCAGGTACATTCCCGCCATAAAGTTCACAGTGTTCTAGAAACTGAACACATTCTTGAATGACACTCTCACAAAACATGATCATGTGTTGTGACATGTTCTGTAATAAAGACAAGAAGCGTCTTTTGGCATAATACCAGGTATCAGTTCCAAGTTTTTTTATTATAAGGTTCTAAGCTTTTGATAACTTGAGAAATCCCAAAGTCATAATTTCCTTTGGCACAGTAAAGCGTCCCTATCACCAAATCCACAGATGGTAGGTTTTCTTATCTGGGTCATCATAGGAGAGCCGATCTTCCTCCTTTTCAGTCTTTCTCATCAACTCCTCAGCTTCTTCATTTTGACTTGTCATAATATATGAAACACAGAGGTTAGCCAGTACAGTAGCACTGACATTCAAGAAGTTGTCATAGTGCTTCTTGACTATGGGATCATGAAAACGGATGGCGTCTTTGTATCTGTTTTCATAAAGAGAACATGAGCCACATTCAGCTTTCACACATCATGGTCATTGCAGAATTCCACAGATTTGCGAAAGATCTTTTCTACCATTGAATAATTTTCAAGGTTCCAGTAGATATTTTTTACCTGGGCCATCAATACGGGAATATACTTCTCCAGGATGTCATCATATTCATTCATTGACATCTTCATCATCTCTATTGTGTCTTGCTTCCTGTACTTCTACGGTGAGTTTCCGAAGCTGCTCAGTCAGCATCCCTGCTGGTCCATCAAACTTAATAAAAGCTTCTTCAGGAGCTGTCTGGCAAGTGAGCATGGCACCCAAGAAGTCATAGAGACAGGGTGTGAGGAACTTATAAGTCAAGTGGCATTCTCCGCCGGGACCTGTGCTGCCATGTCAAAGTACTCCTATTTGCAGTGGAGCAGCGACAGGATGGCAAAGGTCTCTGGAGGAAAGGGCTTCTGTTGGAACAGAAACTAGTTTTTCAAACCCTTCTGTAGGCCTGGCCTCAGTGTTCATTAACGCCTGGTTGTGCAGGGGCACGGGGTCTTACTCTTCCTCTGCCTTCGGTGGCAGGTGAGGGCTTCCTGGACGCCTTATAGTTTCTCAGTTGGTATTCTATGGCTGCCTTGAGGTTGAAGGCTTCCACCAGCACAGTCTGGTGAAGGACTACAGTGTTGCCAACACTGCCAACATCAATGCCCTCATGGTCATGCACACTAGCTCTGGGTGCTGGCGGATGCCCCGCTCCAGTCAGAGATGTGCTTCAGCGCGGGGGCATATTGCCGGCTGCTGTAACAGCCCCAAGCCAGGTTGAAGGAAAGGTCAGGCCAGTAGCCCCAGGCCTGCAGGCCTGTGAAAAACTTGGGACGTGCAGCTTGATACTGTTCCCTTGTAAAGCAAACAACCCAGGTTGACCTGGCCATCTGACTCGTTCTCACCCCCACAGGCTTCTCCCCCTGCCCCACTCAGTGGCTACTCCAGCAGGCTCCTGGCCCCGGGAAGATGCCCTCGCTGTGGTAGGTGGGGTTGTGCAAGAGGAGGAAGGCGACCCGGGGCCTCCGGATAGAGGCGGGCCTTGGACAGAGCCTGGCACAGAGCACTGGGCCGCCACTGGGAACCGCTGCCACCGCAGCAGCAGCAGCAGCCCAGCAGGGACAGGCTCCCCGGCTCCGCTGCAGCTCTCCCGCACCACAGCTGCACCGCCTCCCGCATGAGCCAGCACACCCTTCTGGGCGCAGCCCAGCCATAACTGCCAAAGTGGTTGTGCGTCCTAGTTACCAAGGCAACAAGCCAACCGGAAGCGGAAACCGTTAAGAATGTTTGCGGGGGTTATTTCTGGGGTGTTTTTTTTTGCATGTTCCCAAAGTTCCTTTTAGCGGAAGGACCATACTAGGATTAGGAAGTCACTAATGGAAGGTCTTCATATCTGATCTCACCCCTGAAGAGGCCAAGATTGTGAGCATCCTTAGTTTGTGAGAGGAAAGGAAGTACCTCCAGGTAATTCTTAGTCTCACTTTTCATTTAATTCCTTATATTTAAATCCTGGAGGAAGATATTTCTTATTGTATCCATATTATAAAAGTCAGGCTCAGAGAACTGACTTGCCCAAGGTCACAGTGAGATGAAATAAAATGTAAAAGGTCCATCCTGTGGTGGTAGGTAGTGACTAAATTGAGTTAAAATATCAAATCGAAATCAAACTTATTCCTAAAGAAGTGGAAACGGAGGTCCTGAGATGCCACTTTCCAGGGGCTGAGCCAGGAGCAGAAGCCAGGACTCCCGCCTCACGGTCCACAGGCTTCTCTGGCTCCTCTGAAGCAGACCTGTGTGCATGAGCTGCCAGCATCCAGCTGTGGCTCCTAGAGCCAAGCATGGAATTCCAACGCGGAGGAAAGAACCGCACCAATTCCCTCCTTTACGATGGGTCCTCGTAGCACGTTAATGCAGTAAAATATTTAAGCGCCGTGACATCAAATTAGGGACCATGCTGCAAAACCGTTTTTGTGGGGTTTTTTTTGACATCCTGACATCCTTTGAAATCAAAGTTCCTTTTGAAAATGAAAGTAAGTCAACAAGCACCTATGAATTGCAAAGGACTGTTCAAGGCACTAAAAGTATATATTAAGTTGATATCTCTGCCTTAATGGAATTTTTAAGTAAATGTGGGATTAGAGGAAGCAGCCAAAAGAAATAAATGTACTAGGGCAGCCTGGACTGAGCCACCCACAGAGCTCTAGGGAGCAGAAGGGAAGACTTCATGGAGAAGGCACTAAGATGGATACTGAAGAGCAGAACCAAAGGGAAGCTCAGTGTGCCTGGCAAAATCGGTTCCTAGCATTTCAGGGATTGGGAGAGAAGGAAAGAGGTAAGCATCGCAACCCACAGGTTGAGAACCGCTAGCAGCGTCGCCTAAGACCATCGGAAAACACAGATATTTACATTACGATTCATTAACAGTAGCAAAATTACAGTTATGAAGTAGCAACAAAAATAATTTTATGGTTGGGGGTCACCACAACATGAGGAACTGTATTAAAGGGTCGTAGCATTAGAAAGGTTGAGAACCAATGGTCTAGAGAACCAAAAATAGATGTCACTGACACCTGGAACTGAGTTTTCCATTTTGTCTTCTTCCCACTGGCAAATAATCAAGACGGCAGTCATATTCTTTGATTCTTTGTATTTTGAAATTACTTTATATGATAATAGTATTTTGGCTTCATTTGGGAAGGAAACAATATTTAATATGAGATTGATACATTTACTTCAAAAATTGAGAAATATTGATCATTGTATCTCCTAAAGAATCAAAAATTGTCTTGACTTAATAAAGAGGTATTGACAATGCACTGAACATGGAGTACTCTCAGTAAGTAGGTACAGGATGAATCCAGCATAAGATCTGGAAGCCTGCATTATACAACTGCAAACCCACGTGTCTGTAAGGCTGAGACTGGGTTGGGGCAGGAGGTGAAAAATATAACAGTCACTACCAGCTCACCAAAAACAAACATAGAAACTCATGCACAAATCCCAATATCAAAAGATACAAAATTAAGGTAAGAGGCATACTTGTTGAAGATGGAAATAATGGAGGGAAGTGGGGTATAAATTCTATGTATAATGAGCTGAGCTAACTAATCTCTTGGCAAATGGACACATAGCTCTGAATCTGAGCCAAATCAACGGCTCTGGGCAATCTGCCAAGGCTGAATTCCTTAGTCTGGCATCATAAAATGGTTTGCCTGTCGCACTTACAATTCCAGTGCCTCTGGATTCAGCTACCCGCTGGGCACCCCTGGCAGCTGCCCAGCAGAATACATCTGAACTATCATTACTGTCAAAACATGTGCATTTGACAAACACTACAGAAAAACGACACCCATTTCTTGGAGCAATATTAGTTAACAGCTACAAAGTGGTGCTACAAAGGAATTATCAAGTCTGTTGCAGTAATAATTAACAAAGAATTAATAATCTTCTCCATAGTGTGAACCTGCAAGCTGCTCCTTAGTATTCAAAAGGCACAGGTCAAAATGTCACTTAATTTACCTGAGGCTACAAAGGTGAGTCCAAAGCAAAGAGGTCTTGCCAAACTCAGCAGAGGCAGCCCACAGTGGAGATGCCCTCTAAGCTTTTTAATGAAATGCATGATGCTGGGGTGCTTAGAGATGCTTCTCAGAGGTGCTCTGCTCATTATGAGACAAACCCTACCCCCATCTGTTATCAGAGATGTCTTCCATACATTGTTGTTCAGAATAGAGCAGTAACATGCAAGGCTGCCTGTTATTTATAAAATCTGACATTTTTCTAGTCAGAGTCAGGAATCAGAAAAGAATACACAGTCCTAGCCGGTTTGGCTCAGTGGATAAAGCATCAGTCTGTGGACTGAAGGGTCCGGGTTCGATTCTGATCTAGGGCACATGCCCAGGTTGCAGGCTCAATCTCCAGTAGGGGGTGTGCAGGAGGCAGCCGATCAATGATTATCTCTCATCATTGATGTTTCTATCTCTCCCTCTCCCTTCCTCTCTGAAATCAATAAAAATATATTTTAAAAAAGAAAGAAAAAGAAAGAAAGAAAGAAAGGAAAGAAAGAAAGAAAGAAAGAAAGAAAGAAAGAAAGAAAGAAAGAAAGAAAGAAAAGAATGTACAAAATTGCACTGAGCTGAGTGAGGTCAGAAAAGGAAATAATTCATGACAACCAAAAGTTGAATGTACAGATAGGCTTATATAACTCCTTAAAAGGATGTTTGTCAATTTTAAATTAGAATTATGTTTGAAATTCACAAATAAAATGCTCATGCAGCTGAATTAACCTACCAACCCTGTCTCCCAGTCTACCTGACTGTGGAGCAACCCCAGCCAGGCTAGCCCCCCTCTATTAAAGCACCTTTGCCTAGGCCCAGGACCCCAATCCCTTGCAAGACCTCATCTCTCCAAATATAAAAACTGCTGAATGATTGAATGACTGGATAGATGTGATTTCTGATACCTCTCTTTAGCTCTAAAAACCTGTATCATTAAAGTTCGGTATAGTTTTGGTTACTAATTTTGATCACTTAATTTTAAATAGAGAAACTGGAGAAAGCCTGAAGAAGAGAAACAAAAATGACTAGTCAGTGTAAAAGTATAGTTTAATTAGAAAAGAGAAAGCAAAGTTAGTGAAAACATTTCACACCACTCAACTGTCAGCTTCTTTAGGTGGTTTTATAATCACTTTTCACCTCCCTTCCCCCATCCACTTACAGGTCTCCCACAGTACAAGACATTTAACAATTTGTCAATTAACAAATTAAATTGATACCCCCTGACTTCCCACTTCACTGCAAGCAGATAAAGTTGTGGTTGAGTGGCCAGTGGCCCAAAAGTGAACAAAAGAAATTATAAAGTACGCACACATATGCACACCACACCTTTCTTCTTTGCTTTGTTCCCAAGTGTTATTCAACAAAACAGCCAAAAGACACCATGAAAACCACCCAATTGAAAAACTGGCTTCACAGTCACCGAGCCTGTATTCTGTAAATTATTTCCTTGGATTAATTTCCTTCCTCCAAGAGCTAAGTTATTTTTAAATACAAAACCTTTTATAGGAATCCCTCACATCCTTACAGAAAAATGTTCCAGTCTTTCAAACTCAGTGCCTCCTCCCCTAAAATAGCTGCTTCACAGACAGATTTTTAAACTTTTTAATTACAGAGACACTGTTTATGGATTTAGTCCTCAAGCCCCATGCTTTAAGAACTGCACTTCTCGAGGGTCCAGGCAACCATAGTTGTGATCTATGATTTCACATGCCCCACTACCTCCCCAACCAAGGCTGATGGGTCCCCTGAGCCAAGGCAAGACTGTTATCCTTCTCCAAGGGAATGAAAAGGAGATTCTAGAACGTTGGTCAAGTGTTTGCTGATCTCACACTGAGGCTGAGGTGGCCACTGTGGGGAAGGGAGCCATTTTGAGCCATGTGCATGGAAAAGCAGAAAAAGCTGAACGGAATGGAGAGCGGGGAAGAAATAAAGGGCATGAGCAGAGAAGCAAAGATGGAGGCCATCAAGCGCCAGAGAGAACTAACACACAAGCTGCCCTGGGTAGTTAGGACTTTCTGGTTCATAGTTCATGGCTCCACCTACTCTTCTGTGAACCATGACTGCATTTCCTGCACTTGGCTCCTGAGAGAGATCCTGATCTTCAAAATACATTATCCCATTTTTGCTTAAAGCAGTTTGCAACCATGAAAAGCTCCACTGAGTATCGGGATATTCCTGACATCGCATGAGAAGGGTGGGCCAAACTGTTATTGATAAATAGCGAAGGGACAAACCCACCACTTCGCAACACTTTTTCTTTTATTCACAACTTATTGCTGTTTCATCACTTCTCTGCATTGTTTCCACGGGAGAACTGATCTTTCCTTTCACAATACAACCCACATAATCCCATCGCCAGAACTCCTCTAGTCAGGGATCCTAACAAGCAACCTTGTTCACAAACACTCTCCCTGCCAGTAACAGTAGGAAAGCATTAGCACAGCCCTCCATTCTCTTCCTCAACTGTATTAGCTGACCCACTGCAATGTTTGGGTTTTGTCTTTTTCCTTTTTTAGGCTTGAGAATGAATCAAGTGTGAACTAGAGGATCCTGCATTCAAAAGTATAAGTGAATGTTAAGCTCCATGAGGCAGGGATTATGCCTGTTCACATCTGTACCTCAAGCCTTGCAGAGTATCCCACGCCGAGTGAGCACTTGCTGAATAAATGAAGGGATGAAAACTAGGAGCATCATAGTCAAGAACACACTCTGGAGTCAGACAGAACTGGGTTAGAATCCCAAGTCTTCCACTTACATTAGCCTATAACGGTGGTCGGCAAACTGTGGCTTGTGAGCCACATGCGGCTCTTTGGCCCCTTGAGTGTGGCTCTTCCACAAAATACCACGGCCTGGGCGAGTCTATTTTGAAGAAGTGGCGTTAGAAGAAGTTTAAGTTTAAAAAATTAGGCTCTCAAAAGAAATTTCAAACGTTGTACTGTTGATATTTGGCTCTGTTGACTAATGAGTTTGCCGACCACTGGCCTATAACATTTATGAAGGCTTAGAACTCTGCTAAGAATTTTATGTACATCATCTTATTTAATGCTCCCTCCCTGAAAAGTTTAAGGTATTATTATCCCTCATTTTACACTTGGTGAAAATTGAGCAACTTACCTACAGGGTCAGTACCTGGCATAAGCTCCTAGCTTTTATTTTATTTTTATTAACTTGATTGGGGTGACATTGGTTAATAAAATTATATAGGTTTCAGGTGTACAATTCTGTAATACATCATCTGTAAATTGTACTGTGTGTTTACCACCCCAAGTCAAATCTCCTTCCTATACCCTCTTCTACCTCCTCCTAACCCCCTTCCTCTCTGGTAAGTCCCATGCTATTGTCCGTATCTGTGAGTTTTTCCTAACTTTTATGATAAACTGCTTCTTACCACTGACTTCGTGACCTTAGGTAAATGACTTAATCACTCAATTTGCTGAAGATTGTGGTTTTGAAGACTGTCAGACAGACAGTGTTTTTAAAGTGCTTATTAGTACAATGCCAGACAGAGCAAACTGCTCATTAAAATGTAGCTATTAATAGTTACTCACTAGTGAGTCTACAGTGAGATGCTTCAAGCAGAACATTCGGTTCTATAAGCTACATGTTCGCTGGAAAACAGCCATTTCTAGGCAACCAAAACAAAAGGAGCAAATTATAACCAATATTTATCTTGGATATAGTCTAAAGTCTCCAAAAGGAAGTAACAGATAAATCTTTTGATAGCCTGAAAGCAATGATAATGCTTGCAGTTAGGGGGCGCCATACTGCTGTACTACATTATAGGAAACCACTGCCCCACAGTCTTCACCACCCTAGGACTTTTCTCTAACAAAGTGGAGGTAGATAAATTCTGACCTGTAATAACTTTTTTGGCAGGGAAGAGGGAACCCTTGAATATTTATTTCCATATTTTTCCACAATTTCCATTTCAATTCCAATATATATTCCTATTTTATTACCAATGCCTTTGCTATTGCTTTATTGAGATAAAGGGCATTATTACATTATTCAATGACCTTTAAAAACCCAGGGGGAAAAGTACTTAATTAGAATCAATACACTAATAAGCACAGAAATTTAAAGTATCTGAAAAAGAATTGGTCTAAAATAAATGTATGCATTGGCAAATGTTGAAAATGGGGGATGGGAGTTCATTATACTAGCCTCTCTAAATTAACATGTTTGAAATTTTTCATTAAAAGTTACAAATAAATTTTTAAAATAAATTTACATGTTCTGCTTTTTAAAAATTCAGTTTTTCTAAAATTGGGTATGATAAAAGTGGGTCTATAATACTCTGGGAAGCAGAAGAGTAAGGTACTCAGTTGAAGGAAGAGAAGTAAATAGCTTAAATTAAGGTGAAACTAATATAAATCATGTAGAAATGCAATGTGTTTCTACAATGCTTTAATAATGAACTTCAAACAAGAGACCCAAGGCCACAGACATTACTAAGGAGACTTCTTTATACAAGCAAATCAAACTTTTAAAAAAATTTACTATAACAATTGTTTGCTTAAACCTGATTTGCATTTGGTTCTAATTGGTCAGGAATATCCCGATCTAGAGGTGATTTTTCTAAAGGGAAGGAATGAAGAGCTTTGTGCCAACATAGCCAAAGGGGAGTTGGAAATCTAGGTATGGACAGACAATGTCTCTTCGGTGGACAACAGATGAATTTCCTCTTTTCAATTCACAGTCACGTTCTGTTAACTGAAAGCGTTAACTGTGAAGTTATTTGTTCTACCCAGAAGATAATCCATAATTGAAAAATCATATCTATAAATCTTGTTGTCCTTAGCCAAGTGCTTTTCATCCCGTTTGAGGAGTTAAATTCTAGCCTAAAACCCTACCACTGTTCATTAAGTCAAAGCTAAATAAAAATACTTAACATTCAAACATGTTAGTGACCTCTTTCTGCCAATTAATTCTGACCTCCTTTAGATGAATTCTGTTCCTAGAATGCCCAGGGAGGTGGGGGGAGAGGAGGATTCCTAACGCCTAAGTTTAAAAGAAAGTTTTAAAAACTGGTAAGAAGCCATCTGCTCTTCCAAGTTGAAGCTACAAGCACCTCTGCAATACTGAGGCTAACCATTTCCCTCCCCTCTCCTCCCCCACCGGGGCCCCAGATGGGCAAGGTGCAAATATAAGACTGATCAAGACAAACAGCTTTCTAATCCACCATCCAAATGATGGAAGAAGAGTAGAGCAACAATAACATCAATCTTCTACTGAGTCCGGCTAACTCTGAGTTTTCCCCAAATCAAAGTAAAAGTTAGAAAGCAGCATTTTCTTCTAAGATTTACTTTTTGTGTCAGATTAATAACGATGTCTTCGGATATTCTATTCATGTCCCCCTAGTTCGAAAGCAATCTATTTCCATTCACCCACTCCAACCCCTTCATTTCTATACATTTCCAGTCTTCACTACTTGCACTATATTAAGAGTGTTCCTCTCAGCTTATGGAACAAATGAGACAACAAGGTGTGTTATCACAGGATGAATCTTAAATTGAGAAATACTACCTATATGGTTGAAGAATGGTACAGAGGTGAATGTTCACCTTCCTTCTCACGCTAGGATGTTTAGCCTTGCTGTGTTAAAGTACAAGTTTTCTATGGTTCTGAGTGCCCCTTGACCGGTCCCCAATAAAAGAAATGCAAATCACTCTGAGAACTGCCACTGGAAAACAGGCTGGATTGTCATTTGTAGAAAAGACTGAGTGGCTAGACTATCCCAAGTGAATGTACATGGTACTACATGTTCCCACATTTCTGCCAACCTACCTGTAAATGTTTCCAAGATAAATTTCTACCCACGGAGTCACTTCTGGCTGTGAACGAAAACATAATTTCTTTCCAGAGGTACTTGACTACCCTCTCCTGATCACGTAACCCGTGGTTTTTGTTTTTCATATATTTTATTGATTTTGTTACAGAGAGGAAGGGAGAGGGATAGAGAGTTAGAAACATCGATCAGCTGCCTCCTGCAACACCCCCTACTGGGGATGTGCCGGCAACCAAGGTACATGCCCTTGACCGGAATCGAACCTGGGACCCTTCCGTCCACAGGCCGACGCTCTACCCACTGAGCCAAACCAGTTAGGGCATAACTGGTGGTTTTGAGTAGATTTCCCCATCAACTGAAAGTTAGGAAAGGGGAGGTGGTGGTGTGGGCTCAGCACCAGGAGAGAATTTTCAGTCAAGCAGATGATCTAAGTGTCCTGGGTGCAACAAGCCAAGGGCAGCACTCAAAAGTGAAGAGGAGCTTTACTCTTTCACAGGGCAAACTCTTCCCACACCTGCCAAACTCCACAAACCAAATGCCACATTGCAAAATCACAGCTGTCTCCAGAATTCTTTAAAGTGCGTTCATAGGAATCCCCTTTGAAATCAATGAAGGGCAAATATTAGGTGACTTTAAAGTGGACAGTTAAGATCATGAGTTCACGTGTGTCTCGGATCATACACAATCTTTCTAACAACCTGTCCCTCGTTTGGACTTATGAGAACTTCCATGTCTTAAAATCAGACCAAAAAGCCACCGCTTGTCCGGCTTGTACCACCCACCAGAGCCATTATTTCAAAGTTATCAGAAGGTCATTATAATTATACACCTAAGTCCCTTAGCATGGATTTTCCCTGGGGGATGGGAAGACCAGACTGACTTCTTTCTTGCTTCTTGATTAAAACCTAAAGTTCGCTTGTAGCCCTGCGAAGGCGACAGACAACAGACTCCGAATGTCTCCGGTCCCTGCGGGCTGCAGCAGCGGTGGGGCGCCCGCGCGCGTCCTACCTTGGACCTCTCCTTGACGTAGTATTTGCCCAGCCGGCTCCCGCAGTACAGGACCAGCCTGTCGATGAGGGACAGGAGAAAGCTGATGGCTTCGCAGCCCTCCTCATTGCCCCCGATCCACGTGATCTGGTCGCCCCTCAGGTGCCGCTTGGAGACGCCGGCGCGCGGCCCGGCCAGCTGGCCGTCCCGCAGGACTCCGTTGCTGTGCAGCTGCTTGACGCGCTCCAGGACGCAGTCGCCCACCACCTCGCCAAGGAAGTTGTCCAGGTAACAGAAGCCGACTTCGTGCAGACAGGGCACGATGTACTCCAGGGCGATTTTCTCCAGATCCAGCCTCATGATGTGTCCCAGAGGCATCTCCCCGGCAGAGCGGAGCTCCGGGACCCCCAGCGTGCACCGAGAGTGAGACCTACGCGCGCGCTCAGCCGCGGCTCGGGTAGCGTGGCCCTGGGTTCAGCTACCTGCGGCTGCCCCGGTCCCCGAGCCACTGCAGCGCCAGGGAGACGGGAAAGTTGCTGCAACTCTGGGAAGAAGGGATCCAGTTCCGGACCAGCGGGAGTTGTGGGGAGTTCCACGACCCAGCACCAGACTGATCCAGTGAGGATTCCAAGGGCCCCTTTTGGAGACGCGGAGCAACCAATGGTGCGGCGGCGGCCCCAGGCGGGGAAAGGCTGAGGTCCAGCCCCGCAGCCGGCCAACTCGGCGCGTCACGGGCCCCGCCCAGGCTCCGCCCCTGGACCGCCTCGCGGACAGCCCTTCCCCCACTCCCCCCCATCCCCGCCCATCACCCCCGCCGGGGTCCACCACTCCGCCGCTGTGCCTGTTTGTGACTAGGGGAGGGGCTGGCGAAAAGACGGGATTTTAGAATGCTATAGATTTGCATATGTTTTGCATAAAATCCAAGAACAAACTTGAAAACCTGACTCCCAGCTCTGAAAATATAAATGGAATTAATAGCACCGTTTACTGCCACATTCTGGCTGCTCATCTCACAGGCTTTTGAACAAAAAAATAAACCTAGGGACAAATTATCTGTATATTAAATAGTGATCTCTTTCTAGCTTTACCATCATGATGCCTTTCCTTATTCCCTTTTCCTCAAGTCAGGAAGTTCAAGCCACTGAGCGCCTGAGAGAAATTCAGTTTTAACTAAAATTAACAAACATTTCTCTAACCTCTACTGTATTCAAGACCCTCTGTGCTCAATGCACAATTAAGAAATGCTGGGTCATATCTGATTGAAACCTGAAAATACCTATTTTACTTTGCTGGATGTTTTCATTGACTTATCTTTCAAGTTTACTCAAATATGGTGTTCTGAAAGTCTGCCTTCAAAATTAACCACATGCTTGTATATCAGCCAGTTAGGTATGTCTCCAAAAGATAGACTATGTTCTCATCTCACTTTCCCCACAGGAAGGGAGGGAGGAATATCACCAGAAGAGTTTTTAGTTACCCAAAGATAAGCTGACTGCTTTATGGGGTTTTGTTTATTTATTTTATTTCCTAATGAACGCCAGAGATAAAAATCAGGAAAACAAAATTCATAAGTTGGATGCAAAGCTATTTTCATATTTATAATTTTACATTAGTTTGCACTCAGGTTCTTTTAAGTTGAACAGGAGGATGTACAGGTTTTACAGGCATTGCTTAATTAATACACAATCCCTCTAGCTTTTTCACTTTTATTCTCCTGCCTATACCCTTCTCCTCTCTGCATGTGAGAGGAGAAATATGAAAGGAGGAATGGAATGAAGTCCAGGCCAAGAACAAAGAGTGGAAGAGGAAAGGGACACTGCTGCTCCATGATGGAAAGAAGCAGATAGAAGGAACGTTCAAGAAGAGTCGGCAATGGGAAACTGGTGAAACCTCCAGTTATAATGAGAGAGGTTCTCAGCCAAGAGGGCAAGTCGCTGGCACTGTTGGTATGACCTTTCAGGAGGTCCACTAGCATAAAGGCTTGACTTGGCCAGCCTCAAGGAGCTGTCTAAATTCTCACAGCTGCTTCATGATGCCTGGAGCCCACATGCTTGGACCTCCAGAAATTAGCAGCTAATAGTTGTCTAATAATGTGGGCCTGGATAGATTGTGGCTTCCGGTTTGTGCAGCTTTGGGGACTGTTGTAGACCTCCAAAGTAGATATCCCTGAAGAAACCAGAATTTAAGGGGGGAGAGGGGTTGACTGATAAACCTTGGTAGATGGCTGAAATGTTTCCAGTTGAAGTCTATGTAGATGCACCTGAGACTCCTAGGAATCATTAGGAAGCAATTTACAGAAGACCGGTAACCTGCGGTAGCAGGTAGTGGAGGTGTGTGTGCTACGCGCCATTGAGACGGCTCTGACTCCCAGCAACTCCATGAATTAGTGATGTTCACAATGGCCTGTCCCCAACAACTTGTGGACCCATGCGGTGATGGGTAATATACAGAAAATTACATACCCAACTTCCAGACTCTAAGTCCCAGGACTGGGTACATTTGTCTGACTATTCAAATAACATTTCAATAATTTTAGAGTAAAGTTCTAACTAGTCTAGTTGTGATTAGAGCATGTTCTAATGACTGATGGCCCCGAGCTGTTCTAGATTACTTGGTTGCAAAGAATGGGCCGTTCAGAAGGGTATTTAATCCCTTGTCACCATCCTGCTTGGCAAGGGCACTGATTAATCAATCAAGGGCCTCCCAATCACCATGATTCTGCCAGCACTGCACTTGGCTGAAGAGCTTGAGATACGGTGACTGGCAAAAAGCATAGTGTGTGATTACATGGAGGGTACAGACAGGCTGGAGCCATGCATGGGCTCCGAGCCTAAGTATCTGAGTGGCGAACTCCAAGCTAATTGCTAAAGTGCATTTGTTTAGGTTATTTGCCCATTAATTTGTGTCATTGTAATAATTAATATTAAAATACTTTTCATATGGATAACTAAAACAAATTAATTTCCCTGTAATTTAATTACAACAACATTCATTGTCTTCCAGTATACATCTGCAGTACAGATGCAGTTGTTTTCAAGCATGTGGATAAGACAGGGAGAAAAGAGGGGTGTTGAATTTCTTTGCCTTAGAATTTGAAATGAAAGGGATCCTTATAATCACCTAGTCCAATTTCATTTTCTTACAGATAAGGAAACCAGGGCCTAGAGGGGATGGCCATTAGATAACTTTCTCAAATAAGGTCTCTGGTGAGTGGAAGAGGAGTCTGGAATGCTCTGTATTCTCAACTAGGACAAAGACAGCACTCACTCTGGTCCCACTGACGTATGTATGATTTTTTAGGATGTAAGACTTACAAAACATAAACTGAACCCTTATAAACTGAACAATTCAATGGCATTTAGTACATTCACAAACTTGTACAACCCCTGCCACTCTCTAGTTCCAAACATGTTTACCACCAGAAAAGAAAACCCTCCACCCCTTAGCAGTTACTCCCCAATTACCCAGCTCGGAACAAGCACCAATCTGCTTTCAGTTGCTATGAATTTACCAACTCTGGATATTCCCTATAAGTAGAATCATGGGACATGGGACCTTTTGTGTCTGGTTTCTTTCACTTAGTAAAATGTTTCCCAGGTTCATCCATGTGGTACCATTTACCAGCATTTCGTTCTCTTGTATGACTCAATAATATTCTATTATATGGATAGACCACATTTGGTTATTCATTCATAAGCTAGTGAACATTTGGTTGTTTCCATCTTTTGGTTATTGAGTACCTGCTTTCAATTCTTTGGGGTATATACCTAAGAGTGGAATTGCTGGGTCATATGGTAACTCTGTGTTTAACTTTTTGAGGGACTGCTAAACTGTTTTCAAAAGGGCTGTGTCATTTTACATTTCCACTAATAATATGGGAGTTTTCCATCACATTCACTTTTATTTCTCATGAAAATTTTCTGTTTCTTCTTCTCCTTCAATGTTCTGCCATGCCTGAGGCTCCCTCCCTGAGCATTATTTCCTGTGTTTTTGCCATGCGATATCATCAAGAGGTCTATTGTTACATTGAATGACTTCAATGTGAGCAAGGGCTATCTTATTTATTAATTTATTAATTTATTAATTTATTAAACAAACACTTTTGTTAACACCATATTCCAGGCACTTTGCTAAAAGTGTTATAAACATTACTTTGATTAATTCATATAACACTGCCAAGAAATAGGTACTATTAATATTCCCCATTGTGAAGATAAAAATGAGGTGGAGAGAGAGAGAGAGAGAGAGAGAGAGAGAGAGAGAGAGAGAGAGAGAGGCTAAGGAATTTGTTCAAGGTCACACAGTGAGAGAGTAAAACAATGATGGGAAAAATCTGAGAGATTCCAACGTAGTAAAATCAGGGCGGTTGGTGGGGGGGATTATTTCAAGCTACTTGCTTGGCATGGCAACAGTTTTGCCCTTAATTACTTTATTTTTTTATCCAAAATGTGTTTTTGATTTGGAGTGCTTTTAGTGCTGCTTCCTTCTGAAAGAGCATCCTTCTGTCAGCCTTGCTTTTCCTCCTATTGGCCGACAGAGGACAGTGAGCAGCCTTCACAAGAAACGACCTTTTGTGCAGGGCCAAGAAGTGGTGATTTTATAGCACCCTGGGCGTTTCACAGGCCTGAAGTGGGAACTGGGGCTCTGCACCAGGTGCTTCTGGTGTTTCCTCTGCTCCTCTTCTGGAGGGGGATGAAGGAGGTCCTAGTGAGAGGCATGCTGGCGTGGGGGCCACCACCACCGGAACGGCCCTTCAGTGCTCTTTTTATTGTAACTCTTAATTATAACACTCTGACCCTGCATTGACCACTTTAGTTATCCGTTTCCTTACTAGTACTTGTAAGCAAAACTTACCATAAATTACTTAGGGGACTACGTCGAGGGGAGCCTTCCAAACTACAAGTTAAGATTTGCTCCTTGTTCCTTGCTGCATTCCAAATATGGTCCAGTGTTTCCAGGAATTGCACATTCCACTGATGTACACTCTGAGAGATGAGTCATTGGTAATGAGCCACCCCTCTGTCCACTGGGTTGCATGGGTCACCCCTCAGGACACAAGAAGCACATTTAACTTCAATGGAGCTGCTGGAACAACAGGGCAGTGCCTGAGGGGATTTGTGCCTGAGCTCACTATGAATTGGGTTCTGAGTAAGATGCCTTTGACTATAGCCCATTCCCTGTGGAGCCCAGCCATCCTCCTTCTTCCCAAGTCTAAGGGGAAAGGAAGTGACTTTTTATATAGGTTCTTAATTATTTCTAAGCACATGGACAAGTTTATGCCTCTCTCATTAGCTCTTTGATAATTCTGGCCATGTACAGATTCTGAGAATGTGGCATATCAGAAATTTCATTAATATTTTCAAATTCAGCTCTTGTTTAAACTGAAAATGTTCAAAAAGCATTTGCTCTGGCTAAAAACATGGCAAAAAAAAAAACACGGTGTCAGTCGTGAAAATATAACAGTGTCAAGGTTATATTAATATGGAGCATTTTAAAGAAACATTTATGCTTAATTTTAATAAACCCTTTACAAAGGTGTTTCCATCTGTTAGAATTTCACATCTTAATGTGTCGTATTTAAAATAACCTTTTTATTTTAGAACAGTTTTAGATCTACAGGAAAGAAAGTTGATTTCACAGAGTTCCCATATACCCCACACCCAGTTTCCCCTGTTGATATGTGACATGAGTATGGTACATATGTCACAGTTTATGAATGAATACTGACATATTATTAACTAAAGTCCTTATTGTATGCAGCTCTCCTTTGTTTTTACCTAATGGTCTTTTTCTTTTCCAGGACCCTAGTGAAATTGCGCTGTGGTTAAAATTAGTTCACAATGTTTTCGGGAAAGTGTACGCCAAGTCAGTCTTTTCAGCCCTTTAGCTCCTGTAAAAACTTCTAGAGAGTCGCCTTGAATGGTTTGGCTCAGTGGATAGAGCGTCGGCCTGCGGATTAAAAGGTCCCAGGTTTGATTGCAGTCAAGGGCATGTACCTTGGTTGCGGGCACATCCCCAGTAGGAGGTGTGCAGGAGGCAGCTGATCGATGTTTCTCTCTCATCGATGTTTTTAACTCTCTATCCCTCTCTCTTCCTCTCTGTAAAAAATCAATAAAATACTAAAAAAAAAAAACTTCTAGCGAGTCCCCTGGGGTAAAAGGGTTGGATACCAACAGGACATGGCTTCTTCTGTTCCTAAGAGCCCATTGCAGGGGCTGAGGCTTGGTGGCAACATTCAGAGGCACCCTCTGCACAGCCAGGAGTCTCCCGGATTCAGGTGCTAATCCCTCTTTCTGTCTCTGGCCTGTGCTGGGAGGAGGGACTGCTAAAGGGTCCAGTGCCCTGGGATTCACTGCCCCAAAAGGCCTCAGCTTTTGCTCACACATTTCCCTGCTCCCCAGCTCCACAGAAGGAGCTTGACTGGTCTGAGGCAGTGGGTCCATCAGAATCAAGCTTACTAGTATTAAAACACAAATTGCTGACCCCACCCTCAGAGTTTCTGTATTAATAGGTCTGGGTGGTGCCTGATAATTTGCATTTCTGGCAGGCTCCCTGGAGCTGCTTCTGCTGGGGGGAGGGGCGAAGGGAGCATATTCTGAGATCCATTTTCCTAAGCTAATCAGTATTATCCTGGTGACTGTCAGTCTAGCAATAGGCAGGTCACCTAAACCAGCGTAATCCAGTGGTTCTCTGTCCTGGCTGTACATGAGAATCACTTGGGAGCTTTTAAAAATTACCTCCAGCTGGGCCCCACCCTAGACTAATAAATTAATTTTCTAAAGATAAGGCCAAGGTCCTGGCTGGTGTGGCTCAGGTGGTTGGAGTGTCGTTTCATACCACCAACAGGTGGCAAGTTTGATTCCCAGTCAGGGCACATACTCAGGTTTCATGTTTAATCACCAATCAGGGTGTGTATAGGAGGCAACCAATGAATGTTTCTCTCTCTCACCTTCCTCTCTCTCTCAATCAAATCAATTTTTTTTTAAATTAAAGACAAGGCCTAGACAGTTAAAAAATACAATAGCAAATAAATAAATAAACAAAATAAAAATGAAATACTATTAATACATAAATAATTCAAAAAGCACTCCTGTTGATTTTAATGTACAACAGAATTGAAACCACTGGTCTGCTTAAACTGAAAAGATTGATATCCTGCCGAACATGGGAAAGGAAACAGGCAGCTCTGAGGCCTCTGGCAACCATCTAGACACCAAGAAGGGAGCCAGTCTCGGGATGAAGCCAACACCCAGAAAGGCGGGACAGAGTGTTGAAAGGACTTGAGACCTTGGTGACATCACTGAATGGATAATCTCACTATTCTGGGAGCCTGTCCTACCTCTGGACTTCTAGTTATGTGAGATAACACATTTCTTCATTTGTAAAGCCAATGGAAGGAAGTCACAGTTCAGCCACTAGTAGTCAAAAACATTCTAATAGATAACATGAGAGAAATGGTTGCCAAGTGGCCGTCATAATGGGTCCACTCTTAAAGCCACCTTGTCTCCGTGTCACCCTTCTGCACACTCCAGAGGACCAGCTTTCTCATCAGAGGTCTGACTCCATGAAGAGAGACAGAGAGGACAGCAGGACGGTTCTAGTACAGCCTGCAAATAACGCTCCTCCCAGCTCTGGCCTGCATGCATTCCCAGCTCTGAAATTCTACAGTGTTTCTTGCTTCCCAACGAAAGAAATGAACAGGATAGGAAAAGACCTGGCATTTAACCTTATGTTTAAAATAGTTCGTTTTCTCTTTCTACCTAAGCAAACAATCTCATAATAGTCAAACTACAGATTATGATTATATTCTTTATAAAACTGTTTTTATAAATTGCAAATTTGTTTTCAAGCAATAATTCCCTTTTTATATTTACAATAGGAAATTGGTGGTAGAACATAAATATTAATTACTGGGAACTAGTTGGAACAAAGTAAATGTCCAGCAAGTGTTTTACTGCAAAAATTTTGTACAGTGGGTTACAGAACCGAATGTAGGGTAAGAGTCCCTTTTTGAGAGAGAGAGAGAGACCCCAAGATGCTATTAATGATGGGTTCTGAGTAAGTGGGAATATGGCAGTTAATGTCCTGTTTGTATTTTCTAATTATTCTCTAATGGAAACATATAGCCTTTGTAGGGAAAAAGAAATGTGTATTTGTAAAGAATATGGGATTCAGTGGCTTATTGGCTCTAGTACCATTCCCTCCATCGTGTGCACTGTAGGAGGTGGCTGGAATCCTGACTTGAGTTTCCCAGACTCCTTTGCCAGCTGGCTCAGTTAGATGCTGCCGGTGGGAAGCACTGGTGGGAAACTGGATGAGGGAGAGACCCTTTATTTAAAGCTTCTGGCAGTGGCTGTGGTAGCAAACAGCGGCTGTGGGCTCCAGGAGCCTCGGCAGTTCCAGCAACAGCATCGGTGGCTGGGGCCATGGCCAGCTCCAGCAGCATCCGCAGCTCCACACAGTGTCAGATGCCAGACACTTCTGGGCTCTGATAACATCACCACCACTTTTTTTCCTGCAGCCTTGGGAGTGGTCCTGCCTTCCTGCAGACACTCACCTCTCAGTTTCCACACCTTCCCCTTTCTATTTCTCTCACCTTCCCAACAGTTTTGTAACTACAGTAAAACCTCGATATAATGGACTAATTGGGCAAGGGGGTGTCCCTTAAAGCCGAAAGTCTGTTATATAATAAAATAGGTTTTCCAAATGCATATGTTAAAAAATTAACAAATTAGTTTACCTGTTTTTACTTACGCAGACACATTTTGTGAAATTAAAATTAAGTATGTATGAAAAGTTTAATTTTGGAAGAACAAGGTTGGAGGGATCACAATACCAGATATCAAGCTATATTACAAAGCCACTGTTCTCAAAACAGCCTGGTACTAGCAAAAGAACAGACATATAGACCAATGGAACAGAACAGAGAACCCAAAAATTAACCCAAGCCATTATGCCTAATAAATATTTGACAGAGGAGGCAAGAGCATCCAATGGAGTCAAGACAGTCTCTTCAATAAATGGCTTTGGGAAAATTGGACAGATACATGAAAAAAAAAAAAATGAAACTAGATATCCAACTTACACCACACATAAAAATAAACTCAAAATGGAAAAAGGACTTAAACGTAAGACAGGAAACCATAAAAATCTTAGAAGAATCCATAGGCAGCAAAATATCAGACATATGTCCCAGCAATATGTTTACCGACACATCTCCTAAGACAATGGAGACTAAGGTGGAAATAAACAAATGGGACTACATCAAAATAAAAAGCTTCTGCACAGCAAAAGAAACCATCAACAAAACAACAAGAGAGCCCACTGCATGGGAGAACATATTTGTCAATGTTATATCCAAAATTTATAGGGAACTTATACAACTTAACGAAAGGAAGATAAACAATCCAATCAAAAAATGGGCAAAGGACCTAAATAGACACTTTTCGAAAGAGGATCTACAGAAGACCAAGAGACATATGAAAACATGCTCAAAGTCATTAATCATCTGAGAGACGCAAAGCAAAACAACAATGAGGTATCATCTCACACCTGTCAGAATGGCTATCATCAACAAATCAACAAACAACATGTGCTGGCGAGGATGCGGAGAAAAAGGAACCCTCATGCACTGCTAGTGGGAATGCAGACTGGTGCAGCCACTGTGGAGAACAGTATGGAGTTTCCTCAAAAAATTAAAAATGGAACTCCCATTTGACCCAGTAATCCCACTTCTAGGAATATATCCCAAGAAACCAGAAACACCAATCAGAAAGGATATGTGCACCCCTATGTTCATAGCAGCACAATTTACCATAGCTAAGATTTGGAAACAGCCCATGTGCCCATCAGCAGATGAGTGATTTTAAAAACAGTGGTACATCTACACAATGGAATACTATGCTGCTGTAAAAAAGAAGGAACTCGTACCATTTGCATTAGCATGAATGGACCTGGAGAGCATTATGCTAAGCGAAATAAGCCAGGCAGAGAAAGATAAATATCACATGATCTCACTCATTTGTGGAATATAATGAACAACATAAACTGATGAACAAAAATAGAGCCAGAGACATAGAAGCATCAAACAGATCATTCAACCTCAGAGGGAAGGCAGGGGTGGGGGGAGAGTGGGTAAGAGATTAACCAAAGGACTTACATGTATGCATATGAGCATAACCCATGGACACAGACAGTAGGGGGGTGAGGGCATGTGCTGGGGGGTGGGAATGGCCAGGGAGAGGTCAATGGGGGGGAAAGGAGACACATGTAATACTTTAAGCAACAAAGAATTTAATTAAAATGTATATATGTAAATTTAAAAAAAGAAAAGTTTAATTTCGCAGAAAAGTTTTCTATATGTATTAAAGTAATTTTAAATTTATACTGAATATGTCTAGTAAATGGTTGCATTCACCAGTCACCAACAGTAAACAAATACACAGGGCCAGGGCATGGCTTAGCCCATATGGGGACATCAGCCACGGGCGTTAAAACTGCTGGAGAAAGTCATGCCAGGAGACAACAGAACCAATTACCATGCACCATGTGTTGTGATCACGTGCTATTAATTCACTGAACATTGTTTAGGTGCCCTGACTCTTGGGTTTAAATATGTAGAATACGGTTGTAGATATATAATATGTATTTATATTGGCAAAATCACTGCAGTGTTTTTTCCAATATATGGCCTATTCACTAAAATTTATTAAAAATAAAAGTGAATTAATAGCCAAAACCGGTTTGGCTCAATGGATAGAGCGTCAGCCTGCGGACTGAAAGGTCCCGGGTTCGATTCCGGTCAAGGGCATGTAACTTGGTTGCGGGCACATCCCCAGTAGGAGGTGTGCAAGAGGCAGCTGATCGATGTTTCTCTCTCATCGATGTTTCTGACTATCTATCCTTCTTCCTTCCTCTCTGTAAAAAATCAATAAAATATATTTTTAAAAAAAGTGAATTAATAACAACAACAAATAACCTGTTAATTTAACTATAAGCAAATCTTGGTTAAAAGCATTTTAAAATTAACAGGGTGTTAATTTTCAAATATGACTTCCTGACCGGAAATTTTGTCCGTTAAATCCCAAGTCCGTTAAATCAAGGTCCATATTGAGAGTTTACTGTACTAGAAGTTAAAAACATTATAACAGATAACCTAGTTTTCTTCGGATAAATTCCCTCTGTTTGAAACATCTAGAATGATTTCTGTTTTCCCAACTGGACACTAACCGATATACCTACATACTGTCAGTTCCTACATCAAATTCACTGACAACTCCTTTCAATTCTCCTGCCTATTGTAATTCCAACCTTTCCTCTCCTGTCTGCACTGCCACCACCAGTCTGACCACCATCATCTCCCACATGGATTACTGCAACAGCCTGCTCTTAAGTCTCCTACTTTTACACTTGCCCCCCATCAGTCCATTCTCTACACAGAAGCCTGAGCAATCTTCCTTAGACATAAAATATATGGCCTCACTCTCCCTTGTGAAACCTCTGCATATAAAGTCCAAACTCATTAACATGGTCCATGAGGCCCCAGGGACCATCTCATCACTGCGCCTTGTCTTCCTCACTCACTGGGACCCACTCACACCACTTTTCTTTCTGTTCTTGAAACAGGCCAAGCTCTCTCCTACAGTGACATTGCTTGTGGCACCTTCACCTTGGAATACACTTTTCCCTACCCTTTATAGAGTAGCTTCTCATCATTTGCTATGTTATTCCTTCAAAAAAGCCCTCCTTACCACCTTGCCCAAAGTGGGCATTGCCCATCTCCGCTCCTTGTTTATTTTCTTGCCTGTCAAAACTTGACTTTTTTTGGTCTGAGAGCAGAGACATATTCATAGTATTTCCAGTGCCCAGCGCAGTGCCTGACACAAATCACATGTTCACTATACACAGAAATCAAGGAAGTCAGATTTATTCTTGATAAATTCTTGATTGTTGGATGTTTAAATTGTGTTTCCTTAGAGAATAACCCAAAAGTTAATGAAAATCTAAAAAGTAAAAAGAACAAAAATAAACATTTCAGAAAAATAGACTGAATTGATAAAATATAAAGAGCTGGAAAGCCATCCCATGCAATAGCAGCAAAATGTTCTCCCAAACCTGATTTGGTCCCAGTTCTTCTGTTGACAAATTTGCTTTTGCGTACATTAATTAACTCTGCTAGCTAAAATTGACCCAGGTATCCAACCTGGGTTCTGAGTCACTTTGTGTGGGACAAGCAGAGAATATCACATAGGACTGGATCTCTTCTCAAAACACTGTTAGCTCTTGAGTTCTTATATCCTTCAGTTAAACATTCATTCATTAAGGCAGTCAGTTGGTCAACAAATATTTTCTTGCATGCTTTCCATGTGCCAGGCACTCTACTAGGTGCACATAAATAAGGACAATGATTTCAGGGAGTGATTAAATGCTGTGAGAAGATACAACCCGGTGAGTTGTGGAAAGGCACCATCAAGTCACTGGTCGGAGAAACCTTGCTTGAGAAGGCAAACCTTGACCTCAGGCCATGGTTACTAAAAAGAAGCCAGCAGGGCCACATTGAGACTTTAGAAGCCTTAAACAGGATAAGATTGTGACGTACTCCCTCCTTCACACTCACCCCCAGTTGATTCAAAATAGAAGAAGCCAACCAAGGCTTAAAATACATGCAAAGAATGTCAACAAAGTTCCGATACCCACTCCCTCACCCATGACAACTGCTTGAATACTTCGGGGGAAATATTTAAAATCAAATTTGTTCCAAATTATTTTCTCATTTTCAGGGCTCTTTCTTTGCTGGTTTTCCAAATATATGTTTCATATGTTTACTGAGTTATCTACTACTTGGAGCCATCTATGCAAAAGTCTGAGGAAAGAGCATTCCAGGAAGAGACAAGGGCAAATGCAAAGACTCTGACATGAGAATTTGGTACATACAGCCTGTGGGCCAAATACAGTGTTATTGGAACATGGTCACGCCCATTCTTTGCGTGTAGTCTATGGCTTCTCTCTCACTTGCTGTAAGTACTGTCTCCTTTCACTTGGTTCTAGCACAGCCATCATTACAGCACAACAGCACAGGCCAGGCAAAGCCTAACATACCTACTATGTGTCCCATTACAGAAAAGGTTGCTGATCCCTGGGTTTTATTTATTTACTAGAGGCCCAGTGCACAAAAATTCGTGCACTGGGTCGGGAGGGTTCCCTCAGCCTGGCCTGCCCCCTCTCACAGTCCAGGAGCCCTCAAGGGATGTCTTACCAACAGCCACAGTCTGGCCTCCCTCTGCAGGAGGTAACCGGGATGATCAGGGGAAGGTGCCGCCCCCATCACCCTGCTGCTGCTGCCACTGCCTGCTACAGTGGCTGTGAGGCCTGAGCCCTGGGCCTTGCAGCCACCGGGGCTCACAGCTGCCAGGGCTCACAGCTGCCAGAGCCCATGGCTGCCTGAGCCCCGGGCCTTGTAGCCACTGTGGCTTTGTCCAGATGGACGTCTGCCCTAATTAGCATGTTACTCTTTTATTAGTATAGATTTTTATTTATGAAATAAGACCAAAAGCTGTTGTGAACTTTTTTAGCTGTGGAGGGAGTAGTTTTATTTTACTTTTAAAAAAGATAATGTAGGAGAGGAACAAACTTTCCTCTACCCTGAAGGTTCTTTCTTCTGGCTGGTCTAAAAATTAAATAGATATGAGACAGATTAGCAAGAGAAAATAACCAAATTTAATACATTCATATGTATGGGAACCCTGCATACACAAGAGAATAAGAGACCCCACATAACTATGAGGTTCAGAGATAGAAAGAGGGCTCGAGGTACTGTATAGGAACATCCTGAGCTAGGGATGGGCTACTGCACCTTGGGGGCTTCAAAGGGCCCTGCAGGGCGATAAGAAGAGCAGATGTTTAATAAACAAAAGTTTTCCCTGCCATGGACTTGGGTCCAAAAGGTTATTGCTGATAATCTCTTATTATGAACAAGGCCCCTAATTCAAGTTCTTTTAGGTAGTTAAAGGGAGGGGCAGAAGTTTCTCTTGAGCCTGCAGCTAATGTTGCCTTTAGCTCAGACCAATCTGCATGCCACTGTGGCATGGCTTGGGGTGTCTCATTCTGGACCCCCACAATGACTTTGCAGCTGTGTAGAGAGTGGTTGGGAGGAGGATGGGTATGGCAGAGAACTGATGGGAGTCAGGGTGAGATGCTGGGGCTTGGACTTGTGTGGGAGCACTAAGCATCAAGTCTCCTGAAAGGCCACCCCTTCTGCAGTTCCAACAACACAGGCTTACTTATCTCCTAAAGGGGTTTAGGTGTCCTTTTGCCGTGTCCAGCTTGTTTCAGTAGAAAAAGATGCCTTTTGAGCCTTCCCATCCAATTAATCATCTTATTTGAGAGGCCTGTAATGTGTTTCTGCTCAATAGCTAGCCTTAGTAGGAACTTCCGGCAGTTTGGGGATGGAAAAGGAGGCTATGTAATAAATATGACAACCTCAGTGACAGAGTGATTGGATCATAAATTCCAGACTGGGAAGATCATGGGGATAGTGACGGCCCAGGCCTATAACTTCCATAGCAGAGGGTTTATCTTTGCCTTAAGCGAGCCCTGTCCATCTTGTGAATCTGGGTTAACACAGCTGTGAAATGCTAGACCCCTCGGAGGTGTAACCACCCCCAAGGGAACACATTATCTTGTTTCCTGTACACCATCTCTATTTACTGCAATGGATTCATGTAATCTTCCTTACCTTCCCTCATTTAATCCTAAATGTATAAAATAATTGCAGAACTGCTATCCTCTGGAGCATCTTCTCAGACACATTGAGATGTTGCTTCCAGGCATGTCCTCAGTTTGGCTCACATAAACTCATAAAATATTCTATAGGTTTGGACGTTCTTATGTTGACAGTTTGGTATCCCATTTAGTTCCCAGATGGTCCCCCAGGGCCAGCTGTCAGAACCCGGAGTTACACGTGATGGATGCCGATGCCGTTCTCCAGCGTCTCCTGTGACTAGCAGGTGAGAACCTCGGGAGGTCAGAGGCAGAGTTCTGGGGCAGTGCCCCTCTGCCCCTAATCACAGGGCAGTCTTCTGGACTTTGCTCATAAGCCTACCTGTGTGGGCTGTCCTGCTCAAGAGCTGAGACTTTATCTGAAGCAGGCCTGTGTCACGTTAGTGTGCCCCATAGCAACACGGCCTCTTTCCCTAACTGGAGAGCTGAGTCGCCGCCTGTCTGGTGGCTGGTTCCTCTGTGCACCGGTTTCGTCCCCAGCACTGGCTCCTACCGGGAAGGGAGGTGCAATGGGGCTGTGGATGGTGACGGAGGTTGGAGTTTCTAACAGAATTTCCTTGGCTGATGGAGAATGGCTGGTTTCTACCCTATCTCTTTTGTTTGCTCTCAATATATAACTGTATATATAGGTTCAGTTCAACTTTTTAAAAATAAATTGTTTTCCTCCTACTCGTGGATTTGAGTTGGAATCTTCAGTGTGGGACTGCTCAAAGTGGCCTCGTTTTATAAGTCTGAGGGCAAATCGGATGGCAGAACCCGAGAGTCACAAAATAATGTTAATAGAAAGAAAGCTTTGCCCTAACCGGTTTGGCTCAGTGGATAGAGCGTCGGCCTGCGGACTCAAGGGTCCCGGGTTCGATTCCAGTCAGGGGTATGTACCTTGGTTGCAGGCACATACCCCGTGGGGAGTGTGTGGGAGGCAGCTGATCGATATTTCTCTCTCATCGATGTTTCTAACTCTCTATCCCTCTCCCTTCCTCTCTGTAAAAAATCAATAAAATATATTTTTTTTAAAAAGAAAGAAAGCTTTGTAGAGCGTTTTTAGCTACTTTTTAAAAAGAAGAAAGGAAAGAGGAAGGAAGGAAGAAAGAGAGGGAGGGAGGGAGGGAGGGAGGGAGGGAGGGAGGGAGGAAAGAAGGGAGGGAGGGAGGAAGGGAGGAAGGGAGGAAGGGAGGGAGGAAGGGAGGGAGGAAGGGAGGGAGGAAGGAAGGAAGGAAGGAAGGAAGGAAGGAAGGAAGGAAGGAAGGAAGGAAGGAAGGAAGGAGGAAGGAAGAAAGGAAGGAAGGGAGGGAGGAAGAGAGGGAGGGAGGGAGGGAGGAAGGAAAGAAGGGAGGGACGGAGGGAGGGAGGAAGGGAGGAAGGAAGGGAGGAAGGGAGGGAGGAAGGAAGGAAGGAAGGAGGGAGGAAAGGAGGGAGGGAGGAAGGGAGGGAGGGAGGAAGGGAGGGAGGAAGGGAGGGAGGGAGGGAGGGAGGAAGGGAGGGAGGGAGGAAGGGAGGAAGGAAGGGTATGAGAGTATATAAAATATAGTGGAGCTACTCCTCAGTTTGCCTCCTCTACTGAAAAAAAGTCATTAGAAAACACACCATAGAGCTTCTTGATTTATGTGTCAGTAATTTTTCCTGCCAGCCGGGTTTACTCCCCACCCTCCTCAAAGTTTCTCCACGCCCCCCACCCCCCACCCCCACTCCTGGAAGCAGCATGTGATTGACAACTGGCAAAAAGAAGGTGAATACCCAGTGATTTTTCCAAGAACTGTTTAGGGCTGCTTGCCTCCAAGAAGACTGGTTGGCTTAGAGAATGATCTGGGAACTTGATGTTATGTTGCCATCTTCTTGTTAAACACGACCAGCTGTGTTTCAAATCAGAGGTCAGAAATGCCAGGGGAAGGAAGAGCTCTGGAGGTAGGATGGCTGCTCTGAGCTCAGCCGCTCCAGGGCTGAGAGCACTAGGCTGGCAAAGGCAGGGGGCACCATGACATGGACGGAGGCCACGTGGACCTAGTTGCAGAGGTTAGTCTTTGCGTTAGAGTGGTTTTGGAGGCTTAAGAAGAAGGTATAGGGCTGGGGGCTGTGCAGGATTAGGGGTAAAGCATATCAGAATCACCTGTGAAACTTTTCCAAGCTCTCACATTTGATCCATCCCTGTCCTTCATCCTACTCACCCCTCACATCTCTCCACACCTCCGCCACCGCCCTCACTGGGGTATGAACCTCTGTTACTAACAGGCATGTGCCCATCGCCCAGGTGTGTTGGGGCCCAAAGTGTACACAGGTTTTGTGAAGCCTGAAGCCGATTCAATTGCAGGGGCCCTCTTTAATTACAGAATAGCAAATATAAAATGTCTGCAACCCAATACAAAATGCACCATAAGTGCTCCAGTGCCACAAAGGATCTGCCTCATTCTTCTTAATAACTGGTGCTCCTTTATTGTGTGAAGGCACTCTAATCTATTTATCCATTCCCCTACTGACACACCCGTGTACTGTTTCCAGGCTCTTGTTATTATATAAAACACTGCCAAGAGTACCTGTGTCCATACTATACATCAATTCCCACGCTTGAGAGAATATCTGTAAGGCAGATTTCTAGAAGTAAAAATCATTGGGTGAAAGGGTTTGTGTTTGTAATTTTGATAAATATTATCCAATTACTCTCTATAGAAATTGTTCCATGTCACACTCTTAGCAGGAGATGAGGGTGCCTGATTCCCATCCCCTTGAGGATACAATATTATTGTTTTATCTTTGTTAATCTGATAGATGAAACACACTCCTGTGGGAGAGTTTAAGTACTTTTTCATATGTTTGGGCAGCATATGTGGGTTGCTTTTCTGGTAAACTGTTCATATCCTTTGTCCATTTTGTTTTCACATTAGACCAATAATCCAATTAGTCTTTTTTTTTTTTATTGGATTGTAAAAAGCCTTTCTATTTTAGGGAAATTAGTCCTGTACTATTAATATACAGATCTTCTTCCTAGTGTTTTATTCTTTATCTCTGACTTGGGTTATAGGCGCTTCTTAATGTCATCAAATTTGCCCCCCAGGGGAGAGTTGTGTTAGCTGTTGGTGGTCAGCGAAGCGCCTCTAGAAAGGCAGCACTTGAGCTGACACCTGAAAGCTCTCACCTGCCTGTGCGTGTGTCTCACGCAAAGAGCAGCCAACAAGAGCTCTAGTCAGCAGGCTCTGGGCAGGCACATCTGGGGAAGGTAGAGGAACTGCGAGGGGCCAGCAAGCAAGGTGCACAAAGGGGCGAGAGCCAGACACGCCCAAATCGGGGGCATCTGAAGGCCAGGGCAACAAGTGGCCCGGAGGGGACCAAAAATCAATGGGGGAAAACGATAGAAAGGTGCTTCTAATAATTATCACGGCCCAGTGTGGCATGTGCTCCATGAATATTCATCAGTGTTTCTGTCCCTGGAACTTTTCAGGCAGAGGTGTAACACAGCTGGGTGGAAACAGTAGTGGAGACTCAAGCATTAGATGGGAGTTCCACCAGGTGACATTTATTGTATATACCCCTGCTTTCTCTTTCCTCGTGGTTCCTCTCCCTTTCTGTTCTTAAATTTTTATTTCTCCCTTCCTTCCTCCCTTCCTCCCTTCCTTCCTCCCCGCCCCCTCTTTCTTTTATCCGTTCCCATGTGATAGTACTGCCAATGGTTTGTTCTTGGCTCTTCTGATAGCATTAAAGGCCAAGGTGATATAGTGTTTACATGAAAATAACTTTCTGGGGAGTGTTGGGGAGGGGGGAAAGAGATCAACCAAGGACTTGTATGCATGCATATAAGCACAACAAATGGACACAAAACACTGGGGGAGTGGGATGAGGGCAGGCGACAGGGGATAGGGGAGACTGGGGGAAGGTCAAGGGGGGGAAAAAGGAGATATATGTACTACTACATGTAATACTTTAAACAATAAAAAAATATTAAAAAAGAAAATAACTTTCTACTTTCAGCGATACCTGCTTATAGCTATGCCATGCATGTACCTGGCACTAGAACCCTCTTTGACCCAGGACTCCCTGAGGGCAGAAACTACATCCTTTCCCTCCTGTGCTGTCTCCTGGTGCAGAGACACAGATCCAATGGGTGCTCAATAAGCAGGTAATGCTAACATGCACTCACAGGCTGCCTCTGCAAAATGGCTAATTGCAGAAAGCATGGTTTCCTCTTAACAACTGAGATGTAGGACCAGTGAGGACAATGACTGGTCCAAGGAATCAGGACAGGAAATGCATTTGAGGTAAACCATCATCATGGATGGAGCCACTAAACTAGAACGCAGTGGAGAAGGTGCTGGAAGCAAGAAAAGACAGAAAACATCCATGATATTTCTAGCATAGGAACATCTTCAAACTTTAGACTGATGCTGTTACACAATACTGGATTTGGAGAGATGCCAGGGTAGGATCTGAAACTGAGATGGGAAGAAAAACAGAGAAAGAGGACAGAGCAGGCTGCGCTCAGAGCCTGGCCAGAATGGAAGCAGCCCAGTGGGGGAGCTGGGGAGGTGGGATAGAGAAGCGTTTACAGCAGTGAGAGCCTTTGCTAGGCCAAGAACTGCTACGTGCTTTACAACTTTTGCCTCATTTAATTTCACAGCAGCTCTGAAAGTTACAGATTATTATCCTAGTTTTGCAGTTGTGGAGACTGAGGCTGAGTAAAGTTGAGTGACTTCCCCAAAGTCACACAGCTGGTAAGTGATGGCACTGGGATTAACCCGCCTGCTTCTAAGGCCTCCCTCTTTCACTCCACCCAGAAAAGAAGTTCCGTGTTACGGCCCAGACATTGCCTGGGCAGCCCAAGCAGAGGTCTCCAAGTGAATGTAGGATGTGCCTTCAGCCAGGTGACCTGGACCAGCAGATATGCTCTGGTCTTGGCAGAAGAAAGGAAAAGAGAACCACAGTGACAAGTTTGCTTGGCTTGTCTCACCAGCCAAGTCCACATCATGGTTGCTCCAGGGTCATCTTTTAACCAAATAATACCTTAGTCTTTTGTTTCCTCCAGGAGAGATATCAATGTACTTACTTTGGTGCACCACGTTATTTCCATTTTCCTAGGGCCACATTCTCTTGACACATTTCTCTTCTACGTGTAGCAACCACACTAATTTGGAATCGGAATCCTACACACAGAGGAAAAGCATCCAGTAGGAAAATAAATGCTAAAATGCCTCTTCTTAAACCTGAAACTAATATAACACTGTATACCAACTGTAAATGGAAAATAAAAATTATTTGTAAAATAATTTAAAAATAAGATGCTTTTTTGTTTTTTTTACCCACCATGGATATAGTTGGAGATGGACGTGGTCCTGCTTCAAGCACATTGCTGCACAAGTAGATACACAGCACAAAGAATCCTAAATGTTACATTGTGCTCACTGTTTACATTATACAATGTATTGAATACAAGAACAAAGCCAAACATTTGCAAATGGGGACAAGAGGTAAGCAGCCCAAAATATAACAGAAAGTAGGAGTTAGTTTTCTGCTTTTTAAGAAATTGATGAATCCATTCCACATGAGTCCTTGCCTACCATAATATATGGGGTGTCCCCCCCAAAAAATGTATACACACTTTAACAGCTGATAGCTCAATTTTGAAAATGAAATGTATTTTAATAAACACTGTCTTAATAGTTATTCAAATTGTGTGTATACCTTTTAGGGGACACCCTATACTTTTCTTATGTGGGTAGATAAAGTATATCTATAAAGCTGTTATCATGGAACAAGTTCAAACAAAAAAAATTTACAGAACATAGAGACTATTTCTTCTGCAAGTCCTGAATTAAAGAATGCCAAAAACCAATAGAAGATGAGTGAGCACCTGTTGACGTATGACTAGGCCCTCGAAGAGGTTTCCACCTTTAAGCCTTCGCCTTTTGTCTCACTGTCTATTAGCACCTTCGTGTGCCACTCACATGGTAAGTGTGTGAAACTCAGAGTAAGTCACTTCCCCACTCTGAGTCTCAGGATTATCACCTATCAAGTGAGGGGCACAGATGCCATAGATACTCAAGGGACCACCTACCATGGTTTAGTGCAAACTGTACATCCCACTGCCTCTTCCCATTCATTTTATGGTCTAAGCCAGAGCTGGTGGATTTGTGAGTAATGCTAGAAGGAAGTGCAAAAGGTCTTCTGTGCTTTTCTTGAAGTAATACATGGACACAGTGTGCATAAAACACTCCACCACCACCCAGGCAGGGTCCCTTCTCTACCTTCTCCTTAAGGAGCAGACAGGACTGTTGGTTTTGTAATATCACATGACGCAGGTCTCATAAAAGTTAATTATCTCATGAACCGAAATACCAGGGCTTGATTTTATTCAAAACTTAGTCTAGCCTAGTTATAAGCAAATCATCCCATATATAAAATCACTTAGAATTTAGTTCTTTTTTTTTTTTTAGTTGCCCCATTTTTTAAAATTAACAATTATTTTTATTTGTCCTTTGACACTAATGATAATAACAGACAGTAAACTGTTCACTGAACTTACGGTTGCGTAACTTTTGCCATGCGTGTCCATTTGATGAACCTTGACACTTGGTTAGAAAATGTGTAATCTCATAAGAGCAGGTTTTCTCAAGACAAACCATTCTTGAAAACAAGTTAGAAGTTTTTGTCTTTAATTCCTGTTTTAGACTTGTTATAAACATGCAAGTTTATTTCCCAGTTGATTCAATATGCCATCTCTAAATCTTTAGGGAGAATTACAGAAATGGAGATAAAATCTTGGTAATTTATGCAATTTTATCACTTCTACTGATACCATAAAAAGGCTCCATCTGTCAAATTATCTTCTTTAAAAAAAAACAAAAAAACCTTTTATAATTTTCTTTATATGGGAATGTTGAAAACGAGTAGTTTAAGTATCTGTGTCATGAAAACTATTGATGTTTCAATAAAATCTGTTCTTTCTAAATTATCTGTTCTTAGCCTCTTTTGAGAGGAAACTTCAGTTTCTATCATTTGTTTATAATTTGCTTGTGCAGCTTGGGATTTATTGCTTTGAGTGAATATATTATGGCATGTTTGGGAAGTGCAGAATAAAATATTCTTATGTTAACATATTCTGTGATTTGGATTCCAATCCATAACCACTAAATCTTTCTTTTGAAAATTTCTGCTGCCTCAGTTTTATTGAAAGCACAAATAGGAAACATAAAAAGAAGAGAAACCTAGTTGAATCCCATCTTTGATCACATATTTTAAGCCTTGTTTCTGTATCAGAGGCTGTGTGAATGCCAATGCACCTGAGCATCAGAGCTCCACCAGAGAAACACCTCACCACCACTGCCACCTGTTTTCTGATTTCTAATCTTAATTGGGCTCTCGTTGTACTAATGTTTGACTAGTGCTCTCATTCTCTCAATGACTATGCCTGAGCTTCACTTTTCTTTTGAAGGACCCACCTAGGATTGTAAAACAAAATACAGAATGCCCAATAAAATTTGAATTTCAGCCTTGGCCAGTATCCTAAGTGGTTAGAACTCAGCCCGCACACCAAAGGGCCTCGGGTTCAATACCAGTCAAGGGCAAGTACCTGGGTTGTGGGTTTGTTCCCTGGCCCTAGTCAGGGTGCGTGCAGGAGGCAACCAATTGATATGTGTCTCTCTCATCTCTCTCTCTCTCTCTCTCTCTCTCTCTCTCTCTCTCTCTCTCTCTCTCTCAAATTCAATGGAAAAAATATCCTTGGGTGAGAATTAACAAAAAAAATGAATTTCAGTTAAACAATTAATAGGTGTGTTTTTTCTTTTTATGGTTTTTAACATTTTTTAGAGAGAGAGGAAGGGAGAGGGATAGAGAAATAGAAGCATCCATAGGAGAGAAATGTCATCCATCAGCTGCCTCCTGCACACCTGCTACCGGGGATGGAGCCTGCAACCAGGCATGTGCCCCAACCAGAATCGAACCAAGAACCTCTTGGTTCAAGGGTCAACCCTCAACCACTGAACCACATTGGCTGGGCAGCACTGAATAGTTTTTAGTGTAAGTCTGTCCCCTGCAATATTTAACATGTTCTATATTTGCATTTGCTAAATCTACTGCTAACCTCTCTTCCTCTTATAGCTAACTTTGTCTCATGATGGAGCCTTTAACAAGAACTCCCTCAACTTCCAGCCAACTCCTCTTCAAATTTACCTTCCTTAGGATATCCAGTGACCTATTACCTGGCTCTCTTCCACCCCAGTGACTAGCCTGTTCCAGACCAGCCTCCAGGCTGAGCTCTGGACTGCCCTTCCCTGACCATCTCCTGTGTGAGATGTCCTGACACCAAAGTGCAGAGCCAGAGACAGTGTTGTAGGGAATGCACCCTGCAGCAGCCAGCACGGGATGCATATGTTGAGGGGAGAAGAAGCAGTTTGAAATGTATGGAACCAGAAGCCAGTCTATGGAAAACCTCTTTCGAACTTTATAGCTCAGATAGGAGAGAAACCTGATAGCTTTACCACATTTGACAACAATCTTACTTACATGGCATCATCAATAATTATCCTGACGCTAAAAAAAGAAACAAAAACCTTTCTGAACTATTTTTACAAGTGCAAACAATTATGCTAGAGGAAAGATTGAATTACTTTTTTATTTACTCTATGGAAAGTAATAATTATAAAATCATATGAAGAGGAGATTTAAAACTAGGAAGTCAAAAATTTAGGGGGAAATTATGTTAGAGGTATTTAAAAGAGTTAATTTTTTTTTAAATTATGTGATTTTCTAGAGTTTGTGAAGCTTGTGATATTTGCCAACTTTTAAAAATTTGTAATTATTGTCATTTATTTTCTCATTCTAAATATTTATTTTTGTGCCTTAATTTGTATTTATAATTTTGTATTCTTTTTCTTAAAATGGTCCCCACTATTATGTGAACTTCAAGGTCCCATTCAAACCTGTATTCCCCCCTGTGTGGGGAAATGCCAGAACAGGAAATGCCGCTGAATTATCATCAATCAAGGAGAAAATGTATAGAGCCCTTACCAGGTGGCAAGGGGAGTGGACAAGGAATCTAGAAAATCCCTTGAGGGAAACAAGCAGTGAACTTGATAAATTGCAGAAATGATAAGCAAATGCCTTGTTGGCAGTTCTTTACACATTCCTGGAGTTCTCTTCACTGACAAGTCGGGTTCATTTTGGGAGAAATGACTCCTCTTCCTTTGTTCAGCCCATAAGTCATATTCCTCAGGATTCTGTTCTTATCCTTCCCTCCTTACTGCACACAATTAAAAATTAACTACATGATCTCATCTATTCCCCTGGTTATCATCAACAACTATAAACTAACTAGAAGACTGGTGCATGACATTCATGCACTGGGGGGAGAGGGGGGGCGCTCAGTCTGGCCTGTGACCTTTTGCAGTTCAGGAACCCTTGGGGGATGTCCAACTGATGGCTTAGGCCCGCAGTCGGCCATCCTTAGCGCTGCCGCAGAGGCAGGAGGCGTTAGCCCAGCTTCTAACTACGTTGAGCATCTGCCCACCGGTGGTCAGTGCCCATCATAGCTACCGGTCTTTCCACCGTTCGATCAATTTGCATATTACCCTTTTATTACATAGGATGGTGTTCAGCTCTCTCTATCTCTAGGTCTCACCTCTCTCTCAAGCTTTGTACTCATAGAAAAGCTTCTGAGGTTTTTTTCTAGCTCACAGTGGCCCCGCAAGCTGCCTTCCTCCCAGGCAACCGTCATGTGTAATATGCTCTTGCCTCCCAGCCACAGTTGGTTGGGTCAAGGGCAGTCACCTAATCCAGGCTGGGTCAATCAGAGTCTCTGTTGCTATAAACTTGGGATTGGGAGACAGAAGCACAAGATCAATAGGCTTTCCTTCTTCAGAGAGCTGGACATGTGGGGTGAGCCTCTCCCCAGCAGAGAAACCTTCAGAACAGGCCCGGGTGCAGGGAAAGAGCAGAATGAACCGGTGTGCTAGGAGAAGCAGGGGCGATCTACAACAAGAACAGTCACTTAGCTTCCAGGTCTTTGTGTCAGGACCTTTCCAAGAACCCATTGGCAATATACCTCTGTATTCACTTAACAAATTTCTCATTTTAGCTTAAGTTAGCGTGAACTGATTTCTATACTTATAACCAAAAAAGTACTTCTAACTAACTATTACTAGTAGATATAGCCACTAGTTCAGATCATAAACTCCAATTAATCAATCTAAAGGCACTACCAAAGAGGATTCTCTTTTCCAAACAGAGGAAATCCTGCTATTAGGACTCATTTGAGGTAATCTGAGAATTTTTTTCTAAGTAGAATTTTGGAGCTCACCTCAATTTGACTACGGAAAATTTTATTGTTAATTATTGTATCAGCTTCATTACAGTCATTTGGATCACAATCCAGTTGTTTCTTTATGGATACATAACTTCATATAAACTGGATTTCCCTATAGGAGACTGAGATTATTTCAACTTTCCCTAAAGTGATAGAGTGAGCTACAAATTGATAAAAATTATCTTTATGAGGGTTTCCAATAATAATTATAGGAAATATTTTCTAACATGGCATATTATATTGGAATATATGCAAATAAGCCCTTATTTACATTTTTAAGACCTACCTTTACCTAATGATGCAAAATACAGCATTGTTTTGATAACCATTTTTTTTAAAACCATTATACAACTGCATGTTAAAGAGCTTTAAAATGTAAAGAAAAATAGGTTCCCATATGAATAAGATGTGTGACAGAGGAGTTAATTTCAAAACTGTTCAGGAAAGAGAAACTTTTAAAACTCTCTTTAAAAGATATATGTGCTAGGTCCTGGCCAGTGTGACTACTAGTAAGTGGTTAGAGCATCTGCCTTTGCATCGATTCCTGTCACGGGCATGTACCTGGGTTGCAGATTCAATCCTGGCCCTGATCAGAGGTGTGTGTGGGAAGCAACCAATCAATGTACCTCTCTCACATCGATATTTCTGCCTTCTCTCTCTCTCTCTCTCTCTCTCTCTCTCTCTCCCCTTCCTTCCCTCCCTTTCACTCTCTCTAAAAATCAATAGAAAAAATATCCTCAGATGAGGATTAACAAAAAGTAAAAAAGATATATATGTTAGAATACTTATTGCATGCAGCCTTATCTAAAAATTGGAAACAATCTAAATGTCAAAAAATTGGAGGTTGGTTAAATAAATCACAGGGTTCTATGTAACGATTTAAAATGATGATGTAGGATTATAATTGTTGATATGAAAATATATTCAGTGAGGGGAAAACAGGTCATAAAGTGGCAGGTTCCAATCCCATTTCGTAAAGTAAGTAAATACATACATACATACGTACATACACACTGTATGGATCTGAAATTTTGAATGATGTGTGTCAAAGTGTAAGTGACAGTGCTTTCCTTCAGGTGAAGGAAATAGGAGCGAACTATTTTAATTTCTATATCTTTTATTATCTGGGTTTGTTTGCTTATAATGCATATATTTTACCTTCATAGTTAGAACTAATAGTTACGTTATTCTCATTTTGAAAAATCTCTTTACTTCTGAAGGGTAGAGTTAAAGGGTTTTGGTGTCAAAGGGACAGCAGAGGCTTCCCTAATCCAACTCCCTTCACTACCCACCTCCTACCTCCAGAGCTGGAATCCCTTCTGGAAGTTTCTGACAGTCACTCAGACTTAATTCATGAGGAACTAATTACTTTCCAAGTATAACAAGATAATTCTGATGAAGCAGAATTCCACTTATGACAGAAATAGAGAGAAATATAAACTACTTTGGGGGCTCCGGGGTATGGTGAGCCCCCAAGAGTGTGGTGTGTGCCATGCTCAGGTGTCCTGTATGAGACAAGGAGAATAATTTGTGTTCTTCCTGAAAGGGGTGGAGGAGAGGTTTGCAGAGAGAGAGAGATAAGAAGAGAGTGCATTTAGCGAGAGGGAGAGAGACTGGGGCCACTGCAGCCACCTCTGAGAGGGCTGGCCGGAGTCTTTCTGTCAGTGCACTATGCCGCTCTTTTGTTTTCCTGTGATGTTAACAACTCCTGCTTTACTGTGCCCCACTCTAATTGTGTGTGTGTGTGTGTGAGAAAAGCAAAGTTGGGGTGAGTACTATCTGACCAACATGCTGCATATCAGACACAGCACAGCTGCAAGCAGGCACCTGGGGTCAGCATTAACCACAGGGAAGGCTTTGCCAAACTCCTGGGGGCGGCTCAGGACCTTCACCTGAGGGATAAGAGTAAGTCCATTTTACTTGGAATTCCACATTCAGAGGCCCCAGGTGCCATCAGGTCTCTAGGCAGATCCTCCCGCTGATTCACAGCTCTCTTTCTGCCTCATGGCAACTCAAAATCTGCTTCTGCGGCCCTCCATTCCTTTGACCCTACTCTGTAGCAAACCAGAGTCAGTTTAATCCCTGTTCTGAATGCAAGGTAAAGGAAAGAGGACACCCTTGAAATGTTAAAACAAAGTAATTTTCATTCCCCGTAAGTAGTGTTATCCTATGACCCCTCACTCATTGACTCAATGGGGTTCACTGCTTCATGGAAAGGCTAAATTCCTAACTAGAACAAAGTCATCGCTCAGCTTAGATTATCTAAGGAAATCTCTTCATTTCACAGCAAGATAATTCCAGGCTTTGTTAAAAGAAAAAAGGGTTTTGCCTAAACTCTCAAAGTTTTCTTTTTCAACATTTGAAGAGCAAAGCTCTGGGGTCTGAGCACAGAGCTTTCCAAGAACGCTATGATCTCCATGCTGACAGCCGTACTCCTGGGAGTACATGAGCACTTTCTATAGGTGCATGGTCACTGGGAATTTTAAGGGAACAAACTCCCATGTGTATTCTTTCCTGTTACTACTCTGCCTTTAGAATTTGCAGATTAACCTGCCTTTTCAAAGTGTTCCCCCTCCTTTACAAGAGGAAAGCATACCTCTTACCATCCAGGACCCTAAACTGGTGCATTGCCTTAGGGTACAAAGACTTCTGGGTCAGCACATGCTAGACAGGTGGTTCTTCGGCAGGAGTGCCAGGTGAGCTCATAGGAAGACACTGAGGCTCGGGGACCTTATTTCATTCAGGCTGCAGAGTCATGCGCAGCTCATTGCCTCATCTATTTATCGTTGTTTCTATGTATTAGAATTCAGAAGTGATATGGTTGCCATGAGAACTTATATTGAAATATTGACTTAAATTGAGAAATAAAATCAAGACTTATCCTGACAGAAAGTAACGCTGATTTGGCTGATTGGTTAGGCAATAAAAACTGACTTTGCCTGTTAGGTTCTGTGTGAATGTTTTCCATACATGGAATGAGCAAAATCTAATGTTCTGAGGCTTTAACAAAAATATACTTAGAGCATATATTCAATATAAAATATACCAGAGATCACATCTTTTGCAACTATTAAACTTACGATAAAAAAAATCTAGATGTCAACCAAGGTGTTCAAGCTTTTCAGAATTCGTTTAGAGAATATGAAAGGAAGAGGTTTGCTAAAAACCAGTATAGAGAGACGGGATAGGATGGACAGGCTTTTGATTGGACGTGAGGGTGAAGGAAGCTGGGGAGGAGAGGTGAAGAACCAGTGGTCAGATGTGAAAGTGGGAGCTCTCCTCCCTACACCCTTGAGCAAACTTAAAAATCCAAGAGCCATTGGGGAGCAGGGAGTACTAGGAATGGATAAAAAATATGGGAGAATCCAACACACAAGGACTTGTTTCTTGCCTTCCAGGAAATAGTAGCTCAGGAAAATTTCAAGTATCTTAGTCCCAAAACACCCTGGAGTAACAAGACATGGAAATGGTGGCGGAGAAAGCACTGAGAGACACAAGCTTAGTCACATGGTATGAAAGAAATTTCCAAATCCCACATGACCTAGTGAGGGATAGACAAGGTGACTGGGAATTAGGAATGGCCTGATCTTTAGACAAACATGGCTGAACTTACTGGGTACAGTCCTACTCTTCTCCCCATCTCCTGCCTGTGCCCTGATGTCATTCAGGGAGAAGAAAGGAATCTAACACTGGAAGAAACTCTGAAGGAGGCAATTTTAAATCAGCCTTAGGACTCCTACCCTGCATCTGTGAGTCATCAAATAATTGAGACATGCAACAGTTTTCTCATCAGAATGATATATAGTCATTGAGTTTTTGAAGGAACCTGGAAGATTGGCCCTCTGCTCTCATTTGACAACTATGGAAACAGAAGCGCAGGGCAACAGAGTGAGCGGCTGGTGTTTGGGAGCTAGAACGGGGAGTGGTATTCCCACTGGCTCACCCTAAGACGGGGTCTTTGCTAGTGCTTTATGGTACCAGCCTTCTAATGCTTTTCAGAATGTAAATCCTACCTGCTCAGTGTGGATGCTCTTCGACCTTTAGGCGGACAGAATTTCTAGGAACACCTGACAGTTTACACTGGTTAACTGTACATTAAAAGAATAACAGTGAAACAAACTTCAGAAATATTGTTATTAGGATCATGAAAATACTTTAGCACAGCTGCCCAATAGCATTTTATGTATGCAATTTTAGAAAAATGTTCTCTATTGGCCCCATCCAATATTGTGGTGACTGGTGATTGAGGCTATTGGGCACTAGAAATGTGGCTAGTATGACTGAGGAAATGAATTTTTTAATTTAATTTTAATTAATTTTAATTTATATATAAATAATCACATGTGGCTAATGGATACTGTACTTATTAGAATATATATATTCCATATATGTATATATTTCATATATATATATGGAAGGTTCCTCTTCTTTTTTGTCACAATTATCAGGAATTTGTTTGAAACTCATCATTTTTGGCCTACACACCAATGTTTTTCTCATATATTTAACCTAATTCTTGAGGAGAAACAGTTTGTTTGATTTTAATATTGTACTAAAACAGTGGTCATTCTCTGGAAGAACAAGCATGTTCCTTGGAAGGCCAAAGGTTGAGACTTAATCTTAGTCTCTGAACCAAAACTTACTGGTATTGTTTATTTAGTTAAATTTTTATTTACTTTTACTGTGCCTATGATTTTAAATTCAGTTTAGTAGTCGCATTATCAGCTTTAATAATTTTTCCCTAATTTCTTCCATTTTCAAATGATATTTGGTCTATAATACTACTGTATTCATTATCTATTGCTGTGTGACAAATTATGCCAAAACTTAGTGACTTAAAACATCTACATTTTAACTACCACGGAGTTTCTGGGGTTGGGAATCAGGGCACAGCTTAGCTGGGTCCCCTGGCTCAGTCTCTCATAAGGCTGCTATCAAGGTGTCAGCCAAGACTGCAGTCAACTCAAGGCTCGACCCAGAGAGGACCTGCTTCCAGCTCCTCCTATGGCTGTTGGCCGACCGTTGACAGAGGCACTAGTCCCTTGCCATGGAGGCCTCTTTACAGTGCTACTCACAACAGCCGGTTGGCTGGTGGCTGACCTCAGATCCTCGCCACATTGACGCTTGCATGGAACAGCTCACAACATGACATCTTGCTTTACAGAGAGAAAGCAAGAAAATCCAGAGAGATAGTGTGAGCCAAGAACACAGTCTTTCGTAATCTAATCTCAGAAGTTGACATCCCACCACTTTTGCTGTATTTATTTATTAGCAGTATGTCATTAGGTGCAGCCTGCACCCAAGGTGAGAGGACTAGACAAGGGGGTGCATTCCAGAAGGCAGGGACCATTGAGAATGAACTGAGAAGTTGCTCTCCACAATTACTTTAAAGAAGTCTCCTTTTCTATCTGGCCTAGTCAACCCTGAATCTGAGGGTCAGTGCTACCGAGAGTCAGAGTGTGGGTGAGTCCAATCTCATCCAACTGGTTAGCAGGAGAAGTAGAACCAGAATCCAAGTCTCCTAAGTTTCTGATAAGTTCTCTGTTTTCTGTCATATGTGATGCTTGGTTAGGTCACCAGCACAGGCACATGGAGCCCCACAAGGCCAAACAAAAGCATTTTACCATAAAATAAAAATAGGTACTAAGGTTTTTTAGTAGAAGAGTGCTATGACAGAAGCGATTTTAAAGTAAGGTTAGTGTGAGGACTATAAATGGATTAGAGAGAGAAAGACAGAAAATTATAGTAATTCCTATTTGTTTCTAATTAGCATATTTATGATCTAAAGTTTTGTGTTTTGTTATTATTAAGACACCCCATGTGTTTTCATAAGTCCTAATAAAATCATCTTTCAAAGAATTATTTGGGCCAAAAAATATATCAAGTAAAATACTACTTTGGAAAGTCTATAACCAAATATTATAACAATATTTTCACATATATGTTGAAATAAACTCTAAGAGTTATTTTTAGTGAATTTCAGAGATGGTGTTTTCTACTAACATAGGAAGCTCCTGCGAGATTCAGGACTTGAAAACCCTGAGAAGATACTATTTTCTGTAAAATGTTTTAAAGTATTACCCTTCAACTCCAGCCATGACAATACACAAACTTGCATGTAAATGATAGGATGGTGTGGCAAAGTCTTCTACTTATCCATCAATATTCATCCTCATCTTTTTCTTTCAGTAGTAAGTTTTCTGAAGTTTAGCTGGGCACATTGCCCATTTAAGACTACATTTCCCAGCCTTCCTTGTAGTTAGGTGCAGCCATTAAGACTAAGTCTGGCCAATGGGGTGTGAGTAGAAGTGATGTACCAGTAAGTCATTCCTAGTTGTGTCCTTAATGGGAAAGGTATGTGCTCCCCTTACTCCTTCTCCCCTTCAGACTGGTTGGAATGCACATGTGATGACAGGAGCTGGGAGCAGTCAGAGATGAAAGCTCCCATAACAGCCTTGGAACATCTACCTCTGGAAATTTCCATGATTGTTATAAACTTCTTTCTTCTGTAAGCCACTGAGTTTTGGAGTCTCTGCCTTAGAGCAGTTTATACTATACTCCACTGTAATTACAGATTCATCTTTCCTTTATCTTGGTTCTCTACCCAAAGAAATAATATACAGGTACCTAGGCTAATGTGTTAAGGAAAAGGGATGTATTAGGCCATGTTAAAATCTTGCTTTCCTCTCCTACTTATCCATGAAGTTACCAGGATCATAGTGTCAGTAGCAAACTCCTAATTTTTTTTATATTTGGCTTTACTCCCCCTCCTTATTTGCCAATAATTAAAGGAGCCATAGTATCAGAAGCTCAGACTTGTTAATGAGCCAATGATAATTTTCAGTTTCCCTCCCTCAAGTTTGATCAGGGTCAGAAACTAGAGATCTATTCAGTTTGGGGCTGATAAATGCTTAACCACTGACTCTCTAGGGAAACACAAGCCTGGATTTCCATGGTATAAATACTCCCATTATGTCCAATTTCAAGCTAGCAATATGAAGTCACTGAACATAAGGCCAGGAAGAAATGTTCACAAATGACATTTCAAGCTAATACTAGCTAGTTCCAGAACACTGGGATCTATCCATCAGTTACCTCAACCTGGGACTGTTTCTGATTCCCTTTCTTGGCTACGCTATGGAGAAGGATGCTAAATTTACAGTGATATGCAGCAGAAACAGAAAAGACAATGGTGGGGGAGGCTCTGATGATGTTTGAACTACAGCTGGAGTCTTACTTTCACCAGATCTGATGCTCCTGCAGTATTATTTCATCCTTTTGGTTCAAGTCAATGGTTAGTAAACTTGATTGCACACTGGAAACACTGGAGAGTTTTAAAAATTAGCAATGTCTGAGTTCTAGCCTCAGAGATTCTGACTGGATTGATCTGGACTTGGAGTATTAAAAGTAGATAATTTTAATGTGCATCCAAGGATTAAAAACACTGATTTAAAGTAATAAATCTCTTATTAATGTGACAGAGGGTTGGTATTAGTAGTAGTAGTAGTAGTAGTAGTATTTTGGTTTTGGCACAAAGAGGAAAAGTCAACCTACATGGCTTGGCAAGAAGGGAAGAAGTCAATGGTAAGGTCAGACCATTTCCTTAGTGAAAGGAAAGGCAAAAGAGGAGAGCCCTGTGGTCTGCCTTCTCTGTGGGTCCTGAAAAGAACCTGAAATATTTTTGAACCTGGAAACAACACTAGTGATTCTATCTTTTTAATTAGGAATGTAAGTAAGATAGGAAATGCTGAAATCCTAGGAGACTGTTATTGATCACATAATCACCTCTGCTATGTTTTGAGTCTATAGAAACTATGAAATCTGGCTCAATTCTTTCTATTCATATTAGATCTGCATCTATTCCTAAAAGCAGGTACTAAATTTACTGGTATTAAAAAATCAACAGACATCTTGGTCATGTAGTTTTTGACCATTATGTTAGCCTCTGAAAGAAGTTGTAATTAGAATTTTACAGATTAATAAAAGTGCTAGTTTACTAATGGATCAATTCCATGCAGTATTATTTCATCCATACAGGTGATATAAACAAGATTATAAAGATCTGTTGAGCCCAGCCATATGGTCAATAGAGGGGCAGCATGAGATGGAGGATGAACATAGGAACAGGAAGCCTGGGTGCTAAGCTTGACACTGTGCAAGTCTGATGCAATTTCCTGATTTATAAAAGTGAGGGCATAGGACAGGGTGACTTTGGCCCCTTCAACTTTAATATTTGATAAGGTCTCTCGAGACTGAGACCATCATTGGTGTCAATGAACCAAATGGGTTCTTTCTCATAGGTTTGTCAGACATTGACAACTCTGAGAATGAGTGCATATTTTTCTAGGTTACTAAAAGGGGTGAAATAGCAATGCTCCATCCAATGTCCCACCCCTGGCCACAATCTGTTTCATTTAGAGTCTAATTTTTAGACTAATGTTTAGGTACTTCTTTCCCCTCCCCCCCCCAACTTTTATTGATTGATTGATTTAGGAGAGAGAGAGAGACAGACAGACAGACAGACAGAAGAGAGTGCATCGATTTGTTGTTTCACCTATTTATACATTCATTGGTAGCTTCTTGTATGTGCCCTGATCTGAGAGCAAACCAGCAACCTTGGGGTATTAGAATGACACTCAACCAACTGAGCTCCTGGTCAGGGCCTCCTAAAGGTACTTCTAAAATTAAATAAGTTTGAAGGCTCTATATCCTACCATTTTCCACCAGGAAAGTTTAGTCCATTGTCAAAGCAGTAATGGCTCTGAAGGTCATTCAATGAAAACATTTAGCTATTGAGTCTTTGACAAACAGCTTCAATTTAGGTTACATCTTTGTAATGATCAAACAACTATCAGTTGATTCACTTAAACAACTAAACTATGTAAAGGGAGAAAAAAAATGAATTATTTAATATTATTTTGACTAAAACAGAAAATGCTTTTAGATTCTTTTGCTTTTAAGCCAGTCCCATTAGACACAGTCTAAAAGATAACAGAAATCGTGACCTTCCTTGTCTTCCTCCAACTTAGGTCTGGATGGCTGCGGTTTTCTCTTCAGGCTGTGTAACACCCCAGCATGATCTGAAAAGTAATTAACTACTTTAGAAGTTAATCCAGCATATACTATGAAGCAGAAGCAATTCCATCCCTAATAGGTGCTTGGCAGATTGATTCCTCCCTCTGGCTCTTGAAACTCTATGCAGTAATTGTCCCAGAATTTAAAAATCTCTGGGGAATTCCTTGTTCCACATTTAGGATACAAACAGCTAATGACTTTGACACGTTGCTGTGTGTGTGTGTGTGTGTGTGTGTGTGTGTGTGTGTGTGTTGCAGAGGAGGGGTGAGAGAAGTGAGTGCCCTGAGAATCACTGTATGGAAAAGAAAAATGTCTTCTCATTGTAAAGATCTGAAAAAAAAAATCTTATTTGACCAGATTGTGAAACTGAGTTTGAAAACTAGTAAATTGATAATGTGTTTGAATGTATGTCTGTAGAGAGGGACTTTTACAAGGAAAGGCTTCCCAGTGGGGGTGCCCTTGCACTTAGGAGCTCTGTAGCAGATTTGCATACTTTTGTGCGGGTTTTGGCGGTGCTGTAGTTGGTGACACAGTGTTGTGAGCCTCTGGTATGTATTGAGATACAGCACTTCTGAACAACAACATAGCTTGATCAAAAGATTTTGTGATAAAAAAAATTTTACTTTTACACTATTCACATATTCCTTCATTTTATGCCTATTATTACCTTGATTTGATCATTAGACTATGTTCTGCTCACCACCCTTCCTACACTTGCTCAGCTCCCTGAGATTGAGAGGGTGGGTCAGGCCCTCTTCCAATCTCTTTCTTCTCCTCCAACTTTATGGTCTCATTCAGCACTTGACACACAAATAAACCCTCACCGAATAGTCTGTGGATCAATATCATACTGGGTCACGTTTAGTTTATATTAGTTATTTATATTCTGCCCCCCTTCAAAAACAGGGGTTTTCAGCTATCATCAGTTATCCATCAACCTACACAAATCCTTGAATTGTCAAGCAGCTTTCAAGATCTTAATGGCTTTAAATAACTAAAAGTAATTAAACTAACAAATAATTCCTAAACCAGAGGTCAGTCAAAAAAGCAATCAGTGAAAAGGAATTATTGTTTACTGTGGTAAGAAGAAAACAAAACGTAGGCATTGCTTTCAGTTGGTTGCAGTTTGGTTGGAGAAAAAACGAAGGGGCGTGAAACAACATGCACAGCATGAGGCATCTGGTTACTAAATCCTAGTGCTCTGTAAGTTGGGGTTTGGGAGTTATGATCCTTGGGATTGGTTAATGACTGAAGGCTTCAGAGACCAGGTCAATTGGGTCTGGTGTTAAAGGAGAACAGGTGTGGAAAGGCAGAGGGAGAAGGGCAGGCTTTCCCAGTGAGGTGACAACAGTAACAAATGCACAGAGATAATAAGCAGTGTGGTCAGTGAGGCAGCCAACCTGTCTACAGCGAGGGGTTGAAAACCAAGGGAATTATGTAAATGTGATAGGAAGAGGTCCAATTATGGTGGGCCTTTGAAGCTGCATTGAAAGGCTTATAGTTAATATATTAGAAAATAAGAAGCCACTGAAGGATTTTTGACCTAGGGAGTGATATTATAAAATGGTGTTTTCATTCTATTTCTAGCAGTTATATATAGGATGAAGTAAGACCAGAAACAAGGCAGCTGAACTGGCTTAGCAGTAAGGCAAAATAGGGAATTCTGGCTATGGTGGGGGCTGTGGGGACAGAAACAAGGAATATTTCAAAAGAAAATTCAACCAGTCTTGGCGTCTGGCTAGCTGTGAGATAAGGCTGGATGGAGTAAGTCAACGGTAAATTTGAAGGTTGGTGAATGTATGTGGGAATGGAGGGGGAAGAAGGGGAAATCAATGACAGGGCCAGGGAAGTTGGAAGAGGAACTGTCTTTGAACATGTGGAATTTGAAATGGCAGTGAGCAGTGTAAGAAGGTAACACTGTAGGAGGCTGATTTGAGGAAGTAATGAAACCTTATTTCAAAACCTGAGTCTAAGTCATTTAACTCCACTAACAAGAATAGTACCTGATTCACATGGCTGTGGAGCTGATTAACTGTGGTAAGAATGTGAAAGTGTTTCGTAAAGTGCTATCCAAATGTAAGCCTTTGGCATTTTACTGTGTGTGCATCTCCTTCCCAGCTGCGTATGATGCTGAAGAGGATGTAAAACTTCTCATAAATTTCCCTCTGGTATGTGCTGAGATACATCACTTTTGGTGGCAGGGAGATGGGTTGAAAGGCCTTAGCAGTGAAACAGATAAGAGATGATGATGAGCCCTGACCGGTTTGGCTCAGTGGATAGAGCGTCGGCCTGCGGACTGAAGGGTCCCAGGTTCGATTCCGGTCAAGGGCATGTACCGGGGTTGCGGGCACTTCCCCAGTGGGAGGTGTGCAGGAGGCAGCTGATCGATGTTTCTCTCTCATCGATGTTTCTGGCTCTCTGTCCCTCTCCCTTCCTCTCTGTGAAAAATCAATAAAATATATTTTTTTTAAAAAAAAAAGAGATGATGATGAGGATCTGGCCCAGGGTAGTGACAGCACAAGTAGAACTAAGTAGACTTACATGCTGCTTAGGACAAAGAAATGATAGGCTTTATTGGTTGCTCGGATGTGGGAAATGATTAAGAGATTGGATTCTAGGATGACATCCAGGTTCCTGGTATGGGAAACTGGTAGATTGAGTTTTAAATCATTGAGATAGAAAAGGTTGGAAGAGGAGCAAATGTGACCAGGGAGGAATATCATGACTTTTGTGTGCCCATTGTGGCAGGCAGAATAATGGCCCGCTAGACATGTTCATATGCTAATTCCAAGAACCTGTGAATATGTTACCTTCCATTTGAGATGAAATGATCCTGGACTGTCTAGGTGTGCCCAATGTAATCGTAAATGCCCTTATAAATGTAAAAGGGAGGCAGGACATTAACAATCAGAGTGATGTGTGATGTGATGTGATGTGATGTGATGTGATGTGATGTGATGTGATGTGATGTGATGTGATGTGATGTGAAAAAGATGGGCCGTTGCTGGCTTTCAAGATGGAAGGAGGCTATGAGCCAAGGGATGTGGGCAACCTCTACAACCTGGAAAAGGCAAGAAATGATTCTACCTTAGAGCTTCTAGAAAGAACACAGACCTGCTGACACCTTGATGTTAGCCCAATGAAAACTGTGCTGGATTCCTGACCTCCAGAAATATAAAATAATACATTTCTGTTGTGTTAAGTCACTAAGGTTGTGGAAATTTTTTACTGCAGCAATGGAAAACTAATATAGATGCATTAGAATTTGAGGTACATAGACGCCATCTAAGTAGAGACCTAGGGCAGACCTATATAGAGGTCTGGGATGGAAAATAGATTTGAGAGTCATTAGTACATGCTAATATAATTGTATTCTAAGATCTCTAAAACCAGGATGTGTCTTACAGTTGATAATATCTTGTAATTGTCATTGGCAGACAACAGATATATTGCCTGTGTATGTCTAGGTCAGGTGGCCGCACTACACAAACGTGACCCCTGGACATTTAGGTCAATAAAACACAAAGACTATTTGAGAAAGGCATGTGAGTCCTCTTTGTTGTCTGAAGATTTTCTGTTAACACATTTGGTAAAATCAAGAAAGGGACAAAAGGATTTTCAGAATGAATGTCAGTGACTTCAAAGAAAACCTTAGAGAACTTAGTAAAGAATTCTTGTAAGTAATGCTGAATTACCCATACTCTTGATGGAACAAGAGACAGCCCAGTGCTGTAAAATAAAGATATAAATGAAATTTGAGTAAAAAAGTAGCTCTGAAGAGTTGTTTCTGAAAAATCCTAAGTAACACATTAACCAATATATTATGCTTGTATTTCCTTTTTATACATGCACAAAAATCTAAAAGAGCTTTTTTAAAATTATGAAATAAAAATTATAAAATATAAGAAAGCATTGTGAGAACCTAATTAATACTATGTTTTACCTCTGCCATTCATAAAATAATGGTGAATCTTATAATTGAATGGTGTCTTGAACTTGACAGTCTTCATAGTCAGTAGACAGGTAAGATGATTCAGAGAAAGAACAAAGAATAAAAAGAGCAAAAAATCCAGTAGAAAATTCTCAGAAATGATAGTAGCAAATAATTTAACAATATATTTCTAGAGCCATAAAAATATTTATATTCCTTAATCCCATTTTGGGTAATTCATCCCAAGAAAGTCATCCAAAAGAAAAGAAAAATATTACATAATAGGTGTTTACTTCCATGAAAAAGTGAGATGGGCATGGATGACAGTCTCAGAAGCTGGACTATGACCCTGAGTCCAGCCCACTGATACTGGCAAGTACACCACGACTCATGCTAAATGAAAAATACAGTTGATCATTATTAAGAATATACTAGTAGCTTCAGTAAGTCAATGCCTTTTATGTTCTGGTAATATTTTTTCCATCTCCAGAAGAGCACACAGAGCATCCTGACTTCTCTGTATAATCTCACATTTATATTTACCAAGAGAGAGACAATAATTGGATCAGTTTTATCTCATCCAATATGGTACCCGGCTATTGGGCAGAGTCTCTTGCAGAGCCACTTTGTGGGCCTTTCTGATATCTAGCCTAAATATATCTGCCTTTTGGCCCAGGCACAGATGCTCTGGCCCATTAGTATCTATCTACAGGGATGGCAAAGTCACATGGGATAGAGTGTGACAACTTTATGAAAAATGAATTGCCTGTGACTACTTTCCTCAGAGGCAGGCTATAGCCATGGCACTTGGAATTTCATTCACAATCCAGAACTACACAATTTGGGGAGAGGGTAAAGGGTGTACTTTTTATTACACACATACAGAGAGAGAGAGAGAGAGAGAGAGAGAGAGAGAGAGAGAGAGAGATCTAAATATCTAAAAATAGTGAAATGGCCATTCCATTATTTTAGTGCATTCACTCAATGTAATTAGATGACAATTTTGAACAAGAATAACAAGTAGCAACATGGAAAAGGGGGGTGCTATAATATTGAACATAACTACCAGTGAAATTTCACAAAAATATATATTTATATGGAAAATGATCACAGTTGTTAGAAAATTGGATTATGAGTAACAATTTTCTCTATAATTTGAAATTTGTGAAGCATTAGTATTTTATTATCATAATAGAAGTAGGAGGAAAACATAACTTGAACAACTATAGTTTATGAAATAAAGCCATCGTTCCAACATCATAAAAATATACAATCTTTAGTTGCAAACTACTAAAATTTAAAATAATTTATAGGAACTATTATATGACAAGTGACCAATAAAGGTCTTATCTAAGTTAATGATGCTTTAAAATGAACTCATAAAGACCTAAAGCAGAATCCATTTACCTTCATCTTTCTTTCATTAGAAGTAAATTTGTACATTACTATGGTAAAGTATTTGTACAATACTATGGTTCTTACAAAAAAACAAAACAAAATAGATTTTCATATAACTTCTACTTAATAACTTCTTGACTTCTCCAAAGATCTTAAAGAATTTTCACATATAGTAAGCTTCTCTATCCTAACAATTGAATAGTAAATATCAGTCCTATTTTATGAAGGAGGAATTGGTAAAGACCTATTCAAGATAACCCACTCTCAAAAATTCAAGTGAAAAATTAGACTTTTTAACAATTTAATAATATCAAATACCCAGCACTCTGAACTCATCTAGTATTGCTGAATAATAGTTTTCTAGGTAACTGAAGTCTATCTCTTTAGATATCAAAGACCCCCACCCCTACATTTAGAATTATTCTCTTTTATCAATGCATTAACATTTTCTCTGCCTTCTTAAACAGGGTATATTGAACATAAGTTAGCTTTTTTAAAATTGAGGTCTTTAGTAATTAAAATGAACATAAATAATTATATATTAACTTTCTTACAGTAAGGACTTCTTAGGATATTTAAATATATAATAATTATAATGGAAAATGTCCCTGGATCTGTATATATGTATATACACACATAAATGCTTGCACATGTGTGTACACATGCACACACACACTCACACACATTCAGATTTCATCCTGGCAAGCCTGCCTACTTTCTTACTACCCCTTCTTAACTTCTACTTCTAATTTGCCTTGGACATAGAAACTGGCAAGAAAGTTCGTTAAAAATGTGCATAAAATGAGAGTTTAAAACTTTTGAGTTAGGTACTTTTTCATATATAAAATTATAAACTTAGGTATATAACTACTTAGAGGCTCTTTTATGAAGATACTAGAGGCCCAGTGCATGAAATTCATGAACTCGGAGGGGTCCCTCAGCCCAGCCTGTGCCCTCTCGCAGTCTGGGAGCCCTCAGGGGATATCCTACTGATGGCTTAGGCTCGCTCCCCTAAGCCATCAGACGGACATCCCTAGCGCTGCCATGAAGGCGGGAGAGGCTTCTGCCACCACCGCTGCACTCGCCAGCCATGAGCCTGGCTCAGGGCTTCTGTCTGAGCGGCACTCCCCCTGTGGGAGCACACTGACCACCAGGGGGCAGCTCCTGCATTGAGCGTCTTCCCCCTGGTGGTCAGTGCGTATCATAGCGACCAGTCATTCCACTGTTCAGTCGATTTGCATATTAGCCTTTTATTATATAGGATGAAATTGTCGAATAAAGAATCCCCAATTAAGGGGAGGATGAGAAATAGTTGTGTGCCAAGGACCTTGATTTATGCTCCATTCCTTGATTTCTGAAAAATTCCACCATTTTATCTGCAAGTACCCACTCCTCCATCATGTGGTTATAATTGAAAGTGCCATGGTTGGGCAATATGATCCCCTCCCCTCATAAATGTTTGGCACAGGAGTGACACATGACTAAAGACTGGTCACTCAGTTCCTTCCCTGGACATTTGAAATTGGAAGAAAATGAAGGGGTGGGGGAGAAAGATCAGTTTCTCTCCAAGTCACCAGACCCATGAAGTGAAACTTCTAAGAGCTGTTGAAGTCCATGTTTCCATCACATGAACTTGAAGGCAGGAAGGCAGTGGAGAGGAGGGAGCAGATACAGAGATGAGAAATGGTGGGAGAGGCCTGACAGTTTCCAAGGTCCTGAGTCTACTGCCTTTCTGAGGCCCAGCTAACTCTTTCTCCTTGGGCTCCATGAGACACTCAAGTATCCTAGGTAGGGGTGACTCTCAAAATACTTAACAATGGCAAAGGGGGGAAAATCAGGACAGGACCAGACAGCTAGCACACAGTCCTTGACATCTGCTGCCATTCCAGACATTACTCCTTTTGTTATGAAGCATAGAGTCCTGAGAAATCCCCAGGGGATAAGCGGGATGGTTGTGGCAGTGAGGAGGCATTTGGAGGTCTCAGAGTAACAGGAACCAAAGTATTTTTTTAATGTAAATAACCAGCATCACTCCATAGGTGTAACCAGCTGACTATTAGGCCTCCCGTATCCTTATAAGAAATGTTACAGGCAAAACCAAGATGGCGGCATAGGTAAACACCTGAACTTGCTGCCTCGCACAACCACTTCAAAACTACAACTAAAAGACAAAATGGGTATCATCCAGAACCATGGGAAGGCTGGCTGAGTGGAAATTATACAATTAGAAGTAAAGAGAAAAGCACACTGAGACTCGGAGGAGGTTCAGAGGTGCAGAAGTGAAGTGCAGAGGTACAGAGGCGCGTGTGCAGAAAAGGCTGGCAACTGAGTATGTTGTTGTCTATTTCAATCGGGAGGGAGATACAAGCTCCCGACTGCTCTGAACTCCAGTTCCGGGCGAGACTCTGGGGACCCAGATTCATATGGGGAGAAACTGGACTGTCTGGTATTGGGTGGAACTCAAGGGCAGCTTTCTCTCAGAGGTGCTTGCAGCAATCATTGTTCCTGCACGGTGCCGCGGGACACAGAGACACGGGACCTCTTTCAGGCAAGGCTGATGGTCAGCCATTGCTGTTTTCTCCATCCTGGTGATTTCCTGAGACCCCGCCCCACCCAAATTACAACCTCACCCAAGCTGTGCGACAGAGGCTTTTGCATATGAATGGCCTGGCCCTTTGCAATCTGAAACCTAATGTACTGTAGCTGGGTCAAAGAGCCCCAGAGCCTCCAAAAGAAGACCCAAGGCTTGACAGCATCTTGCATTGCCTCACAGCTGGGCCTCATCTGGGCACCTCCAAACCCCAAATAAAGAGAAGGAATCTGCAGATCTCTCTGTAGCTCCTGCTGGGTGGCCTCTCTCCTTGGAGATCCAAGAGCCAGTGTACCCAGTGGTCAGAGAGAGACCATCCAGACTACAACTCTTCAGACCCATAAGAGACACACACAGGGGGCAGACTCAGTGAGGGCCAAAGCCCCACTGAAGCATGTCTTGCCCCATAAGGGTGTCTCCAGCACAAAAGTTCTCCCATCATAGACACAACTGATCCCCACAGCAAATTGGCCTGGAGGTCAATTCCTCCCAGTGATACAAACAACAAGAAAGGCTTAACTACAAAAAGACTGTGCACACAGCCCACAAAGGGGTGCACAAGAGTGTCCACCTCAGGTAATTAGGAGGCTGAGCCACTGGGCCCTATAGGACACCTAGCACACAAAGCCATGCTATCAACACAGGGAAGCAGCCAAAATGTGGAGACAAAGAAACAGATCACAAATGAAAGAAATGGAGGAAAGCAAACTACTGGATATAGAGTTCAAAACCACAGTTATAAGGTTACTCAAGAATCTTCTAGACACCGCCAATAAATTTAGTGAGACCCTCAAGGATATGAAAAAGGACCAACTAGAAATTAAGCATACACTGACTGAAATAAAGAATAATATACAGAGGTCCAACAGTAGACTAAAGGATCCTGAGAATCAAGTCAAAGATTTGAAATACAAAGAAGCAAACAATACCCAACCAGAAAAGCAAAAAGAAAAAGGAATCCAAAAATATGAAGATAGTGTAAGGAGCCTCTGGGACAACTTCAAGTGTACCAACATCTGAATTATGGGGGTGCCAGAAGAAGAAAGAGAGTAAGATATTGAAAACCTATTTGAAGAAATAATGACAGAAAACTTCCCCTACCTGGTGAAAGAAATAGACTTACAAGTCCAGGAAGCACAAAGAGCCCCAAACAAAAGGAATCCAAAGAGGACCACACCAAGACACATCATAATTAAAATGCCAAGGGCAAAAGATAAAGAAAGAATCTTAAAAGAAGCAAGAGAAAAAAAGTTACCTACAAGGGAGTACCCATACCACTGTCAGCTGATTTCTCAACAGAAACTATGCAGGCCAGAAGGGAATGGCAAGAAATATTCAAAGTGATAAATAACAAGAACCTACAACCAAGACTACTCTATCCCGCCTTGGCTGGTTTGGCTCAGTGGATAGAGTGTCGGCCTGTGGACTCAGGGGTCCTGGGTTTGATTCCAGTCAAGGGCATGTACCTTGGTTGCGGGCACATCCCCCATGGGGGGTGTGCAGGAGGCAGCTGATTGATGTTTCTCTCTCATCAATGTTTCTGGCTTTCTATCCCTCTCCCTTCCTCTCTGTAAAAAACCAATAAAATATATTTTAAAAAAAAAAGATTACCCTATCCAGCAAAGCTATCATTTAGAATTGAAGGTCAGATAAAGAGCTTCACAGATAAGAAAAAGCTAAAGGAATTCATCACCGCCAAACCAGTATTATATGAAATGCTGAAGGGTATTCTTTAAGAAGAGGAAGAAGAAGGTAAAGACAAAAATTATGAACAACAAAGTGACAACAAATACATATCTATCAACAAGTGAATCTAAAAATCAAGTGAATAAAAAGTCTGATGAACAGAATAAACTGGTGACTGTAATAGGATCAGGGGTATAGAAAGGGAGTGGACTGACAATTCTCAGGGGGCAAGGGGTGTGGGGGGTGTGGGAAGAGACTGGATAAAAATGGTACACCTATGGATGAGGACAGTGGGAGTGGGGGGTGAGGGGGTTGGGAACGGGGTGGAGGGGAGCTATGGGGGGAAAAAAGAGGAACAACTGTAATAATCTGAACAATAAAGATTTATTAGAAGAAAAAAATGTTACTTTTTCACTTCAGCTAGTTTGAATTGTAAGTCCTAAAAATATGGTTTGTGCTGTATCATTGTTTGCCATCCATTTTGCTGACTGAATTTGATGGTAACTTCATAAAGCCTTCGGTGCTGGAACAAACTTTGAAGTGTGAATGAAAAGTGGGCTATGTAGTGACTCTGACAAGCTCAGAGATGGAAAGGAATCTCACAGGGTGATCTGATTATAAATTCCTAACTGGGAAGGTCATAGTGGATAATCATGTCCCAGGCCTACAACCTTCTTTATCTTTGCCTTATGCAAGCACTGTCCATTGTTTTTTCTGCACCTGGGTTAACACAACTTTGAAATGCCAGAGCCCTTGGAGGTGTAATCACCCTCAAGGGAGCACATACATGATCTTCTTGTCCATATACCATCCCATTTACAGCAAATGTTAAAGTATCCTGTACCTATCAATGTAAACGAAGTATCTCTCCATTTTTGCTTTTTCTCAGCCTTCTTAATCTACCACAAATTAATTTCATGTAGTTTTCTTTGTTGTTGTTAATCCTCACATAAGGATATTTTTCCATTGCTTTAAGACAGTGTGAAAGGGAGGGAGGGAGAGAAAGAGAGAGAGAAATACCTACGTGAGAGAGACACATCAATTGGTTGCTTTCTGCACGTGCCCCAACCAGAGCCAGGGATCAAACCTGCAACCCAGGTACATGCCCTTGACAGGGAATCGAACCCATGACCCTCCAGTGCGCAGACTGAGGCTCTACTGACCAGCGCTCATGTAATGTTCTTGTTGTTCCCTCCTTTGATTCCAAGTGTATAAAAAACTATAAACTGCCGTTCTCTGGAGCATTTTTGAGATCTTGCTTCCAAGTATGTCTTCAGTTTGGCTCAAATAAATTTACAAAATTACCTATAGGTTTGAATATTTTTATGTCACCAGAAGTAATTTTGTCCAGTTTCCCACACAAATTTACTTTTCATCCAAATAATTTATCACAACGTAGGAAAAAAAAATCTGTCCCTTTCCAGTTAATAAAAGTTTAAGAAATATTTTATATTATAATATATGCTTACTGTAAAAATTTATTTAATCTAGATGAAAAAGCAAAAAAAAACAAAACAACAAAACAAACAAACCCACTTAACCAATCATTAGTTTTTTTTAAAAAAAATCACTGTTAACATTTTTGTTTGTTTTTTATGCATTTATATAATTTCTAACTTTTGCAAGAATAGTTTTACATGGAAACTATCTTTTATTTCTTATGCTCCTTCTTTCTACAAAACCCAGATTTAAAAACAAACAAAACTTGAGTCCTGTATTTTGTTTCTTGGATGTTTTCATTTCTTAGGCATTAGGAAGCGGGGAGGACAGATCCCCAGAGTTCTTTAAGGAACAAGGTTTATGTAGCTCCTTGCTCTTTGCTCACAGTGCAGATCTCAGGAGAATAAGGTTGACCTTATTGCCAGGCAGAATTATTCATGTCACCACTTTTACTTTGGAAGCTGCTTAGCGAGTCATGTCCGGCTATATGAGAAAGGATGAGTTTACACACTTAGCAGCAGGTGCACTGAAGTCAACGAAGTCCATTATTTAATCTCCAATATTAGCTCCTGAGTTGCAAAATGGGAGGAAGACAAATGAGTTATGGAACCTCATATATCACTTAGCTTCCTTACTTTTCTCCATTGGGAAGTAAAGTCTTTTCAAGTAAGAAAGGCCATGTGTCTTTAATCATGTAGACTTACTAATATATCTAGAGTATTTTTTTAATTTAAATTCTTTATTGTTTAAAGTATTACATAAGTCTCCTTTTCCCCCCATAGACCTCTCCCTGGCCGCTCCCAACCTCCAACACATGCCCTCACCTCCCAGCTGTCTGTGTCCATTGGTTATGCTCATATGCATGCATACAAGTCCTTTGGTTGATCTCTTACTCACTCCCCCTGCCCCTGCCTTCCCTCTGAGGTTTGACAGTCTGATCGATGCTTCTGTGTCTCTGGCTCTATTTTTGTTCATCAGTTTATGTTGATCATTATATCCCACAAATGAGTGAGATCATGTGATATTTATCTTTCTCCAACTGACTTATTTCACTTAGCATAATGCTCTCTGGGTCCATCCATGCTGCTTCAAATAGTAAGAGTTTCTTCTTTTTCACAGTAGCATACTACTCCATTGTATACATGTACCACTGTTTTTTAATCCACTCATCTGCTGATGGGCACTTAGGCTGTTTCCAAACCTTAGCTATTGTAAATTGTGCCGCTATGAACATAGGGGTGCATATATCCTTTCTGATTGGTGTTTCTGATTTATTGGGATATATTCCTAGAAGTGGGATTACTGGGTCAAATGGGAGTTCCATTTTTAATTTTTAAGGTAATGCAAGTTGCTGGTGTAAAGAAAATCTGCCAGGCTAACTGAAGTGGCTGGCCACTGCTGGGGACAAGTCATCCACAATGGGGCAAAAAAAGGGGGTACCTGAGAATTCAAATGAAGAGGCCACAAAGGAATAACCATGGACATTGGAAACAAAGAGCAGAAGTTAAACCGCTTGAAGCCAGGCAGATCTGTGCTCCTAGAAGCCCAACAAAAGGCAATAAGAAAACTATTGCCATATTGAGCAGCATAAATAAAAGTGAGAGCTTTTTTTATTTTAGTTCCCCTGGACTCCACATTCCTCATCCTCTGTCTGGACCAAGTGCTCAGTTCTGGGAACCTCATTTGAAGAGGGAGATTGGCAAATTAGGCTTCATCCAACAGTAAACAAGCCAGAGGCCAAAGGGCACCTGAGGAGGTTTTGAGATAATAGGTGTAGTTCATTTGGAGAAAAGACTGAAAGAGAGGTCCTTATTCTATAAACTTGAAAGCATTTAATGTCTATCGAAATAAAAATATCCTATATAATAAAAGAGTAATATGCAAATTAACCATCACTCCACTACACCCACAAGCCACGCCCACCAGCCACGCCCACCAGCCCATCAGGAGCGGATATGCAAATAAACCCAACCAAGATGGCTACGGCCACAGAGAGCAGGAGGGAGGCTTGGGTTTCCCCGGCAATGGAGGAAGCCAAGCTTTCTGCCTGCCCTTGCCGGCCTAGGCCTCCACTCAAGGCTACAAAGTTTCAATGATAGAAGATAAATAAACCCAAACAGAAATGGTGGCAGCCACGGAGCTGGAAAGAGCAGGAGGCTAGGGTTGCCCCCGGTGATGGAGGAAGCCAAGCTTTCCACGCACCCTGGCTGGCCCAGGCCTCCTTTTAAGACTACAAAGTTTCAATTATAGAAGATACATAAATCCAAAAAAAAATGGCTGCCACTATGGAGCAAGCAGAAGGCTTGGCTCCGCTCCAGGCTACAAAGTTTCATTTGTAGAAGATAAATAAACCCCAGATACCAGGGTCTCCGCTTGGGTCGCCAGGGGGCGTGGCCGGCCTGCAAACCACCACAGGCCCCTCGCCCAGGCCGCCTCATGCCCCAAGGGAACCCCCACCCTGATCTGGGACACCCTTCAGGGCAAACCAGCTGGCCCCCATCCATGCACCAGGCCTCTATCCTATCTAATAAAAGAGTAATATGCAGATTGACCACCACTCCAACACACAAGATGGCTGTCCCCATGTGGTCAAACATCCTGCCCCCATGTGGACACAAGAGGGCCACCACAAGATGGCCAGCAGGGGAGGGCAGTTGGGAGGTACCAGGCCTACAAGGGAGGGCAGTTGTGGGCAATCAGGCCAGCAGGGGAGGGCAGTTGGGAGGGACTAGGCCTGCAAAGGAGGGCAGTTGGGGGCGATCAAGCCTGCAGGGGAGGGCAGTTAGGGGTGACCAAGCCAGCAGAGGAGGGAAGTTGGGGGCGACCAGGCCTGCAGGGAAAGGCAGTTGGGAGGGACCCAGGCCTGCAGGGGAGAGCAGTTGGGGGGCACCAGGCCTGCAGGGGAGGGCAGTTAGGGATGACCAGGCCTGCAGGGGAGGGCAGTTGAGGGGGACCCAGGCCTGCAGGGGAGAGCAGTTAGGGGTGACCAGGCCTGCAGGGGAGGGCAGTTAGGGGCAAACAGGCTGGCAGGGGAGCAGTTAGGCATCAATCAGGCTGGCAGGGGAGTGGTTAGGGGGTGATCAGGCTGGCAGGCAGAAGCAGTTAGGGGCAATCAGGAAGGCAGGCTGGGCTGAGGGACACCCCCCTCCCCCGTGCACGAATTTCATGCACCGGGCCTCTAGTCTATAATAATAAAAGCATAATATGCTAATTAGACCAGACAATCTTCCGAAGGAAGCCAGGGCTGCAAGGGCTGAGGCAGCCACTGTGGCTTTGAGGGCCGAGGCAAGCCACCAAGGCTGCTGCGGCTGCGAGGGCCAAGCCTCTTGCATGAATTTCATGCATTGGGCCTCTAGTTTAAATATAATTATGGTGTGATGTATTATGGAACAACATGTTAATTTTTGCACAAGTGAAAAGGCAGTCTTTGATTTGAGTCAGTCTTCTAACAATCAGAAGAAGATGCAGGAATAGTTTTTAAGTCACCAAAAACCAAAGAAATAAATAAAGAGAGAGAGGGAGAGAGGGAGGGAGGGAGGGAGGGAGGGAGGGAGGGAGGGAGGGAGGGAAGGAAAGAAAAAAGTGAAGTGATTGAATTTTTTTTCTTTTTTCCTGCTTGCCTTATCTTCCTACCAGGATTGAAAACTCCTGAGGGCAAGGCCCATATGCTCTCCTTTTGAGCCCCTCCATGGCACTTACACAGTATCCTCCCATAGGGAATTCTAAGGCCCTACATTACTCAGCTTCTGCCACCTAGCTTCATCTCATTCCACAGCTACCTGTGCACACCTGCTTCCCACACCTGGCTCATTCCATTTTTCACATCTGCCAGGCTCTCTCCTACCCTGAGCCTCTGACAATACTGGTCCTTCTGGCTGAATGCTTCTCCGTGGTCTTTTCATGGTTACCTTTTTTCATCCTTCAGGTCTCAGCTTAAATGTTACCTCCTCAAAAAGGCCCTCCCTCACTACCCCATATTCATTAAGTAGGTTCCAATGGGAGTCTGTCATCTCATCCAATTTGTTTAATTCACAGCCTATATAAAAACGTCTTTCAAAAACATTCCATAAGTATTTATTCAGCCCCTATCTATGTATCAGGCATAAAATAAAATGTTTTAAGTGCTGGAGGTACAACGGTATACAAAACAAATAGTAACTTAACTTACACTTGTTGTTTATTGAGTATTCTTTATCCTCTCTACCATGACCTATCATTTAACCTTCCCCATCATGTAACTTCTTTGTAAGCAGAGACTGGCTATGGGGAGGCAGCATGATATAGTGGTCACGAGCCATAACTTCAGAGCCAGAGAACTAGGATAGAATACTGGTTGTACCACTTGACCAAATTACTTCATTGCTCTGATTCTGTTTCCTCATTCAGTATAAAATAGAAATAATCATAGTACCTTATTTGGGGAGCTGTTATGAGCTTTAAGTAAGTAGAATGGTTTAATCACTTGAAAAATACTTGGTACACAGTAAGCCCTATAAAAAATAAATATTAAAGAAATGTTTTCTGACAGAAATAAACCCAACCTATATGGTCAAATAATATATAACAAAGGAGGCAAAAACATACAATGGGGTAAAGACAGTCTCTTCAATAAAGTTTGGGGAAAATTGAATAGATACATGCAAGAAAGTGAAACTAGACCACCTTCTTACATCATATACAAGAATAAACTCAAAATGAATAAAAGCCTTAAATGTAAGACTCTAAATCATAAAACTCCTAAAAGAAACATAGTCAGTAATATCTCTGCCACTTATCTTAGCAATATTTTTTCTGACATATCTCCTTAGACAAGGGGAACAAAAGAGAAAAATAAACAAGTGGGGCTATGGCAAACTAAAACCTTTTGGCACAGAGAAGGAAATCATCAACAAAATGAAAAGACAACCTCCTGTATGAGAGAACATATTCACCAATGATACATCTGGTAAGGAGTTAATATCCAAAACTTTTAAAGAACTCGTATAACTAGCAACCAAAAAAGTTTAATTTAATCCAATTAAAAAGTGGACAGAGGACCTGAATAGACACTTTTCCAAAGAAGACATACAGATGGCCAATAGATATAGGAAAAGATTCCAAATGTCACTAATCATCAGAGAAATGCAAATTAAAACCACAATGAGATATCATCTCCAGCTATTAGAATGGCTATCTACCTAATAAAAGAGTAACATGCTAATTGACTGTACCTTTGCGAAACCCATCAGCCAATCAGGAGTGAGTATGCAAATTAAGCCAACAAAGATGGTGGGTTAATTTGCATACACAGGCACCGCGTGGCTGGGGGCAGGGCAGGACACTTGCGTCGTCACCATGGCGACGACGCACGCGTTCTGCACCACCCCAGCCACTCCAGGCCTCTGGGCAGTATGGGAAGGCGGAATGGCGGCTCCAGCCAGAGCGAAGGCACTGCCAGCAGCCAGGGGAAGGAAGCCCCATTCTTGCACAAATCTTCGTGCATCGGGCCTCTAGTCATCAATAAATCAACAAACAAGAGTGGGTGAGAATGTGGAGAAAAAGGAACCCTCAAGCACTGTTGGTGGGAATGCAAATTGGGATTGCCACTGTGAAAAACAGTGTGGAGGTTCATAAAAAAATTAAAAATGGGGGAGAAACCAAGATGGTGGCATAGGTAAACACCTAAACTGCTGCCTTGCACAACAACATCAAAACTACAACTAAAAGACAAAACAGACATCATCCAGAACCACAGGAAAGCTGGCTGAGTGGAAATTCTACAACTAGAAGGAAAGAGAAAAGCACACGAAGACTCAGAGGAGCTGCAAAAGGCTGAGGTACGGAGACGTGTGCACGAAGAGGACTGGCAGCTGAGTGCGTGGCTGGCTTTCTCAAGCAAGAGGGAGACAGAAGCTCCCGACTGCGCTGAACTCCAGTTCAGGGTGAGACCCAGGGGACCCAGACTCATACGAGGGGAATCTGGACTGTCAGGAAAAGAGAAAAGCACACTGAGACTCAGGGGAGCTGCAGAAGGCAGAAGTCCGGAGGCGGGCACGCGGAGAGGACTGACTGCTGAGTGCACGGCTGGCTTTCTCAAGTGGGAGGGAAACAGAAGCTCCCGACTGCGCTGAACTCCAGTTCCGGGCAAGACTCTGGGAACCCAGACTCATTCTGGGAGAAACTGGACTATCTGGCAGTGGGCAAAACTCGAGTGTGGCTTTCTCTCAGAGGTGCTTGCAGTGATTACCGAGGGACACTGAGACCCAGAGGCCTCATAGGGCAGGGCTGAAGGGAAGCCAAGTCTGTCTGCTCCGCCCTGAGACTCCGCCCTATCCAAGCTGAGCACAGAGGCTTTTGTAATTTTGCAAGTCTTGTCTCATAAGGGTGTCTCCAGCACAGAAGTTCTCCCAGCATAGACACAGCTGATCCTCACAGCCAATTGGCCTGGAGGTCAATTCCTCACAGAGATACCAACAACAATCAAGACTTAACTACAACAAGACTGTGCACACAGTTCACAAAGGGGTGCACCAAGAGTGTCCACCTCAGGTAACTGGGGAGGCTGAGCCACTGGGCCCTATAGGACACCTAGCACACAAAGCCACTCTATCAACTCAAAGCCACTCTACCAACTCAGGGAAGCAGGGAAAATGCAGAGACAGAAAGCAGATCACAAATGAAAGAAATGGAGGAAAGCAAATGACTGGATATAGAGTTCAAAACCATGGTTATAAGGTTTTTCAAGAATTTCCTAGAAAAGGCCAATAAATTTAGCGAGACCCTCAAGGATAGGAAAAAAGACCAACTAGAAATTAAACACACACTGACTGAAATAAAAAATATTATACAGAGACCTAACAGCAGACTAGAGGATCGCAAGAATCAAGTCAAAGATTTGAAATACAAAGAAGCAAAAAACACTCAATCAGAAAAGAAAAAAAAAAAAAGAATCCAAAAATTTGAAGATAGTGTAAGGAGCCTCTGGGACAACTTCAAGCGTACCATCATCTGAATTATGGGAGTCCCAGAAGAAGAGAGAGAGCAGGATACTGAAAACCTATTTGAAGAAATAATGACAGAAAACTTCCCCCACCTGGTGAAAGAAATAGACTTACAAGTCCAGGAAAGTGGAGAGAACCCCAAACAAAAGGAATCCAAAGAGGACCACACCAAGACACATCATAATTAAAATGCCAAGAGCAAAAGACAGAGAGAATATTAAAAGCATCAAGAGAAAAACAGTTAGTTACCTACAAGGAAGCACCCATATGACTGTCAGCTGATTTCTCAACAGAAACTATACCGGCCAGATGGGAGTGGCAAGAAATATTCAAAGTGATGAATAGCAAGAACCTACAACTAAGATTACTCTACCCAGAAAAGCTATCATTCAGAATTGAAGGGCGGATAAAGAGCTTCACAGTTAAGAAAAAGCTAAAGGAATTCGCCAACACCAAACCAGTATTATATGAAATGCTGAAAGGTATTCTTTAAGAAGAGGAAGAAGAAGAAAAAGGTAAAGATAAAAATTATGAACAATAAATACATATGTATCAACAAGTGAATCTGAAAATCAAGTGAATAAAAAAATCTGAGGAACGGAATAAACTGGTGAATATAATAGAATCAGGGGCATAGAAAGGGAGTGGACTGATATTTCTCAGTGGGAAGGGGGTGTGAGGGGTTAGGGAAGAAACTGGACAAAAATCGCACACCTATGGTTGAGGACAGTTGGGGGTAGGTAAGGGCAGAGGGTGGGGTGGGAACCGGGTGGAGGGGAGCTATGGTGGGGGAACAATTACAATAATCTGAACAATAAAAATTTATTAAATTTGAAAAAAAATTAAAAATGGAATTACCTATCACCCAGCAATTCCACTTCTGGGTATATATTTGAAGAAACTGAAACACTAATTTGAAAGCATATATGCACCCCTATGTTCATTGCAGTATTATCTACAATAGCCGAGTAACCATCAATAGACATGTAGATAAAAAAAGCTGTGATACAGATATAAAATCGTATATTACTCAGCCACAAAAAGAATGAAATCCTACCATTTGTGACAGCATGATGGGCCTTAAAAGTATACTAAATGAAATGTCAGTCAGAGAAAGACAAATGCCATATAATTCCACTTATTTGTGGAGTCTAAAGAACAAAACAAATGAAATAGACTTATGAAGACAGAGAACAGACTAATGGATGCCAGAGGAGATGGGGGTAGGGGGCTGGGCAAAAAAAATAAAATAAAGAAACTAAGAAGTACAAATTGGTAGTTACAAAATAGTTATGAGGATGTAAAGTACAGCACAGGGAATACATCCTAATATATAAAAAGCCAGGGGGGAAACCAAGATGGCGGCATAGGTAAGCACCTAAACTGCTGCCTCGCACAACAATTTCAAAACTACAACTAAAAGACAGAACGTCTATCACCCAGAACCACGGGAAAGCTGGCTGAGTGGAAGTTCTACAACTAGAAGGAAAGAGCAAACAGCATTGAGGGGTGCACAAGCGCTGAAAAGCTGAGGTACGGAGACGCGCGATTTGGTGACTGAAAGCGCTGCTGTTTTCAACCCGAAGGGAGATAAGCTCCCGATTACTCCGAACTCGTTTCTGGGGAGATGCGGGGGACCCAAACTCCTACAGGGAGAAGCTGGACTGTCTGCCGTGGGGTCGGAAAGTGAGGGAGGCTTGCTTGCAGGGCTGCGTGCAGGAACAATTGTTTATTGTGCTGGGGTGCGGAAGCGGGGACAGGGTCGGAGCCGCAGAGCCGGCTTACTGGCAGCCATCGCTATTTGCCACGCCCTAGCCTAGTCACGCCCTGAGACCCCGCCCTGCACAATCTACGAACCCACCCAAGATCCAAGCAGCAGCTTTAGCATATGAATGGCCTGCTCTATCGCAGCTTAACCTAGCAAACTTGCAGCCCAGTTCAGACAGCTCCAAAACCTCCAAACTCCAAGCAAAGAGGAGAAAACTGTAGTTCTTGCTGTAGCTCCTGCTGGGTGGCCTCAGACAGTAGCTGACCTGCACCCCATTGGAGATCCAGAAGCCAGTGTACCTAGTGGTCAGTGTGAGACACCAGATTTCAACTCCTCACATCCATAAGTGATACATTCAAGAGGCAGACTCAGTGAGCACCAAAGCCCCACTGAAACAAGCCCTGCACCATAAGCGTGTCTCCAGCGCAGCAGTTCTTCCATTATAGACACAGCGGGTCCTCACAGCCAATTGGCCTGGAGGTCAATTCCTCCCAGTGTACCAACAGCAATCAAGGCTTAACTACACCAAGACTTTGCACTCAGCCCATAAAGGGGTGTACCAAAGGCGTCCACCTCAGGTGATTGGGGAGGCTGAGCTACTGGCCCCTATAGGTCACCTACCACACAAAGCCACTCCATCAACATAAGGAAGCAGCAAAATGCGGAGACAAAGAAACATGTCACGAATGAGAGAAATGGAGGAAAGCAAACTAATGGACGACATAGTGTTCAGAACCACATTTATAAGGTTACTCAAGAATCTTCTAAAAACCGCCGAGAAACTTGATGAGACCTTCAAGGACCTTAATGAGAATGCCAAAAAAATGGAAAAGGACCAGTCAGAAATTAAGCATACACTGTCTGAAATAAAGAATATACCAAAACTCAACTGTAGATCAACGTACCCCAAGAATCAAACCAAAGATCTGAAATATGAGGAAACAAAAAACACCCAACCAGAAAAACAAAAAGAAAAAATCCAAAAATATGAAGATAGTGTAAGGAGCCTCTGGGACAACTTTAAGCGTACCAACATCCGAATTTTTGGGGTGCCAGAAGAAGAGAAAGAGCAAAATATTGAAAACCTATTAGAAGAAATAATGACAGAAAACTTTCCCTACCTGGTGAAAGAAATAGACTTACAAGTTCAGGAAGCGCACAGAACCCCATACAAGAGGAATCCAAAGAGGACCACACCAACACACATCATAATTAAAATGCCAAGAGCAAAAGACAAAGAGAGAATCTTGAAAGCAGCAAGAGAAAAACGGTTAGTTACCTACAAGGGAGCACCCATACGACTGTCAGCTGATTTCTCGGCAGAAACTATGCAGGCCAGAAGGGAGTGGCAACAAATATTCAAAGTGATGAACAGCAAGAACCTACAACCAAGATTACTCTACCCAGCAAAGCTATCATTCAGAGTTGAAGGTCAGATAAAGAGCTTCACAGACAAGAAAAAGCTAAAGGAGTTCATCACCACCAAACCAGGATTACATGAAATGCTGAAGGGTGTTCTTTAAGAAGAGGAAGAAGAAGAAAAAGGTAAAGATAAAAATTATGAACAACAAAATGACATCAAATACATACCTACCAACAAGTGAATCTAAAAATCAAGTGAATAAAAAATCTGAAGAACAGAATGGACTGGTGAATATAATAGAATCAGGGACATAGAAAGGGAGTGGACTGACAATTCTCAGGGGGGAGGGGGTGTAAGGGGTGCGGGAAGAGACTGGACAAAAAGCTTACACCTATGGATGAAGACAGTGGCGGGGGATAAGGGCATGGGGTGGGGTGGGGAATCAGGTGGAGGGGAGCTAGGGGGAAAAAAAAAGAGAAACACCTGTAATAATCTGAACAATAAAGATTTATTAAAATAAAAAAAAATAAAATAAAATAAAAAAATAAATAAATAAAAAGCCAGGGGCCATCACAACCAAAACAACTGGATGGACAACCAAACACAGGCTGCGTGGGGCAACCAGGCCAGTAGGGGGGTTAGTGAGGGACGACCAAATGACTGAACAGCAGGCTGCATGGGGCGACCAGGCCGGCAAGGGAGGCAGTTGGGGGTGACCATACCAGCAAGGGGGGGGGGGCAGGTGGGGATGACCAGGCTGGCGGGGGAGGCAGTAAGAGGCGACCAGGCTGGCAGGGTGGAGGGGGGAGCAGTTAAGAGTGATCAGGCAGGCAGGCAGGTGGGCAGTTAGGAGCCAGCGGTCCCAGATTGTGAGAGGGATATCTGACTGCCAATTTAGGGATGTGAGAGGGCTGTCTGACTGCCAGTTTAAACTGGCAGTCAGACATCCCACAAGGGGTCCCAGGTTGGAGAGGGTGCAGGCTGGGATGAGCCCTCTCCCCCCCCCCCCCCCCCAATGCATGAATTTCGTGCACCGGGCCTCTAGCATTGTAATAAATATGTATGGTGCCAGATGGCTACTTGAAATATTGGCAGGGTGGGAGCACTTTGTAAAGTATTTGACTGTCTAACCTCTATGCTGTACACCTAAAACTAACACAAAATAATGTTGAAAAGCCCTGACCAGTTTGGCTCAGTGGATAGAGCATTGGGCCATGGACTGAAAGGTCCCAGGTTTGATTCTGGTCGAGGGCATGTACCTTGGTTGCAGGCTCAATTCCCAATAGGGGGCATGCAGGAGGCAAATGATTGATGTTTCTCTCTCATTGATGTTTCTAATTCTCTATCCCTCTCCCCTCCTCTCTGTAAAAAGTTAATAAAAATATATTTTAGCCAAAACCAGTTTGGCTCAGTGGATAGAGCGTCAGCCTGCGGACTGAAAGGTCCCGGGTTCGATTCCGGTCACGGGCATGTAACTTGGTTGCGGGCACATCCCCAGTAGGAGGTGTGCAAGAGGCAGCTGATCAATGTTTCTCTCTCATCGATGTTTCTGACTATCTATCCCTCTTCCTTCCTCTCTGTAAAAAATCAATAAAATATATTTAAAATATATATATATTTTTTTAAAAAAATAATAATGTTGAACATAAACTATAATTGAAAAATAAAATTTTAAAAAATAATAGATGTTTTTTATTATTAGGGCAATAGAGTGTCTGACAGTTGGTTTTAGTTAAATGAATTAATAAACTGTGGTGCCCATGGCTAAACTTATGTTTGTAATTGGGCCAAAACATAAAGACAGAACAGATCAGCAAGAATAAAATGCCCCTTTTCATCTTTGAACTCTTTGCTGGAAAAAATTCTTTAGTCTTATAGATAAAATGTGACATTCTTGGTCAATTCCAAGCTAGTGGCAGCATTCTCTTTGGAATCTGCTAGAAATATTGTGGTTGTTTTCTAGTGTAGGAGGTTCTGGGTCTTTCCAGAAAGGAAGGGCTGTCAGCATCCAGCTTAGTCTACAATTTGGCTCTCATTGTCACAAGAAAGGAACCATCTTTCATGTCTCCAGGAGTGAGTAGAGGTATCCTCTGTTCTCATTATCTACTTCTCTTATCCTCTTCCCATTACATATACCCACCATTTCTAATTTGACATTTTTCTCTACTATAAAAACCAAAATAGAGTGTGAAGAGGCAGACTACTGCATTCTGGACAGCATTCCCAACAACTCCTTCCAGTCATCATTACTCAGCACATGAATAAATGTAGCACAGCATCACCTGCCCATTCCGTATGTGCATACTTCCAGGAGAGACATAATAAAGTGGAAGGAGGGTGACTACAAAACAAAGCAATTCAGAGCTGCTGGGAAGTATTTACTAAAATCTTACTAAATTCTGTCATTTTTTAAAAAAATACTACAGGGAAGACCAAAAATATAGGAAAGCAAAATATTTTGCACACATTTGCCTTGAAGAAGTCCACAGTCTACTTAGATCAAAATCTTCATATATCAAAACTAGGAGCCCAGCGCACAATTCAAAATCGTGCGGCTCCACCCACCCTCGAGTCGCCGGTCCAGCCCCGCCTCACTCCCCAGGCCCTGAAGCAGCCATGGCCACTGCCGGTCCACCCTGCCTCCCTCTCCAGCCCTTGAAGCAGCCACGGCTGTGGCTTATCAGGCCCTCCCCCAGCACAGACACGCGGAGGCCCCTGCTGCTCTGCCTCCGACGCTGAGCGCACAACCTCCTCCTGTCTGGTCGACCCTTTACAGCGTCCTGGTTAATTAGCATATTTCTCTATTTTATAGATAGATGATAGATAGATAGATAGATAGATAGATAGATAGATAGATAGATAGATGGGAGAAACTTTATAAAGGAGTAAAATTTATGGTAAGCAGGATAAAGATGTCCACATCCTAATTCTAGGACCTGTGAATATGTTAAGTTACATGGCAAAAGAAAATTGAAGTTGCAGGCATAATTAAAATTGCTAATCTGCTGACCTTAAAATAGTGAGATTATTCTAGATTTTTCTGGTTGTGTCCAATGTAATCACAAGTGTACTTAAAAGTGGAAGAGGAGCCCTGCCTGGTTTGGCTCAGTGGATAGAGCGTCAGCCTGCGGACTGAAGGGTCCCAGGTTCGATTCCGGTCAAGGGCATGTACCTTGGTTGTGGGCACATCCCCAGTAGGAGGTATGCAGGAGGCAGCTGATCGATGTTTCTCTCTCATCGATGTTTCTAACTCTCTATCCCTCTCTCTTCCTCTCTGTAAAAAATCAATAAAATATAAAAGAAAAGTGGAAGAGGAAGGCAGCATAGTGTTAGAGAAAAAGATGTGATGGCAGATGCAGGGTCAGAGAGTTGCTACAATACTGTCTTTGAAAACGAAGGGAAGGAGACATGAGCCAAGGAATGCAGACAGCCTTTAGAAGCTAGAAAAAGTACGGAAACAAATTCTCCCCTAGAGCTTCCAGAAGGAACAAAGCCCCACCAACATCTTGATTTTAGTCCAATGAGACCCTGTTGGACTTCTAACCTACAGAACTGCAAGATAATACATTTGTGTTGTTTCAAGCCACTAAGTTGGTGGTAATTTATTATACCAGCCATAAAAATCTAACATGATGTGTAATAAAATCTAAATTAGTATTATCAGAAAATAAATTAGGAATGGGAGAGAGAGCAATGCTGACTAAAGTTATTAGGAAAAATGACTTTGAGTGAGTGGGAGTTTATATTGCTCTTTTCATAATTTATGGGATGAACATAGAAAGATAAAAAACTGAGAAGGGATATTTATTAGATTTATAAAATCATAAAGGAAGCATGGATTTTTTTACTAAAGTCCAGATTACCACAACCAGGAATCACTTCCCTGAAACTTGGAAGGGGTGGCTTTATGATGGATGGATGGATAGATAGATAGAGAGGTAGATAGATAGATAAATGGAAAGAAGGAGGGACAGAGGAAGGGAGGGAGGGAGGAAAATGGAGAGAAGAAAAAGAAAAGGATAGAGAAAAATACACAAATAGAGAAAATAAAGGAAGGGAGGGAGGGAGAGAGGGAAGGAGGGAAAGAGGGAGGGAGGGAGAAAGGGAGGGAGGGAGGGAGGGAGGGAGGAAGGGAGGGAGGAAACTGCTGCCTGGTGCAATAGGAGACCCTTGAATCCTTAGAGGAAGGAGAAACTGAAAATATAAAAAGCTTAAAAATTTTCAGATGCATTCAGGAATGCCAGATCCAAAATGAGGTCAAGGAAAACAAGACGTTTGGGGTGAAAGTGGAGCCTTTGTTGTACAACTTGCTTTCCCCCAGACTGAATTACTACAGCCTGTCAGAGACAGACCAGAGACTTGGAGCTGACACAGTATGGCAATTCCCATTCTTACCCTTGGTTTGGGGATTCTGGGAAAATAACAAAGTTGGCTTAAGTGTTCCTCTCCCTTCAGACCGTAATGGGTCTGTTTCTCTGGTCTAAAAACAGCAAACAAGCAAGCTCCTCATGTGTTCTTTTAGGGATGGAATTGAAACTTGAAGTCTTGAGCATCTCACAGCATCTTTCCTAACTGTGGGGCGTTAGTCACACCGTTGTTCTCTTGCTGCTGTGATACATAGTAAGTCAGATACAAAAGGACTCTCCTGCAGGAATCCTCCCCCTCTCAGACTATATTCTATACTTCCTACTGGAGTACCTTCCTCTGAGCTATTAGCCAGCACTCTGCAGGGAGCTATGCGACAGTGGTGGGTGAAGTGACACCTATAAAATCTGCCAACACTTGCTGGTTCTTGCATCCTCCAGAACCAGGACCCGCATTTGCATGGATGGTGTACATGGAGTCAGTGTGGACCTGCTGCAGGAGGAAATGGAGCTGCCAGACCCTGAGGCCTGACACTGGGGCACTGGGGAAAGAAGGCATTGGGGTGCCACTACAACTGCTCTCAGAGTGACGGTGTGAGACCCAAAGACCAAAAGCTGACTGTGACTCACCCTTTAGTCTCCTCGGCTGACGTGTCATCATCTGCTAAAAGCAAGTTCACTGAGGTCTTTAAACCAGTAAGTTTTGGAACTGGATATGGTGGACATTTTCTGATCTGGAGTCTGACAAGACAAAAAAAATAGAATTTAAGTTACCAACCTAATCCATTTGCTTTTTGTATAAATTGTCACAGTGAGTATAGAACCAGTTGTAAATCATTTCAAACCTAGGCGTGTACCTGTTATACTTCCTTTCAGAGGATGACAAACTTAGAAATATTTTAGTTGTTCCCAGGAGTTGTTTAAAAAGCAGATAAAAATATAACCAACACACATGGTGCTGAAATAGAACCATCTGACCATCACATGGCCGTCATCGAAGGCAGGTGTGCCTTTCTTCACTTAGAGATTCGCTGGACATTTCTAACTTTGGGGGAGTGGAGGGCTTCTCTAACCAATGTTATGAGCTGTCACTCTGTCAGGAGGTAGACTTTATCAACACCAAAGGACTATCTTGGAGCTAATTCAGGAAGCATTTAAAATGGACTATTTTACCAACTGAAGGTCAAAAGGGCAATAGGAAACAAATGACCATAAAATGAATTTTCCGCTACTGGAATAAAAGAGTTCCCTAGAAATTAACATCTCTGCCCTTCTGCTCCTTTGATAAAGATTTCCAGTGATATTCAAAGAACTTTGCTCTTTTATCCCTGCCATACCTCTTGCTCTTTCCAATGTTTATTTCTATTATCGTCTACCAATATATGAGGCAATTTTGCACATAAGGCCTATCCTAAAGCTTGGCTCAGTTCTATTAACCTTTATGCAGTAATTTACAGTTAAGATCTAAATGGCACTGGTGCATGTAAATAGTGTCTGTGGGCTCTGCCAGCATGAGGAAAGCGCTGTGCTTAAGTGGCTCCAACACATTTGCTCAGAACATTATGGAAGGAACCACTGAGATCTCTGTAGGAAATTATTTAGTAAAAGTCTACATAAGATGAAAATTGCTTTGTAGCGGACATGTTGTGTTGAGTCTAGAATTTTTCAGGGAAATATGGGGAATCCAAGGCTTCGTCTTTCGTTAGTATCAGTCTCTGAACTGCTCATTAAAAAAAAAAAAAAAAATCTGGAAGCCAGAAATCTCAGGGACTTTCAAATTCCCTTGTGATTTCTCATGAAGGATGAGTGGATTTGAGAAATCTCTCTACATCTCAGGAGTGAATGCAAATAAAGTAGAGAAACCCTTGGCCAAGTTGATGCCATTGAACAAATTTCTCAAATTCCTCTAGGTCCTTCCTTTCACCTTCTCTCATCCAATAGCAGTCTCTCTATCACTGACCATTCCCAAAACTGCCCATCCAGATTTGTAAGAGGCTTGAAAGTATCCAACTGGCCCATTCAATCCATTGCTCAAAGCTTCCCAGACACTTGAGTGGTTTCATATCTATTCCTATCCATCCACTCATTAATATTTTATTGATCGCCCATGTTTATGAGGCCCTCTTCTCGACTCTGGGATATACAACTATGAGCAAGATGACTATGGCTCTTTTCCTCATGGAGTTTTAAATCTCAGCTGGGAAAAGACACTTTAAAAGGTAATTCCAGAAATAATTATTTAATTGCAACTGGGTAAGTACCCTAGAGGAAGAGCATGTTGCAGTGAGATAATTTAACAAAGGCTCCTGGCTTAGTCTAGGCATGAAGGTGGGGGAAGGCAAGGAAAGCTTCTCTGAGGAAGTAGCATCTATGCTGATTCGTAGAGGATGAGTAAGAATTAATCAGACAAATGGTATGTGTGGGAAGATGGTGCGAGAAAGGGCCGGAGGGTGGGGGTTAGAGAATCTGGGCAACCAGATAAGCTAGAGAAGGCCCTGGGAACAGAGACGAGGACAAGCAGGTCAATGTGGCTGGAGCATGGCCAGCAGTCGGGAGGGGAGCAGAAGACCAGGCCAGATTCAACTCTGGGAAGGGTTTGGGAAGAAATATTTGGGTCGTTTTAGCTTGCCCCTAGAGCAGTCAAAATTCTGACGCCATAGCCTTCTTGTGGTTCTCAGGCTGGTGTTCATCAGACCTGCATCCCCGAGACCAGGCTAAACGACACTAGGCCAAAGCTACATGTAATGAATAGTCAGTCAAAAGCATAAACACCAAAGGCAGTATGTGGACCTGGTTTGAATCCCAATTTGACTAAATCGACCATAAACAGATATTTGGGGGACATTGAGGAAATGCAATGCTTTAGATGATATGTAGAAATTATTGTTAATCTGTAAGTTCAAAACTGGTATTGTGATTGAGGGAGAAAATGTCCTCATTTTTTGAGTTTTTAGGAGTGAAATGTCATAATGTCTATGATTTCAATTAACTCAGCAAAATTTTCAAGAGTTATTTATGGCACAATGTTAGTTATGGTTCTGCTAGGTGATGTGTATATGGGAGTTAATTAAATTGTTCTCGCCACTTTTATTTTGTTTGGAAAGTAAACCTGAAATCCACCATCTCACCAAAGGCAAAGGGCATGCATTATAAACAGCATTTTCCTTTTACATTTATATTTTATATTTCTTGTTTATTGGTCTATGAAAATTCAGTTCATACTAATAAAGTTCCTAAAAGTGAGTGAGACTCTATTCCATGCTTTTATGTTTCTGGACAGGCTGACGAATTTCAGAGGGAAGGTGGGGGAGTGAAAGAGATGGGGGGTGGTGATTGAACCAGGGAACTTATATGCATATATGCATAGCCCATGGACATAGGCAATACAGTAGTGAAGGCCTGGGAGGGGTGGGTGCGGGATGGAGTGGGTCAATGGGAAAAACAAACAAACAACAAAGGAAACATCTGTAATACTTTCAACAATAAAGATAAATTCCAAAAAAAATTTTTAAAGTGAGTGAAAATAAGTGCTATTTTTTCAAACACCTAATTGAGCACCTACTATGCACCTGAGATGACCCCCTTAATATGAACAATTTGCTTGACCTAGAGATTTTCTGTCCAGTGCAGAGCATTCAAAAGTTTACTTGGATCCAACCCTGGGAAACTAGTATTTGTATTGATTCGTCATAACAGTAATTTTATCATTTTATTTGGGCATTTTCATGCCTTAGGGAACTACAGCTCAGGAAAGGACATTTGATTTGTACTCTTTAGTGATCTTGTTGCCAGCCAATTCTTTATTCCAAGATCAACGGACAATGTGCTCACAGTGGATGAGGCTTGGATAGGGTGGAACACTAACCCAGCATGAAATGTCCATGAAGTGCCAAAGATGAGGTCATCGTCCCACAACTGTATTCAGGGAGCCTGAAAGCCCCAGGGCCTACAAGTCACAGGAATGAAGTTGCCAGATAAAATACAGGATGCTCAATTCAACTTGAATTTCAGCTAAGTAAAGAATAATTTTTAGTATAAGTATGCCCCATGCAATATTTAAGACATACTAAAAAACGTAATTGTTTATCTGAAATTCAAATTGAGATGGGCACTTGGTACTTTTCCTTCTTTATTTCTTTCTCTCTTTTTTCTTTTGTTTTCTAAATCTAGCAAATCAACACAGGAATAAATGAATATACACAGGAATGAATGAATTTTGGGGAAAAGCAATATCCTAAATGTTGAACCCATCAGTTGGGACACTGGGCTAAGGAATTCAGATGAGACCTTTAGGCCAGGAAGAAATAACTGAGGATTTGGATGAAATAAGTGAAAACATTAGATTGTTATCTGTGAACAGTCTTTCAAGGAAAAACTTCCTTCCATCACTTCCTGCCAAGCCACTGGCTTCTTAAGCATTAATCAGGACCCGCTGGGTGTGAGGTCCTGGAAAGATAAACAAAGATGAATAACAAGATGACTCCAGAGACTCTAAGAGTAACAGCATAATGGCAGAGAACTACGGTAGACTTCAGAGTTGCATTCTGGAACCAGACCACTGGGTTCAAACTCCAGCTCTGACACTTATTAGGCACGTCTTTGTAACAACTACTTAAGCTTTCTGTGCCTACTGGGTATAGGAAGTTGAGTTATTTTATAGGATTGTCATAATCATTAAATGAGTTACCAGACAAAAACTTATTTGACTAGTGCCTAGCACCTATTAAGTGTGTGTGTGTGTGTGTGTGTGTGTGTGTGTGTGTGTGTGAGTGTATTAGAGGCCGCGTGTATGGCGGGGGCCCTCAGCCTGGCCACCGCCCATTCACAATCTGGGACCCCTTGGGGAGGGTCCCTAGACCTAGCCTGCAATCAAGGCCTATTGGGGCTTTCCTTCCCACCGCCCCCCCCCCCCCGCCTGCCCCCCCCCCCCCCCCCCCCGCTGATGGCAGCTGGCCCCGCCCCCGCCGCTGCCACTGCTTGCCATCTATACTGCGTTGCCCCCCCCCCCCCACAACTGGTCGCCTCCCTCTGTGGGAGACAGGCGTGGGGTGTGATCACTTGTCTGGCCTGGGCCTCACTCTGCGGGGCGATCACTGGCCGGCCCCCCACACCTGCCACAGCGTTGCTGGCGGGTGGCCTGGGCCTCCCTCTGTGGGGCAATCAATCGTGGGGCCCCCAGATTGATCACCCTGCAGAGGGAGGCCCTGCCCACCTGATGCAGCTCCGCCAGCTGGGTGACCTGGGCCTACCTCTGCAGGGTGATTGATCACAGGGCTCCGTGATCTATCGCCCAGCAGAGGGAGGCCCCGCCCACCCAGCCGGGGCTCCCTGATGGATCACTGCACAGAGGGTAGCCTGGGCATCCCTCTTTGGGGAGATCGCGGACCACCCTCCACCCCCCGCCCCCATCAACTGCCCCTCTGGCCAGTGGCCTGGGCCTCCCTCTGCAGGGTCATCGATTGCAGGGTGATTGTGGGGTGATGGTGGGCCCCCCCACCAATTGCATCGCCCCAGCCTTGGCTGGCCTGGTGCCAATGCGTGTCATAGTGTGGTCATAGGGAGGGTCGTTCGGTGGATTTGCATATTATGCTTTTAATGTGTGTGTGTGTGTGTGTGTGTGTGTGTGTGTGTGTGTGTGTGTGTGTGAAAAAGCAACTCACAAGATACAAGCTAAAATGTTTTCTAGAAAGATAATTTGATATAATCCCAGTGAGAAAAATACATTCCTGGATACAGGGAACAATAGGATCAAAGATGCATAGGATAAAGCATAAAATGAAATAGCAAGTAATTCATTGTGGTTAGAACTTTTGGGTCTGTTAAAAGGATTGCTAAGAAACAAAACCAGAAAAAGAGAGATGGCCATTACAAAGGGCTTTGAATGCCAGGGTAAAGGGTGTGACTCTCCCTGAGCAAGGGAGAGGCATGAATGCTCAGGAAGGATTCATTATGTCACTATAACTATGACAGAGGAGCCCAGAGAATGGAGACTTATTATAGTAAATAATCAGTGTGTTCATACCAAGTCCAAACATTGGGAGAAAAAGGTCCCTGCTGTTATACAGGCCCCTGCTGTTATATAGTGGAAGAATGAGATGGTAAACAAATAGCCACACAAATATGAAGGAAAAGTACAGGGTATTCTGAGAGCTCATAGGAACCTAATGTAAATGGAGGGTGAGAAGTATGACCAGAAGAGGTGACTCCTACTGAGACGTAAAGATGCACAGGAGTGAGCCAGAGAGGTACCAGGTGGAGGAGAAAAACAAGCACGGGCTCTGTGACAGGAGGAAAAATAGCCCTTAAGACCTCCTAAAAAAGGCCAGTGGAGGCAGAGCAGAGGAGTGGAGGGGGACTATAGCTTGACATAAGGGAGCATGAAGCAAGGTTAAGTAACCCACCACCCTGGTGGAGACAGGAGACAACACTTGGCCAAAAGACACTCCTTTAAGCTCTCCAACCCCCTATGAGGTGACCTGGAGTGACACCAGATATCAACTACATAAACCAATCAGAGCTTCTCTTGGGGAGTTTGAATGTGGGACAGAGATGGAGAAAAAGACCGAGAAAAGAGAGACAAAGAGACTGACATAAAAGTCAAATGGCAGCTCAGAAACAGGGACATGAGATTCCAAAATGGTGGTGGAGTAAGTGGAAGCTACACTGACAGGCCCCCAGGATCAAACTGGAATTACAACTGAAATACAGAAAAACTTCCTGAATAGTCAACTGAAGACTAGCTGGAGAGAACCCTGATAACCAAAGACAAAAAGGGGAGGAATATCTCACCTGTGGGGGGTGGTTCTCACTGAGAACTCTGGGTTCTAAACCCCAAGCTGGGCTCCCCATCCCAGAGCACCAGAACTGAAAAAGCCCATATAATATTTGAATGTGAAAAGCATCAGGGTTTCTGTCTTCCAGGGAGAGATGGATGGAAATGCAGACACCCTCTTAAAGGGCCAATGCACAAGATTTTGTGTGTAGCCACTCATCTTGGGCTCCGGCAGAGGGAGGGCAGAGTGGACTGGAGCTATGTGAGCAGATTCCAGGGTTAGGAGCTCTGGGGTTAGACCACAGAAGGCAGATACCCCAGTTTCAGTGCTGTTATTCCTTCACGCTACAGAGGACATCTTTCTCTGGCGAACCTCTGCTATCCAGGTGCTTTTTGCCTGGGGAGAAAGCATTTGCCCCACCCTATTGGAAAACTCTTTGCCCCACCCTGGGGAGTTTCTGAGGCCCATTAAGAGACTGAGAATAACAATCAGCCTGCAGGCAGAAGCAATTGTCCCCCCTGTTGGAAAACCTCTTACCTCACCCTATGGTCAACAGCCTGAGGCTAATAAATACTGCATACAATCAGACTGCAGGCAGAGGTGAGTCTCTGGAGGCTTTAAGTCTTTGCCTGATCTAATTTGGGACCCAGGGCTAGGAAAAACAGACCTTGTTGCACATCTTGGTCCTTTCCAAAGGCACCTAGCCCCAGGAGAGGAAGCCAGAAGCTGTGATTGCTGATACTCCAAACAGGGTACTCAGGGCAAGTCAGAAACAGCATCTGACACTGTCCTGCACTAGAAATTGGGAAGCATAGCAGATCTACCTAATACATAGACACAAACCCAAACAGGCAGCCAAAATGGGGAAACAAAAAACAACGCCCAAATGAAAGAACAAGAGAATTCTCCAGAAGAGCTCAATGAAATGGGGATAATAAATTTATCAGAATACAGTTCAGAATAATGATGGCAAAGATGTTCAGCAGCATGAGAAAAAATACAGTAACTATGAAGAATGACGTAGCACTAATAAAGAACACAGTGGAAGGAATACACAGCAGATTAGGGGAAGCTGAGGATAGGATCAGTGAATTATTAAGACAAGGTAGAAAAAAATCACTCAATCCGAGAACCAAAAAGGAAAACAATTAAAAAATAGGACAGCTTAAGGGAGCTGTGGGACAACATGAAACATGACAATCTATAACAATAAAAGCATAATACGCTAATTAGACCAGCCGTCCTTCCGGACGAAGCCAGGGCTGTGAGGGAAGCCTAGGTCCCAGGTGCCTGCTGGCAGCCAGAGGGAAGCCTGGGTCCCAGGTGCAAGAGGGAAGCTGGTGCCAGCAGCTGGGGGAAGGAAGGCCTACTCTTGCACAAATTTCATGCATCTGGCCTGTAGTATTTTCATAATAGAAGTGCCAGAAGGAGAAGAAATAGAGCAAGGAATAGAGAATGTGTTTGAAAAAATAATGGCAGAAAACTTCCCTAACTTGGTAAAGGAAAAAAGTCACACAAGTTCAGCAGGCACAAATAGTCCCAACCAAGAAGAACCCAAATAGGCCCCCACCCAGACACATCATAATTAAAATGCCAAAAATTAAAGACAAAGAGGATCTTAAAGGCAGTAAGAGAAAAGCAAACTGCTACCTACAAAGAAGCTCCCATAAGGCTATCAGCTGCTTTCTCATCAAAAACTCAATAGACTAGAAGGGAATGGCATGAAGTATTCAAGGTAATGAAAAGCAAGGATCTGAAACCAAAGGTTATCACTCCAAATGATGGTGAAATAGAGAGCTTCCCAGAAAAAAAAAAAAAAAAGGCTAAAAGAGTTTATCACCACCAGACCAGCACTGCAAGAAATGCTAAAGGACTGCTATAATGAGAAGAAGAAATATATAGAGAGAAACATAAGCATACAGAATTAAAATGGCAATAAATAGGTATCAACAATAACCTTAAGTGTAAATGGATTAAATGCTCCAATCAAAAGACATAGGGTAGCTGAATGGATACAAAAACATGACCCAACTATAAGCTGTCTACCAGAGACCCACCTCAGAACAAAATATTCACACAGAATGAATGAAGAGATGGAAAAACAATTTCCATGCAAATAGAAAGAAAAAAAAAAAGCTGGGGTGGCAATACTCATATATGACAATATAGACTTCAAAATGAAGGCCATCACAAGAGACAACAAAGGTCACTACATAATGCTAAAGAGATCGACCCAACGAGAGGATATAACTCTGGTAAACATATATGCACCCAATATAGGAGTGCATTATTGAAAAAATAATGGCAGAAAACTTCCCTAACCTGGTAAAGGAAAAAAGTCACACAAGTTCAGCAGGCACAGATAGTGCCTAAATATATATTTTTAAAAACTTTTAGAGCACTTTAAGGGAGAGATCGACAGCAATACAGTCATAGTAGAGGACTTTAACACCCCTCAGACTTCACTGGATAAATTTTCCAGATAAAAACTTAACAAGGAAATAGTGACTCTAAATAACACACTGGATCAGATGGATATAATTGACATTTATAGAACATTTCACCTCAAAGCTGCAGAATATACATTTTTCTCAAGTGCACATAGATCATTCTCAAAGAGAGACCACATTTTAGGACACAAAACAAGTCTCTACAAATTCAAGAAGATTGAAATCATATCAAGCATCTCCTCACATCATAATGGAATGAAATTAGAAATCAACTACAGTAAAAACACCCAAAAACATTCAAACACCTGGAGACTAAATAGCATGTTATTAAACAATGAATGGGTTACCTATTAAATCAAGAAAGAAAGAAAAAACTTCCTGGTAACAAATAAAAATGAACACACAACCACCCAAAATCTCTGGAACACAGCAATCATAGCATTACAGGCCTATCTCAAAAAAAAAAAACAAGAAAAATTAACAATAAACTATTTAACCCTACAACTTACATAATTAGAAAGAGAACAACAAGAAAGGCCTGGAGTAAGTAGAAGGAAGGAAATAATAAAGATTAGAGTAGAAATAAATGACATACAGACTAAAAGAACAGTTCAAAGGATCAATGAAACCAATAGCTGGTTCTTCAAAATGATAAACAAGATTGAGGAACCTTTAGCCAGACTCATCCAGAAACAAAAAGAGAGAACCCAAATAATTAAAATCAGAAACAAAAGTGGTGAAGTAACAGCTGACACCACAGATATACAAAGGATTGTAAGAAAATGCTATGAGCAACTATATGCCAACAAGCTGGACAATGTGGATGAAATGACATATTCCTAGAAAAATATAGTCTTCCAAAACTGAATGAGGAAGAATCAGAAAGCCTGAATAGACCATAACAATTGAGAAAATTGAAGTAGTAATAAAAAAACTCCCAGCAAACAAAAGCCCTGGTCTGGATGGCTTCACAGGGGAGTTTTACCAAACATTCAAAGAAAAACTAACACCTATCCTTCTCAAAATATTCCCAAAAAATCCAAGAGAAAGGAGAATATTTTCTTATGAGGCCAGTATTATCCTAAATTCAAAACCAGATAAAGACACTACAAGGAAAGAGAATTAGAGGCCGATATTTCTAATGAACATAGATGCTAAAATCCTCAACAAAATATTAGCAAATCAGACCAAGCAATATATTAAAAAGGTCATACACCATAACCAAGTGGGATTTATTCCAGGGATGCAAGGCTGGTACAATATTCACAAATCAATAAACATGATACATCACTAAAAATTTGAAAGACAAAAATCACATGATCATATCAATAGATACAGAAAAAGCATTCAACAAAATCCAACACCGATTTTTGATAAAAATTCTCAGCAAAGTGGGAATAGAGGGATCATATCTTAACATAATAAAGGCCACGTATGACAAAACTACAGCCAATATTATGCTCAATGGGCAAAAACTTAAACCATTTCCCCTATGAATAGGAACAAGACAGGGATGTCTGCTTTTTTTCTTTTTTTTAAATTCAACATAGTACTGGAAGTCCTAGCCACCACAATCATACAAGAAGAAAACATAAGTTATCCAAATTGGAAAGGAGGAAGTAAAACTCTCATTATTTGCAGATGACATGATACCATACACAGAAAACCCTAAAGACTCCATCAAAAAACTACTAGATTTAATAAAGGAATTCCGAAATGTAGCAGAATACAAAATTAACACCCAGAATTCTATGGCATTTTTCATATACTAATAATGAATTTTCAGAAAGAGAAACTAAACAAACAATACCATTTACCATAACAACAAACAAAAAAATTAAGATACCTAGGAGTAAACTTAACCAAGGAGGTAAAAGACTTGTTACAAGACATTGAAAAAAGAGATAGAGGAAGATATAAATAAGTGGAAGAACATACCGTGTTCATGGACAGGTAGAATTAGGATCATTAAAATGTCCAGACTACCCAAAGCAATCTATAGATTCAATGCAACCCCTATTAACAATAGCATATTTCAAGATCTAGAACAAATACTACAAATATTTATAAGGAACCAAAAAAGACCCCAACGAGCTGCAGCAATCTTGAAAAAGAAGAACCTGAATAGACCATAACAATTGAGAAAATTTGTTCTTCAAAAGAAGAACAAAGTTGGAGGTATCACAATACCAGATATCAAATTATACTACAAAGCCACTATAATCAAAACAGCCTGGTACTGGAACAAGAATAGACATATACATCAATGGAATAGAACAGAGACCTCAGAAATTGACCCAAGCCATTACGCTCAATTAATATATGACAAAGGAGACAAAAGTATACAATGGAGTCAAGATAGTCTCTTCAATAAATGGTATGGACAGATACACACACACACAAAAATGAAACTAAACCACCAACTTACACCATACACAAGAATAAACTCAAAATGGATAAAAAACTTAAATATAAGTCAGGAAACCATAAAAATCCTAGAAGAAACCATAGGCACCAAAATCTCAGGTATCTCTCGTGGCAATATGTTTATGGATACATCTCCTATGACCTAGGACAAAGGAAACTGAGGAGAAAATAAACAAATGGAACTACATAAAAATAAAAAGCTTTCTGCACAGCAAAAGAAATCATCAACAAAATGAAAAGGGAGCCCACTGTATGGGAGAACATATTTGGCAATGATACATCTGATAAAGGGTTAATATCCAAAATATATAAGGAACTCCTACAACTTAACAAAATGAGGATAAACCATTCAATTAAAAGATGGGCAAAGGACCTAAATAGACACTTATCCAAAGTGGACATACAGATGACCAAGAGACATGAAAAAATGTTCAAGAGATGCAAATTAAAATGACAATGAGGTATCACCTCACACCTGTCAGAATGGCTACCATCAACAAATCAATAAATGACAATTGCTGGCGAGGATGTGGTGAAAAGGGAGCCCTAATACACTGTTGGTGGGAATGCCAACTGGTGCAGCCATTTTGAAAAACAGTATGGAATTGCCTCAAAAAATTAAATATGGACCTGCCATTTGGCCCAGTGATCCCACTTTTAGGACTATATCCTAAGAAATCTGAAACAGCAATCAGAAAGAATGTATGCACCCCTATGTTCATAGCAGCACAATTTATAATAGCTAAGATCTGGAAACAGCCAAAATGCCCATCAGTAGATGAATGGATAAAAAGCCTGTGGTACTTTACACCATGGAATACTATGCAGCAAGAGAAGAGAAGGATCTCCTTCAACCAAAGAACTTGTATGTATATATGCATAGCCCATGGATAGAGGCAATAGGGTGGTGGAAGGCTGGGGTGGGGAGTGGGCCCTGGCTCTAAGGGGTCAATGGGAGAAAAAAGGTAACATATGTAATATTTTCAACAAAAAGATTTTTAAAAAAGAAAAGAAACAGGGACATGAGCTAGGTAGACCATATTATATATTTTGACTTTTATCTTAAGAACAAATCTGGTGAAGAGTGGTGGGAGCCTGACCTAGGACCAAGGAAGTAGAAATAAACAAGAAGGTATAGTGATTTTAAAAATATGAACACAAATTCTTTGACACTTTTCCCTTAATTCCTTTCCTGTTAAGTGTGGGCTATACTTAGTGATTTGCTTCTAACAAATAGAATATTGCAAAACTGTGTGACTTCCTAGACTGGGTTATAAAGAGATTACAGCTTCCATCTTAAGTCTCCTCTCCCCCCATTTCCTTCCCACCTTCCCTCCATCTCTATCTCTCTACCACTGGGGAGAAGCAAGCTGTCATGCTGTAAACAACCCCAATGGGGTGACCTATGTGGTGAGGTACTGAAGCCTCCAGCCAACAGCCAGCATGGAACAGAGAGACCTGCTAACAATCGCAAGAGTGACCTCAGATGCGGATTCTCCAGCTCTAATCAAGGGCTGTGATGACTGCAGTTGCAGCAACAGCTTGCCTGCAGCCCCATGGGAAACCAGCTAAGTTAAGCCACCCCCAGATTCCTAATCCTCAGAAAGTGTGTGAAATAATAAATATGTTGTTTTAAGCTGCTGAACTTTGGCATAATTTGTTGTGCAGCTTTAGAGAATGAATATCAAGAGGAACAGGAGACATTAGTATTACATGGGTAGAACTGGTAGGACTTTGCAATGATAGCTATTGGGCACAGGGGAGAAGAAAGAAGCAAAAGGGATTCTGAGCTTTTGTGGCTGGCTCACCCAAGTTCTTCTTTAGAGAAGGGAATGGAACATAGGAGGAAGAACTTTGGTAGGGAAAAAACGATTTCCATTTTGAACTCATTAAATGTGAGATGCTGCCAAAACCGGTTTGGCTCAGTGGATAGAGCGTCAGCCTGTGGACTGAAGGGTCCCAGGTTCGATTCCGGTCAAGGGCACGTAACTTGGTTGCGGGCACATCCCCAATAGGAGGTGTGCAAGAGGCAGCTGATAGATGTTTCTCTCTCATCGATGTTTCTAACTCTCTATCCCTCTTCCTTTCTCTCTGTAAAAAAAAAATCAATAAAATATATTTTAAAAAAATAAAAATAAAAAAAAATAAATGTGAGATGCTGGTGAGATTTTTCAGATGCAAGTGTCCCACACAGATTAGGAAATCTGGGAAGGTCTTAGAGTGGTGATAGAAGAGAACCATGGCAAAGGAGCACGTTTCCACAAGGACAGGGAGAAAAAGTAAAGACAGATGAAAGGCAATGCACACGAAACAGGTGCATTTATGGAACCAAAAGACATAAAAGGTAAGTAACATGCAGAGAAAAAAAATACAAAATAAAAAAGTAACATGCAGAGAAAAGAGTGAAGACCCTAAAGAGAGATGATAAGGAGAAGACTTTTGCCAGGGCTAAAAACCATTAACAGGGATCCTGACTCTGGAAAGTTCTATCTCACACTGTAAATCCATACATTGGATTATTACCAAAATCGCAGTTGGTGTGGTCAACAGTGACTGCACAGAGGAACTCACATTTTGAGGTCTAACAATAATGAAGGCGAGACCTTGAGATGTAGTGACCCTGGCAAAGCACTGGCTACTATGGAGAGTTCTCCTCAGGGCGTCTATGCATTTTTCTGCATTTGTCTCTCTAATTGCAACAGGAGGATGTTCATGATTTTCTCTAAACAACCTGCTTTTTTCACAAATGGAGATTTTTCAAGCTGCAAAATAAGAAGGCCTACTCATTGACCTCAGGGTCAGTTTCCACCGTAGGGATGCTTGGGAGGGTTGAGAAAGCGAAGTGAGCAGTTTCCAGAGCTACCTGCCTAGTCTCATGGAGAACCAGAACACTGTTCAGATTGAAGCAGCAGTTTGTCCGGCAGCCTGCCATTCCTGAAGCACCTCCTGCATGCTATTCCTTTCTCTACTTGCTGCTTCTTGTTAATCTACTAACTAACAGGTTTTGATGCCTTTTTTCATAGCTTCTATTTAGTAAAATCATCTATTGCCTCAGTTTCTATTTACTGCCTTCTTTTTCCACATCTCTGGTTTTCTGCATTGACACTTGACTACCTTGTTTGTAGTCTTTTCTTTCTCTTTTCTTTCACAGTCTTCTCACCCTCTGTCTCAAGTTCAAACTTCCTGAGAGAGGATTTGATTGGTTCAGGCAGTAACAACCCAGAGCCACCCCAGGCCACCTCACAGGGGGCTGGAGAGCCTAAAGCCAGCTGCCTTTAGTCAGGTGTTGGTTCCTGGCTCAACCAGCTGTGGCCAAGGTGGTGGGGAGGTTGGCACTAAGCCTAGAGAACTCCCTGTAATCCCTTTTTCCCAAAAGGAAGCATTGGGCCTGAAAGCTACTTTGAGACCCAATGCCCTTTTAAGTACAAATCCCCCAATGAATGAATGGTAAAGGGGTTCAAAACTTCCTCTTTCAAGTATGGATTTGTTCCAAACAGGTTTTTGCCTTTAATATTCATTCAATTTAGCACCAACTACCTGTGGTGCTAAACCTCAAAGTAGCACATGCTGGCTGCATACAGATAAAAACCCCAAGGTAGAGATAAAAAATACAAGCATGGAAGCCTTTGATAAACTATAAAGGCCTAAATCATTTCAATGAACTCTGACTAACCCTAGTCAGTTAGTTCCTGCTCTTCATTCTTATTCATTCATTCATACCTGGTAGGCATTTTCCCAAGTTTATAAAGATAGTTAAGACAGAAACCTGACCCTCCAAGAGCTGACCTCTAAAAGAAGAGACAGGATCTGTGTCTTTCTTCTCATCTTTCTTTGGTCCGGTTTGACTTTTCCCTCCCTTCCCCATTACTCTGTGCTTCTTTTGGAAATGGGCTTGTTGATATTCAGTTCCTTCTTTCTCCATGTTTCTTCACTACACTTGTCAAGGATTTATAGAAACCCTAACTGACTCTGGCTCTATGAACAGGTAAAAATGGCTGGAAGAAATGGGATAGGGGGGTGAGAGTGTTTCTAAATTTTATGCCTTTAATGTTGTTCAAATTTTTATAAGCTTTTAAATTTACTTTTTATAATAGAAAAATAAATCAAATAAGTTTTTTAAGGTTTTATATATAAAGAAGGAAAATAAATGAGAAGGGATGGGCAACTGTGAACAAATGGAGTTGGTAAAATTTTCCATGACCCTGCTGGCAAGATTATTTTGTTTTCATTAAAAAAAAAAAAAAAAAAAAACTCAAAGGAAGTATTGTGGAGTGAAGGAGGAACATACTATATTCTGAAAGTGACTGGGGAAAAAAAATATCTTTTGTCCTTTAGATTTGATTGATTCATGTAGATTGCTTTCTTATTATTGAAATTCAAGTGCCCATATTCACCATAGAAAAGCAATTGACATCATAAAATAAGCAAGCATGTGGGAAGATGAGATTTTAGAAGTAGGCAATGGAAAATTTGGTGGTGAGGGGCCAACAGGGCATGGCTTCTTAGACGTGTGAGTTTCCTGTAATGTGGAATGCGTACGTGTGAAATCACCAGTCACTACATTTGCAATCACTTAATAACATGACTGTTCCTCCACCCGTCCTCTTTCCCCACACCAAGTTCCAGTTTCACACTGGGCTACACGTACTGTGAAGCTTTACAAAGAAAGAAGGAAGGAAGCCTACCAACGAGGCAGCAGCATGTTTCAAACACCACATTCTCAACCAGATGAAAGTTTCTTTTATCACATTTGTTTGTAAGGCTACATGGTTCAGAGTGGATGGTCCAATCTTGTAGTTACTGGTTTCACTGTACCCAGGACTTTCAAGTGTATTAATAATTATTTAAAATTTCATGAGGACTGAGTTAGCAGACAAAATTATTCTAGCCAGGGTCAGCTTCATTCTGCTTCAAGATTGTATGTGCTCCTTCATCTGAACTAAAGAAGTTTAAAAAAAAAAAAAGTGATATTAAGTGGCCACCTCCTTTTGTCTGATGCCAGGAGAGAGATTAGAGCTCCTGTTTCTACACTGTTGTTCATGCTAAAGGGTTTCCAAGTGTGTAACACTTAGCCGAATTAATTCCCTGCTCCCTAAAAGCAAATAGCTCTGCAGGGGAGAGGCAGCAGCTGGCCAGTGGGGCCCAGTAATCCCTGCAGCACAGCAGGCGCTAGCAGGAGATTGCTATGTTTGAGAAAACTGATAGTATCTAGAGAGAAACCAAAGCTTAATACCTTGTCTGCCATCCCTCTTAAAAATTAGGAAACAGCCCAAGTAGGCAAATTGCTGCTTAAGGAATGAGTAAGGGGGAAAGGAAATTGGGGGCCTACTGCATTGTTCTAGGGCAGCCCTTCGATCCTAAACTGGGCTTGGCACCAAGGCAGATAGAGTCAGATAGGTCTGTAGAATTGCTAATTTAGTAATAATTCACAATAATGCTACACCCTTAGACAGATTCAAAATGGTATTTTATTTTTTAAATATATTTTTATTGATTTCAGAGAGGAAGGGAGAGGGAGAGGGAGATAGAAACATCAATGATGAGAGAGAATCATTGACTGGCTGCCTCCTGCCTGCCCCCTATTGGGGATAGAGCCCGCACCCATGCATGTGCCCTGACCAGGAATCGCACCATGACCTCCTGATTCACATAGGTCGACCACTCAACCACTGGGCCACAACAACAGGGCATCAAAATGGTATTCTAAATGGCTATTCAATGAGCAGGGCATCAAAATGGTATTCTAAATGGCTATTCAATGAGCAGAGCCTGCCAGCTGACAAAACATAGCTGGTATTTGGCTCCCTGTGAGAAGGCAAAGCATGAGCATATACATATTTTAATTAAAATTTAATATGGAACTCGCTGTGCTTAATATTGAACTTGGAACTACTATCACCCACTGCTTTAATCTTAGCTCTGACACTGTTAAACCTCAGCAGCCAGTGAGAATGTTTGCTTTAAAAAAGCACTTTTGAAAAAACCCAAGGCTAAGATGAACAATTCTAAAAGCAGTAATGACAGTTACAAATGTTGGTTCTACCATTTACAATTTGAGAAAAATATTGTTCATCTCTCCTTTGATTTTATGAGGCAATTTTGAAAAACATCAATCAAAGACCTGCTCTGAATCTCCAGGTGTGAAAACAGAGTATGATGGGAAATCCAGATGGTCAAACCATCAGCAGAGTTCTTGTATTTGTGATTGGTAGAGAGAAGGCGGCCTGTGTTTGAAGTACAACAGATGGGATATGCCAACTTCATCAGATGGGAAATGCCAACTTCATCACTTCAAAAGTATTATCCTCACTCCCACCCCACAATCTGAAAACAAGCAATGAGGTTGCTCTATTTAAAGATAGCAGTCCTTTTCTAGATGAGGGGCAACAAGAGACCCATTTAATTACCCTTACACACCTCTTTGGGTTAAGATGTAGCAATCACTACATCCATTATTTAATGAGGAGTTATTGTGAGTCATTAAAAAAATTACAATCTTATTAGAAAAATTTTAAAATTACATATATTTTATAATTCTTAAAGGCCAAATGAAAAATATTTTAATGATGAGTCAACAAAATGTGTGTAAATTAATACACATGTGCATGAGTGTGTGCATACCTGAGCACATTTACACTTTTAAGTGGTAGAAAAAATTTATACTTTGAAATGATTAAGCATATTTCTTTGCATAATCTCATTGGCATTCTAAAGAAGGAGGAGGAGGAGGAGGAGGAAAAAGAAATCTCATTGGCAGCTGAATTACCTCTCCCAACCCCATTGCCTCAGGCAGGTAGAGACATGATTATTTTTTTGCATTTTTATGTCCAGTTTTTGCAACACCATTTATTGAAGAGATTGTCTTTATCTCATTGTATGTCCTTGCCTCCTTTGGCATAGATTAATTAACCATATATATGTGGGTTTATTTCTGGGCTTTCTATTCTGTTCAATTGATCTATGTTGTCTGTTTTTATGCCAGAACCATGCTGTTATAATTAATATACCTGATACTTTGATACCAGGTAGCATGATGTCTCTGACTTTGTTCTTCTTCATGATTTCTTTGGCTACTCATGGTTTTGGGGCTTCCCTATAAATTTTAGGATTATTTGTTCTAGTTCTGCGAAAAACTGCGCTGGTATTGAAACACTGCACATGGATGTGGGACCATCCCATTCATATGTCCGCCTTTCCAACCAGTTTCCACGTGGCTTCTTTATATCCTTAGTTCTAAGAGCTCTGTTCAGCTAGTCTCCAGGTGGTTCTCAAGGATGGCTGTTCTGTAATTTCATTGTAATTTTGATGTGGACTTGGGAGCAAGTGTAATTTTGATGTGGACTTGGGAGGAAGTGAGCATAGTAATTACCTACTCTGTGATCTTGACCAGAAGTCCTAAATCCGTGATTTCTAATGTTCATTTCATTTTCCATTAACATACAAAACTACCTTATTAAGTGTGAGTAAAATCTGCACTCAGAGACAACTAAAATGTTGGGCAATTCTTAGCTGAAAGGACCTTAGTGATGCTGGGAATCTTGAAGTGGGAGGTTCGGCAGGGTACATACTTTTGGTTGCTGGGGGACACTTACTGTCTGCATGTCAAGCACATATGCTCTCAGATGTAGAGAGACCCAAAGTGTGGACAAACAAGGGTCAGTACCAGGGTTAAATGAGAGTGAAGTCATGGTGACCCAGAAATGCAAATCTATGTGCCTTGGCTCTCTGCAGAACTCGTGGTGCCTGAACATTCTCTCCTTTCTTTGGATTACCTAGTGACCCAAGGGAGGCTCCAGCCACTTAGAAAAAGAAGAAAAGTGGAAGGAAGCAGCAGGCAGCAGTGGAATCTAATTTTATTTGAGAAGCATCTCCATAATTTATAGTGGACTTCAATAGTGAGGGAGGGCAGTTTTGACGTTTATTTCCCTTTCTTTGTATTGCTGTTACACCTTGACTAGTCCAAATTCAAAGCTCAAACTCAGAGGTGATTTTAAAACTAATTCTTAAACAATCATAAAAGTAAGATATTCTAGCATCCAGATTTATCATTCTCATCTGCATTTTGTTCTACAAAGTTGCAAAGTGTGCAGGAAGCTCCTGGCCAAAACAGAAATATTCCTAAAATATAAATTTCAGGTCAATAATGTCATGGTTCTCATCACTAATGGAATTAGGAGGAAGAGAGAAAGGGAAAATGGAGGGAGAAAAGAGGTGGGGGAAGAAAGGGGAGATGATAAAACAAAGAAGAAGAAATTAGTGCAGATTTTAAAGAAAAAGAACAGAAGTCAAAATCAGAGAGGAATTCATTAAAAAAATTATTAAACAAGAAAGGCCAAGGATAGATAGCAAAGAGATTACAAATGTGGATCGCCAAATGCCCTAGGCTTGAACTGAGACTCCATACTTAATTTCTGGGTGGCTTGACCTCCTGAAGATTTGTTAATTACCTTCAGGATTAATTGTGAGAACCTATGTAAAGTGCCTAGAGTGGCGCTTGGGCAGAGTGTTTAATGACCAATAGCTCGATACCATGTTTCCCCGAAAATAAGACAGTGTCTTATATTAATTTTTGCCCCCAAAGACACGCTAGGTCTTATTTTCAGGGGATGTCTTATTTTTCCATGAAGAAGAATATGGTACACATTTATTGTTAAATGAAAATAAAGGAAATTTATTAGCTGTATACTGTACGGTAGTACGGTAGTTGTCAACACAAACCAGACAAACTGTGAATCCTACAGTATCAAGAATTTACTCATTTATTCAATGACAATCATGTCATCATCTTCTGGAACATCATCATAACAATCCAATTCCTGAATTTCCTGGTGAATTTCTTGTGACTCCATTTCTTTCAGAATCAGTGGACCAAATCTCTCATGTTTAGCAATAGCACTGTCTTTAAATGAGTACTTCTTGTCAAGGTAGCCTGCTCGCAGTGCATTTGCAATGCAACTGTCAGTGATTTTCTCCCATGAATTCTTCACCCAAGTCACAACTTCTTGCAGTTTAAGTTCCACAAAGTTTCCACGCTGACTTCTCTCCATTCTATTTTCAATGTAGTCATTAATTTCCATGCGCAAATTGTCTTTGAATGGCTTGTTTATTGCAATATCAAGAGTCTGGAGATAGGCCGTCATTCCTGCGGGAATCATTATCTGATCTATTTTTCTTTTGTGAAGAAATGTCTTCATGTCTTTAGCGCGGTGAGTGCTGGCTGCATCCCAGACTAGCAGACCTCTTTGGCTCCCTTGCATAACAAGCGGCAGCATTAAATCGACCCACTTCCTTATAACTGCTTGTGTGGCCCAGGCTTTTTCAGTTTCAAGAATAAAAACGCCCAAAACACGTTCAATCTTTTCCTTCTTGACCTTAGAAATGATTAAAGGTGAGATTTTAGTGCCATCCAGACGAATTGCCAAAATACAGGAAACACGTGCACTTTCATAAGCAGTGGAGGGAATGTATGCTAAGGAGGCACCCCACTGTTCAATTGTTGTTTGAGATGATTGGCCCATAAACACTGAAGTTTCATCCATAGCAATCATGTTGGAAAGATTGTATTTAAGGAAGTCAGCATCATCAATAAAGGACTTGAATGCAAGTGCTCGCTTAATAACTTGAGTATCTTCCAACCTAAACAATGTTGTAGATCTTCTTAAAGACAGTTCACTTCGCTGAAGGAAATTATCCAGCCAGTGTTGTGATGCTTTGAAGTCTTCGGGGGCTATGTCAAACTGTGGTGCCATTGCAAGGGCAAATTCTTGAATCTGAGCCCTATTTACAACCAAAGCCTTTGCTCTCCTGTCAACAACCCATTCACAGATCAGGTCTTCCAGCTCGGAAAATAATGGTTGCCGACCTGATCCACACTTGCGCTTTTTAGCATTTCCCTTGTCCACTTATTCAATGAGGTTACCATACTCTGCTCGCCATTTTCAGACCAATCGGATACTCAACATCTTCTCTTTGCAGAAAGCAGTAAGATTTTGGCCCCAAGAGTCTTCCACGATTCCTTTCTTGTACTCCACAGAGTAGCTTTTTCTTTTTGCACTCATTTCTAGGGGTAAAAAAAAAAGGAATTGGGGTATCAAGGTGGGGGGAGGGGGATCACTAAAAATGACATGGGGGGATTAGAGGGGGAATCAAAATGGCACAGGAGAATCAGAGGGGGGATTACCATTTTAGTAACCCCTTTTGATCCTCCTGTGTCATTTTGATTGCCCCCTCTGATCCTCCTGTGTCATTTTGATTGCCCCCTCTGATCCTCCTGTGTCATTTTAAGTGATCCCCCTCCCCCCACCCCTGTGCCACTGAACACCTTCACCAGACATCCCCCCTACCCCTTTATAAGACATTTACCCCCTGGGGCCTGCCTGAGGACTGTCACTGGGCTTGCTGGGGCCTGGATCTGGGCTGGAGCAGGGTCTGCCACTGACTGAGAACCTTCAGTCATCATGAAGGCGGCCACGAGCATCAGGTAGTGTCACCAGAGACAGACCAGCACTCACCACCTTCGCCACGTCCCGTCTGCTCTAATCCTCCTGTTCTTCTACACGCATCTGCGAAAGTCTCCTCCTCTCTCCCGCCCCGCACTCACCGCTCACTCCGACCTCCGCTCTGCCTCCACACAGCAGTGACGTCAGGATTCCGCGTAACGTCACTGGTTGCTAGACGCCAGTTGGGGGCGGCCCTAGCGACTAGTTTACGGTAAATTAATTTTCATTCTGAGACAGAGCCTGGGGGCCTTATTTTCGGGGATGCCTTATATTTCACTCAGAAGGAAACCTGTAAGTAGGTCTTATTTTCGGGGAAACACGGTAGACAGCCTGTCTATATCCCAGGACCAGCGGAAGGCATGAGCTCAACTCTCAACCTCTACCTTCCTCCACACCTCAGGTCATTTGATAATAGTGACCATTTGGCGGCCTGGACCAACACCAAAGACAGGGAGCACTGAACTTTTGAGTTCAAATCTCTGTTCTGCCACTTGTCAGCTGTTAGTGCATTTATGCAACAAATACATATCAACATTTGCTACCGTTCAGTTTCTGAGTCAGGGTCTGGTGAATGAAAGATAGTCCCTGCCCTCACGCAGCTCATGGGAGAGCCAGATAGTAATCAAATAATTAAACAAACAGATATAAAATTAAAACCATGACAAAGAAGCACATGATGCCATAAAAGTACATAAAGTCCCTTGAGGAAGCATTACTGAGTTGAGGTCTGTCAGCTAAATGGGCATCAACCTGGGGTGGGCAAACTTTTTGACTCGAGGGCCACAATGGGTTCTTAAACTGGACCGGAGGGCCGGAACAAAAGCATGGATGGAGTGTTTGTGAGAACTAATATAAATTCAAAGTAAAGGAGCGGAGGGGAGAGCAAGAGAACCAGATAGAACAGCCAGATCTGGCCCACAGGCCGTAGTTTGCCCATGGCTGACCTAGACTGTGAAAGGAGAGGGAAGAATATTTGAGGCTGAATGAATAGCTGGTGTAGTGAAAGCCCAGAGAAGAAGAGCCGCTAGCAGTCATCCAGGGCCAGGCCAGGCAGGGCATGGCAGGCCTGGCTAAGGACTTTGGTCTTTAAGAATGAATAGAAAAAAAAAATCAATGGAGGGTTTTTAATCAAGAAAATGACATGATCATGTGTGACGTTTGAGAAGTACACTCAAGCTTTCGGTGTGGGGAATAGACTTGAGGGGGGCAAGGTAGACAATTGAAGCTCGGGGCTATCCATGGAGAATGGATGGTGGCTGGGGCTGGAATGGAAGCCGTACAGGTTGTTTACAGATGTGTGGATGTTCTGTCAGCAGGACTCAGAAATTGGATATAGAGGAAAGATTTCTTGTTGGAGGAACTGGATTTTCATCCACCGAGACAGAAAGTTCTGGGAGAATGCCAACTTTGGGAGAAGGTTGCTCAGAGGTTTAGTTTCAGGCATGTTTACTTATGTGGCTTTGGGGAACCCCTCTAAGCCTTGACATCTTTGTGAGGATTAAGTGAGATCATATGCCTGAATGCCTAGCACACAGTAAATGCTCAGTAATAGTACCTAGTGTGTTACTGGTATTTTAGACAAGAAATACTGCAGCAACTTTGCCTTGGCCTTCCACAAAGAATCAAGATCTTTCTATGGACAGTTCCTAAGACAGTATAAGGCCCACAAAGACAAGATCATAAAGTGTAAAGTCCCATTTGAGCACAAAACAAATCGGGGTCCTTGAATCACACAGGGGAAGAATTCACAATTTATTTATGAGAAGATTCCTTGATTACCTTTTTTATTATTATTCTGAGAAGTCAAGTTTTGAGGATTTTATACATGTCATTTTCTCCTTTTCACATTTGGACCGGGAAACCTACATTTGATAGTTCAATTTACCAACTTTTAGGACAACTAGTGTATGTATATAACAAAAATTCCTTAAGTACCTCCCTTATGTATTGAACTATGGAATACAAAAACAAACGAGGAGTCCTTAAGAAGTTTGAGGTCTGTAGGAGTCCCACAAATTTGCTGAAATACTCTGAGGGAGTAACAATAAAGATAGTGGGGTGCAAAATTCTCAAGTCTGAAAATAGCAGATCCTAAATTTCAAATGGGAAACGGAAACAAAAATGCTATTTTTAAATGCTATGCTAGTCCCATGATTTTGGTAATGAAGGATTGTATTTAAGTTTGGAGTTTGGAAAACCAACTGGATAGATACTGTCTCAACCCCATGGCAGAAAATAAAAAGTACCATGAGGCCTAGATATAATAAATAGATAGCCAAATCATTATTAGGTATATATTACTGGGGGGGAGAGGGAGGCCTGAAGTGTAACGTCTAAAGAAAAAGAGTATTTGCTAAAGAAAAATATTTTCTATGAACATCAACTTAAAGAACTGCCAGAGAAGTGATGGATACTATGTTACATGGTTGACACCATGGTTTTATCTCATTAAAGTGACTTGAAAATAACCCACAGCATTTTGCCCAGCACTAGGACTGCCAATGCCCTTCCAGTGTCAGCTCTCTAAGGAACAGCAAACTCAAGTGGCCAGCTTACCCACATGGGCTTTCACTTCACAAATTTTCTTCTGAAATTTACATTAAAACCAGTTCTCTAGCAATGATCTTCATTTTTATCTATATAGCGATTTAAACATGCCATTTATTTTCTGTCGGCCATGATATTGGGAAACCAGGCATACTGAACATAAAGCAAAGCTAATTCTAGGAATTTTCAAAATCCAAGACCATGTTTAGGACATCTTTAGATCAGGGGAACTTGAAAGTTCTAGAGAGTGCACTTTCCAGATGGTCTTGTACTCCAATAACTGAAATAATTTAGGCCCGCATATTCACTGAATTACTTGAAATAAGAGTCTAGCCTTTAGGTCCTATCAGTTAGTTACCTGAGTTCATCCAAAACCAGTTATTGATTTATACTTCCCCTTCTAGCAGGATGGTTGTTGCCATTAAGCAGAAAAGGTAATTCTATTAGTGGAAAAGTCAGTGGCCAACACATTCTCTTAGACCTGATTTAGAAGTCGCCTCCAGGACTGCCACCCTGGTCTTCATACATGCCTCTTTTGGAGTCTTTGTCACACTGACTCCAGTGCTAATCTCCTCTTCTGCACTGTAAACCCGTCAAGGGCAAAGGTAGGAGCATATGCACTTTTGTGACAAATGCCTGTCCCATAGTAGGCATAGTCAAATAGGGAGAAAAACACAGAAATACAACCAGAGAGACAGTGGCCCAGAGAAATAATGAAATCACACCACTTACTGGGTGATACACAAAGAGAAAGGGGGGAGTGGAAGAAAGTCGGTGAAGTTGTGGTGACATGTCCAGTTGGCTGCTGCAGAGGTTGGACATCAACCAAAGACTCGGGCAGGAGCACCTGTCATCTCTCCTTGAAGATAATTTTACCTTACTACTTCCTCCCTGGGTCTGGTCACTGGTCAAGGGGACAAACAACTCCAAAAGCTGGCTATGCTGGCTGTGGCAAGTCCCAGGCTCCCACCCAAGTAACACATAGGTGTCTGGGTTTGAGGTCCTTGCTGTTGTTTTTTGTTTGCTGAGTTTTAATGGAGAGTTGCGGGGAAGGGGTCTTAAAGGCAAAGTGCCTGTGAATGAACTTTGCAGTCTCTGAATGGGCCATATGCTTGAGGAATAAATCTAGCTCCCCCTCACTAAACACCATGAAGGTGCACCACCCCCCATTATGCAAGCCTTTATCAAAGCAGGAAAGGGAGGACACATAAATTCTATACCCAAAAGGAGTTCAGATGAAAATCCTACATCTTTTGATTTGATGCTTTTCAAAGGAAATCTGTATCTTGAGACTTCTGAGATCATTTTTTAAAGATTCTGTGATCAAATAAGTTATACAAGTCCAGAGCTAAACAAACTTTTAAAAGTTCTTTTTATTTTAAACTGTCAGACTTCTCAGAACCTTTAAGATACCAATATGTACACCATGAATATCTAAGAAGAAGGTAAAGTAAACCCTTTTTCCCCCAGGGAATATTCATTGTATCATAGAATGCTAGTGTTCAGTAGAGCACAGCTTAGGAAAATTAGCTATGAAGTTTTCTGCTGTAATGATCATCTATAATTTGTTGTAGCTATTGACTTTTATTCACAGAGATAGGATGTAAATTTGTCCTTGAGCTTCCTAGTAGCCAATGCAAAAAGCAGCGATCGGATAATCAATAATCACATAAAAAGTTTGTGGTGTTCATCCGATGAAAACAAGCACCAGCGATTCCTGGTACTGAGAAATGAAAGCTGGCTCCTCTAGAGTCTCATAAAGAGAGTGAGGATGACATGCTCAGCAACACAACATTCTGTGCATAAAATCGAGTTTTATAGGCAACTCTGTGGCATCCTTTTATGGACACTGACATAGCCACAGTGCATTCCAGCAGAAGCAGCTTTACCAGGAGTCACATCATGTGTCACATGTTCATAGTTCTTAACTGTCCACCTTAACCCAAGTCCAGTTCAAATTTCTAGAAGTCTGTAGGATTTATTACTTTGTTGTTGTTGTTTTTGTTTGTTTGTTTGTTTTCAGAAAAGTGTCAAGCTTCCAGTCTCCTCTGAAAGTGCGGATGTGTCCTTGTAGGTGTCTGTGCCTTCAGTAGCCTGCGCTCACAGGAGATATGTCTAACATATCACTCAAACCTTAAGCCATGGCGATGTGTTAAAAATTTGGAAGATCCAAAAGGAAAAGGAACAAACTAAGTATAAAAGTGGAAGAGTCCCAAAAATAATTGTATCTTCTTGAACATTTGCTTTAAGTCAACCTTAATTTCTTTAGGAGACTTTAATAATGATGGCAATAATAATCATAAAAATTTGCTCTAAATCAACCTATAGTGCCTTAGGAAATAATAATAACACCAGTAATAGTAATGGGAATAAAAGAAGCAGCAGCAGCAAACACTTATTTGGTGCTCTCTACATAAACGCTATTTTTATCCTGTTTCACAAATGAGGAAACTGGCTCCGAGGGGCTGAATAACTTGCCTCACGTCCTGTGAGTAGGAGCAGCAGGTCCAGAATACAGGCTGGCTCTGGAGCCTGAGGGTTAACCAGCACACCCAGCTGCCTCTGGCACCTGCCATTGGAGATGGCAGCTGGTCTGAGAGGTGGCCTCCCTCTAGCTATGTACTGGATATTAGAGAGAGCACCCTCCTCTCAAAATAAGACTTTGTTGAAAACTTGTGTGGGGCTTTCTAAGAAACACAATACCATAAATGCAGAGAATACTAAAGGTTTTCATGCCCAATGTTACCCAAATATGAATACGACAGAAAGTTTTCTTGAAGAACCTAAGGTGGACTGATGATATAGCAATCATTAACTCACTTGGTAAAACTTGAACAAACAGACCACCTAAAGTCAACCAGTTCACAGTGCCAGGGGCAGAGGGGAGCTAACTTCCCTGGTTCCACTCCAGATGTGCACAGACCCCCCACCCCCACCCCCCGCCCAGGTCCTCGGGCTATCTTCCTCTGGTTAACGTCAAATTCTAGTCTTTGTTCCAACATCTCCTATTCCTTCTAGCCCCCTCCCCTCCCGTCTCAGCACATACTGTCCTGTTTGGAGATGTACAAGAGGAATGTATTTGAAATAGTCCAGCAGTACTCTAACATATAATCACATGTTATAATCACACTTCAGGAATCACATCTCAAACTTCTCATTACCTTTCATCAGAGGATCGCAAAGCACTTTTCAAACAGTAATTATCTCTTCTTATGTGCTTCCTACTAAGAGCTCAAAGACAAAACACGACAATTATATGTCTTACCCTCTAAACTACTACCAACATTTCCTTGAGACCTGTAAGCCAAACACACACACACACACACACACACACACACACACACACACACACACACACACTGCGGAGGTGGGGGGAGACAGAATTTTTTAAATGGTGACGAGGCAATGGAATGCTTCATATCCTGTCCTGTGCTCACAGCAGGCGTGGGGCTCAGGTCATCTGTAATATAAGCACTAATAATGATGTCAGGTTTTCCTGCACATCGTTAATCAAATGAGAATCCATTTCCATTTGTGAAGTTGCCTGCCTCCTTCTATTAATTCTGCTTCTCTGAGCCACCCATATCCTGACTTAGTAAAACCACCTCTTAGCTAAACCACCCTTTTCTCACCTCCCAGCCCATTCTGGGGTCCTGAAGTGCAGGGCTTCCTCCATGAAGAACCGAGCATTTCAGAATGAGGTGAATTGGTTCTTAAAAGTTGGCTACTTTATACATCAATGAAACTTATTGGGTCCTTGCAGTGAACTGCAGACTCATGGTACTTATCAATAAATATGGTCAATGTAAGAGGCTAAGTTTTAAGCTAACTTTTGCTCAGCTTGTGCTACCTCTCCTTGGTTTCTCTCCTACCTGGAGTGTTGAATTGAAATAAGACCTTGAAACCTGGAAGCTGCTGCTGTGGCTTCCTTGTAGGAGCCCCATCGGCAACCCACCCAATGGCCCAGCCTGACGTGAGGGGCAGCTCCAGGGCATTGCAGGGTGCTTTCTGAGAGAAAGAGCTGCGCTTCCTGTGGGGCAGACTGTGAACATAATAAACATGGGTTCTGCCCTCTTGAAGATGCAGGTGGACAAATGGTAAACAATCAGGCAAAGAGCAATAACATTATTCCAGAGTTTGATGTGTGCCTTCTGGTAAGGACAGGATGCCATGAATGAGCTGACAGGCAGATCTAATGAGGACACTTGTGCAAAGCATTTGTCAGACCATCTGTCCTGAACAGTAGACTGGCCACAGCCAGAGTATGCCTTTCATAGTGGCCTTCCTGATCTGGCGAGGATTCCTTTAAAGAAAAGCAGCTGTCATTCAGGATTTGCCTCAGAGAGGAATCCTCTTTTGCTTTGAACTGTAAAGAGCTTGAAGAAACTTCCAGAAGCAGGATCACTTGTCACATAACCCCAGGGCAGTGGTCAACAAACTCATTAGTCAACAGAGCCAAATATCAACAGTACGACGATTGAAATTTCTTTCGAGAGCCAAATTTTTTAAACTTAAACTTCTTCTAACGCCACTTCTTCAAAATAGACTCGCCCAGGCCGTGGTATTTTGTGGAAGAGCCACACTCAAGGGGCCAAAGAGCCGCATGTGGCTCGTGAGCCGCAGTTTGCCAACCACGGCCCCAGGGCATTGTAATCTATGAATGGAGTCTCTGGAGTTACACACCAGGTTGTTGATGACAAATTTCACATTTCTAAGTAAGAGTTCCAATTTGGTGGAAGAATATTCAAGCAATTGTGGATCTTCCAGAGCACTCCTCACCACTTCTCTCTTGATTCTTCTTTAAAAGGACATTGGTAGATAGAGATTTCATTTCCCCTCAATAACTCTCTTTAGGAAGCATAAAATCCCCCTATTAATTCCAGACTTTGCAGCTTTGCCTTGCGATGATGGGCACTGGCCTAAACAGAAACCCGAGGTCTGGGTGCTGTGCCTGGGCATGGCTCACAGGAGTTCACCGGTCATTTCTAAAGACCTTAACGGTGACAGGTGCCCTGAAGCAGACCTACCACACTGCCAGTGAGGAATTGTGCCTGGGCTTGGCTCACAAAATATGTACAACTTGAGGTTTAAGAGGGTAGGCTCTAGATAGAACCAGATAGAGCTATGTGCCCCAGCCACACCACTGGCTAGCTGTGTGACTTTGGGCATATTATTTAAGTTCGTTGGGTCTCAGTTTTCTCATCTATAAACCTCATGTTCTGGGTGTGTGCACATATGTAGATTAAGTGAAACAACATCTATAAAATGATTAGCAAAATCCCAACACAAAGTAAAAACTCAGTATTTGTTAGCAAATACATATATTTTAGCAAAAAAGTATACACATATAAAATAGTGAAGCACTTACGTCAGGCACTTGCTCAGAATCATATGGTTAAGTGACAGAGCAATTTGGTAACTTGAACCTGTACAGTTTGGCTCTGGTAGCTTAGCCATTCCACCATAAATAGAGGAAAAACAAAACAAAACAAAACACCCAGAGGGAATTGGTGAGGAGAAATGGAGGAGAATTAAAAAGGAGGAAGACGAGGGGAAATAAAGATAAAGTAAGTAACATTTAATACATAATTTTAAAAATGAAAATTAATGCAAAAAATCTATGATGAACAAAAGTTCAAAATGTTAAATGAAGATACTGTTAGTGTTACTAGTTTTCCTTTTGCCTTAGGCTTCACTATGGCTTGGCATGACACTGAAAGTCATTGGTGGGACAGGGTGCTGGTTTGCTTGTTCTTCCTGAGATGTGAGAATCAATGAGCCCAGAGAGAATGTCTGAAGCTGACTAGTGAGCCTGTTCTATGCAACTTTTCCCAACTCTCTGTTAATGACATCATCTTAGTAGCTTGATATCAAATACAGTAAGACTATTTGTATCACGGATTTGGGCAAAGGCTCATTTCTCCCCCTGAAGATGCTGGTTTACCAGCATCTACCTACTGGAAGGTTTGTCAACTCTCTGCTGGGAACAAACATCATTGGTGAGGATTTTAGTTAGAGTTGGCTGGACTGCAGGGTACAATTGACTTTTGGGGCCAGATAATTCTTTATTGTAGGGGACTGTCATGTGCCTGGTGGGATGATTAGCAGCATTGCGGAGACCTTGACCTACTCAATGTCAATAGCACTCCTCCCTCCCCTCCATGGTGACAACAAAAAATGTCCGAACATTGCCAAATGTCCCTGGTTGGGGGTTGAGGGTGAGTATAGCTTACTTAAGAACCAAGAGTGACCAAAGGGGATAGTCCCAGGCTGAAGAAGCCCAAACACTGTGGAACACTTACTCCAGCCTTTCCCAGCAGGAAGAGGCAGCAGTTGGGAAGAGCCAACCAGCCGGGAGTTCCCTGGCTCCTCGGTGTATGTTCATCATGCCTCTCTGGGCCTGAGGATTGGCCTCCTCAGACAAGCAAACACTGGGGTAGTGTGAGGGGTAATCCAAAGTATGATTAGAAACAGATTACTTGGCTCAAGGCTTATGTTTATTTGGCCAGGAACAAAACTACACACACAAATCCCCATTCACTTTCCAGGAAGAGGCCTCCTCAGGGATTGGGAACTACAGCCTTTTCCTGAACTTTTAATTTTTTCAGGTATTTCTAGGTCCCTGTTCTTCTCCTTGAGGTACTGGCCTGGGGTGGTTACCAGCCAAACCCAGAGTCTTTAAGCGCATTTCATTGCCCTGTGGCAAGGATGTGTGTGTGTGTGTGTGTGTGTGTGTGTGTGTGTGTGTGTGTGCGCGCGCGCGCGCACCCAGGGCAATCACCTGCAATCAGGGAATCCTGAAAATAGAGGTATGATTTTCTAATCAATAGGAATTGGAATAAAATATGAAGTAGAATCATCTTTAATACAGAAATAAAGCTTTTTAAATAACACTCAATTTACTGCTGGAAGCTAGGGAGGGATCCAGGGACAGATGAGAAAAGTTGGACAGCAATTTTTACCTACTCCCTGCTATGTCTCTCTCTCTCTCTCTCTCTCTCTCTCTCTCTCTCTCTCTCTCTCTCACACACACACACACACACACACACACACACACACTCATCTTGGCATCAGCTGTAGCCAGACAGTATCTTTATCCTGGATGCCTTATGGATTCCCAATACACAGCTGTTGAGTTGGCCCACACTCACCCACTCCAGCTGTTGTTTGCAGAATTAGAAGCTGGACAAGTGAGGGAGAAGAGGCAAAGCTATGCTCAGTAAAGGAGAATAGGGTTAATGTACTTCTCTCTTGGAATCTCAAGGTTCCAAGAAGGATTGGGACTAGACATTCAGATACCAGAAAACACCCGTCCACCTGCCCTCACCCATGCAACCGAAAACCCAAGCCTTTAAGTGATTAAGGGAGCTAAACAATTTTCCATTTCACTATTACCCTTATGCTGCCAACACCCAGTCTCCATCTTTAGCCCTGACTACATTCTTGAGCTCCAGACCTGAATCTCCAGGGTCATGTCCAGAGGCACATCCTGCCAGTCCCTCAAATGAAATGTGACCTATGTGATGATCCCTTTCCCAGCCTAGCGAACCCTCCTATTGGCTCTCCCCTCTCAGTGGTATTTCTCCCTAACCTCTGCTCCCAGTTTGTAAGGGCTTGAAACCTAGGGTTACCCTCAAAGCCTGCTTCTCCACTCCCACATCCATTCCACCTCTCAGATCCTCCCTTTATATTCATTTCTACAGAAACTATTCTCTCTCTCTCCTAAGTTACTACATTATTGTGGCCACTGGTCACACTGCCTCATTTCTGTCCTTTATCTGGGCACTGTTTCCTAAATGGCTCTAACTTTGTCCCCTACTTATAAAACAGCAATGGTTCTCCTTGACCTATAATGCTCCTGAAAAAGTGTTTCAAGGACTGCTGTGGTTTTCCCGCCAGCCCACTTCTCTCATCTGTCCTGGATCCCTCCCTACTTCCAGCCATTACAAACTACTTTCTCCTGAGAGCATGGCAAGCACAACCGCTGCTGCTCATGCTACTCCCTCCGCATGGAATCTCTTCCTCTGATAACTAACCTTAAGTCCTGGATCAAATCCTGCCTCTTCACCTGGGAAACCTATTTCTGCTTCATCCCCATGATTCTTTGAGATACATATATAAAATTTATATTTCATCTATGCTCCCTTCATTAACTGTATTAGACTATTGGGGCACAATATCTGTATTTACTAGTTAGCCATCAGGAAATAGTTAATGAATTAAAACCAATTCCAAGAAAGAATGGGCCAACTCAAAGGTGGAACCAGGATAAGATTAACTTCAGGAGCAGCACTGAAAGGGGAATGTATTGAAAGAGTAATATAATAAGAAGGGGGGCAAGGAAAATACCCCTTTCCTTTGGTGGTGAGGAAAAGGGAGGAGGTCCACCTCACCCCAAATCTCCAGTTTCCCCAGGGATCCACCACCAGTGACTATGAAAAGAATCCTGCCCAAACACTGTCCTGATGCCTGCACTATAACAAACTGAACACTGCCTTGAGGTTAAGAGTTAAAAAATCAACCCCACAGTGAGCTCACTTGGCCAGCCGCACCCCACAGAGCCTTTCCGCAGAGATTGCCTCACATGTGGTAACTCAATACTACATTTTCCCTTGGTGCTGACCACATATTTATTTTATTTTTTTTTTTTTAAAATATATTTTATTGATATTTTACAGAGAGGAAGGGAGAGGGATAGAGAGCTAGAAACATCGATGAGAGAGAAACATCGATCAGCTGCCTCCTGCACACCCCGCACTGGGGATGTGCCTGTAACCAAGGTACATGCCCTTGACCGGAATCGAACCCGGGACCCTTCAGTCCGCAGGCTGACGCTCTATCCACCGAGCCAAACCGGTTTCGGCCTGACCACATATTTAAACTGCAGTTCTTTCACTTGAGATATTCTTAAAGAAAAAAAAAATCTCAGGGGACTGTTGACAAGAGTAACTGCAAGAAAAGTATGCATGCTAAGCCAAAAGTTTCCTCGAAAACTTAAAGAACTATCAGCCCTGTTGAAGTGACTAGAAAAGCTAGAAGACAACAAATGGTTGTTTTAAACTCATATTCAAATCTTATTTGTTGAGCACCTATGCTAGTCACAGAAATCACTGGATCTAATTGTCACATGCCACACAAGGCAGGTTGAGTTTCTTCATTTTAGAAATGACAAAACTGAGGTTCCAGAGCATGCATGTGAGTTTACTTTGTTTCTTAACTAGTTGGTAACCTTTTTGAGGACAACCCATGTATAGTCAGTCAATCCTACTATAGTGTCTTCCATGGTCTCAAAGAATAGTATGTGTTCAATAAGCGCTTACTGAGCCCCCAACTTAAGATTTCCAGCCCTTCTGTGGAAGGCATACATTTGGTAATTTTTCTCTTCTTATTAACTAGAAGTCATTTCTTCTTGCTTCTGAACTGCCACATGGCAGCCTGGAGAAGTGCCCCCCTCCCCCGACCAGGCTTTCACTTTCAGGGAGCGTTAATTGGTGAGCGCCCTCTCCTCCCACGCTCCCAGCCAATGAGTGAGTGCGGCTGAGATGCTGAAGCATCAGTCCTGGGAGACAGGGCACGCCTCTGACCTTCAACTGAGGCTGGTGGTTTCCTTGATGGCCTCACTGGACGTTCTCCAGGAGGCACCAGAATGTTTACTATGGTCCTCCTCATCTTCTTTTCTTCCCTTCTTCACTCTAAGATCAGACTTCCATCACAGCCTAAAGACCCACCCATCTTCCTCCAGCCCCTCCCCATTTTATGTTCGTACGTCTTCCCCCTAATAAAATCCTGGTACATTTACTCCTGTCTTGATGTCTGCTTCTTGGAGGAATGGGGACTAACATACTTCAGTTTTTGCTTTAATACCTAATTTATAACCTTCGTTCACTTCAGTGTATTCAGGGAGCACCTATTGCATGCTGGGAGTATAGTGGTGCCCAACAAAAGCATTATTGATGCCCTTAAGGAGCAGGTGAAGTAATCAAATAATCACAAAAACTTAAAAGCAGAGGGAGTTTTGATGAGATGTAAGAGAGGGAACCTGACCTAATCTGTGGGACTGTGAGAGAATTCCCTAGAGGAGAGTCATTTCATTTGAGACCTGAAGGATGAGGAGGAGTTAACCAGGCAAAAATGTGGAGCATTTCAGGCTGATGGAATAGAAGGTGCAAAGGGTCTAAGGTGGTAGGAAGCTCAACAAACAAAAGGACACAAAGGCAGGGGATGGGACTGAAAAGGAAGGCAGGGCTCATCTCAGGAGGCCTGTGGGCCATCTTGGGAATATGAGACGATTATTTATCTTTCTAGAGTGTAAGTTCTTTGAAAGCAAGTACTCTGTGTTGGCCCTATTTGCTAGGTCTAGTATAATGCCTGACACAAAGTAAATGCTCACTAAATATTTATTGAATCAAAATAGAAATCATGACGTGACTAGCATGGATCAGTGGTTAGAGTGTCAGCCTGTGAATCAAATGGTCACAGGTTTGATTCCGGTCAAGGTCACGTACCTGGGTTGCAGGTTCCCCTCCCCAACTGGGGCACATGCAAGGAGGCAACCAATTGATGTGGCTCTCCCACATTGATATTTCTCTCTCTCTCTCTCCTCTCTCTCCCTCCATCTCCATTCTACTCTCTCTAAAATTAATGGGGGGAAAATCCTCCAATGAGAATTAACAAAACAAAACAAAAAGTAGAAATCAATGAGGAAATAACCAATTGTTGCATTATTATCTCTAACATTAAGGATGTAGCAAATTAGCCAAAAGCATCAACCAGCAGAAGCATCTGTCCTCCACTGGTGATACAACTGATGATAACAAAGAGGATGATCATTCTCGGGCATTGGTCCAATCCTTGAAGAGACTTAAGCAGAGAGACATCATAGCACTGAGTACTATGGTGGGTAGGAGCGTGCCATACAGATTACCTGGTTCAAATACTGGCATCACCACCTCCTACCTGGCTGGCCTTGAACAAGTTACCTAATATCATCACATCTCAGTGTCCTCAGGTGTAAGGCAGAGCTGATCACAGAACCCCATTGGAATGCTGGTGTGGGAAATTGCAGGAAATCACTATGTAAAGCACCCTTAGCGGGCTGCCTGGGGCATAGCATGTGTTCAAGAAATGATGCCAATTGTTAGTATTCAAACATGGTTCTCTCTGCTGAGGTACGAGAACATTAGCTTGGAGATTTCCCAAACCAGGGTGAGTTGTCATAAACCATCTGTCATCAAAACTGCGTGGGATCACTTCTAATGCAAGAGGCCAACTTTGGGGACCAGCTAGGTGGGCTAAAAACCTGGGATCTGGCCAAGAGACCACGCCTAGAAATGCATTCTACACACTCAGACTCTGAATCCCACACTAGTATTTAAATATCCATTTGAACATCTGACCAGACTGCGCCACAAATGTGTAGGTATATGCAATCAGCTCACCGGATAGGCTGTGGTGGAGAAAGAAGGACACATTGCTTCTAGGTTTTCTGTCCGGGAGGGCAGAAGCTGGGTCTTTTAGCTTCATTTCAGAAAGCAAAAGACAGCTCCTTGAGCAGGTGCAGTTTGGTTCCTGCCTTTCGGGTTTGTTTTCCCATGCCGGACATTGCAGTTAGAGCGCAAGCTTAGAAGAAAAATGCCTGTGGAATCAAAAAGGATGGAAGTAGGAGAAATACTGGCTCCGTCCCCACACACTGTGTCCCAGCTGGCTCTGGCTGCCTTGGAATGAAGCAGGGTAATTGGGATGTAATTGCCCAGACAGAGATATGAGGTATTTGAGCCTACGTGCGCTGCAGCACACACCACCAGGCAGAGAGGGACTCTGTTTAGTGAGTGTCCATCTGATAACAGCCTGGATCCTTAAGATGCCAGCTGCCTGCCAAGCTGGACATGTCTGTGCACTGGCACCCAGAAGTCCAGGAGACAGAACAAGAAGCCTGTTACTGACTCAGTCTGTGTTAGCATGTCAACCTCACCAAAATAAGTCTTGGAACAGGTTGGCAGAGCAGCTATATTGAGGAATTCCAGAATGGAGACTATTAAATTTTAAAGGGATTCTCTGATGGCAAGTTCAATGTCAATGATTGATTCTGGGCCTTCTTATTAGAATTTTGATTCTGGGCACTTGGGCTCACACATTCCAAAGAGTATTCTTTTATGCCTCCTATTGTCACCAGGTCCCACAAGTACTGGCTTCCTTGGTGACCTCTTCTTTAGGGTATAGTATCCATCAAGACCTGAAACCTCCCCATTTCACTAGGACATAGTAATAGTAATCATGGCCAACACATAATTACTGCTTACACCAGCCACTTACTGCTCTAAATAATTTAAATATATTTTAACTCATTTACTCATCACAGCAACCCTATGCATACAATTACTTTCCCATTTAACATGAGTAAACTGAGGCACCAAGAGGTTACATAACCCCCAAAGTCACATAGATAGTAAGGGGCAGAGCCAGGAAGCAAGTCCAGGTAGTTTGGATCCAGAGGCCATGCTCTTATCCATTATGCTCTATTTCCTCTCTATCCATGACCAATTTCTTACCAATTAAATATTTTTAAAATGTGTCATATTCCTAGATGTTTTTCCAGAATGAACTGCACTCCAGTGCAGAGCTACAATTTTATAACTCCCAATTTTGTGTACCGTAAAATTGGGAAATGTTTACAAATTAGGAGAGTCTGGGGAGGGAAGCTCAGCTGCTGCAGAACTTGACATCAGCATTAATACTGAGAATTCTGCTGTTTTTAGCCCAGCAAGTGGGTGGACAAAGTATATCTCCTGCTCCAAGTTGTGCCTTGGAGTTTCTGGTTTCAGAGAGACAAAACTTAGCCTCGCTGGAAAAGCATAGTTAAGAAAAGCAGCTACTGACTCACGGTTTGTTTATAACACTGTCTCCACAAAGGAAGAGAGAGAAGCCTTGCAAATCTAAGCTCTGTGTCCAAATTGGTGAGGCATTCCCAGGGATTCATCCCAGAAGGAATTCCTTGTAGCCATGGAGACGAAGGAACGGATCGAACACTACTAAGTACCTACTCAGCTAGGATTAAACACTCACAGACAGCCTCGGACGTCATTGTTCTTTTCCCCATCTATAAATGAGACTACTGAGGCCCAGCGATCTATACACTTGCCCAACATAAATCCAGGTAAATTCAGACTCAAACCTCAGAGAAGGGAAGGAGTCAGTGCCAGTCCAAGCCCGACTTTTCCAGGAGCCATTGCTTGGACTCACATCAGCCCCTCTTTTTTGAATACCTATATTACTTGTCATCTTTGTCACAATCTAGTGCTTGCTAACATTGTTTTATTACTGGACCAGTTTTGCTAGCCAAGCAGATTGCAAATTTGGGGGGTAATAACTGGGTGGAATTTTATCTTGGTGGGGGGGGGGGTCCCTGAATATTTCAGAATGGGAAAACAGGGAGAGGTAAAGACCTAGAACCACAGCCTGGTCTCCCCCGTCAGGGTAGATCATTCACTTCATCCCCAGAAGGTGCCATCTTGGCTTTGTAAGTTTTTAAAGCATTATCTTGGGATGGCTTTCATGTTATTCTTGCCCTCCGTTGTCAATCTCTTTAAAACTCTTTGCAATTGGGTCCAGATATTGCAAAGCATTCCCCAACGTAAGTAACATGACTGCATTGTCACTAACTGGGTTTGGCATAGGAGGATAGGCAGCTGAATTTTCAATCCTGCTTCTGCCTTACTATAGCCCACCATGCTGCAGGCCCCTCCTCCTAGTGTGGCACCAACAACATGAGATCCAAGGTCTAATCTCAACCCTTTCTGAACCTCAAACACTTTAGATTAGAAATAATGCCACACTGCAGGCATACTCAGACATGCCTGCGTCATCACCAAGTCAAAGCCAAGATACAGTCCAGGAGAATTTACAAGGCAGAAAGCACCCTCTAATTTAACAGAAAAGCAAGAGGACTGGGTGTTTCCTTTCCTTCCCAAAGGTAAGACACAAAGGCTTTTCTTATATTAAAGAGCCTGAACCTACCCAACTTCATTCTCTCCTCTCAGTCAACATCAGTGTCAAAACAGTGACCAGGGCACATTGAGTCATGTATGAAAGGCAACAAGATAAAGGTATTGTCTCTGTCCTATCACCTCTCTAGAATATGGGATAGTAACAAGGTTGTCAGCTGACTGCTTCAAAGGTGAGCAGGGCAGTAGGCTGTTCCATGTCCCCTGACAACTGAATACTACCTCACACCATGATTCACTACAAAAACAAAGCAGAGACCAGCTCGAAGGTAAGATGGTAAAGACTTCACTTATAGGCCCTTCCTGATGCCTCTCAGCTACTTGGATCTCCCAATTTGGGGGTAGATAATGAGACCATCTTAGGCTCAGCCCTTTTCTGATCCCATCTCTTTTCACTAAAACTTACCTTTCCAGTGTGCTGTTCCCTCTATGCTTTCTGAAGGGACAATTCCTCTGGTCGGTGACTCCAAAAAGAATATGTCAGTGTATTCTCGTGTATTATAGGGCAATGCTTGCCAGCCTCTCCCCTCCTCCTCTTGGTGATATGAGCATCTAAAATGTAGGTAACTCTTTTAAATGGGACTCACAATTCCAGCTTCATTCTAGATTAGTGAGGTGTGAACTGTGATTCCCTTCAAATCCTTATTTCTCCACTCCTTCCTCCACTGCCCCTAAGGCCCATTGAAAAGGACATTTGCTTAAGTCAGGAGTCCCAGGTTTTTCTTGCCACTCCTGCCATGCCTGGTCCCTTCTCTGATTGCAGTCCCCTCCAGTTATGTCATGACTCTTGTTTCTCTTGGTGCAAAGCTTCTCCAGGGATGTGTGTGCTCTTTGGTCAAGAAGGAAAAGAAGAAGGAAGAACCAAGATGGCAGCGTAGGTAAATATGGTACTTGCATCCTTCTACAACCACATCAAAATTACAACTAAAATACAGAACAACCATCAATCAGAACCACCTGAAATCTGGTTGAATGGAATCCCTACAACTAGAGAATTAAAGAAAACACATTGAGACTGGTAGGAAGGGCGGAGGCATGGAATGAGCTGCTCCGACACCCATGTGCGGTGTGTTTTTAATTGGGAGGGATATCTTGGCTGAGGAGGTCTCCTGTGAGGAACAAGGGCTCCAAGCCCCACACCAGGCCCCCAGCCCAGGGTTCCAGTGCTGGGGAAAAAGGTACCCATAACATCAGGCTATAAAAACCAGTGGGGATTGTGGCTGAGTGACACAGAGGCTGCTGGAGACACAGACAGTTCCTCTTAAAGGGTGAGTGCATGATTTACTGGGATTCACTCCCTCTGAGCCCCAGTGCAGGGGCAGCAGCTGAAAGGATCCAGGGACATAAGGGGATGAATTAAATTATCTGGCATCAGGACAAGAACTTGGGGGCAGCTTTCTTCCAGATAAAAGTGCTCTCAGAGGTCATTGTACCTATGCTGAGACCTCTCCTGCCACAGAGCTGACTGGCAGGTGCCATATCAAAGTCTCCATCAACCTGGTCCACACTGTTCACCCTGCCCTGGTGATTCCCTGAGGCCCTGCCCTACCCAATTTGTAGTTCCATCAAAGCTGCTTGCAGTGGCTTTTCCATACAAATGGCCTATCCTGGCTCAGGTTTCAGGCTTGCCTAAAATCTCTCAAACCAGTAGCAACTGGACTCAGAGTACCCCAAATCTCTGGATGAGTGGCCCCAGACCTGGCACTATCAGCAGCCTGCCTTGGTGCACAGTTTGACCTCTCCTGGGCACCTCCAAGTCCAATACAAGTAGCATCCATCTGCAGAATGCTCTGTCGCTTGTACAGGGTGACCCCAGGCAGAGCATAGGCAATGACTGACTTTGTGCCTCCTGGGAAGTTCCAGAGCCAGAGTACCCAGTGGAAAGCTTCGACCATACCATATTATAATTCTACTACATCCACGAGCATACACTCAAGAGGCAGAAAAAGTGAGCACCAAAGCCCCACTGAAGCAAGTCATGTTCCGTAGGGGTGTCTCCTGCACTGCAGCTCTTCCGCCTTAGTCTCAGCTGCTCCTTACAGCCAATTGGCCTGGGGATCAATTCCTCCCCGTGACACTAACAGCAGTCAAGGCTCAACTACAAGACTGTGCACACCACCCACACAGGGATGCACCTAGAGTGCCCAGCTCAGGTGACTGGGGAGGCTGAGCCACAGAGCCCTACAGGACACCTACTACACAAGGCCACTCTATCAATTCCAGGAGATACAGCAGCTCTACCTAATACCTAGAAATAAACACAGGGAAGCATCCAAAATATGGAGACAAAGAAACATGTCAGTAATAAAATAACAGAAGAACTCTCCAGAAAAGGAACTAAATGAAATGGAAGCAAGCAAACTACTAGATATAGAGCTCAAAACAATGGTTAAAAGGATGTTTAAGGATCTTAATGAGAGTTTCAAGAGATTTAGTGAAAATTTCAAGGAAATTAGTGAGAACATCAAAGACATGATAAAGGACTAGTCAGAGATAAAGGATGCACTTACTGAAATAAAGAATAGTTTACAGGGAATCAACAGTATCAACAGTAGAATAGAGGATGACGAGAATCAAATCAGTGATTTGGAATATGAAGAAGCAAAAAACACCAATCAGAAGAGCAAAAAGAAAAAAATAAGCCAAAACTTATAAAGATAGTGTAAAGAGCCTCTGGGAAACTTCAAGTGTACCAACATTTGCATCATAGAGGTGCCAGAAAAAGAGGAAAGAGAGCAAGATATTGAAAACTTATTTGAAGAAATGATAGAAAACTCCTCCTACCTGGTGAAAGAAATAGACTTACAAGTCCAGGAAGCACAGAAAGTCCCAAACAAGAGGAACCCAAAGAGGCCCACACCAAGACACATCATAATTAAAATGCCAAGGATTAAAGACAAAAAGAGAATCTTAAAAGCAGCAAGAGAAAGGCAGTTAGTTACCTACAAGGGAGCACCCATATGACTGTCAGCTGATTTCTCAACAGAAACTTTGCAGGCCAGAAGGGAGTGGCAAGAAGTACTCAAAGTGATGAATAGCAAGGAGCTACAACCAAGATTACTCTACCCAGCAAAGCTCTCATTTAGAATTAAAGGTCAGATAAAGAGCTTCACAGACAAGAAAAAGCTAAAGGAGTTCATCACCGCCAAACCAGTATTACATGAAATGTTGAAGGGTATTCTTTAAGAAGAGGAAGAGGGAGAGGAAGAGGAAGAGGCAGAAGGAGGAGGAGGAGGGAATAAGGGGAAAAAAGGATAAAAATATGAATAAAATGGCAACAAACACATATCTATCAACAAATGAATCTAAAAATAAAAATAAATGAACAATGACTCTAATGAACAAAATAAACTGATGAATAAAAAGGAAGCAGAGGCATGGAAACATGGAACAGGCTGAGGAATCTCAGAGAGAAGAGGGGAGCAGCAGTGCGGGGGGTGGGGAGGGCGGGAAGAGATTAACCAAAGAACTTATATGCGTATATGTATTACCTATGGACACAGATAAATAGGGTGATAAAGGCCATGGGCCGGGGCAGGAACTGGGTAGAGGGGGCAATGGGGGGAAAGGGGGACCTCTGTAATACTCTCAATGATAAAGATTAAAAAACAAAACAGTAAGAGGGGAAAAAAGAAACAGTGCGGGGGGGGGGGGGGCTCGCCCCCTCCTCCCTGGCACTCTCACCATCTCTCCACAGGTCATCACCATCTCTGGTGGAAGAAAGGTGACCAGAACTGTCCTCAGAGGCCATGGGACTAGTTCAGTGCTTTTTGAACAATATGTGATGAAGAGAGTTTATTTTTTTATATTTTTAACCTATTATGAATTGGAACTTTTATAAAATAAAAATTGGAACTTTTATAAAATAAAAATTAGTTACTAAAAATAATTTAAAATAAAAGGCATATAAAATACAAGCCCAACTTTTTTATTAGTCATAAAATTATTTTAGCATATTGCTATGAAAGTTTCTAACCACTTACTCTCGATTTCTTCCCGTTCCCAGACCAGCAAATTTGAGTGGCCCTGCTCTAACTAGAGGTCTGTGCTATTTACTCCACCACTTTAGAGCCTGGACCTGTTGCCTCTGCAAAACCTGAGAACAGTCAACCTCTCAGCGAGTCAACAATGTTCCACAGCTGTATATTCCAGGGCCTCGTTCCTGATTCTTCCTTAGGTTCTAGAAATATTTCCAACATTACAACAATGCTACTTCCTACGAAGGGGATTTGTCTGTACTTCTTATTGCTGATCTAGAGCTACCTAACTTTAGAGAAAGTACCTTGGAGAGCAAAGAATAAAATGTATGAGAGAGGAACAGGCAAACACTGGTAGGTCACTGCCTTAAACCTTCCTACGTAAGACCAATGAATATTTTGAAAACACAAAACGCATCAAAGGTCTAAGAATTGTTATCATTGGGTCTGATGAATTATGGCCCAGGCTGGCCCATGCAAATGCTGGCTACCCAATCGGCTGTTATTTTTAAAAGCCTGCCATTGGAAGCATGAAGGGGGCATTCCCTAATCAGCTACCAATAGGAAAAGAGGGTGATTTGTCTACAACACTCAGGAGGGTCTAGGAATTAACCAGGAGAAAATGGTGGCCCCATTAAAATACTTTCTTTACTTTTAGAGGAAACAAAGACATCTGAGTGTCTGCCATAACAAAGGACCAGCTGCACTTTAGGAACAACATTGGGTGTGGTCGTGTGTTAGTAGGGGAAGCTGGAAAATGAGGTCGAAATGGGATAGGACTCCATTCCCCAGAAGCAACTTCTAACACTACTTTATTGATGTATAATTGATTCTAATACACTTCACATATTTACGACATACATCTTGACAAGTTTGACATACACTTGTGAAACTGTTACCACAATCATAGTAATGAACATACCATCACAACCCAAGGTTTCCTGGAGCCCTTGTGTTATCCCTGCCTCCACCTCTTCCAGCCCCACTAACAGGCAACCAGTAATCTCCTTTCTGTCACTATAGATTGGTTTGCAGTGTCTGGAATTTTATATAAGTGGAATCATATGTTATATACTCTTGTTTGGTCTTTTACCCTGGGGCTAAGATTTTGAGCTGTTAAGGGAAGTTTAAGAAGATTTGGGCTTTCCCTTACATCGGAGTTTATTGCTCCTATCTGAGGAAATAAATCTTTTTCCCCCTCAAATGAAGAGTAACAAAGAAAATTCAGCCATTTAAGATTCTTAAATGATAAAAAGTGTGTTGCAATATCCAGGGACTGTGGGCTGTGAGGAGTAAGGAGAAAGAGACCTGGGATCATCATTCTTGCCCAAGATCATTTTCAGGCCATCCTAACTCTCGATTTCCTATTCAGTGTGTTTCTTCCCTTGCAGTAGGAAATGGTCTGAAGAGAATGTTCCCATCACAGTTGAGATTTTGCTGTTGAAATCACTAAAAGGAAAGGCTTCTCTGCAACCTCAGTTAGAGTTATTCTTTTATTTGCTCATTCACTCACCATACACATATTAGGTGTCATCTGAATGCCGGGCCTCATACTGGGAATGCATATAGATACACCAAAGACTTATGGGAAGACTTGGTTCGTCTTTTCAGAAAGTTATAGGCTGTGCAGGCTTCATGGCTGGTTAGTTTTACCACAGACTCCTTCACAAAAAGCAAGAGGTCAGAGATGGCAGACAGGTCAACATGATAGTTGGGGGTGAGCTGTTACCATGATGGAGACTAGAAGCCAGGATTGAATGGAGATGTGGTTACAGAGGAAGGGTTACAGTTCATAGACTATCAGTAAGCACAGTGCCCCACTGACAGTGAAAGAGACAGCAACCCCCACTCCACCATGTGGGGCAATAGAAAGACAGGAAGATGCAGGGAATGTATGCAGCATTTCTTCTGTCCCTCAAAACTTGCCTTGGACATGCCCATCACTGTTTGCCCTACCAAAAAGTAGAGGAACCTACTTTTCTAAATAGGCGACAGTGGTCTAACAAAGATTTCTTTAAAAAGGCAGACCAGTGTTTGTTCCCAGACCTTCTGTCATAAAGTGGCACTAAAAGGACACAAGTGAAAATAGCAGGATACAAAATTGAATGAGTAAGATGATTTATAATAAATCAAAGAAACAATCTATTACTTAAAAGGGAGGAGTCTAGTGAGAAAATGTCCAAAGAAATCATACTTAAAAAGTCAAAAACCACTTGTTTGTGTCTTCTTCAAATTTTCTTTAGTGAGTATTTTGCTATTAAATTTTTTAAGAATGAATTTGAAACACACCCTTCATTGGAAGTCATGGGTTCTCTCTGAGCCAAAGGAAACCAAAGCCAACAATCTGAATTTGCCTGTAGTTTAGAGAGAAGCCTGGAACCATGGAGGGACTTTGGGAAAACCAGTGACAGAGGAAGGCTGAGACCTTGCAGAAGGGTTTTCACCAGCCTGAGGTGCAGAGAGCGAAGGGCAGTTGCAGATGGAAGTGGGGACTGGAGTTCACCTGGAGAGTAGTGTGAGGCAGGCAGGAGACTATAGACAGCCTTCAGAGGTCCAAAGCCAATGAGGCCAGGACCTGCTGGCAACCATGAGAAAGTAATTTGGGCCTCAGGATCCTTTCTTATAAAAATGGAAAAGCAAGACTACATGTTCTATAAATTCCCTTCTAACTCTAAACAGGAATCTAAATATATAAGAACCTATCCATTGAAGACTTTCAACATCTGAAGCATCGTGGGTCAACAACCACAAACACCCTCTTTGATGTAGCACACATGAGACAAAAACAATTGAACATTAGTTACTAAATGGATAGTGATGTATATTTTCTAGAAACAGAGTTGTGCAAAATCAGTCCCTGATTAGAGCAAGGGCTCAGAGAGCAAATCTACCTCTTTTATAATGTGACAATCCATTCTTGTTATGGACATCAGAGAAAGGGTTTTCTGGGAATCATGGGATAGAAATTGATTCACACCTCAGCAGGGAGATGCCAAGGCATTGCAACAAGGCCTGCTGCCCTCGTAAGCATCACTATTGGAGGATGTGTTCCCATCTTCCTCCCAGAACTGACTCCAGTCACCACTGTCAACTGAAGTTAGAGGTAAGCTGCTGTCTGTTGGTGAGAAATATGAAAACTCACGCACAGATGGGTGGAGCAGGAAGCTGAGGGAAGGTCAGAGAGAAAACAAAGGGGTTTCCTGTGATGAATCACTGCCTTCTGGGAAACAATTTCAGAAGCCACCATAAAGTTCCCAGCACCTGTCCAAGTCCGTACTTTGTACTGAAAGAAACTGTGGCAAGTGAAGTACTAAGCCACATCTGACAGGCCACATGCAGGGCAAAGGTCTCAGAAAGAGCCAGTTGGCACATGTGACAATTTGCACATCCCCTGCCAGGAGTCTCTGGGGCACACCTGTGGGTGGGCTGAAGACTCCAGTTCCAGTTCTTTTCTTTAAATGGAGCAAACTTTAAGCTACTTTGCCTTGAATAGTCATAGCTTGGATTTGAAGATAATTTTTTTTCTTCTTTTTTTCTATTGTCCCGTGATTAAGGTCAATGAAAATCAGATAAAGTTTTTTAAGTGTAAAAAGCTTCCTGAATCTAGAAAGAAAACAAATTTGACTATAAATCTGGGTCTACAAAGCAAAATGGGAATAGTCTGTTTGGCCCCACATAGGATAAATTTCTTTGCTTAGTTTATGTTGATCTGAAAAAAGAACCAACATTTATTTCCTCACCCATTAAAAGTGTGTGGTTTATATGCAGTAGGGTAATAAGCACATAGGCAGTCTCAGATCACTAGTAGATGATTAGATAATAAAACTGGGAGAGTGAACCAAAACATAAGAACACAGGGGGCCAGAATTCAGAGGATCCAACTGAGGAGGGAGGTGTAGGAAAATTCCAGGATGATGATGATAAAGAAAACACGTAGCAGCCTGGGCAGCTGCCAGTCCTGATGGGGGGAGGAGGATGGGAGGCTCTACGGGGGCCCTCTCTCTCAAGAAAAATAAAATAATAATGTTTGCACACAGATCAGATGTGATTTATAATTCTGTCAGAGAGTTCTGTATAGAAAACCAAACAACTGAACAAATTAAACAAAAATAAATCAAGTATTAATTCCAGAGGTAAAGAGCTAAATAAGATAGGAAAGACAGTCCTAGTATTCTACATAGCTCCGTTTTAATAATATTTATATATACATAGAAATGTAAAAACCGAATATTTATTTAATCCACATCACAGAACACTGTTCTATCCATATTTAAAGAAAGGGAGAAAGAGAAGAGTGAGAAAAATTGGGGTCACAGACCTAAGAAACTAAACCCTGGTCTTACACAGCAGGAATTCAATGCATAATATCTAAACCTGAAAAAAACAACAAATAGCAGTATAAGCATGTTATTGGGAAAGTTTTAAGGTTCTGGGGTGGAATTTAGTCTGGGACAGAATGGGCAAAGCAGCAAATATTTCTTTATGTAAGACTTGTCCTATTTTGATATTCTCAACAGGTACATATATACATTACTTTGGTTAAAAAAAAACTTTTAAGAGTATAATGTAAAGGCTGATTTTTTTTTCCCCTCTTTGGATCAATGCAGAAAGAAAGAAAGAAAGAAAGAAAGAAAGAAAGAAAGAAAGAAAGAAAGAAAGAAAGAAAGAAAGAAAGAAAGAAAGAAGGGAGGGAGGGAGGGAGGGAGGGAGGGAGGGAGGGAGGAAGGAAGGAAGGAAGGAAGGAAGGAAGGAAGGAAGGAAGGAAGAAAGAAAGAAAGAAAGAAAGAAAGAAAGAAAGAAAGAAAGAAAGAAAGAAAGAAAGAAAGAAAGAAAATGTTGTAAGAGCTATGAGCCCTAGCTGGTTTGGCTCAGTGGGTAGAGAGCATCAGCCTGTGGACTGAAGGGTCCCAGGTTCAATTCCGGTCACGGGCACATGCCTGTGTTGTGGGCTTGATCCACAGTCGGGGACGTGCAGGAGGCAGCCGATCAATGATTCTCTCTCATCATTGATGTTTCTCTCTCTCTCCCCCTCTCCCTTCCTCTCTGAGATCAATAAAAAGATATTTTAAAAAAAGAATTATGAGTTATATGAGATCATATTTATTATTATATCTATTGTATGCATAGAAAACCATCTAGAATGACATATATCAAGGTGTTAACAGTGATAATCACTGTGATATAATTATAATCTTTTTTGACTTTTAAAATTTTCTTTTACCTATCAGTGTCATATTCTATCTTAATATATTTAATAACATTTAACAGGGGTACTATATTGTCTCCACCAAAAAAATAATAAGACCTTTAAAATAAAAAAGAGAAGGAAAAGAGGAAGAACAGAAGAAAGAGGGGGAAGTGGACCTGAGTTCAGAAATCAGGCCCTGCCACTTGCAAGGTTTTCTACAGTAGGCACATTTGTATGCTTTTGGAACTTTAGATTCCTCAGTCATAAAATGGGGATACTGCTACCTTTTCTGTCTCCCTAGAGAAGCTTAATTGTAAGAGGTTATTGCAATAGTTGCGCAAAGCTTCCCAGATGTAATGCATGTTTATAACATATTAGATGTAGTAAGAGCCATGGGAAGAACATGCAAAATGGGGGAGTCTTGTACTTCACACAATCCTGGATGGCATCACTGCCTTCTTCCCTAGAGATGTCACTCACTCAGAGCTCCCTGAAGCCACCACAGGGTAATCCCTTAAGGCTCCTTCCTGTGAGAGCTGCGGACAGCGGACAGGACAGACGGTTGAAACTCAAGGACGCCTCTTTGTGCCTCTCCTTGCTTCTTTACTTTCAGGGGCAGCCCTGCTAAATCGGATCTTCTATGTCCACCTCCCCACCCTCCCACCCCCTTACTCAGAAACCTTTCGTTTTCCAGGATATGCTGACTTGCCTTCATTCCTCACCAGGCCCACTCCCTTCAACAGTAATCACTGCCCCACCCCCACCCCCACTTCTACTGTCACCTGACCTACCCAGCTGGATGCTGCCACGTTGGGATTTTGCACAGGGCCTTGGAGAAGGCCTCAAAGTTGTATTTCTCCAAAGACCTCTACAAGGATAAAAGACCTTATTACTGAGGTCATTCCCCTTAGAACTAGGTTGTTTTGAAAGACCAGGATTCTGGCCCAGAATCCAGGACAGACTTAAAAGTCTGTAGCGGGAAGTGAGTGTATTTCAAAATTAAGCAATTTCTATTCAAAGCTTTGGAAGTCAGTCAGTGCCCTTTCAGCCAAATTGTAAAACCTGAACCACCAACCCACTCTCTGATTTGATCCTCACCCTCAAAACCTTTTGCCCTGCAGTGATAGAGAGAGAGAGAGAGAGAGAGAGAGAGAGAGAGAGAGAGAGAGAGAGAGAGAGAGAGAGAAGCATCACATTATCTCACTCATATGTGGAATCTAATGAACCAAATACACTGATGATCAAAAATAGACTCAGAAACATAGAAGCATGAACAGATTGTTGAACCTCAGAGGGAAGGCAAGGGAGGGTGGATGGGAAGAGATCAACCAATGAACTTGTATGCATATATGCATAACCCGTGGACACAGACAATGGGGTGGTGAGGGCCTGGGGGTGGGGAAGGGAGAGGGCTGGAAGAGGTTAATGGGGGGAAAAGGAGAACTTATGTAATACTTTCAACAATAAAGATGATGTTTTTTTAAACACTGTAAAGACCTGTACTAGGATTCAATCCCCAGTCTCATCTCTGCCTCTGACTAGCATGAAGTCGTGGCAAGTCATTTAACCTCTTTGAGTCTCAGTTTTCTCATCTATATAATGAGGCAATAACCACACTGGTTTCATGCAAAAGTAACAATCCTCTTCTGAAGGTGTGCTCACAGGTTCTGCCACCTTTGGTACCTAGAGTTTACTAGTTTCCTCTTACTCTGCAATCTAGTCTCGCATTTTGCTTTCCTATTGTCTTGGTAGCTCTCAGTCCTTTTGCCCCATCTCCAGGCACAGGAACAGCATGCCCTGAGCAAAAAGAGAGTAGAGCTGCCTCTACTCCCTGTCTTAGCCAGCAGTCTTCCAGGGGCAAGCTACCAGTGGGAGCCAGTGAGCACATGTATGGACAAGACATCCAGGAGCTGTGCAGGGCCCGTGATAGAGTAACGGCCCACTCCCTTCAATAGGAATCACTGTCGTTTTCGGCAATCTCAAGGAGCCTCCCTTTGCACAGAAAGAATATAGAGAGCTGCTTTTATTTATTTTTAAAGCTCAATCCTCAATTTGTTAAAGGTACAAACTTTAAAGTCTAGGACTTCCTTAAACTTTTAAATTCAATTTAGAGATATTATTACTTTTTATAAATATAGCAAGTGTTGATCAATTTTAAGAGGCCTCTTATTTAATGTTTGATTCCATTTACAAATTTAGCTTATAAAACTCATTCATTATTTATATATTTAAAATATTTAATATCTCTTATCAGTAAGTAAGTTGTCTAAAAATCTCTTAAAGCTCTAATAAATTAAACTTTAAAATATGGCAAACTTAGAGACTCTCAAATATTTCAATACTAATAGTAATTTTAGAATGTCTTTTAATTTAAAATCACAGAAATAAATTAATTTCTTTATTACATATTTTAAGTTGGTATCAAAAGGATAATTATTACCCTAATGGGCCAATTTCCCTTAAATATGACAAATATTGAAAAAACCAAATGTGTACAAATTAAGAAAACTATTATAAGTTTGATGATTCTGTTAAACATTTCTACATTTATTTATAAATCTTCTCAGGATTAAAAATGCTTACCCAAAGCCCATAGTTTATATTATGGTTTGTTGTACAGTCTATGGGTTTAGATAAATGTATAATGACACTGTAATAGAAACTATGGACTTTGGGTGTTTATGATGTGTCAATACAGGTTCATCAATTATAACAAATGTAAGGCTATTTACTAGTATATATGGGGTTGAAGGTAATGGGAATTCTCTGCAACTACCCATCAATTTTTGCTGGTCTAAAACTGAACATAAAACTACTCTAAAAAAGTAAAGTCTCGCCCGGCTGGAGTGGCTTAGTTGCTTGAGCATCACCCTGTGCACCAAAAGGTTGCCAGTTAGATTCCCAGTCAGGGCACATACCTGGTTTACAGGTTCAATCCCCAGTCAGGGCACATACAGAAGGCAACCGATTCATGTTTTTCTCTCACAGTGATGTTTCTCTCTCTCTCTCTCTCTCTCTCTCTCTCTCTCTCTCTCTCTCTCTCTCTCTGTCTCTCTCCATGCCCTCGGATGAGGATTTAAATAAATAAATAAAATAAAGTCTTAATTTTTGAAAATTCCTTACCCTCTAAGGAAACAATGCCATCTTAAATAGTCCTGGGTTACACTCCCGAGCAATTTTGGGAGTGCCATCTCAGCTGGATTTGGTTTTTAACAACCAGAGAGGCTCCTGGTAGGATCACCATAGATCCCTGCCTCTATACCACTGTCACTTCAGGCCTGTCTGAGTTGCCTTGTCTCACAGCCAACCTCCCAAAGATTCAGTTAAATGTCAGGGGGGTACATTTAACAAAACAGATTCTTTTCTCTCCCAGCTAACCACTTGGTTAGTTTCAACCAAACTACTTGCTGCTCCATTCTATTCTGAATGTTTTCTTATTAACTCATTAATTCTTTTAGCACCACAGCTCTTACAGATATTTCAATGCCACCCCATGGAATTTCTCACAGCTTTGTCCAACTCTGCTTGCACAGTCCCAAGTTCATGCCACTGCTAGGTAAAAGAAGATGCAGTAGATAGAGTATATTTAAATTTCTGGATAGCTTTTGCCATAGCACCTTCCTCTGCATAAGGATCAGGAACAAGCAGAGAAAGAACACACTCTTTCTCCATAGTGGTCACTTCTCATCTGCCTGACCTCAAGATTCTCCCTGTAGAGTTCTGAAGGTCTACCAGGCTCTAAGTATCTCAGGGTCAGTTCACATAGCCAAAGGAGCTTATCATGTGTTTTTGTCTTTCTCTCTCTCTCTTTCACACACACACACACACAACACACACACACACACACACACACACACACACACACACACACACACACACACCCTCTATATAACTGATTCTCTGTGGCCCTGATCACAGCCTTACAATCATTCCCTTTAACTATCCTGAGGGGCCAGGCACTTCCAAACTGAAATTCCTAAGCAGGTTGCACTAATCCTATCATATCCTTCAGCTGTTAACAACAGAGCTGCCCAACCTCTTTCTTTTTTGGTCTTTTACTTTAACACCTGAACCAAGGCAGACAAGCTGAATGACTAAGTTTAGAACAGACCATTTGGGGGGAGCGGGAAAGACATTTAACAAAATAGATGAGCAAGTCTCCCTCTTCCGGCCAAGAGGGAGCCATGGTGCAGAGAGTTGAGGTGCAGTAAAAGAGCACTAGGCACAGATTAGGGGCTCAGTCTCTAATCCACTTCTGCCCAAACTATGCATCCTGGGCCCATCCTCTGTGAGCCTTAGTTCCCTCACCTGTGACATCATTGACATGGACATAGGAGCAATTGGCAATGGTGTTTCCAATATTAAATTCAAAAGCACGTAAAAACACTTGCAGTCTTTTCTTCAGTTGGCTACCAGGATCTGACATGCTCCTTGTTTTCCTCTGCCTCAGCTGACTGGCCCACCTCAGTCTCTTTGCCAGTTCCTCCTCACCTTTCCAACCTCTACAGATCGGGTTCAATCCTTGGACTTCTGCTTTCCATCTCTACTCACTCTCTTAATGATCTTGCCCAGTCACATGACTTTTGATATAGGCTGATGGCTCCCACATTCCTACTCCTGCGCAGAACTCTCCCCTGAGCTCCAGACTTGTATTTTCACCTGCCTTGTCATCACCTCAGCTCAGGGGACAAATAGGCATCTCAAACTGCACATTCCATCCCTACTCTCCTACAGTCTTTCCTTGTTCAATAAATGTCAATTCCATCTTTTCAATTGATTGGATCCAAAATTGTGGAAGCAGTTATTGTTGAACCTGTTTCTGGGTCTGTCCCTTTCGAGTCTGTCCAGTGTCTTTTTCATTTGCATACCTCTCATTAAACATCTAAGTTCCCTCAGAGAGAAGAACAATCATGTGGTTTCCTTTTGCTCTGCCCAGAGCCCAGAAGAGTGCTTTCAATACAGTGGCTTCACAGTTTGATGTTCTTTACTGAGCACCAAGTTCTAGAAAGACTCCTTAAGAAACTATCTGGCCACAAATTTTTTTTAAATAAATCTTTATTCAGAATATTACATTTATTTCTCCTTTTTCCCCCCATAGCTCCCCTCCTCCCAGTTCCCACCCCACCTTCTGCCCTTACCTTCCCCCCACTGTCCTCATCCATAGGTGTATGATTTTTGTCCAGTCACTTCATGAACCATCCCATACCCTTTTCCCCCTGAGAATTATCAGTCCACTCCCTTTCTATGCCCCTGATTCTATTATATTCACCAGATTATTCTGTTCCTCAGGTTTTTAATTCACTTGATTTTTAGGTTGGCTTGTTGATAGATATGTATTTGTTGTTCATAATTTTTCTCTTTACTTTTTTCTTCTTCCTCTTCTTTAAGAATACCTTTCAGCATTTCATATAATACTGGTTTGGTGGTGATGAACTCTTTCAGCTTTTTCTTATCTGTGAAGCTCTTTATCTGCCCTTCAATTCTGAATGATAGCTTTGCTGGGTATAGTAATCTTGGTTGTAGGTTCTTGCTATTCATCACATTGAAAATTTCTTGCCACTCCCGTCTGGCCTGCATAGTTTCTGTTGAGAAATCAGCTGACAGTCGTATGGGTGCTCCCTTGTAGGTAACTAACTGTTTTTCTCTTGCTGCTTTTAATATTCTCTCTTTGTCTTTTGCTCTTGGCATTTTAATTATGATGTGTCTTGGTGTGGTCCTCTTTGGATTCCTTCTGTTTGGGGTTCTGTGTGCTTCCTGGACTTGTAAGTCTATTTCTTTCACCAGGTGGGGAAAGTTTTCGGTCATTATTTCTTGAAATAGGTTTTCAGTATCTTGCTCTCTCTCTTCTTCTGGCACCCCCATAATTCTGATGTTGGTACGCTTGAAGTTGTCCCAGAGTCTTCTTACACTATCTTCAACTTTTTGGATTTCTTTTTTTTTTTGCTTTTTGCTTTTTCGGTTGAGTGTTTTTGCTTCTTTGTATTTCAATTCTTTGGCTTTATTTTTGTGTTCCTCTTGTGTGTTTTTGGGTCTCTGTATAATATTTTTTATTTCAGTCAGTGTATGTTTAATTTCTAGTTGGTCCTTTTTCATATCTTCAAAGGTCTCGTTATATTTATCGGCCTTTTCTAGGATATTCTTAAAAAAGCCTTATAACCATGGTTTTGAATTCTATATCCAGTCATTTGTTTTCCTCCATTTCTTTCGTTTGTGATCTGATTCTTTGACGCCGCATTTTCATTGCTTCCCTGAGTTGGTAAGGTAGATTTGTGTGCTAGGTTTCCAATATGGCCCAGTGGGTCTGCCTCCCCAGTTAACCTGAGGTGGACACTCTTGGTGCACCCCTTTGTGGACTGTGTGTACAGCCTTGTTGTAATTAAGTCTTGATTGTTGTTGGTATCACTGGGAGGAATTGACCTCCAGGCCAGTTGGCTGTAAGGATCAGCTGTGTCTATGCTGGGAGAAGTTCGGTGCTGGAGACAGCCTTATAGGATTAGACTTGCCAAATTGCAATAGCCTCTGTGCTCAGCTTGGATGGGGTGGAGTCTCAGTCTTGGCTTCCCATCAGCCTTACCCTTGAGCGCAAGTGCGCGCCTTCAGACCTCCGCCTTCCCTGGCTCCTGAGTCTCCGCTCTAGAGTCCAGACTCCCCCCACAAGAGCATGGGTCCCCAGGAGCTCGCCTGGAACCGGGGTTCAGTGCAGTCAGAACTGGGGCCCAGTGCAGTCAGGAACCTCTGACTCCCTCCCACTAGGGAAAGCCTGTGGCAACCTCCGCAGCCTTTGTGCACACTGGCACGCGCGCGCTTTCAGTCCTCCGCCTTCCCGGCTCCCGAGTCTCCGCCAGAGAGTCCAGACTTCCCCCGTAAGGGCATGGGTCCCCAGGGGCTCGCCTGGAACCGGGGTTCAGTGCAGTCAGAACTGGGGTTCAGTGCGGTCGGGGGCTTCCTTCCCCCTTCCGCCAGAGAAAGTCAGCCAGGCTCTCGGCCACCCTTCCTCTCTGCGCGCACAAAGACCCTTTGCCATACCTCCAATTCTCTGTGAGCTTTTCTCTTTCCTTCTAGTTGTAGAATTTTCACTCAGCCAGCTTTCCTGTGGTTCTGGATGGTGTTCATTCTGTCTTTTAGTTGTAGTTTTGAAATTGTTGTGCGAGGCAGCAGTTTAGGTGCTTACCTATGCCACCATCTTGGTTTCTCTCTGGCCACAAATTTTATTCCCCATTTATCTGCCTTTATTAAGACCATAGAAATTTAGTCCATCCTCAGAGAAAAGAACTAATGCTATGAGTTACTTTTTATACTTATGAATAGTTTTAACCATTTAGCCACTAGAATGAAGAAACCCTGATAATCTACTGAATGTTCACCTCAAAATACAAAGGGTTAATCACACACACACACACACACACACACACACACACACACACACTATTTAAAATCCTTAATGATTTCCATCCTTCTTGGGGGGAAAATAGCCAAATCCCCAGCAAGGCCTCCGATGCACAAGGCCCTGGGTGGCCTGGCCTCATAGTGTACCATGAGTCCCCTTGTTTTCTGCACTCTGACCATAGGGCCTGCTTGTGGTTCCCCAAACAAGCCCACTTCATTCTGCCACAAGGCTTTTGAATGTGAAGTTCCCTCTTTCTAGAAAGCATTTTTTTCTCCAATCTTCAGATTCAACTCAGTCTTTACTTCCTTGGGCCCCAGACCTAGCCTCATACCTTCTCAAAGCATCTGTACCTCTCCTTTAGGCCCCTGTTCATCCCAGTTGTAATTTTACTCGTATACATGAAAACATGTCATTAATGTCTCTCTCCTCGAGTAAACTCTATGCTTCATGAATGCAAGGACCATTTCTGATTTTGCTTACTGTTGTATATCCAGAGATGAGCACAGTGCTGGAAACTAAAAAAAGTTCTCATTCATTCAACAAATACTTAACGAGCACCTTCTTATCCCCAGCCCTGCTCTATATGTCAAAGTCCCTGCCTTCTTGGAGCTTATATTCTAGTTTTAGAGAAGAGACAATAAACAAATAAACAGGAGGATTTCAGGGAATGATTGGGATTAAAGGGTAGGACGTGACCACTGGGGACAGGGTGGGATGCTATTTCAGATAATGGTCAGGGAAGGCCTCTGTCAGGAGGCGCCATGTGAGCAGGGTTCTGTATGCTCTGAAGTGGGGGTGAGGGAGCTGCATATTCAGTGCAAAAATTGGGACAATCCCAAGCAACCAGACAGTTGATCACCCTAGCACTGAATACTGCTAGGAGCCTGGCTGCCTGCCTTCAGCCACTTACCCAGGAAACGGTTCTCCCACGTCTTCCAAATCTCTGTTTCAGAAACACCCACTTTCCGAGAAGTTTGTACAGCTTAAGAATTGCTTTGTAATGATGAGAAGACTTCCAAGGAATCCACACCCACTCAGTTTAGGAACAATCCTGGCTTTGGGACACCTGCAATCCTCCAGCTGTTGGAGGCCAATATTTGGATTTCCGTTTTGGTAGAATCCACTCACCAGAAAAAAGCTCATTTCCTCCCTCCCTCTGGCTTACACTCCCAGCCTGGAGCCTTCCCACACAACATCCCTTGTTGGACTCCTGCACTGCCCCCAGCAGGATGTGAGTTCAGAGAGTCCCAACGAATAAAAAACTACCTGTAATAAACTAGGTAGGTCCCTGCCAGGGGTATTCCCACTTCTTTTGGCCATGTTCAAGCAGACCCTCCCGAAACAATCGGCGGCTGCCCCCTCGGCCACAGGTGCTAATTCTTCTCCACTGTAATTGCTCTAAACTACTTCACGAGTGGATTTTATTTTATTTTATTTTTTAAAATATATTTTATTGATTTTTTACACAGAGGAAGGAAGAGGGATAGAGAGTTAGAAACATCGATGAGAGAGAAACATCGATCAGCTGCCTCTTGCACACCTCCTACTGGGGATGTGCCCGCAACCAAGTTACGTGCCCTTGACCGGAATCGAACCTGGGACCTTTCAGTCCGCAGGCTGATGCTCTATCCACTGAGCCAAACCGGTTTTGCCACGAGTGGATTTTAAAGCAGTTCACTGCTTAACCTTATTTTGGGTTTCGACTCCAAATTTCAAAGCCATTGTTAAAAGCTTGTCTTTTTCTCTTATCCCCTTTCTGACCTTCCCCTCTCCCTCACCTTCTCCCCTATTCTCTTCACCTCCTCCTACCGATCTGAGTGTCCTGGGGCTCCAGAGCCAAACCTACAAGTTCTAGTCTCAATTCTCCTCTCACCAACTCTATGGGTAACCTTAGCACCTTCCTCATTGGGATGTTAGGAGGATTACAGAGTTCATATATGTTAAGCACATAGAAAAGTAGTTCACAGTAGGCCTTCATCTGGATTTAGTAAAGAAATGAAATGTTAGCTCTTATTATTGTCCCTGAGATCTGAGGGCCCTTTGTGTCTTGCTCCGAGAGTAAGCTGCTGCCTCCTATGGTTTTATTTGAAGAGAACATATCCTTTTGCCCAAATGCCTCCGTCCCAAGCTTTAAAACCCCTACAACTAGCATCTGTATTTAACAGAACACATGAGGAGGAGGAGAAACCTTATAAAACAATTACCCCATTCTTTTTCCAAACGTGTTTATCAGATTAGATAAACGAAGAATACTAGGGACTAAAGCTGGACGGGAGGAGAGAGTATGTGGTGGTTTAGAGGAGAAGGTGAGAAGGGGGCTCTGTATGGAGCGGAGGCATGGTGAGGACACCGGGTTCTGAGTGGGGAGGGAGGCTGAAGCACAGGGCATGGAGAATGGGAAGGACGTGTTGAGGAAAAATACAAAGACAAAAGTCATCTAGGTTGATGAAACCAAGTCCTTTTCTAAATCAACACACCTCTCCAGCTCCGCCCCAATCCAGACTGGGCTGCTTACTACAGGCATCCTGCTCAAGAGAAAAGAGCCTGGATTTTCAAGCCAGTACAAACTGGGAGCAAATTCCAGTTCTATCATTTACTAATCAACAAGATAATTGACCTCTCTAAACCATGGATTCCTCCTCCATAAAAACAAAAACAAAACAAACCTCCAAAAAGTAGCTGTGAGAATTAAAAAAGGTAATGTGTGTGATATCCCAGTTTAGTGTCTAGCTCCCTAGTAGGTGCTGAAATCTTAACCATTACCCTACGCATGCCCAGAGCATGTTCAGCCAGCTTTCTCAACACACACTAAATCCATAACCTCCTGCTCAGCCAGCTTTCTCAAAACCTTATTAGCTGTTTATATCCTTGGAGAAGTGATAGAATCATAAAATCTCAAGGTTTCAAAGGGAACTTAAAGATCACTGGTCCAACCTCTCATTAGAGTTTCAGTCCCTCCCAAGGGGATCAAACAGCCTCTATTTCATGAAAATGTTTATATCATTTGACCTAAAAATTCCACTTCAGGAAACCCATGCTAAGGAGATAATAAATAAAGTGGTCAAATATTTATACACAAAGATAGTCACTGAAGTCTTGCTTAGCCAAAAAAATGGAAACAACCTAAACTTCCAACAATTGGGGAACTGTTGAAAAATATAATGCATTCATAAAGATAACTATAAAAGGTTTAATGACATGGGAAAATGTGTTTGCTATAGTATTAAACAACTAAGTAATACACCATAACATAGATTGTGGGCTCAATTATATTAAAATTGACTTTTAAAATACTTAGAAAGAAATGTATCTGAAATGCTAACATTATTGGTATATGAATGTTGTATGACAAGGTTTTTTCTCTTTATGTTTTAGTGTGTTTTTATTAGAGCATGTATTCATTTTATAATCTAGAAAGATTGTAAAACCCCTTACTCCCTCCAAAAAAGAAAAAAAAATTAGAAGAAAAACAACCCTGAAATAAGCAAAAGTGAAAAGTGCTGTACAAGTGGCTTAGTTCTGTTTGCAGTCAAGATCCTGAAACTTAGGACTGTGTCTAAAGGCAGAATTTCCATGAGAATTAATTTCACTTTTGTTCCTACTGATTCTATAAAAACTGCGGTCCCCATGGTTTACCCAAGATGAGCAAACAAGAACAAGACTTTTCTGAGTTGGACAGTGTCTCCCACTCCCCACTCTCCCTTGGTAATGTGTGACCAAGGAAAATACTCCCATCTCTCATTTCTATGGGCCACGGTAGTTAAGGAGATGCCTTCATGTACATTCTCATCTTGAGCCTCACAGCAACACTGAGAAGCGGCAAAATAAGAATAATCTGAAGCTCAGTGATGTCAACCACGCTGCCCAGAGCCTCAGGACTCAGATGGTCCCGGGGCTCCAGGTCCAGCCTTTATCCAGGCAACAAAGGACCTAGTTGGTAAAGCCGAGGAGGACTGGTCAGTTATTCAGTGAACAGTGTTACTGTAAGCTCAGCTGTGTCCATTTAAATTTACCAAAAGGTAAGTCCTGTGGGAGATTCCACACCTAGTGCAGGCATATGCCACAGAGACGGTGCAGTTCGTTCGAGTCTGAGGCAATAAAGCCAGTAGGTAATACAAGCTCTTCCCGTCTCTCTTTTCTTCCTCTTTTAACTTGCCTTTCCAGTGAACACAGGACACTGGAGATGGCACTAATATAGGCTGTGCCAGCACTAGAATTTATTGTCCAAGAGCTACGTACTCCTCTACATAAAAGCTGTGGTAAATCGTCCTTTTGTCAACAGATAAAACACTTAAACCTAAGTTTTGATTTCCTCATCTGTCAGATGGATTGCATGGTGTCTGCCCTTCTCATTCTTTCTTTCCATGTCACAGGGTTAGGAATCAACTGAGAAAAAAAAAAAAAAAAAAAAAAAGACATGCAAGCAAGCACGTGGACGGCTGGATCTCTGCTCCTTCCTCGGCTAAGATGCTGTAGATGCAAACCCGGAGGCTGGGCCTTGCCCGCATGCACTCCCCCTGGAGCAAGGAGAGCTGCACCGAAGCCTGGGTTCACCAATGCACACCTATCGTGCCTCTGGCTGCCGGCCCAGCACCCACCCCCGCTGCGGATCAGAGATCCCATGGGTGATCGAAATCGCAGGCGAGCAGCCAGGCGGGAGGGTGAAGTCGCCGCACCCACGCGCCAGGTCGGACCGAGGCCAGGCCCACGGCGCCTGCGCGCGCAGCTGCCCGGGAATAAATAAATAAATAACCGCGCCGGGGGCGGCGGCCGGGCTTGGCGCCCTGCCCGGCCGGGCTCGCTCGCCGCTCACGTAGCGAGAGCGTGAGTCAGCGCTCCGACCGCAGCCCAGGCCGGGGGAGGGTTCCCCGCCGCCGGCAGCCAGCACGTCCCGCCGCTCGCGCTGCCCGCGGCCCCTCGGGGCGGGCGGACCGCGGGTGGGGCGCCTGGTTACGGGGTGAAGGGCGGGACAGAGCCCGGCGTGGTCCCACTCCTGGGGAACTCCGCCTTCTCCTTGCCCCTGAGAGCTTTCCTACTTTGAGCCGCACCCTCGCGGGTTCACGTTGGCCCTGCCCGGCTGTCAGGGGCCCGTGGAGAAGGGGCTGGGGGCCCGGCCGCGGGGCGTGCCCGGGCAGACTGGGCAGGGGGAGGGCTGAGGCCACCACAGTAAGGGGGAAGTCCCTTATCACTTCATCTCCTGTGCCGCGCGGGCTTACTCCAGTCGTCTGCATTTCCTCAACTCCGCACCTGTTTAGTGCGGCCGCCAACTCCGTAAGAGGAAGTTGCCTACGTGCCTGGCCGCCGAAGGACAGAATTGGACGTACTCTTGACTGAAGTGTGAACTCAGCGGTGCCTCCTGCTCCGCTCTCGGCTACAGGGCTGCAGACCGGGCCTCCTGAGGGCAGGAAAAATGTCAAGGCCTCTTTTGCCCTTTGGTAAAATATCCTTTCCCAAATTAGGGCATAGTGTAAAGCTTTCCTCTCGTGCATCTGAGATGGACCCAGGTCACTTTTTCAAAGCTTGTGCAAGGGGTGGGCATGTTATGGGAAGGGACACAAGAGAAGGATGCTTATGAAGAGAAATACATGGAGAAGGAGAAGAGGAAAGTTCATTAGGAAAGGAGCATTGAACAATGAATAAAGTGATGAGCAGAACATTATTGAACCCTAAAGGAGGTCAGGCATGTCTGGACACTGGAAATGTAATATGAGTGGCTGGCCATGGCCCCTGCTCTCAGGGGTTCACAGTTGAGAGAGGAACATCAACTAAGTAGAAAGTTAAACATAAGGGAGGCAGTGCAATGGTTCAGACGACAGGAGCCAGGCGGTTCAAGTTCCCATACCAGCTCTGTGGCTTAGAGACCATGTGACTTCAGCCAACTGATTGACGGCCCCCAACCCACTTCATTTGCCTTGTTTGAAAAATGAGAATGGGAAAACAGTACTGTTTTAGGACTTTTCACAGAACTAACTACATTAATACAAGCAAAGCACTTGGACAATGACCTGTGTTCACTCGGTACTCAATAAATATTGTGAAAAGAATGAATGAAGGAGACACAGGCAGGGCCAAGTACAGCACAGCTCCAAAGGCACAAACACATAGATGTGAATGGAACTTTCCAGAGCTGTGCAGCATGGTAGTCCTGAGTATAAGTATGTCTATTTTAATATTGTTCAAATAACCAAAAATTGAAATTCAGATGCATTTATTTTTTAATTTAATAAATCTTTATTGTTCAGATTATTACAATTGTTTCTCCTTTTTCCCCCCATAGCTCCCCTCCACCCGGTTCCACCCCACCCTCTGCCCTTAACTCCCCCCACTGTCCTCATCCATAGGTGTACAATTTTTGTCCATTCTCGTCCTGCAACCCCCATACCGCTTTCCCCCTGAGAATTATCAGTCGACTCCCTTTCTATACCACTGATTCTATTATATTCACCAGTTTATTCTGTTCATCAGATTTTTAATTCACTTGATTTTTAGGTTCACTTGTTGATAGATATGTATTTGTTGTTCATAATTTTTATCTTTACTTTTTTCTTCTTCCTCTTCTTAAAGGATACCTTTCAGCATTTCATATAATACTGGTTTGGTGGTGATGAACTCCTTTAGCTTTTTCTTAACTGTGAAGCTCTTTATCTGACCTTCAATTCTGAATGATAACTTTGCTGGGTAGAGTAATCTTGGTTGTAGGTTCTTGCTATTCATCACTTTGAATATTTCTTGCCACTCCCGTCTGGCCTACATAATTTCTGTTGAGAAATCAGCTGACAATCGTATGGGTACTCCCTTGTAGGTAATTAACTGTTTTTCTCTTGCTGCTTTTAATATTCTCTCTTTGTCTTTTGCTCTTGGCATTTTAATTATGATATGTCTTGGTGTGGTCCTCTTTGGATTCCTTTTGTTTGGGGTTCTGTGCGCTTCCTGGACTTATAAGTCTATTTCTTTCACCAGGTGGGGGAAGTTTTCAATCATTATTTATTCAAATAGGTTGTCAGTATCTTGCTGTCTCTCTTCTTCTGGCACCCCCATAATTCTGATGTTGGTACGCATGAAGTTGTCCCAGAGGCTTCTTACACTATCTTCAACTTTTTGGATTCTTTTTTCTTTTTGCTTTTCTGGTTGAGTGTTTTTTGCTCCTTTGTATTTCAAATCTTTGACTTGATTCTTGTGTTCCTCTAGTCTGCTGTTGGGTCTCTGTATAATATTTTTTACTTCAGTCAGTGTATGTTTAATTTCTAGTTGGTCCTTTTTCATATCTTCGAGGGTCTCACTAAATTTATCGACCTTTTCTAGGATATTCTTGAAAAGCCTTATAACCATGGTTTTGAATTCTATATCCAGTCGTTTGTTTTCCTCCATTTCTTTCGTTTGTGATCTGTTTCTTTGTCTCCGCATTTTTGTTGCTTCCCTGAGTTGGTAGGGTAGCTTTGTGTGCTAGGTTTCCTATAGGGCCCAGTGGGACGGCCTCCCCAGTTAACCTGAGGTGGAAACTCTTGGTGCACCCTTTGTGGACTGTGTGTACAGTCTTTTTGTAGTTAAGTCTTGATTGTTGTTCATATCACTGGGAGGAATTGACCTCCAGGCCAGTTGGCTGTGAGGATCAGCTGTGTCTACGCTGGGAGAAGTTCAGCGCTGGAGACAGCCTTATAGGATTAGACTTGCAAAACTGCAAAAGCCTCTGTGCTCAGCTTGGATGAGGAAGAGTCTCAGGGCAAAGCAGACAGTCTTGGCTTCCCGTCAGCCCTGCCCTTGCGCGCACACGCCTCCAGACCTCTGCCCCGCAGCTCCCCTGAGTTTCCGCCTGACAGTCCAGATTCCCCCTGTAAGAGCATGGGTCCCCAGGGGCTCACCCGCAACTGGGGTTCAGTGCAGTCGGAACTGGGGTTCAGTGCAGTCAGAACTGGGGTTCAGTGCAGTCAGGAGCTTCCAACTCCCTTCCTCTAGGGAAAGCTTGCGGCCACCTCTGCATTCAGTCTTCTCTGCGAGCACTTGCACGTGCTCCTCCAGACCCCTGCCCGCTGCGGCTCCCCTGAGTCTCCAAGTCTCCATGTGCCTTTCTCTCTACCTGACAGTCCAGACTCCCCCTGTATGAGCCTGGGTCCACGGGGTTTCGCCCGAAACTGGGGTTCAGTGCAGTCGGGGGCTTCCTTCCCCCTCCCGCCAGAGAAAGTCAGCCAGGCACTCAGCCTCCCTTCCTCTTTGCATGCGTGTCTCCGTACCTCAGCCCTTTGCCACTCCTCTGATTCTTCGTGAGCTTTTCTCTTCCCTTCTAGTTGTAGAATTTCCACTCAGCCAGCTTTCCTGTGGTTCTGGATGATGTCCGTTCTCTCTTTTAGTTGTACTTTTGAAATTGTTGTGCGAGGCAGCAGTTTAGGTGCTAACCTATGCTGCCATCTTGGTTTCTCTCCCAGATGCATTTATTTATAAATAAAATGTGGTACATCCATGCAATGGAATACTATTAGAGCTATTACAAGCAATAAATTACATCTGTTGTATCAAAGTGAATAAATCTCAAAATTACTGAATGAAAATCAGTAACTTGTAAAATGATGCATGCAGCATGATGCCATTTGTATAAAGAACTCGTGCACACACAGAAATTTCACATATTTTATATATGTATGTATTTTTTTAAATGCTGGAAGACTATAGAACCAAATTCAAAGGTGCCTCTGGACCGGGGGGAGCGGGGATTAGAATTTGAAATGGTGATCAATTAGCTTATTCCATATTGTACTAATTGCTTCATGGAAACAGTGTCCTTATATATCATGTAGTTTTGTGTGTTTTAAGGTATGGATATATAAAATAACACCAGAAGCAAATATGTCAACACTGGCTAATTCTGGGCTGCAGGAATATGGGTCATCATTACTTTTTCATTTGTACTTTTCTGCATAGTCAGATTAAAAATAATCACAGCCTCCTGAGAAAGTGCTATGAAAGTTATGAAAGGTGTGAGCCTGGAGACCATGCTTGGGTAAAGCTAGGCTTGCACCCAGAACCTCTGGTCACAACAATGGATGGAGCTGGCTTCCCGGGACCCCTGTGTTCTAACTGCACCCTGGGCGGGAGTGGGTACCTCTGGCCTACCAGGACTGGACAGGGGTCTAGGCCAGGGCTTCCCTAGCATGGTGCTGCTGGTCCCTATGCTTGGCAGGTTCCTCTTTTAGTCTTTAGCCTCCGTAAAATACAGCATTCTGGTGCCTGATGAAATACTGGGTGTCTGTAGAACCCCTGAGCAAGGGCACTGTGCTATATGTGCGTCACCTACAATACTGAAACTTTGAATGAGCTCTCCAGTGTCACACAGCGAGTGAATGGTAAAGGTGGACCTGGAAAGCACATCCAGCTCCCATCTCCGATGCCTGCTCTGCCCCCACCCTCTGCTGAAGACATCTTTATGGGTGCTGCCCTCTGTGGGAGCAGCTCAGTGTACTGGTCAAGATTCCAGGCTCTGCAGTCAGGCCTAGGCTTAAGTTGCCAATGACAATGATATGGGCCACGTTATTCAACTTCTCTGAGCCTGTTTCCTGGTCTGTGAAGTGGGGATAAAAATAGTGCTCGGAGGATAGAATAGGAACCCTCAGTCAGTGGTGGCTAGGTATAAATCAAGAAGAGAAGATATTTTTTATAACAGAATCCGTTTTGAAGTGGAGATATTCTTATCCTATGACTATCCTTTACTCTAGTAAAGGGTTAAATAGCTGTGTAGAAAAATGATGAAAGCCCTTGCCTCAGTCACGTGGAACTGAACTTGATATTCTATAGAGTTTTCCATCCAGGAACAGTTGTTTGAAGAGCACCCATCCCCAACCCTCTCTGCTTAAAGAAACAGTTGTGTTTTTGTTTCTTAATGACCAAAATTATCCACTAACAGCTCCCATCTCCAAACAGGATGCTCTGACATTTAAAAAATCACTCAAACACCAGGGTCTTCTGGAGGAAGCAGGCAGACTTTGATTAAGTGAAACCCTCTAAAAATTTCTTCTCCCTTGGTTGCTTTCTCTCGCTGGCACCCATAAACAAGAATGTCTAAGGGATTTTTAACTCGGTCATGCTGAAAATCCATGATTTAAATTTGATTCCCAGCTGCTCCTTTAGAACGGGTTGCACGAGATGTTCAGTCCAACTCGCCCTGGGGAGGGGTAAACACGTACTGCTGAATGGTGGGACGTGCAGAACATCAGGGGAACATAACCAGGCAGAGTTAAGCATGTGCTGTGACTAATAAAGGAGGACTGGGGTGTGGCTGCCATGGGAGAAAGCACCTCCCCACAGGGCCCCAGTTCCTAAGAAAAGTTGGGGAAAACAACTGACTCCCAGGCATTGTTTACCCAGCGAGGGTGAAGGTGACTTCAGTTATCACGTTGGTGCTTTTCCAAGCTGCCCTCCTGTGTTTGTTCAGGAAGGGGGAGCTGCCCCAGGAGGTCTAAATGGTCTATTTGGGTAAGCTCCAAATGTAAGCCAGCAGCCCAGCCCACAGCAAGACAGACAAGCCTCCACCCTCGGCCTGGCCTGCGCCAGAGATGCCCAGACATTTTCCCAGCCATCCCAGCCCAGCCCTCCTCCCTGGCTTTTCACCGGGGTTTGGCTGGGTGTGTAGGGAGGCTCCTGGCATAGGGCATCATTACTGACATGAGTAACCTTTCCTCTACGCTCCAGGACAGCGCTGGCCTCTTCACCAAATGCGCTTAGTTCTATTTTTCAAAGTATTGGTGGTGGGGATTGCACTTTTTTGTTTTCTGTTTTTGTTTTGTTTGGGGTGTGTTTTGTTTTGCTGTTGCTGCTGGTATAGGTAATACATGTAGATTAGGAACTTACATGAAATAGAAATATATAAAGTCAATATCAATCACCCCTGTACTGGGAAAATATCAATCCCCCCAAAATCCATGTCCGCTGGAACCTGTGTAAGTGATCTGTGAATGGAAATAGGATCACTGCAGATTTAATCAAATGAAGATGAAGTCATACCACGCTAGGGTAGGCCCTAAATCTAATATGCTGGTGTCCTTATAAGAATAGGGAACTTTGGACACAGACACACAGGGAGAACAACATGGGATGGAACAGGCAGATACTGAAGTGCTGTAATTGAAAGTCTGAAATCGAGATGTCAGCAGGGCCATGCTCCCTCTGAAGGCTCATCTTCTGAGTTTCTGGTGGTTGCCAACAATGCTTGGTATTGCTTAGTCTGACTGCAGACTAAATTTCTTTACGTGGATAGACCACTAGCACCTCACCTGAATTTGTCATATGCTAGCCATGTGCCCAGTCACCCATGTTAAACACCTTAGCAAAGGTTTTGACTCTTCCCTCTCCTTTTGCTTTTACTTCAACCATCCTCCCAAAATCTAAGTAAATATCAAGTTCTGAAAACCCTCCCTGTGTAACATTTCATAAATCCATCCTCATTCTCCAGCTACCTTAGCTGAGGCTCCAGATCAAAGTCAACATCCACAGTGATAAAGCATGCTGATAGTACATACCCTTGATATGATGGAATGAAAATGGCACTTTACCTCTGTGACCTTCCTCCCAAAAACCATAACCCCAGTCTAACTATGAGGAAAACGTCAGACAGATCCAATTTGAGAAACACTCTACAAAACACCCAACCAGTATTCCTCAAAACTGTCAAGGTCATCAAACACAAAACAAGGGAAGTCTGAGCAACTGTCATTGCCAAAAGGAGCCTACGGAAACCTGATGACTAAATGCAATGTGGTATCCTGGACAGGTCGTGGAACAGATAAAAGGACATTAAAGAAACACAAATGAAATCTGGATACATTATGGTCTTTAATAATAATGTATCAATATTGGCTAATTAATTGTGACAAATGTGTCATATGAATATGAGCGATTAATAATTAGGGAAACAGTATGGTGGTATATGGGAACTCTGTGTTCTCTTTAATATTTTTCTATATATCTAAATCCATGCTAAAAGTTAAGTTTTTTGTTTTTTTTTAATTGTGTGTGCATTGGGGAAAGAGCTGTGAATATGGGTGAGGATAGGGGTAATCAGGAGTGTCCTTTCTCCTAGCCTGAACAACCTTAACTCCATCCACTCCTACCTCCCAACCACCAACAAGGATATTTACAATTCAAAGGCTCTTCCAACAAGAGAGGAAGACATTTTCTTTCTTTTCTTGATCATCTATAATAATAAAAGCATAATATGCTAATTAGACCAGACATCCTTCCCGACGACCTTCCGGACGAAGCTGGGGCTGCAAGGGAAGCCCGGGTCCCAGGTGCCAGAGGGAAGCCGGTGCGGCAGCTGGGGGAAGGAAGGCCTACTCTTGCACAAATTTCATGCATCGACCCTCTAGTGTCTGAAATAAAAACAAACCAACACCACATAGGGTATTCACTACATTAAAATTTTAATATATTGCCCTGTCACAATAATGTAGTCTTAAATTTTTCTTACCACTTCATTTACCACTATACCCTGCATAAATCCCATGTTTTAGTCAAATTGTTCTACAGCAGTGGTCCTCGAACTTTGCTGTACATCAAAATCACCTGCAGGGTTGTTAAACACAGATTCTGGGGTACACCCCCAGAATTTAATTATTTCTGGAGTGAGGCCTGAGAACTTGCCTTTCAAAACAGTTCTCAGGGGATGTTGATGTTGCTGGTCTGAAGACTACAGTTTGAGAATAACTGGTCTAGAATTATCTTCTTTACCTACACACTTCCCCCCTTCTTTTTTCAGTACTTTTGCAAATATAGGTTCCATCTGGAATGCAGTCAACATTAGTTTTGTACCCTTTGACCAACATCTCCCTGTTTCTCCCACCTGCCAGCCCCGGTAACCACCATTCTACTCCTTGTTTTTATGAGTTAGATATATTTAGAGACCACATGGAAGTAAAAGCATGCAGTATTTGTCTTCCTCTTTCTGGCTTATTTTACATGCAGTGTCCTCCGTTTTCGTCCATGTTGTCACAAATGGCAGGATTTCCTTCTTTCTAAGACTGAATAATATTCCACATCTTTATGCTTTTAGCCATTGACAAATATGTAGGATGTTTCTGTATGTTGGCTACTGTAAATAATGCTGCAATGAACATGGGAGTGCAGATATCTCTTCAACATAGTGATTTCATTTCCTTTGAATATACACCTAGAAGTGGGATTGCTGAATCATATAATAGTTCCTTTTTTAATGTTTTGAGAGGGTTCCATACAGTTTTCCACAATGACTACACTAATTTACATTCCCACCAACAGTGTATAAGGCTTCCCTAGGGTCCCTTTTTCATCTCATCCTTACCAATACTTTTTGACTTTTGACTTTTTTATAATAGCCGTTCTAATAGGTATAAGGTGATATCTTATTGTGGTTCTGATTTGCATTTACATGATGATTAGTGATGTTAAGCATCTTTTATTGTACCTGTTGACCATTTTTTATCTTCTTTAGAAAAAAAATGTCTGTCTGGGTTCTTTGACCATTTTTAGTAAGGTTTTTGAGGTTTTGTTGTTGTTGAGTCTATGAGTTTCTTATATATTTTGGATGTTAACTCCTTATCAGATATATGATTTGCAAACTTTCTCCCATTCTGTAAATTGCCTTTTCATTTCATTGATTGTTTTCTTTGCTATACAAAAACAATCCTGCAACTTTGTTGTATTCTGCAACTTTACGGAATTTGTTTACTAGTTTTAATAGGTTTTTGGTGAAGTCCTGAGAGTTTCCCACATACAAAATCATGGCATCTGCAAACAGACAATTTTACTTCTTCCTTTCTGATTTGAATGTCTCTTATTCTTCTTCTTACCTAACTGCTCTGACTAGGAATATCTGACTAGTATTTTGCTAAATAGAAGTAGCAAGAGTGGAATCTTGGTCGTGTTCCTGATTTTAGAAGAAAAGCTTTAAGCTTTTCACTTTTGAGTGTGATGTTAGCTGTTGGCTTGTCATATATAGCCTTTATTATGCTTAGATACATTCCTTGTGAGAGTTTTTATCATGAAAGGATGTTGAAGTTTTTCAAATGCCTTTTCTGCATTTATTAAGATAATTATATGATTTTTATCCTTTAGTCTGTTAATGTGGCCTATCACATTTATTGATGCATACATTTAACGATCCTTCCATCCCAGGGATAAATCCCACTTGATCATGGTGTATGATCTTTTCAATATGCCGTTGACTTGGTTTGCTGGTATTTTGTTGAAGATTTTTGCATTATGTTTATCAGGGAAATTGGCCTTTAGCTTTCTTGTCTTGTAGTGTCCTTGACTGGCTTTGGTATCAGTAATCCTGGCCTTGTAAAATATTTGAAAATGTTCCCTCCTTTTAAAACTTTTGGAAGAGTTTGAGGATTTGTACTAATTTTTCTTTAAATGTTTTTTAGAGTTTACCAGTAAAGTCATGTGGTGTTGTGTTTTTCTTTGTTGAAAATTTTTGATTACTGATTCAATCTCCTTATAATCATTATTGGTCTGTTTACATTTTCTATTTCTTCATGATTAAATCCGGGTAGGTTGCTTGTTTCTCAGAATGTATCCATTTCTTCTTGGTTATCCAATTTGTTGGTGTATAATTGTTCATAGTAGTCCCTTATGATCCTTTGTAGTTCTATGGCATCAGTTGTAATGTCTCCTCCTTTTTTTCTGATTTTATTTACTTGATTCTTCCCTCTTTATTTTGTTTAGTCTAGCTAAAGGTTTGTCAGTTTTGTTTATCTTCTTTAAAAGAACAACTCTTAGCTTTGTTATTTTTTAAACTTTATCTTTATTATTGAAAGTATTACAGATGTCCCTCCTCCTCCCCATGCCCATCCCCTCGCAAGGCCTTCACCATACTACTGTCTGTGTCCTTGGGTTATGCATATATGCATATAAGTTCTATGGATGATCTCTTCCCTCCCCTTGCCTTTTCTCTTAGTCTAGATGCTTAGTCTGTTGCATGCTTCCTGTCTCTGTTTCCATTTTGTTTGTCAGTTTATTTTGTTCATTAGATTCCACATGTAAGTGAGATCATGTGATACTTGTCTTTCTCTGACTGGCTTATTTCACTTAGCATAATACTCTCCAGGTCCCTCCATGTTGTCTCAAAGAGTAAGAGATCCTTTTTTTTTTTTTTTTTTTTTTTACAGTTGCATAGTATTCCATTGTGTAAATGTATCAGTCTTTTATCTACTGATGGGCACTTGGGCTGTTTCCAGATCTTAGCTATTGTAAATAATGCTGCTATGAACATAGGTGGTTTTTTTTTCATTTTTTATATTCTGTATTTCATTTATTTCTACTCTGATCTTTATTATTTCTTTCCTTTTAATACATTTAAGCTTTGTTTGTTTGGTCAGGTCCCTTGAGATATAAAGTTAGAGTGTTTATTTAAAATCTTTATTCTTTTTTAAATTTTTATTGGATTTATTGAGGTGCTATTGGTTAATAAAATTACACAGATTTCAAATGTACGATTCCACAATACATCATCTGTGTATTGTATCGTGTGCTTACCACGCAAAGTCATCTCCTTCTGTCACCATTTATCCCCACTCTACACTCCTCTACCTGCCCCTACCACACTTTTCCTCTGCTAATCTTGACTATTGTAAACAATACTGCAAGGAGCATAGGGGTGCATATATTCTTTCAAATTAGTGTTTCAGGTTTTTACAGATATATTCCCAGAACTGGAATCATTGGGTAATAAGGCAGTTCCATTTTTAAATTTTTGAGGTAACTCCATACTGCTTTCCACAGTGGCTGCACCAATCTGCGTTCCCACCAACAGTGCCCAAGGGTTCTTTTTTATCCACATCCTTGTCAACAGTTGTTGTTTGTTGATTTATTGATGAGAGCCATCTGACAGGTGTGAAGTGATATCTCATTGTAGTTCTAATTTGCATCTCTCTGATGATTAGTGATGTTGAGCATCTTTTCATATGTCTATTGGCCATCTATATGTCCTCTTTGAGGAAGTGTCTATTCAGGTACTTTGCCCATTTTTTAAGTGGATTATTTGCGGGTTTTTGTTTTAGTTTTGGTGGTGAGTTTTATAAATTCTGTATAAAATTTGTATAAAATTAAGCCCTTATCAGATATATCATTTGTGAATATATTCTCCCATTCAGTGGGCTGTGTTTTCATTATGTTGATGATTTCCTTTGCTGTGCAAAAACTTTTTAGTTTGATGTAGTCCCATTTGTTTATTTTTTCTTTTGTTTCCCTTGCCTGAGGAGATATATCAGAAAACAAAAATGTTGCTATGAGAAATGTTTGAGATTTTACTGCCTATGTTTTTTTCCTAACATTTTTATGGCCTTGAGTCTTAGATTTAATTCTTTAATCCATTTTTAATTTATCCTTGTGTATGGTATAATTTCATTTTTTTCTCCACATATCTGTCAATTTTTTCCAACACCATTTATTGAATAGACTGTCTTTACCTCTTTGTATATTCTTGCCTCCTTTGTCAAATATTAATTGACTATAAAGGCATGGGTTTATTTCTGTACCTATACTACCCCATTGATCTATATGTCTGCTTTTATGCCATTATCTTGCGGTTTTGATTACAATAGCCTTATAGTATAGTTTGATGTCAAGTAGCATGATTTCTCCAACTTTGTTATTTCTCAAGATTGTCATGGCTACATGGGTTGTTTTTTTTTATGGTCCCATATACATTTTTGGAATATTTCTTCTAGTTCTGTAAAATACACCATTGGCATCTTAATAGAATTATGATGAATCTATAGATTGCTTTGGGTAGTATGTACATTTTGATAATGCTCATTCTTCCTATCTATGAAGATGGTATATGCTTCCACTTATTTCTTTTTCTAGTGTCTTATAATTTTCCAAGTACAGGTCTTTTACATTTTGGTTAAATTTATTTCTAGGTACTTTATATTTTTTAATGCAAGAATTTTAATTCTTGGTTTCCTTTTCAGATGGTTCATTATTGGTGTATGAGAATGCAACTGATTTCTGGATATTTATTTAATATCCTGCTACTTTACTAAATCCACTTATCAGTTCTAGTAGTTTTTTTTGGTGGAATCTTTAGGGTTCTCTACAAATAGTATCATGTCATCTGAAAATAATGACAGTTTTACTTCTTCCTTTCCAATTCAGATGCCTTTTATTTTTTCTTCTTGCCTTATTGCTGTAGCTAAGACATCCAGTACTATGTTAAGTAGAATGGTAAAAGCAGACAACCCTGCCTTATTCCCAATCTTAAGGGAAAAACTCATAATTTTTGCCCATCGAGTATGATGTTGGTTGTGGGTTTGTCATTGGTGGCCTTTATTGTGTTATGTTCCCACTATTCCCAGTTTGCTGAGAGTTTTTATAATAAATGAGTGCTGAATTTTATCAAATTATTTTTTGCATCTATTAATATGATCATGTGGTTTTTATCCTCATTTTATTTATGTGATGCTTCACATTTATTGATTTGTAGATATTGTACCAACCTTGCATCCTAGGAATAAATCCCACTTGATCATGGTTTATGATTTTTTAAATGTATTGCTGGATCTGGTTTGCTAATTTGTTGTTGAACATTTTAGCATCTATGTTCATCAGGGATATTGGCCTATAATTTTCTTGCTTTGTAGTGTCTTTATCTGGTTTTGGAATTAGTATAATGCTGATCTTTTAAAATGACATTGGGAGTCTTCCCTTCTCTTGAATTTCTTGGAATAGTTTGAGGATAGGTGCTAGTTCTTATTTGAATATTTGGCAAAATTCCCCTGTGAAGCCATTTGGCCCAGGACTTTTGTTTTTTGGGAGTTTTTTTAATTGGTGCCTCAGTTACACTAGTTGTAATCTGTCTATTCAGATTCTCTGATTCTTCCTGATCCTGTTTTAGAAGATCATATGTTTCTAGGATTTTGTCTGTTTTTGTCCAGATTGTCCAATTTGTTGGCATATAGATGTTTGTAATATTTTCTTACAATCCTTTGTATTTCTGTGGTGTCACTCTTTCATTTCAGATTTTTTATTTTATTTGGGTCCATTCTCTTTGTTTCTTGATGAGCCTAGTTAAAGGTTTTTCAATCTTGTTTATCTTTTCAAAGAACTGACTCTTGGTTTCATTTATCTTTTGTATTGTTTTTGTTTGTTTTAGACTCTATTTCCTTTATTTCTGTTCTGATCTTTATTATTTCCTTTCTTCTACTAACTTTGGGTTTTGTTTGTTGTTCTTTTTATGGTCATTTTCTTTACATTTAAGTGTAAAGTTAGATAGGTTATTTGAGATTTTTCTTTGTTTCTTGAAGTAGGCCTGTAATGCTACAGATTTTCCTCTTAGGACTGTTTTCACTATATCCCATAGATTTTCAGTTGTTATGTTTTCATTTTCATTTGTTTCAAGGTATCTTTTCATTTCTTCCTTGATCTCATTATTAGTAACACTAGAGGCCCGGTGGATGAAAATTTATGCACTGGAGGGGGGGTCCCTCAGCCCGGCCTGCCCCCTCTCATGGTCTGGGACCCCTCAGGAGGCAACCCGGCAATCAGGGCAAGGCGACACCCCCATCACACCTCTGCTGTTGCCACTGCTAGCAGCGCAAGCCTCAGCTGGCCCTGGTTACCTGAGCCTCAGGCAGCCCTGGGCAGCTGGGCAGCCACCATCCGAGGCTTGCCTGTGCCTCGGGCTGGCCCTGGGCAGCTGGGCAGCTGCCATCCAAGGCTTGCCTGTGCCTATGGCCGGCCCTGGGTGGCTAGGGGGCTGTGGGGACTGGGGGACTCAGGAGGCAGGTGTGCGCACGGAGTGGCCAGACCTGCCTGGGGGCAGGCCCAGCTGTGCCATGTCCCTGCTGCCCCAGCAGGGCTGAGGGGACTGGGCGCCACCATCTTGTGGCTGTGGGCGCTGCCATCTTTGAGGGCATGATGGTCAATTAACATATTCCTTCTTTATTAGATAGAATGTTATTTAGCCTCCATGTGTTTGTGTATTTTTGTGGGGTTTTTTGTGATTGATTTCTAGTTTCAAACCATTGTAGTCAGGGAAGATGCTTGATATAATTTCAATCTTCTTAAATTCATTGAGATTTGCTTTGTGTCCTAATATGTGGTCTATCCTAGAAAATGTTCCATGTGCATTAGAAAAGAATGTCTAGTCTGCTGCTTTGGGGTTATATACTCTGAAAATATCAATTAACATCTGATCTAGTGTGTCATTTAAGGCCATTTCTGTGTTGATTTTCTGTCTGGAAGATCTATCCATTGATGTCAATGGGGTGTTAAAATCCCCTACTGTGATTATATTACTGTCAATCTCTCCCATATGTCCATCAAGATTTGCTTTATATATTTAGGTGCTCCTATTTGGGGTGCATAAATGTTTATATCCTCTTGTTGAATTGACTCCTTTATCATTATGTAACGTCCTTTGTCTCTAATTATAGCCTTCATTTTAAAGTCTATTTTGTCTGATATAAGTATTGCTACCCCAGCTTTTTTTTTTCCATTTGTATGAAATATCTTTGTCTATTCTCTACTTTTAGTCTGTGTGTATCTTTTATTCTGAAGTGAGTCTTTTATAAACAGCATATATATGGGTCTTTTTTTCTTGCCATTCAGCTGCCCTATGTCTTTTGATTGGAGCACTTAAGCCATTTACATTTAAAGTGATTATTGATAGGTACACATGTATTGCCATTTATTCTTTATTACTATGTTCCTTTGTTCTTCTTCTTTCCTTCTTCTCCTTCTCCTTCTTCTTCTTCTCTTCTTCTTCTTCTTCTTCGTCTTTGTCTTCGTCTTTGTCTTCATCTTCATCTTTGTCTTCTAGAAGCCCCTCTAACATTTCTTGTAATACTGGTTTGGTGATGAACTACTCTAGCTGTGTTTTGTTTGGGAAGCTATTTCTCCTTCAACTTTAAATAATAGTCATGCTGGTTAGAGTAGTCGTGGTTGTAGGTCCTTGCTTTTCATCACTTTGAATATTTCATGCCAATCCCGTCTGGCCTGTAAAGTTTCTGCTGAGAAATCAACTGATGGTCTTATGGGAATTATTTTTAAGGCAACTAACTGTCTTTCTCTTGTTGTTTTTTAAGATTTTTTGTCTTTAACATTTACTATTTATTAAATTTATTGGTTTGAGAGAGAGAGAGGAAGTGAGAGATCAATTAGTTGTTCCACCTATTTATGCATTCATTGGTTGATTCTTGTATGTGCTCTCACCAGGTATTGAACCTACAACATTGAAGTATCAGGATGATGCTCTAACCAACAGAGCTAACCAAACACGGCTTACCTTATGATTTGTAAGGTAAGTGGCCTCTTTGAGTTTATCTTGTTTGGAACTCTCTGTGCTTGCTGGACTTGTGTGTCTTTTTCTTCATCAGGTTAGGGAAGTTTTCAGTTATTATTATTTCAAATAGTTTCTTGATCTCTTGCTCTCACTCTTCTTCTAGTTCCCCTATGACAGTGGTCGGCAAACTCATTAGTCAACAGGGCGGCAAACCACATGTGGCTCACAAGCCGCAGTTTGCCGACCACTGCCCTATGATATAGATGTTTTTATGCTTTATATTGTCCCAGTGATCCCTTAAACTATCCTCAATTTTTTAATACATTTTTCTTTTTGCTGCTCTGATTGGGTGTTTTCTGCTACCTTATCTTCCAAATCAGTGATTTGATCCTCCACTTCATCTAACTTACTGTTGACTATTTCTAGTGTATTTTTTATTTCAGATATTGTATTCTTCATTTCTGATAGGTTCTTTTTTATACTTTCTGTGTCCTTTTTCATGCTGTTGTAGTTCTCACTAAGTTCCTTGGGCATTCTTATAACCATCTTTTAAATCTCTATATCTGGTAAATTGCCTGGCTCCCTTTTATTTAGCTCTTGTTCTTGGAGATTTCTCCTCCTTTTTCATTTGAGGCATGTTTGTCTCCTCATTTTGACTGCCTCTTTGTGTTTGTTTCTATGCATTAGGTGTATCTGCTATGTCTCCCAGTATTATTAGGTGCCCTGTGGAACCCAATGGCACAGTCTCTTGATCACCTGAGATGGGTGCTCCAGGAATGTCTCTTGTGTGAGTTATGTGAGCCCTTCTGTAGTAATTTAATCTTGATTGCTATTGGCCCATTCGAGTGTGGGGTAGACTCTCAGGTTGGCTGACTGTCAGGATTGACCCTGACCACAGTGTATGAGCTCCTGTGCAGGTGCTGACCACACAAAGCAGAATTCACCTCAGCAGGGTCTGGTATCTGCCAAGATCTCCCATTGGATGTGCCATTTGTAAAGCTAATTGGATCCTGCTCTGATGTCTAAACTGGCCACTGTATTTTTTGGTTCTGGGGCCTCTTGGGAGGGATCTTGTGCAGGTCAATGTTAGATGCTTCCTGTGACTGGGCCTGGACAACCTCTTTGCAGCTACAAAGCAATCCATAGTTTGTGGCTGCCTCTGTTGGGCCTGGGTGTGGGTAGATTTTTATAGTGGGTCAAGGTCTCTGGGAGTTGCCAGGGTGAGGTCAGCAGAGTTTATCAGACCCAAATGGACCAAGATTTGGCCATGAGAAGGAGGGCTCTGCACAAGTCAGGCATGTGAGGGAAAATGGCCTCCATCCTAGGGCCACACAACTTTGTCTGTCCCAGATTCTGCCAGAAGTCCTAGTTCAGCAGGACAGGGCCACAGGAGAAGAGAGGGTAGAGCCACTGGAAGCCTGGCATTTGAGGCTAGCAGATCTCCTGTCAGGGGGAGACGCCAGTTAGGTTTATGGGGAAATGAGGGGAGTGGCTCACACACCAAAGCCACACAACCAATCACTGACACCCCCCAAGTCTGCCCAGACCTCTGCATCCCAGCCCAGGCAGGTGAGTGCTCAGTAAGGCACCAAGTTCTACAGGGTGTGGCAACAGAAAGTCCAGAGGGTGGGGCTATTGCATTCCCCCAGACTGATGCCATTAGGAGGGGAGTGCTCCACCCAAGAAAAATGGTATCTGTGGTGTGGGAGAGGGACTCAGCACAGTGATCCTGGCAGTTGTCTCTTTAGGTCTCTCCCTAGGGCCACAAACCCCAGTATCTCCTTGTGCAACTTTAGTTCGCTACAGTCTATCTCCCCTGGAGCCCAGGGTCAGTGTCTGTGGATGAGATTTTGTTTTCTGGCCCTTTAAGAGGGCATCTGGGTTTTTAGCTGACTCCTGTCTCTCCCTGGTGGACAGAATCCCCACTGATTTTCATAGCCAGATGTCATGTGGGTGCCTCTTCCCAGCTCTGGTTCTCGCAGCTGGGGAGCTTGGCATGGCATTCAGGGGGAACCCCCCTGTAGCTGAGATATCCTTTTGGAATCTCAACCATCGCATGTCGGAGTGGGGCCAGCCCTTTTGCTTCTCCGCCCTTTATACCTGTCTCCATATGGCTTCTTCTGTAAATCCTTGGTTATAAGACTTCTGTTCAACTAGTCTTCAGTTGTTTATTCAGGTTGATTGCTCTATATTTTAGTTGTATTTCCAGTTTGGTCCTGGAAGATGAATGTAACTTCCACCTACTCTGTCACCATCTTGGGTATGGTTCTTTCTTTATTCTTAACGTAGGTGTTTTTAAATAAATTACCTCTCAAAACTGTTTTTGCTGCATCTCACAAGTTTTGGTATGCTGTGCTTCCATTTTCCCTTGTTTCAAGATTTTTTAAATTTCCCACTTAATTTCTTCATTGGCTAATTGGTTGTTCAGGAATTTGTTGTTTAATTTCTATTTATTTGTGAATTTTTCTTTCTTTCTTTTTTTTCTGTTACTGATTTCTAGTTTCCTACCATTGTGGTCAGAAAAGATCCTGATCCCTCAGATATTTCCTGAAGAGCACTTACCAGTGGCTCCTGAATTTCTACCTCAGCCTCTGCTTCTGAAGACATGCCCTAAGACAAATGATCCTAAAACTCATATCAGGACTATTAAGGCCAATGTGTATTTCACAAAATACCCCGACTTTGAATGAGTTTCTGACAGCCATTTAAGAGAAGAGGAGAAGCAAGCCAACACTAGGAAGCAGAGTAAAAAATAGAAAACAAATCTTGGTCATTTCATTTACATTACAGCTGTAGTGTAATCGTAGGCCAGATCTAGGACTAGTTATTTAGTTATGTGAGACAATAAATTCCCTTTTTATAATATAAGTAAATTTAAACTGGAATTTGTGTTACTTACAAGGAGAATTATCCTAAATGATATATGGGGGTTATCAGAGAATGCAGGAAAAGAAAAGGAGAATAACTGGTACATAGACAATGCATTGGGAAACATTTTAACAGGTATAGGGACAGAGAGAAGGCCAGTGTAAGCAAGGTGGAAAGAGGTAGAGACAAGAATGGGAAGGTCAGCAGAGACATTGTAGATGTAGCTTATGCAAGAAAGTTGAGTAGAATTCTATTCAGCAAACCCTTATTCCAAGGGGCTTTGTCTTAGCAACAAAAGATTGGTGAGTATTTCTATATTTAGATAGGTTATGTGAAACTTTTATGTTTAAGGTGTATATGTATTATTTTTTATTATTTCCCATTTAATTTTTTTAATTAATCAACTACTAATTTTAGATTATATAGATCATATGTTTTTACTGTATCCTATCATACGGATATACTATAATCTATTTAACCTTATTGACTGTTGCTAGTGTTTCATATAATTAACAGTACTTCAGTAAACTTGCACATAAACCTTAGTACTGTTATTTGAGTAAACCTATCATTTTATATATGTAAAACAATTTCTGAGTCACAGAGAATCAATATTTCCATTTTAAACAAATGTTGACAAGTTGTTCCTGAAAGTATATGCCAATTTATATTTCATTTACAGCAAATCTTATTGGACATTTTATCAATTTAAAAATACATTTTCCAATCAAGTAGGCAAAAAATGTTTTAATTTGTTTCTCTTTAATTATCAAAATGTATTTTTATTGGCTATTTGTAATTCTTTCATTATAAATTTCCAATTCATGTCTTTTTTATCTTTCTATTGAGTTCTTCGTCTTTCTATTGACTTGTAAGAGTTTTTTAAATATTGTGAGTAGTAGCCTTTTATTTATCATACTAGAGGCCCGGTGCATGAAAATTCATGCACTGGAAGGGGAGGTCCCTCAGCCCAGTCTGCCCCCTCACAGTCCACGAGCCCTCAGGGGCAGAAGGAGACCCTGCGATCAGGGCAAGGTGACACCCCCATCACACCTCTGCTGCTGTCACTGCCAGCAGCGCAAGCCTCGGCCAGCCCTGGTTACCTTAGCCTCAGGTGGCCCTGGGCAGCTGGACAGCTGACATCCGAGGCTTGCCTGTGCCTTGGGCATCAGCTGTGCTCAGGCCGGCCCTGGGCAGCTGGGGGGCTGAGGGGACTGGGCGCTGCCATCTTGTGGCTGTGGGCACCGCCATCTTTGAGGACATGGCAGTCAGTTAGCATATCCCCTCTTTATTGGCTGTGGGTGCTGCCATCTTTGAGGGCATGGCAGTCAATTAGCATATTCCCTCCTTATTGGCTGTGGGCGCCATCTTTGCGATGGCATGAAGGTCAATTAGCATATTCCCTCTTTATTAGATAGGATGTGATCTAAACATTTTTCTATTGCCATTGGACTTCAACTTTGGTTAGGTTATGTTTTAGACTTATATAGTGAAATCAACACCTTTTAAAAGGCCTCTAGGTTTTATTCATGCTTGTAAAGATTGTGTACTTAAAATTAGAAAGCCTCTTAACTTTGTTTTCATAATATATTTATGGTTTGATTTTTTACATTTAAATCAAAAAAATAATAATAAAATAAATTTTAAAAAATAAAATAAATCCTTTTAGAATTAATTCAGTGTGAGGAGTGAAGTAAATATTCAGCTTAATTTATTTTCTAGAAGACTTGTTGGTTGTTCCACTATAACTTATTGAATAATCTGTATTTTCCCTATCAATTTTAAATGAGACTATTATCAAATATCAATTTTTATATGTTTAGATCTATTTGTATGTTCTCTGTTCATAATTTCATCAATATATCTATTCCAAACTGTTTTAATTACTGCCACAAAATGCTTGCCTTATACCTGTCTTTCCTTGGCTATTCTCATTGCCAAGATTTAATATTTGTTTTACCACCCTAGTGAACTTAAGTCCCTTTAGAGCAAGAACTGTTGCTTAAGCATTTTTATAGCCTTGACAACTTGGCTGAGTATTTATTTTTCTCAGTAGCTTTCTATCCTGCTCCCCCCACCTCACAGTACCTTGCACAAAGTAATCACTTATCAACCATTTATTAAATTTTAAGTGTTAAAGAAGGAAAAGCAAGATATTCCAAGATGGAGAGATGGAAATCCAAAGAATGAAATGCAAAGATGCTGAAGCAGACAAGCCTACTGGTCAAAATGGTAGACAATTGTGATGATAAGCAGCTCTAACCAGCATGTCAGTCTGTGCCTAACAGCACCAGCATTGTTGGTGTCATTGAATCAGCCCTGGTGCTTGATTAAGGGCTCTGGTCAACAGATCTGTATGACTGAAGGAATGACTGCCTTTGTCATCTAACTCTGTAATTGCAGCATGGAGAACTGACTATCTATTGCCTCCTGCATTTCCTGAAGAATGGCTGTCACTATGAAGTACTGTGACTTGGCATACACATACCTCATCATCCTGAGGATTAGCGCTCTCTCTTTCCAGGTAGCCATGAGCATATGAATTGCCTGTGTTAGGAAGTTGTATATTTATTCCAATGATTTTGCCATAGACCACAAAGTTTTATTGGCATTGCCCTCAGAGCCTATGGATAATCCACATGTAAGAGGATTTGGGGTGAAGTTGCCAGCTGAGAGTTAAACACCCAAAACTAACACAGAATCATCATTTCCACAATTTGCATATGTGTTAAATTGTTAAAATTTCAGACTTTCAATCATGTGGAGAGTCTAGTTAGGAAGGTCAGATGGGTTTGAATATGTATGTCTAACAAGCACCTGCAGTAATTAGCAGTTTAGGAAACATGAACATAATAGATCGGATTAATCTAGGTAGAAATAGGTTATCTATGAGACTTACAAAACACAGAAGCCCAATTAAGTTTATTAGGATATAACCTTAAAACTAGAATGTAACTAAAAGAAACAAGACCTAATTATTTACACTGAGATCTATTTTTAAAAATAAATAAAAAGCCAATGCTGATAGAAGAGTATATATCGAACTGATGTCTAAAAGGTAAAAAAAAAAAAAAAAAAAAAAAAAAGAAAAATGTGTCAGTATTATTAAAATGAAAAAAAAAAAAATGAACAAACAGCAAATTTCCAACTACCCTTTGATAAGAGAATTTCAGGAAAATTCTGGCCATGGCACTTGCTAGAATTAAGTATACATCTGACCAGGATAACACCATCAAAATACTTTAAAATATAAAACTCATCTGAATGTATATGTTTCAACATGGATTCCTTTGGAAAAGACTCACGTTTTTACGTCACCTTATGTGGCAGTGGTTTATAACTAAGTTTGTGACTTTGGGCAAACTGCTTACCTCTGTGGGCTTCTGTTTCCTGCCTATAAAATGAGGTTAGATTGTTTCTGAGACCAGGTGATCTACAAGCTCCTATAGGCCTCAAATTCTTTGGTTCTATGACCTAACCCCATGGTCAGCAAACTGCGGCTCACGAGCCACATGCAGCTCTTTGGCCCCTTGAGTGTGGCTCTTCCACAAAATACCACGGCCTGGGCGAGTCTATTTTGAAAAAGTGGCGTTAGAAGAAGTTTAAGTTTAAAAAAATTGGCTCAAAAAAGAAGTTTCAGTCATTGTACTGTTGATATTTGGCTCTGTTGACTAATGAGTTTGCCGACCACTGACCTAACCAACTCTCACCTGCTGCACACAGGGTTCCCTGCTGCTGACATTGGCCTGGAATCTCACAGCCTCACCTCTAGTCCTTCTCTAAGACAAGCCCTGTGACTCAACCCAAGGATTTAGGCAGAGGAGGCAAACTGCTGCAGAACACTCGGGCTCCTCTATGGCTCACGGCCTGCTCTGTTCCAGTGATATGTCTTGGTTTCATATTATTCCTTCTTTCCAAAGGGCCTTTTCTTTCAACTGCTGGAGAGCAATGTGTCACTTAGCAGAGACCTCAAGGTTCAAGGTGAATGTAATTTTCTATCATCTTTTAAGGACTGCTGTTCACCAACAGTTATCCAGGCAATGATTCCTATCATCAAGAGCCTCTCAAACAATGTTCCTATAAAAATGTGTCCAAAAAGAAAAAGAGAGAATTGAGTCCTTTTTAAAAAGTAGATAGGGATAGAGGTAAAGATAAAGATAGAGATAGAGACCAAGAGAGACAGAGAGATAGTTGTACGTTGGGGATATTACCGCTATGTATATATTTACCCAATATACCTAGAACTCTGGAAAATTGAAGCATAAGTGACTAAAAATCTGATAGCAAAAGACATAAACAGATAATTTACAGGAAAGATGTAAAACATTCTAAACATGTAGAAATGACATTATTTTAACTTCAAAGTAATGAGAAATACAAATCAAACAATACTGAAATATCTTTTCTTTTTAAGTTATAAAAACCTTGACAAAACATTCTGCTGGCAAGGCTGTGGGGAAACAGTGACTCTCATATTCCTGGTAGGAGTGCAAAATGGTACAATTCTTATACAGGGAAATTTGGCAATATCTAACTAAATTGCAGATATGTTTAATTTTTGTCCCAGCAATCCCACTTTTATTACTTTACCATTGGAAAAGATATATCAGCAAAGTGTTCAAAGTAGCAATATTTATAATTTTGGCAGCAACATCTAAATTCTTATACATTGGAAAATATTTGAATAAACTGTGACATATCCCTTTAGTGGAGTACTATATAGCTATAAAAAGAATAAGAGTCCTATCCTATCTAATAAAAGAGTAATATGCAAATTGACTGTCACTCCAACACACAAGATGGCTGCCACAAGATGTGGTCAAAGATGGATGCCCCCATGTGGACACAAGATGGCCGCCACAAGATGGCCAGCAGGGAGGGCAGTTGGGAGGGACCAGGCCTGCAAGGGAGGGAAGTTGGGGGCAATCAAGCCTGCAGAGGAGGGCAGTTAGGGGTGACCAGGCCTGCAGGGAAGGGCAGTTTGGGGGGACCCAGACCTGCAAGGGAGAGCAATTGGGGGGGACCAGGCCTGCAACGGAGGACAGTTGGGGGCAATCAAGCCTGCAGGCGAGGGCAGTTAGGGGTGACCAGGCTGGCAAGGGAAAGGCAGTTAGGGGCAATTGGGCTGGCAGGGAAGCAGTTAGGCATCAGTCAGGCTGGCAGGGGAGTGGTTAGGGGTGATCAGGCTGGCAGGCAGAAGTGGTTAGGGGCAATCAGGAAGGCAGGCAGGCAAGCAGTTAGGAGCCAGCAGTCCTAGATTGTGAGAGGGATGTCTGACTATCCGTTTAGGCCCAATCCTAGTCAGGCAGTCAGACATCCCTCAAGGGGTCCCAGATTGGAGAAGGTGCAGGCTGGGCTGAGGGACACCCTCCCCCCCCCCACCTCCATGCATGAATTTCGTGCACCAGGCCTCTAGTATAGCTATAAAAAAGAATGAGGGAGATCTCTATAAAATAATATGGAGTGATTTACAGAATACAGTTAGATTAAAAAGTGAAGTGCAAAGACTATATGTGGTAGGCAACCTCTTGTGTAAGAAAATAAAGGTGAAATAAAAATATATGCATATATTTTCTTATCTTTCCAAAAAGAAACACAGCAAATGTAAACAAGGAACAAATGAGTTTGGTTATCCACAGGGTGTGGATAAAAACAGGATATAAGAGATAAAGAAGGAGTGAGAGTTCTTGGAATATACTTTTTAGGTATCATTTTGACTTTTGGAAGTTATGTTACTATTTTATTTACTCAAAAACATAAAGTTAAACCAACAAGAATGGAGGTGTATGAGAAATCAAAAGTGGAGTACAAACAGAAACAAAAGAACCTTACTATATTTCAAATAAACAACATAAGTACACTGAAGAAAAATAACTTTTGAACATAATATCTTGCCTATATAACCTTGATCTAAATACAAAAAGAACAATAAATATCAAAATCTACTTTAGTATGTTCATTTTTCTCAGTGGTATAGGTGAATAATTCTGAAATTATTTCTGTGTGTTGGAAGGATTGAACAAATAAATAAATATTTTGAGTGTGTTAGGAACCAGGTTTCTCATTTTTAGAGAAAAGATATGAATATACAGGGGGTAGGCTAGGAAGAATCCCATGTTATTGAATTGAAGTAAGGATATAGTATGAATGCATAATTCTTAATTACATATATATGTATATATATACATATGTGTGTGTGTATATATATGTATATATGTGTATATATGTATGTATATATATATATATATATATATATATATATATATATAGAGAGAGAGAGAGAGAGAGAGAGAGAGAGAGGTATATTTGTGTGTATTTAAATGTGTATGTAGTATGAATTTATACCTTTAATATATATTATATTTACAAATAGGTGTGTTGTGTGTGTGCGTGTGTGTGTGTGTGTGTGTGTGTGTGTTTCTTAGCTTTCTGTTGCAAGAGCCTAGAAGCTTTGACACTCCAGTAACATCCAAATCTCAGTTTCTAAATACCATTCTCCACTAAAAGGAACCAGGGGTCCTGGAGGAGCTGCTGATTCCAGGGCTCAGGCAGAGAAAGTGCAAGAGGAGTCTGGACTGTCTTGTGTCAGATAGTAAGCAAGTGCTCAAAAATGATAAGGACATGTCAAAAGAACGCAAGAACCAGCTTAAAGGTGCTTCTACTTGTCAAATTGAGACAATCTGAGCATTAAAATTAATAATTGTAGTAATGAATAATAACCCATTGAACAAAAAATAAGACTCCATTAGTCCATACTTATAATTAATGATGCCAGTAAGTTCTCCTTTTCGACAGAATGCCAACTAATAAATGTAGAAAAAAAATGGAATTAGAAAATCAACATTTTGCAACTGTCATAATAATTAATGATTCAGGTAAGAATCATTAATGAATGACAAAACTAGTGGTGTACAATTTGATAAGAAACAGTTCATTTACATAGTCTCTAAATAACTCACCACAAATTATTCATTAATTACCCAGGGAAAAGTAGCAACTTTGCAGTGGAGAAATCTAGCAGGCATCACCTTAAGCAAATGATCAAAGTTAACATCATCCATAATGGGTCAAACTTACTTCAAATGTCTCCTTATAGAATGCACTGAGGACACAATATCACTTATGTAGGATTCCTGCCAAAAAGACATAACCTGGATCTAATCATGAGGGGACATCAGACAAACCCAAACTGAGGGCTATTCTGGAAAAGATATGGCCTGTATTCTGAAAAAAAGAAAAAAAAAGTCACTGACAGGAAAGGCAGAGTGAGCTGAGGAATCATTCCAGATTATACAAACTAAAAAGCCATATAAGTAAATATAACACTTAATCCTGGAATTTGGAGCAAAATTGCTAAACAATTGGTAAAATTTGAATAAAAGGCTGTAAATTAGATAAGAGCATTGTGTCAATTTCAAAATTTCCTGATTTGATCATTGAATTGTGGTTTTTAATTGAATATTCTTAGCCTAAGGAAATATACCCTGAAGAATTTAGGAGTAAAGAAGTATGATGTGTGCAACACACTCTCAAATAGTTCAAGACCATGATAAAGCAAATAGGGTAAAAAATAACTGGTGAATCTGTGTGAAGGGTATATGGAGGGATTGTATACTATTCTTACAACCATTCTATAACTTTGAAATTATTTCAAAATAAACAGAGGTTTTTTTAAAAGAAAAGAAGGGAAGGGGTGAGGGGGGAGGGAGGGAGGAAGGGAGGGAGGAAGGGAGGCAGGGAGGGAGGGAGGGAGGGAAAGGAAAGGAACCACCCAGGCATCCCCCTAGTAGTCAAAACTGCCAGGTATTATTCTTGGCTTTGTGTGGAGCTTGATAATTGCCAAATGGGTTGTGGGAAAGCCCTGAGATCCTAAAGCAGCCTCAGGCAAGACCTGCCATAAAGAATCCTAGTCTCCTACCCTGAAACCCTCAGGCCTCTGTCTGTGAGGTCACCAGTTGGCCCACTAATGTGTGATCCATCACATAGGGGAATAATGTCATATGTTCAATTCATAGCCATGACCTCAAAGCATTCATGACTTTGCTTTGTTACAAAAAGATAGCAGGAAAAATAATTTTTAAAGAAGACAATCCCAAGAGTCTTTTGCACACATGGCCAAACTTGTTTTCTAGCTAGAAATCTCAGGGCACTTACATGAGGTTCCCACACAGAGTACAGGCTATGGGTTATAGAGTCACAACTAGGCTTGTATCTCTGCTCTGCAACTTAATGCCTACTTAATTTTCTGAGCCTCAGTTTCCTCATCTGTCAAATGGACATAATTGTGCCTGCATCATACAACTATGAAAAAAATTAAATAAGGTAACACATATACATACAATGACATGTAAAAAGCACCTAAATTATGCAAAGTTATGATCAATATATCTTTTTTTCTTTTCCTTTCCCACAAATGACAAGAATGTGCCTGATAGCATAAATATCTTTAGGACTGTGGCCAATATTCAAACATGCAAAGTAAATGAAAAAAATTCCACATTAATCAGTGGTAAATGAATTAATTAACTCCAATCAAGAGGTAAAGTAGCCAGAGCTGCAGGCACAGATTAGAAGAAAGACTTGGATAATGGTCTAATTTGAAACCAGAAGGTCAACTGTGAAAATAGCCCTGTTTTTAGGACATGAACAGGGAGTTCCTTGTTATCAGTTTGACTACTAAAAAGATGCTCAGCATCTCCTTCAGTGCACAGGGGCATCCTGGCATCAGACCTTACAACTGTATTCCAGTTGAAACTTTTGGCCAAAAGCAACCCCAATTTATTGAGATGGTAGAAACTATCTGTCAACTCTGGGATGTTTAAAATTAAATACAGAGATGATTAAATAAGCCCAATAGTTTGTTTATATGCTTTGTAATGATCTGTATATATTTTATATTTTAACTATTTGGAATGTTAAGAGATTTTAGGGAATTTGATAGATTTGGCCTTTGATTCTAATTTAAAATGTATAACTGAGTGACTTATTTTAGCCTTATATTTTCAGTTAAAAGATAAAGAGATTTATGCAGTTTGTAAACAAAATTGGAATTGGTATGATTAATTTGAGATGGGCCACATTTGTTAATTTAATGAGAGTTATTAGAGTGGGAAGGTTTTGATAGGTAGGTTAGAAGTGCCTTAAAAATCAGATATATTCAATTTATAAATGCCACCTAAAATGTTCAAGGGAAATTTATAAATTAAGACATAAACAGGACAGATTATTGAGGGAGTTTGGTCTGTTCAGCTAATCAATCAAACTATACTAAACAAACAATTCCCTGGGCTTATTATATTTATTTGTAAAATAAAAATTATAATTTGAACTTGAAAGCTTAAGGAAAACTAGATTTAATTTTACATTTTAATTTTTCCAAATTGAATATTAATTTTAAAATCTCAAGGTTTTAAATAGTATTTTGTATCCACAAAAACATTGCACAGACACTAACTCACCTTGACAATACCAATTTTTAGGCTGATGTCCACTTACATTTCCATTGTATTTTGTTTCATAGGAGCACTAGATAGAGAAAATTGAATTTAATTAATTTTGAATTAAATGGTGGTGGTTTTTTTTAACTATTTTAACCCTCAGGAGATGGGGGAAAGGAAATAGAAGAAAAAAATCCATGCAAGGATGATGATAATGATGATGATGATGACAGCTAAAACTTATTTTGTGCTCAGTATGTACCCATCAAAGCTCTAAGTGATTTACATATACAACTTGTTTAAACCTTCTAAAAATCCATGAAATTTTAGTAATAGAAGAACATCATAAAAGAAAAAGGCAAGTGTTGTGTGGTAACCACAATCTAGGAAACATTCTTATCTTAGCATTTCAGTGTTTTCTAAAGTAGCCCAGTTACAAACAGCACCCAGTGACACACCTCTTCCTTTTTTCATTCACTCTTGTAACTAATACTTAAGTTCTTTCTATGTGTCAGGCTACCCCGTGATGAAGAGCTGTGCAGGAGAGCAAGCCTGGAGACCAGTTAGAAGGCTGATATCATGATCCACCTAAAACTAATGGTGCGTGGTTTGGGGTGGTGGCAATGGAGATGTTGACGAAAAGATAGACTGAAGAGTTATTCAGAATTTGGAATTGATATGACTTACTGGAAACAGGACATTAAGGGAAAGATAGTATCTTCTTCTCCCAGGTTCTCAAAAAGCAAAGCCTGAGGCCAGAGTTAAGGTCATAACAATTCATTAAGTAGATGCAAGCCCAAGGAAGTGAAAATGAGAAAAATGGGAAGCGAGCAAGGACAGCTGTACAAGAAGTCAGTGAGCTACATGGCCACCCTGGCTCCTGATTTACCAACAGGAGGCAAGAGAGACAGTGGGTCGCTCAGTAGGGATGTCTATTCATCACACAGGACTCCTTCAAAGGGTTGCAAAGAACAAACATACCCAGAAGTAAACCACAAAAGAGAGAAAGAAGAGGGACTTTATTTCACAAGTTAGCTCCTATCTTCCATTTACTAAGACAAAGAACCCTAAGGAAGGAGTGAGTGAAGTGGTAGGAGATGATAAGTTAAATTGGAATATGTTTAGTTGGCTTTTGTGAGATGTCCAGATAGATAGCTAAATATACAGGGGTGATGCAAAAGTAGGTTTACAGCTGTTTGTATGAAAAATAATACAACAATTAATAAATAATAATACAAGAATAAACTCTGTGTTTTGCGTAGTCACAGCTGTAAACCTACTTTTGCCCCACCTTATAGATGGCATCTGGAGCTCAGGACAGAGAAGGCCAGGTTCAAGTAGGCTGGGCAGTGAGCACACAGTGTGAGCTAGGCTATGCCATCCAGAACTCCACTTTAGGATTGAAGTATTCATGTCCCCAACTTCCAGGACTGTTGCCTGCTGGTGGCTCACGGCTGAATCCCTCTCTAGAATTACCCATTATCAAAGGAAGCTGCCTTGCCCACGTTTATGCACCTGATGTGTGCATAATGACTGGTAGATGTGGGGTTACAATGGCCTGTCTGAAAGGCTGTGCCAGCTATAGAGTTTCCTAAAGTTGGATGATACTACATTGCTAACTCTCCCCTCTGCCAATCCTGCTTCCTTCATCCCACTCCCGGGTTGTTTCTAAGAGCACCCCCCAATGCAACAGCTGCATGTAAATCTCTGAATCAGAATCTCCCAGAGAACCTGACCCAAGGTAGAGTGGAACCTGAGATGGTGCATATTTTAAGTGGACAATTCTTTCAAGAAACTTGTTTGCAACATGAAAGGAGGATTCCCCAAGAGGAGTACTATCAAAAGAAGATTTTTTTTTAAGAAAATGAAAGTTTATATTTATTTATTTATTTTTAAATTTATCTTTATTGTTGAAAGTATTACAGATGTCCTTTTTTTTTTTTTTTTAACCCATTGATGCCCTTCACACACCCCACCCTTCCCCCAGGCTTTCACCACACTATTGTCTTTTTTTTAATTTGCAAAGATTAAGCATTTTTATCTGCTGATGGGAAGGAGCTAGTTGAGAGAGGAGAATGAAAGATTCTGGATGGAAAAAGGAATCTGGGGAAAAATGGGATCCAAATCACAGGTAGGAGGGATTGCCTGCTATGAGAGAAAAGCATTCTCTGTGATGAGAATGGGGAGAAGGAGAGGATGAGTGTGACTGTAGGTAAGTTTATTTACACTGTAGGAAAGGTTAGATCACCTACTAAGAAGAAGAGGCTGAGGAGTCAGGAGCTTGAAGACAATGGAGAGTATTAGAAATTGGCACTGGGAAAATGGCAGGGAGAGTCGTCCCATGGAACGCTGCAGAAATGCTGAGCAGTGATGAGAGCTGGGTTGAGAATGAGGTCACCAGAAATTTGTAGTGGTGATCATCATGGCACTAAACATGGTATGTTATAATTATTCACAGGCCTCTCTAAGCACACGTGCCTGATAAACTGCAGTATCCACTAAATTTTGAATGAATGAACAGCCTCAACTTAAGTGAGCCCCCCAGCTAAAGGGCCACATCTCCTCCACCAACTTAGTTTCATCAACTAAAACCATATGATAGCTATCTTGGATCTCTCTCTCTCTCTCTCTCTCTCTCTCTCTCTCTCTTTCTGATATTTTTAGTCTAAAGAAATGTTGAGGCAGAAAGTGTGCTTTCTTTTGCTTTTGCACAAGTTTATCATGTGTTACATATGTACGGTATGATTTGAAATATGTGTATGCATTGATTAGTTTTCTAAAGATCACGCAGGCTAACTTGGGTCACCTGACTCCCATTCCACATACTCTGCAATGATACATGCTTTGTGACACTTTCAGAGTACCGGACTATTCAACAGGCCTTCAATATTCCCTCCCTTCTTCCCTCCTATTCTTCCCTCCTTTCTTTTTCTCTCCTTCCTTCCTTCCTTCCTTCCTTCCTTCCTTCCTTCCTTCCTTCCTTCCTTCCTTCCTTCCTTTTTTCCTTCCCTCCACCTTTACTCCCTGAGCATGGTTGGCCTCTTGGAATATTTCTGACCTCCCTACTAAGCTGTCCCCTTGCTTCATTATGTTCAGCCCTCATTTGCACATGATGTTGACACCTGGTGTTTGGTGGCAGAAATGGCTGATAAAATTCCACACTAATTAATTTCATGTTTAATCTAACTGATACTTCTGTAGCCTTTGCAAATAACCTTTTTGAACAAAAACTGCAACAGCTCATTCCAAACCCGATCAAAGAGGTATGCATGACTCACAGCCACTAAATAAACATTGATGCCTGATGGCAGTAATATGGCTATTTATATTCAGAGACTGATTTAACCAGTGGCATTCCTGTAATAAGATAATAAGCATGAGCTGTTTACTAGGGAAAAAGGAGAGTCTGTGGTGCTGGTGTTCAATAAAATCTCTTAACAGGCAAATGAGTCTCTGAAATTGGTTGGCAAATACATCCAGAATGAGATGTGCTAATTAGCTGCTGTTACCGATTTTCTAAAATAAAGAGTTTAAACTTAAATTAGCCCTGAAATTTAGTACAATAAAAACATACTGGATATATGATATCATGTTGAGTCTTATAGATTATGTCTAATATATGTCCAGCAATACAATTAAGAAAAAAAAACTCTGCACCTAAATCATCAGATTTGAAACAGAGACGGTCTAAGAAGAAGTTTTAATTGTGGAGAATTATAAGCACAGATATTTGAATCTCAGGTTCAAACTATTTTCTATTCAGAGAGCATTTGTAGGTGATCCTCTTGGCTATATTGGCAGAGATATCTATTACTCTAAGCACTTTAATTTTTAAATAGAAAAAGCAAAGGAATGCAAGAATTATCTTAATAGCATTTGGATACCCTTTAAAAATAGGTTAACCCGTTTAAAACAAGATCTCAGAGCTTCTAGGTAAGCATGTAGGAGACAATTCTTCAGCATTCAGAAATAATGATGAGAGCGAAAAGATGGCAGCTGGCAGGACGGAGGTGAGGGAGAGGAAGTGAGTGAGTGAGGGTATGAAAGGAGAGTGTGTGGATGTGCATGGTGTGTGTGTGAGTGAGTGAGGGTAAGTTAAATCTTGCAGGAGCAGCAGGGGCTGGCAGACAGGCTCTCCTTCACAAGGAGAGACTACCACCGCTGCGGGCGCTCCCTGGACGGCGGGACTCCAGCACGGAGCCCACGCCATCTTGAAGGGGAGAACGGCCTTTTTTGGGAACTCATCAACACCACCAACCAGACAGGCCTTGGAACTGCCCCGCGACCCAGCAGCCACTCCAGCCAAAATCCTGCTACCCCAGCTGCAGACCCGTGGATCCTGGGACCTCCACCTCCAAAGGTGCACTGCTCAGCAGCAGTAAGTGCAACCTCCCCCTCCCCAGCGGCAGAACTCCGGATTCGTGAGTATCCGGATTCGCACATTTTCAGCCAGATTCACATGTTTCCAGCCGTGCAGGGCACTCCACTCCTTAGGCAGCCCTTGGGAGCCGCTGAGAGCCCCCGAGGGTGTGATTCTGCACAGACAAGGGCACGCAGCCCCGCAATAGAAATTCTGAATTCCCTCTTCCTGGATAACTGCCCACATTCACCCCAGCGGTGCCAGGACCCCTCAGAGTGCATCAGAACTCTGCGCCCAGCAAGCACACCTCCACAGAGGCGAAGTTCCAACAGGCAGGCACCCTGAGCCCATCTACCCACAGGGCGCTAGTGGGAGCCACTGTGAGCTCTCCCTGGGTGCAATCTTGAACAAGCAGGGGTGCACTCCCCCCCAGCAGTAGAAGTTTTGAATTCACTCATCCTGGATACCGGCCCACAGGTGCCTCAATTGCGTGGCTACACTGCCAGGGCCCTTCAGAGTCCTTCAGTGTGCCTCGCTGGCAAACGTACTGCGGGTGCTCCTGTGAGCCGCCACTGGGAGTAAGCGCCTATCCACCACAGGTGCAACAGCAAAAGCTGGGACTGCCCACCCCAATACTGACAAAATCTGGGCACCACAGTCACACCTTCCCAGAGAGCAGGCCCCCTGAACCCCATCACCCCAACAGATGGTTCCTGGGTGCCACTGTGAGTCCCTGCTGGGCATGCATGATTTCAATTAAGGGTGCAAGACAGCAAAAATTGGGACACTCCCCTCCACGCGGCTGACTTCTAGACACCACAACTGTGCCTCTCAAGCTTGCAGGCCTACATCAAGTAGGGAGCTACACTAGATTAACAAGCCCAGGAGAACTGAGAGATTACGCCAGTAGCACCATCCCCAAAAGAACCTGGGTAGCAAAGCAATTGGATCTACAATTAAAACATTACAGGAAAACATGGGAAGACAAAAAAGCAATCCCCAAAGGAAAGAAAAAGAGGAACCACCAGAAAGGGAGTTAAATGAATTCAAGGCTAGCAGCTTATCAGAGAAAGAATTCAGAGTAATGGTTATAAGGATGTTTAAACGGATGGATGACAAATACACATAACTCAATGACAAATACACACAACTCAATGAGAACTATAAGGAGCTGAATGAGAATGTCACCAACATGAAAAGAAACCAAGAGGAGATGAAGAACGACATAGCTGCAATAAAGAACACAATGGAAGGCCTAAACAGTAGACTAGAAGAGGCTGAGGACCGCATCAGCGAATTAGAAGACAAGATAGGAAAAAACACACAAACACAGCAGCAACTGGAAAGAAGACTTAAAAAGCAAGAGGAGAGCCTAAGGGAGCTTTGACACAACACAAAACGACACAATATTCGCTTAATAGGGATACCAGAAGGAGAGGAAGAGAAGCAAGGAATAGAAAACCTGTTTGAAGAAATAATGACAGAAAACTTCCCTGATATTGGCAAGAAAAAAACTATGCAAGTCCAAGAAGTACATAGAGCCCCAAACAAGTTGAACCCCAAAAGACCAAAACCAAGACACATCATAATTAAATTGGCGAACACCAACGACAAAGTAAGAATCTTAAAGGCTGCCAGAGAGAAACAGAAAGTTACTTACAAGGGGTCTCCTATCAGAATATCAACTGATTTCTCAACAGAAACACACCAGGCCAGAAGGGAATGGAATGAAATATACAAAGTGATGCAAAGCAAGGGACTGAATCCAAGAATACTATACCCGGCAAGGCTATCATTCAAAATTGAAGGTGGAATCAGGAGCTTCACAGACAAAAAAGGGCTAAGATATTTTATCACTACCAAGCCAGCAATGCAAGAAATGCTAAAGGGACTGCTGTAAAAAGAATAAAGAGAAAGGCAAGAAGAAACACAAACACTAAGGAAAAATATGACAACAAACATGTACTTGTCAATAATAACATTAAACATAAATGGATTAAATGCACCAGTCAAAAGACATAGGGTAGCTGAATGGATAAGAAAACATGACCCATGTATTTGCTGTCTACAAGAGACCCACCTCAGAGCAAAGGATTCACACAGACTGAGAGCAAAAGGATGGAAAAACATTTTTCAGGCAAATGGAAATGAGAAAAAAGCTGGGGTTGCGATACTTATATCTGATAAAATAGACCTCAAAGTAAAGGCCATAATAAGAGAGAAGGAAGGCCACTACATAATACTAAAGGGAGCAATTCAACAAGAAGATATAACTCTGGTAAACATATATGTACCCAATGCAAGAGCACCCAAATACATAAAAAATCTCCTGGAAGATATCAAGGGAGAGATCGACAACAATACCATCATAGTAGGAGACTTTAATACACCACTGATATCACTGGATAAATCCTCTAGACAAAAAATAAGCAAAGAAATAACAATTCTAAATGATGCACTAGATCAAATGTACCTAATTGACATCTTCAGAGCATTTCACCCCAAAGCCACAAAATATACGTTCTTCTCAAGTGCACATGGAACATTTTCAAAAATAGACCAAGCGAAGTCTCCCCAAATTCAAAAATATTGAAATTATATCTAGCATTTTCTCAGACCACAATGGTATAATATTAGAAATAAACTACAATAAAAACATTCCAAAAAATTCAAACACTTGGAAGCTGAATAGCATGCTACTAAACAATGATTGGGTTATCAATGAGATTAAAGAAGAAATTAAAAACATCCTGGAGACTAATGACAATAAAAACACAACATTGCAAATCCTATGGGACATAATGAAATCAGTCCTGAGAGGGAAATTTATAGCTCTATAGGCCTACCTCAAAAAACAAGAAAAAATGGTAATAAATCATCTAACTCAACAACTCAAAGAATTAGAAAGAGAGCAACAAGAAAAGCCCAAAGTGAGCAGAAGGAAGGAAATAATAAAGATCAGAGCAGAAATGAATGACATAGAGACCAAAAAAACAATGCAAAAGATCAATGAAACCAAGAGCTGGTTCTTCGAAAGGATAAACAAGATTGATGAACCTCTAGCCAGGCTCACCAAGAAGCAAAGAGAGAGGACCCAAATAAACAAAATCAGAAATGAAAGAGGTAAAATAACAACAGACCTCACAGAAATACAAAGGATTGTTAAAAAAATACTATGAACAACTCTATTCTAACAAACTAGACAACCTGGAGGAAATGGACACATTCCTAGAAAAACACAACCTTCCAAAATTTACTCAGGAAGAGTCTAAAAATCTCAATAGGCTGATAACTATGGAAGAAATTGAAGCAGTCATCAAAAAGCTTCCAGCAAACAAAAGCCCGGGACCAGACGGCTTCACAGGGGAGTTTTACCAAACATACAAGGAAGAACTAAAACCTATCCTCCTCAGACTATTCCAAAAAATTCAAGAGGAAGGAACACTTCCAAGCTCCTTCTATGAAGCCAGCATCACCCTAATACCAAAACCAGATAAAGATAACACAATGAAAGAGAATTACCGGCCAATATCCCTCATGAACATAGATGCCAAAATCCTCAACAAAATTCTAACAAATCGAATCCAGCAGTACATCAAAAAGATCATACACCATGACTAAGTAGGATTTATCCCAGGGATGCAAGAATGGTACAATATCCGAAAATCAATAAACATGATACATCACATAAACAAATTGAGAGATAAAAATCATATAGTCATATCAATTGATGCAGAAAAAGCATTTGACAAAATCCAACACCCTTTCTTGATAAAAACTCTCAGCAAGGTGGGAATAGAAGGATCATACCTCAACATAATAAAAGCCATATATGACAAACCTACAGCCAATATCATACTTAATGGGCAAAAACTAAAACCATTTCCCCTAAGAACAGGAACAAGACAGAGATGCCCATTCCCACCACTCCTGTTCAACATAGTGCTGGAAGTACTAGCCATTGCGATCAGACAAGAAGAAGAAGTAAAAGGCATCCAAACTGGAAAAGAAGAAGTAAAACTGTCTTTATTCGCAGATGACATGATACTGTACATAGAAAACCCTAAAGACTCCATCCAAAAACTATTAGACTTAATAAATGAATTTGGCAATGTAGCAGGATACAAAATTAACACCAAGAAATCTATGGCATTTCTATACACCAATAATGAACTTACAGAAAGAGAGACTAAAAAAGCAATCCCATTTACTATCGCACCAAAAAAATTAAGATACCTAGGAATAAACTTAACTAAGGAGGTAAAAGACCTATACGTGGAAAACTATATGACACTGAAAAAAGAGATAGAGGAAGACATAAACAGATGGAAGAACATACCATGTTCATGGATTGGTAGAATCAATATCATCAAAATGTCCATCCTACCCAAAGCAATCTATAAATTCAATGCACTTCCCATTAAAATACCAACAGCATATTTCACAGACCTTCAAAAAATTCATCTGGAATTTAAAAAAGCCCTCGAATAGCTGCAGCAATTCTGAGAAAGAAGAACAAAGTAGGGGGGATCTCAATACCAGACATCAAGCTGTATTACAAAGCCACTGTTCTTAAAACAGCCTGGTACTGGCACAAGAACAGACATATAGACCAATGGAATAGACTAGAGAACCCAAAAATCAACCCAAACCACTATGCTCAATTAATATTTGACAAAGGAGGCATGAACATACAATGGAGTCAAGACAGTCTCTTCAACAAATGGTGTTGGGAAAATTGGACAGATAACATGCAAAAAAATGAAACTAGATCACCAACTTACACCATACACAAAAATAAACTCAAAATGGATAAAGGACTTAAACATAAGACGGGAAACCATAAAAATACTAGAGGAATCCACAGGCAGAAAAATCTCAGACATATGCCAAAGGAACCTCTTCACTGATACTGCTCCTGGGGCAATGGAAACTAAAGAGAAAATAAACAAATGGGACTACATCAAAATAAAAAGGTTTTGCACAGCAAAGGAGACCATCAATAAAACAAGAAAGCCCACTGCATGGGAGAACATATTTGTCAATGATATCAACGATAAGGGTTTAATTTCCAACATTTACAGAGAACTCATACAACTTAAAAAGAAGATAAACAACCCAATCAAAAAATGGGCAACTGATCTAAATAGACACTTTTCGAAAGAAGACAGAAGGAAGGCCAAGAGACATATGAAAACCTGCTCAAAGTCACTAATCATCAGAGAGATGCAAATCAAAACAACAATGCGGTACCATCTTACACCTGTCAGAATGGCTATCATCAACAAATCAACAAACGACAAGTGCTGGCGAGGATGCGGAAAAAAAGGAACTCTTTTGCACTGCTGGTGGGAATGCAGACTGGTGCAGCCACTGTGGAGAACAGTATGGAGTTTCCTCAAAAAACTGAAAATGGAACTCCCATTTGACCCAGTGATCCCATTTCTAGGAATATATCCCAAGAAACTAGAAACACGAATCAGAAAGGATATATGCACCCCTATGTTCATAGCAGCACAATTCACCATAGCTACGATTTGGAAACAGCTTAAATGCCCATCAGCAGCTGAGTGGATTAGAAAACTGTGGTACATCTACACAATGGAATACTACGCTGCGGTAAAAAAAGGAGTTCCTACCATTTGCAACAACATGGATGGAGATGGAGAGCATTATGCTAAGTGAAATAAGCCAGTCAGAGAAAGATAAATATCACATGATCTCACTCATTTGTGGAATATAATGAATGACATGGACTGATGAACAAGAACAGATCCAGAGACTGAGAAACGTCAATCAGAATCTCAAACCTCAGGGAAGGAGGGGGTCGGTGGAAATAAGGGGGAGAGATCAACCAAGGGACTTGTGTGCATGCATATGAGCCTAATCAATAGACGCAGACAACAGGGGGGTGGGGCATGAGTGGGGGGTAGGGGGGAATAGGGGAATAAGGACACATATCTAAAAAAATAATAAAAATAATGAAAGTTAAAAAAAAGAAAGAAAGAATGATGAAAGTGTCAAGCTTGTGACTCCTTCCAAACACCTTTCAGCTATGCTCTTTTTCCCCCAGAAGTAAGAGCAGCAGGTACCCTGGGCTCATTCCTTTCCCCTTCTGCTAGCACTGGATGAAGTCCCTTCCAGTTGCTAAGGGTGTGTCTTGGAACCTCTATTTTCACTGCTTCCTTCACTGAGTTGGAAGGAACTGCCTCTATTGGAACATGCAAATAATGAGATGATCTCAGGAAGACAGCCAAGTATGTTAAAAAATCAAATCTTGCTTCTACAAAGATATGGCCAAGTTATAAGAGGATTCAGGTTGGGTCTCCATCATATTTTTCCCAAAAAATAAGTTTGAATTCAAGAACCTGTTTTTGAATTTAGCTGCTGGAGATGATGTTTGTTTTCCCAGAGCAAATGGTCATTCTTTTAAAGTCAGATGGGTAGATGTTGGTGCTATAGCCCCAAAGTACTAATGTTACTAATGTTAGCAATGAGTTCATTCATTCATGTGGCTTCTATCTATCTCTCTATCTATCTGTAATTGAACAGATGAAGGGTACTTACTTTTTGCTAAAGCATGTTTAGTCTTATCAGATTATTTATTAACCAAGGGCAATTAATTATGTATATCTTCATTTCCATTTTCAAGTGGGGCCTCCAGCTCAGCTAGCAATGTTTCTGGCTATTACTGTTACCTAGATTTGTGGGAGACACCCTCATATAGGTTATTAAATAATGAAATTATAAACAGAATTATGAACATGTGATCTGCCCTATATTTTTCTTTAGAATTACTTAAAGTTGTTTTGAAACCAACTTTGACGAGCTTAATACAAAAAGAAATTTTCTTAAATTATTAGTTATCCTACAAAATGTAAGAAAGACTTGAACAGCCACACCTCAGAAGTACAAGAACCACGGCAGTTCCAGAGACATAAAAACAAAAGTTTCTGGTGCTATTTTTGTATCTCCTGGTTCCTTTGTTTCCTTGTTTTAAGATTCCATTTTCTTAGATAAGAAAACCTGATTGGTCCAGCTTGGCTCAAGCAAATGACCTGAACAAATCAGTTACGACTAACAGAAAAGGGGATCTGGGTCACATGGTATGACATGGCTTCTGTAGAAGTCCCCAGAGGCTGGAGGACAGCTGTCGTGGGGCAGCAAACCCCAGGGTCCTCTGTATCAGTGCTCCTCTGAGTACCAGTTCCCAAAACAGTTTGATGTCAATCCAGGATAAGGAGTTTGCACCAGAATCTAAATCAGCACACTGTTTACTTTATTGGCAAAGTCTTGCTATTTTAAAAAATGTCAGCTGAACCAAAGACTATGCTTTATGACATAGTTGGTTTACATTCTTGTTCAGTACTTCTTACCTCCTCAGGGACTAGTAGCAAAGAATTTACTCACAGGCAACTGCCTATGGACCACCCCTGAACAGCAGTCCTTCTCTTCAAACCTTGTCTGACTCTATGGGGCTCGTACCAGAGTAATCAAGAGCATGGACTTTGAAATCACCTGTGTTTCAGTTCTTGCTATGCTTAATAGCTGAATGATCTTGGGCAAATAAATACTCCTAGCCTCATTTTCCTCATCTAAATTAGAGATAACAATATCATATTAGTCAGGACTCTTTCAATTGCAGGCAGTAGACATTCAAACCATGTGGTTAAACCAGATGAAATTGTTGACATCCAATCTGCAAAAATGGTAATTGCATATGGTTCAAACCAATAGCTTAAACTAAAAGAGATTTTATTAGTTTATGAAATTGACAAGTATCAAGTAGGACACACACCTGAATCTTGAGCTCAAATGATTTAAGAGAAGCCCTCTCTTTCCAGCAACCAAAATTGGATCATATGACATAAAAAAAACTCTAACTAGCCCTAATTTGGGTCATGCTTCCAACCCTGGCCCAATCACTGTCAAAAAAAAAAAAAAAAGGATGTGAAGATTCGCCATGAGCCAGGCTTGGGCCGTGTGCTTAGGAGTAGGTAGGACACTGTGATTAACAGATTGACATGCCTGTCAGAAAACACTGTCTGTCTTGTTAATTCTATCCCTAGTGTCTAGCACATAATAGGTGCTCCCCAAAATTAGGTAAATAAATAATTGGGTAAAAGGGTATTGAGAAGGCTCTCCAGTCAAAATAGGGGCAGACAAAAGCATAGAATTCCATGACCAATACCTACATCACATGGTTGTTGTGAAAATTAAATAAGAGTGTGCTGCACATGGAACAGTGCCTGGCACATAGTGGCACTTTTATATGCAGTATAGACCAGGTCACTGTGGGGAGCTCATGTTTTCCATGCAGTAATTTACACATAGCAGGCACCCAGGTTTTTTATTGACTGAAAGAGTTAATAAGTGAATTTATGAATAGACAGTGAGCAATCTGGATCCCATACCTTGTTTTGGAAAATATTCTTTATCCTATTGCTATTTTCACTTTATCTGAATTTTTGCTATGAACAACCAGACAAGAATCATACAATCAACAGGGCAAGAACGAACAGGCAGTGAATTACAACTGGAGGCATTTTAGTTAAAGATCTATATTAGGAAATCTAGATCTGGAAAGCAAATCTTCAGTAAAACTTAAAGAGGCTAGTTTTTATCATAATTCTTCCTGGTGGAAGAAAAGAGGTGAATTTTCAAAGTCCTTTCCCAGCCCTGGCTGGTGTGGCTCAGTTGGTTGGGCATCATCTTGAGAACCAGTAGGTTGCTGGTTCAATTCCTGGTCAAGGACACATGCCTGGGTTGTGGAATCAATCCCCAGTGGGGGCCATGCAGGAGGCAGCCGGTCGATGTTGTGCTCTCACATCGATGTTTCTCTCTCTCTCTCACTCTCCCTCTCACTCCTCTCAAAAAATCAATAAACTATTCTAAAAATAAAAAGAGTCCTTGCTCAGGGACTGGCATCATTTGTATATCACATTCCAATCCAAGCAAGGTCAAAGGAAAGTGGACAGGAACAGGAAACACAATATCAAAATGTTTAACTTAGGGTGGAAGGGGAAGGGGAGAATAGGGGAGATCTGTAATGATGTCCACAATAAAAAATGAAAACAAATTTTTAAAATGTTTACCTTGGAGATGTCCACAGAGCTTGTCTAGTCTAATCCCCTCTTTTTCTGAGGCAAGACTGAGGCCTGAAGAAATGAAGTATCTCAGGTTCAGGCTATGCTCCTGGTAAGGGACCAGCTCAGTCCAGATCTTTTTAGTCCACGTTCAGTACTCATCCTTCACACCACACCACAGGAAGTGGTGGCTCACCAAATCCCAGTGGTGCTCCCATCACCCATGTCAGGTAGACGGAAAAACACATCCTCACAAGGTTAATTAGTAAAGAAATTAGTAAAGAACCTTGTGAGACAAAGGGTCAAAAGGTGGGGCTCCATGTGCCCTGTAGAATAATCTGAGTCCTACTCTTGGTCACAAACCCCATGTATTGCTAACCTATACCTTCCCATTGGCCACCTGAAGAGAATTCAAAACATGTCTAGTATGTTTTTTAATTATGTGTGTCAAGCAATTTGAGCAAATAACAAATAAGCTTATTATTTGAACACTTCATCTATATATATAAAAAGCCAGTGTCTGTGATGACCGTGACAACCTAACGACCAGTCACCATGAGGTGCATTGAGCACTTCTGGGTCCCCCCGACCCCCAGCCTGAGAGCAGAGCAGGGCAGGGCTGGACTGGGGACTGGCGAGTGGGCTGAAGAGCTGACCTCTTGGTCCCTGCCCCCAGCCCACAGGCTCCGATGGATCAGCGATGGTGAATGGGGGAATTGGGGTGGGTGGCGGGAGGACAGGGCTGGCTGACAGGCCTTTGGGATCACCAGCTCATCCCCGGCTGCTCCAGGGCTCAGGCCTGTGGGAAAGCAGAAGCCGGCGACTTCACCTCCTTGTGTGTGTGCCTGGCCGGCAGCTGATGGAACCTGCTCGGGGCCGCTCATGCCGGGGCAGGTAGGTCTCAGGCTCACCCCGCATCTTCCATCAGTGCCTCAAGCCCCATCAGTGCCAGCGCCCATGTAAGTGGCCTCAAGAGGGCAGCATGTTCCATCACTGGTCAGCCTGCTGCATGCGCATGGAGGTGAAATCACTTGCGCCCGCTTTCCGGTAGGCCTGAGCCCCCAAGCAGCTGGGGATGAGCTGGTGATCCCAAGGGCCTGACAGCCCAGTGGTGGAGGCAGCATTCGGCCTGGGGACTGGTGATTCTCCTGATCGCAGGAGGCTAGGCCTTAGGGACCCTACCTGCATGATTTCGTGCACTGCGCCTCTAGTTTTCTAATATAAAAGTGAGGACCCATGAATCTGACAAAGGATATTTGAGCCTCTCTGAATAAGAAAAATACAGATTTAGGTGCTGAAATATTGACTTTGTGGGGCTAATGAGGAGCACAGGCATAATATTTGCAATTGGGACAAATCCAGGGCCTGAGTTCACCTAGAGGATATGGGCATCATATTTGTGGCAGACCATTAGTTACCCACCCTAAATTGATTCTCTCCTTCCTCACTGGAAGAGCTCCTATATTAGCTGGGAGTGACAGAATTCTCCCCTTTTATTTTAATGACTTACATGAAATGTAAGTAAAGTACATTGAAGCTTCCCAGAAAGCCCCATTAAAGGGACTGGCAGGTGTTTCTGTCACTTTTCTACATCTTCTAGATGCTGATCAAATGGCTAGCACTCCAGAGAACAGACTATAAACATGGGGTGAGGATCTATCCTAGCAACTGTGGAATAGTGAGCTGCAAAGAGCTTGGGTCCCCAAAACCTCATGGCATCACCACATCAGCCCTACACAGTCCACCTCTGGATATCTTATTAGATGACAGGAAAATAAAGCCCTGTCCAACTTACATCATTTTTCAGATCAGCCAAGAATAGTTCCTGACTGATACAATCTCATGGCATGTTCTTGGCAACGTAAGTTTTTTAGCCCTTTTGTGCCTCACTTTCTTACTCTTTCAAATTGAGTAAGAATATTAATCAGATTTAGAGAACACATAATACAGTGGTTTTCTAATTCTGTGTACTGAAGTCCTAGGAATTTTTTGGATTAGGTACTTCAAAGGATTAAAGGGGTAAATATATGGGTATCTGAATTCCACCAATATTGAATCAGAAGAGTTCCTTTTCTATTTTATTTTTATACTGAGCTTCCAAGTAAGATTTCATTTGAAGGGAAAAAAGAATTTAAAGGCTAAAATAATTGGAAAATCACTGGCATAGAAACATTTAGCCCTTCATACGTGAGAAGGACACTTGGGTCATACCACTGCTTCTGAACTTACATTTTTCCAACATTGTCCATGGACCTGGTGATGCCAGTTGAATTCTTCTTGAGACCAATATTCCACACTTGTAATCCAGCCAAAAGGATTAGTGTGGGGCCACTGAGCAATGCCAAGTGTCCTGATCCATTCAGGAATAGAATTAGTCATCCTGCTGCCTTCATGCTGTGCTCTAACCCCTTAAAGAAAAACTAATGAGCTGGAGAGTTGTGTACAGCTGCTCTCTGAGGTGCTAAATAGAGAGGAGGAGTCTGGGGAGCTATGTCCATTAGAAAGGTAGCTTTTTTTTTTTTTAAACACATCTATTTTTTTAATATATTTTTTTGTTGATTTCAGAGAGGAAGGGAGAGGGAGAGAGAGATAGAAACATCAATGATGAGAGAGAATCATTGATTGGCTGCCTCCTGCACGCCCCCTTTTGAGGATCAGGCCCACAACCCGGGCATGTGCCCTTGACCAGAATCAAACCCAGGACCCTTAGGTTCACAGACCGATGCTCTATCCACTAAGCAAAACTAGCTAGGGGATAACATTTTTTTTAAATCTTTGAAATAAGCCAGGCAGGGAAAGAAAAATACCACATGATCTCACTCATTTATGGATAATAAAGAACATTATAATCTGATGAACAATGCAGAGGCAGAGAAACATCAAACAGACTGTCAAATTACAACGGGAAGGCTGGGGAGTATTGGGGGGGGGGGGTAAGAGATCAACCGAAGGACTTGTATGCATGCATATAAGCATAACCAATGGACACAAGACACTGTGGGGGGGGGGGCGGTAAGGGCATGTGCCAGGGGGTAGGGGAGGCCGGGGGAAGGTCAATGGGGGAAAAAAGAAGACATATGTACTACTATTTGTAATACTTTAAACAATAAAATAAAATTTAAAATGTTAAAAATAATCTTTATCTTTGAGAGTATTACAGATGGTCTCCCTTCTCCCCTCATTGCCCATCCTTCACCCAGTTACTGCCCTGACCACCCTATTCACCACCCTATTGTCTATGTCCATAGATAAGATCTTTGGTTAATCCCTTCCTGCCCCCCTCCTCCCTTCCCTCTGAGATTCATCAGTCTGTTACATGTTTCCATGCCTCTGGTTCTACTTTATTCATCAGTTTATTTTGTTCATTAGATTTCTTGTTCATTTATTTTGATCTTTAGATTCAATTGTTTATAGATATGTAATTATTGCCATTTTATTGTTCATATTTCTCCTTCTTCTTCTTCTTCTTCTTCTTCTTCTTCTTCTTCTTCTTCTTCTTCTTCTTCTTCTTCTTCTTCTTCTTCTCCTTCTTCTTCTTCTTCTTCTTCTTCTCCTTCCTCTTCCTCCTCTTAAAGAATACACTTCAACATTTCATGTAATACTGGTTTGGTGGTGATGAATTCTAGCTTTTTCTGGTCTGTGAAGCTCTTTAACTGACCTTCAATTCTAAATGAGAGCTTTGCTGGGTAGAGTAATCTTGGTTATAGGTCCTTGCTATTCATCACTTTGAATATTTCTTGCCACTCCCTTCTGGCCTGCATAGTTTCTGTTGAGAAATCAGCTTACAGTCATATGGGTGCTCCCTTGTAGGTTATTAACTGCTTTTCTCTTGCTTCTTTTAAGATTCTCTTTGTCTTTAACCCTTGGCATTTTAATTATGATGTGTCTTGGTGTGGTCCTCTTTGGATTCCTCTTGTTTGAGACACTCTGTGTTTCCCGCACTTATAAGTCTATTTCTTTCACCAGGTAGGGGAAGTTTTCTGTCGTTATTTCTTCTCCTCCTGGCACCCCCATAATTCAAATGTTGGTATGCTTGAAGTTGTCCCAGAGGCTCCTTACACTATCTTTATATTTTTTCATTCTTTTTTTCTTTTTGCTCTTCGGATTAGGTGTTTTTTTGCTTCCTCATATTCCAAATCTGATTCTCAGAATCCTCTGCTCTACTGTTGAATTCATATAAATTATTCTTTATTTCAGTTAGTGTATGCTTAATTTCTGACTGGTCCTTTTTCATGTCTTTGACATTCTCACTAAGATCCTTAAGCCTTCCATATGGGAAAAGGTTCTCATCTGGTATTTTTAGAAAGAAAAGAAGAAAGAAAAAAGTTCTGGGTCTTTCACATAACTTTGACTTCTATTCGAGGTATCTTTTAGCAGACCATCTCACCTGGAACCTGTGGGAAGAGTTAAACCACAAATATCCTGGGACCTTGGAAATCAGCTTTTATCTGGCTGAACCACTCAACCATCCATAGGAATAGCTTCATACCCCCAGATATTAATACATCCAGGGCCCTTTGATTATAGAAGGCTGCCCTGTACACTTTGCCAACTCAAATAAGAAACAGCTTAGGGCTGAAGACTGGTGTCCATATAATAAGAGCCACTAGAGCAATCCCAGACCCTAACTCCAAATACTTTTTCCAATCAATTTGGAATTCAACTTTGACTGGACAATCAAGCTGCAGCTTATTCTGCTCAAGTCCTTGGCTCTGTTTCTCTGAGCATGATCACTGCCTATCTGTTCCTTTCACTTTGTTGGGGTCATGTCCCTTTGCTGAGCCACAACTCCCTCATGAGACCTTGTCTTTAACCCTTGCTCACTCTGTACCCCGTCTCTATCCCATACATGCCTATTTTATTCACTTCCAGCTGCAAAAATCCAAATTTTCTGTGGATGATCAGGCTCTGTCTGTCTTCCTTTCTCACGTTCTCAAACATCTCTACTTAAACACAGTTCACTCAAGCAGATCTTTAAAATAGAATATATTTTATTTGCATTGCAATTACCTCTTTCTTTTTCCACTCTTCTCTCCCACCCCAACTTGACCTCTACAAATATACCCTTCTGAGTGGGTTTTGAATAATGATGGGAGAAATAAAATAGGAAATTTGACATGGAAAATCAAGAAAAAGAATTTATAGAATAGAGTAGATGGGAGGTCCTGTTTTCTATTGGATTCAGTGAGACAGATGGAAGCACTAAATATTGTCTCTTGGCCCTCAGCATCTATTTCCACCTCTTTCTATGGGTCATGGAGGCTGGAAGGCTTAAAACCACATTTTCCTGACTCCTTTTATGCTAGGGTTTTAGATGTGATTTATCTTCTGCCGTTAGAATGTACTCATGTGCTATCTGGCATACAGAAGGAAGTGGAGGTCATTCTTTCTGGGGCAGTGGTGACTGATGAGCATGCTCCCACAAACATGACCTTTTGCCATTGGCCAAGATTCTACACTCCACTGTCTGATGGCCCATCTCATGGGTATTGGGCAGCTGTCATACTAGCAACAGTTTCCTGACTTCTGGGTAATAGTAGAGAATAGATAGAAGAGAGAAAGAAGTCTTATTGGATTCAGTAAGATGGAACAAGCCACATACTCTTGACTAGAAGAGTTTCAGTTTCTTACTTGCTAACCTATTCCCCCAAAATAGGATCAAATAATTGAGACACTATTCCTTATAAATGAACTTTAAAATCAGATAGTATTGAAATGACTGCTGTTCACAGGATGTAGGGTTCATTCATTGCTAAAAAATTAATCAATGTAACAGATCATATTAATAAACTAAAAAGGAAAAATCATGTGACTGTATCAATTGATGCAGAAAAAAAGCATTTTATAAAATTCAACAACTATTCATGATTTTAAAAACTCTCAGAAAACTAGAAATAGCAGGAAATTTCCTCGATTTGGCAAAGGACATCTACAAAAAAAAAAATCTACAGCTAACATTATATTTAATTGTAAAAGATTGAATGCTTTTTCCCTAAGATCAGATACAAGGTAAAGATGTCTGCAAGGATGTCTGCTCTCACTACTGCTCTTCAACTGTGATCTAACCAGCTCAATAAGGTAAGAAAAGGAAATAAAGGTATATAGATAAGGAAGAAAGAATTAAAACTATCCCTTCCTTGCATATGTCATTATGGTCTATATAGAAATCCCAAGGAATCTTACAAAATATTTCTAGAACAAATAAGTAAAATCAGCAAGGTTGCAGATACAAGATCAATATAAAAAATCAATTGTAATAACAGAAAAATTAGTTGTGTTTCTATATTCCAATAGTGAAACAAATTAAAAATATAACACCATTCATAATCATCAAAAAATATAGCAATGGAGTGAGTGCTGTCCTCGGGTCTCTTAGCCAGTTCTGAGGTAAGACACCTCTCCATCTTGACTCTAGTAAAGAGGTCAGGAAACCTTGAGTAAAGTTGCAGGTATTAATTTTGGGTAGTTAATTACATTCTTTCAGCATTCATCTCCCTGAAGTTTTCACTGGGCAAATCCTTTAGGAGGACATCCCCATTAGCTATTCATTTTTCTTTCTCACTGACTGGAGAATGAAGTGATTGTTGGCTGTGTCACACAACTCGTTGAAATTCACCCCTGGGTGAAGTGATCCTCAAATAATTATCAAATGTAGTTCAGGTAACTGAATTAGTGAATTACACTGGCTCCTTTGAGATGAAAGACTCTTTAGGAATGTGAAATACTTTGGCTCTTTGTTATTAATAACCTGAACAATGAAAGAACCCAAAGTAGTACTCAATATGCTCCAGGAATGGAAAGACTAAAATTAAAGAACGCAATTGATTTTCATTTCCCATACTTTTCATTTTCTCTCCTTTTCATTTCAATAGTCATGACTGAATATGACAAGTCATCAAATCCCCTCTGATGTTAATAAAGCATCAACTATAGAGCTCTGGCAAGAGAAAAATTCAGCTGAAGTGTGGCCAGTAGGTGGTTTTCCTCCTTTCTATAATTTATTACAATTTCCTCTCACCCACTCTATTACATGCTCTACAGATGAAAACTCTCTACTTTGACCTGCTTCATCTTCTTCTGCCTTAGTCTAATTTTCCAAAAGGAACTGTCTCAACTACACCTCCACCCTCAGACAAACAATTGCAGTCATCAATTGTGCCCACCAGAGGAATGTAGGCTTCCATAACCTTAGTGCTCCAGCCTGGGTGTGAAGAAGACAGAAGCATAGAGAGGAATCCCTGGCAGATAGCTTGACCTTGGAACAGGGGGTGGGCAACTGGAAGGGAGGGGGTAAGGGCTGGCAAATCTCTACCTGAGGATGGTAGAGAGCTAAAAATGGCTGGAAATGCTAGGCCCTACTCATGCTTCTATGGATGTGCTGCATTTATTGAATCAGATTTGCATTGAGGATTTTCTATTTCTCTTTCTAAAATCTCTTTTTAAATGTTATTTATTTATTTTGGAATTGGAATAGGTAATATATTTATAAGTCATAAGTCAAAGGTATACAATTATATAGTGAGGTCTCTCTCTTACTCACATGCTCTAGCCATGCAGTACCCACTCCAGAGTCATCAATGTCCTGACTTCCTATTTTTCCCACAGAAATATACAAGAGAATTTGTATAAGGAATCCCCTGCCATCCTTTATTTACACAAATGTTAACTCACTGTTCTGCTCTGTACTTGCTTTTTTCACTTAATGTATATTAGAGATCATTTCACACAAGTACACAAAGAGCTCCTCAATCTTTTTTATGATGACTAGTAATCATTGTATTAATGTAGCATGATTTGTCTAACCACTCTCTCATTGATGAACATCTCCGTTATTTTCAACTTTTGATACTACAAACAATACTGCAATTAGTAACCTTGTTCAAAAAGTGAATTCCACATATAGGCATATGTCTATAATCCTATATAATAAAGAAATAATATGCAAATTGACCGTCACATCCTTACAAGATGGCTGCCTATAACCAGACCGGTAGGGGGGTTAGTGAGGGACAACCAAACGACTGAACAAGCAGGCTGCATGGGGCGACCAGGCCAGCGGGGAGGAGGGGGGCCTTGAGGGGTGACCAGGCTAGCAGGGGGGGCAGTTAGGGGTGACCAGGCCAGAAGGGGGGGCAATAAGGGGTGACCAGGCTGGCAGAGGGGGCAGTTAGGAGCGACCAGGCTGGCAGGGAGGGGGCAGTTGGGGGCAACCTGGCCAGCAGCAGGGGGCAGTTAGGGGAGATCAGGCCAGCACACAGAGGCAGTGAAGGGCAATCAGGCCAATGGGGGGGGGGGGGCAGTTAGGGGTGACCAGGAAGGCAGGCAGGTGAGCAATTAGGAGCCAGCAGTCCAGGATTGTGAGATAGATGTCCGACTGCCGGGATCGGGCCTAAACCGGCAGTCGGACATCCCACGAGGGGTCCCAGATTGGAGAGGGTGCAGGCTGGGCTGAGGGGACCCCATCCCCGGTGCACGAATTTCGTGCACTAGGCCTCTAGTCCTATATAATAAAAGCCTAATATGCAAATTGTCCCCTCAACCGGAGTTCCGCTGGGAGTTTGACTGCTCAACTAGTCGCTATGATGCACACTGACCATAAGGGGGCAGACACTCTCGTAGGTTAGCTTTCTGTGTTTGCTGATGGGCTGGACTGGAAAGTGAGGTGTGAGGTGATAGCCCTCAGGAAGCTCCCCGAGTTTGGCCTGAGCCCCTGGCGGAGGCAGTCGGGGGCAGGAGCCAGGAGGGACTGGGTGGCATGGAAGGCTGCTACGGGTGATCCAAGAGCCGTGGACTGTGCAGCCCTCCGCAGCCTGTGGGGCTCTCAGTGTGCAGTTTATAATCTTCAGAGCTGCTTCTTTTTATTTGTTAAGTTTCATTAACTACTCCAGGAGAGTGGGTAGCACCATTACAGGGGAACTGGCCAGGCACGCCTGCCTGAGGCTCCTGGGGATGAAGCAGAGAGGGGGGCAGGGCTGAGTCGGAGAAACCAAGTCCAAAACTTGAAAGGAAGCAGGAGGCAGTGAGGGGCAGGGGGTGACAGCTGCGCAGAGGCCTAGAAAAGCTGCTGGGTGGGGGCCTGAGCAGGGATCTCACCACGATGGTGTTACCTGATAATGAGGGTGTCTCCCCTTATGTTGGGGTAATTGGAACTGCAGCAAACTAAAGACACACCCATGGAGCCTGCAAAGGGTTTCCACGCACACGATGCAATTTACTTCGTGTGGCAGCTGAAGAGGGTGAGCAGAGCCTTGGAAGGACATGAGGTCTCCAAGACCAGGGGCTGGAGGGAAAGTGCATGCTGAACATTCCGCGCTGTGAGTTACAAGCCTATATAATAAAAGCCTAATATGCAAATTGTCCCCTTGGGCAGTCATTGGACCGGGAGTTCAACTGCTCATTATGATGTACGCTGACCACCAGGGGGCAGCGCGGATCATGGCAGGCATCAACGATGTGGTGCTGGCAGCAGGTGGCAGTGGAGGCACTGCCAGCCCTGATAGGCCCAAACAAGAGTGGGACCATGGCGGGTTGGTGGAGCAGGTGAGTGGGCAGCACCAGGTCAAGGCGGGTGTGAGAGGGGGCCCGATCACCCCACCAATTGCCCTGCAGACAGCCACCAGTGGCAGCGGAAGGGGGCGGGGCCACCACCTGGCTCCCAGGCACTGAGGGGACAGCACCAGGCCAAGGCAGAGTGCCAGACATGGCTGCAGGGCTGGAGGCTGGGGGCTCGAGCTGGGACCTGATCTCTGCAGGCCACCCCAAGGGAACCCATCTGTGCACAAATTTGTGCACTGGGCCTCTAGTTTAATAAAATTGCTACTAATAGAATTATTATAAATGATTCCTATAAATAGAATAGCTAAGTCAAAGTTTATGTATATTTGTAATTTTGATAGATATTTCCAATTCATATCACCCAACACAATATCCTTTACCCATTTTTCTATTGTATTGTTGGTCTTTTTCTTTCTTTTTCTTTCTTTTTTTAACTGAAGTAACACTGCTTTATAATATTATATAAGTTTCATATATACAACATTATAATTATTATCTGTATACGCTATAGTGTGCTTAGCACTAAAAATCTAGTTCCCAACTGTCACCGTACATTTGACCCCCTTTACTCATTTCGTCCTCTCCCCACCACCTTCCTCTCTGGTAAACACCAGTCTGTTGTCTTTATGTATGAGGGTTTTTGTTTCGTTTTGGTTTATTTGCTTTTTTTTTTCTTTTTGTTTTACATTCCAGGTATGAGTGAACTGATACATTTTTGTCCTTTTCCATCTGACTTATTTCACTTAGCATAATATCCTAGAGGTTCATCCATGTTGTTGCAAATGGCAAAATGTCATCCTTTTTTAAGGCCCAGTAGTATTCCAGGTCAATGAACACATAGGTTGTTTCTATATCTTGGCTATTGCAAATAATGCTACAATGAACATAGGAATGCACCAGGAAGAGTTATGATAAAAACTAGCATGGTCCACCAGTTGAGTAATGCAGCAATAAACACATTCATACCTTGTTTGTAATGGGTTGAATGGTGTCCCCCAAAAAGATATATACACCCAGAACCTCAGAATGTGATCTTATTTAGAATAAGGACCTTTACAGATGTAACTAATGTAAAAATCTCTAGATGGGATCATCCTGGATTAGGGTGGGCCCTAAATCCAACAACAGGTATCCTTGTAAGAGATAGAAGCAGAGAATTACAGAAACACATGGTGAGAACACCTCATGAAGACAAAGGCAGTGATCGGAACAATGCATCTACAAGCCAAGGAACACCAAGAAATTTTGACAGCCACGACAAGGTAGGAGAGAAGCATGGGACAGATTCCCCCTCAGAGCCTCCAGAGGGAACCAGTGCTGCTGACACGCTGATTTCAGAATGCTGGCCTCCAGAACTGAGAGAGAATACATTTCTGTTATTTTAAGCCACCCAGTTTGTGGCAATTTGTTAAGGCAGCCCTAAGAAACTAGTACATTGTTCTATATTTGAATCAAAATCAGGGAACTTGTGCTCATAAGGAAAAGAAACCCACTTTGGTTAGTTCAGGAAGAGAGAGATTTATTTTAAAATGCAATCTCCCAGAACACAAAGGTAAGCCTCCTGCTTCTGGAGCTGGAAACCAGGGTAGGGAAAGGAAGTGACTCTCCATCTCTAAGAGCCACCTAAATTCTCTCTGAGTTGCCCCTCCCCCTTTCTCACCCTCTCTCCGGGCTGGCTTCCTTTGTTTCAGATGCTCTCTGGGTAAACATGGTTCATCAAGGTGGCCCAAGTCTCTATTAACTTAAAGCTCACTCCCACATCTAACTGACTTTGTCTTTCAGCATCCGGATTATAGATTTTTCAGGTAAGAAACCGGGTTGGTTCAGCTTAGAGTAACCCGAGGACTGGACTCCTGGCCAGCTATTGATGCCCACCCATCTCTGGCCCAGTTACCCCACATGAGAGGTGGAGTCCTGTGTCATGGAGCACTGCCCCTTTCTCAGGCTATGGGCCAGACCTCCCCTGGAGAGGCACAGGAACATGGTCAAAGCTTGGCCTCTCTGATGTAATCTGGTCATTTTTGCCTCCCTTTCCTGCCTATGAACCCCTTGAGGACGGGAAATTTAAGTTTTATTGTCTTATTCTGTTCCTATTCATAAGTCTTCACTGAATATGGGTCTCAATGCCTGAGGCCATATAGATATTTCAAGATGTTTGTTTAATTAAAGGTAATTAGTTATGCTTTATAGAATTGCATCTATTCAGCAGACCAAGAAAGAGGTAAACGTTTATACTGCTTGCTGTATTCTTTCTTGACAAATTGGTAATTTTAAAGTTGACTTCTTTCCCTTAGCTCTTTCTTGGAAATAGCAAAGAGACTGGAAATAGCAAACAGACTATCTCTATATATTTTATCAAAATGGCATTCATAAATCCACACAACCTCACCATGGTCCAGGATCCGTGTCTCCAAGGTAAACAGTTCTCTGATCTATACTCTCTCTTTTGGTGTCCAAACTTCCATACTCTGGCCCTTACTAAGTTCCTCCTTGACACACAAAGAGGCTGTTTGGACCATCTTTTCTGCCTGTAGTTAATAGTTTCCTTTAATTTCCTTTTTTAAAAATGCATTCTTTTTCCCCCAGAGAAAATCTTATTTTGATAAAAACAATCTGATGAAGTTTCTTTTAGGAGCCTTTTTAGCTTTCTAGAAACTTCCTTTGCTTTAGGTATAGCTGGTTTACTGAGGCCCTTTCCTAATAGCCTCTCTTTTGGGTTTAACCTTTCCCAAGTACATAGGGCTGTGCTAGGACCTGCTGGAGATCAGGAATAAAAAGGGGCTAAAAGACCTGCCTCTGTTGTCACAGAGCTCACAAAGTCTGAAGACCCTGCTGGGCCACCACACAGAGAGGACCCAGGAGCCATCAGTGCCTCGTCAGAGTGAGATTCGCATAGCAAAGGGTCGGAGCCTAAGAAACCATGCTCTCAGTCTGGTGGGAGAAAAATGATCATGACAGTGCTAATCAGATGGACAGGCTTAGCCATGGGCAGCAGAGGAGAGAGAGGCCAATTTCTGAAACCATTCTCTTTCTCCCAAGTCAGGAATCCCTCTTGGCTCATATAAAGACCTCACAAGGTAGTATTAAAGCCACCCCAAGGGAGAAATATCAGGTAGAGCGCATGTAGAGACTGCTTTATATCTTGTAAGGCACGGGCATCATAAGTCCTTCTGTGATGAATTAGAAGTGCAGAAACCTAAGTCAAATACTTTCTGTCCCCAAACCACAGCTGTTTCTAAATTTAAATGTTAATAATCTCCTCTTCTTTTTATATGTAAGAGGCCTGGGTGCTGTCAAAGGGCTGTAGAAATGGTAAGCCCCATGCAAGGGCAAGACATTATTGTAACCCTCACTCACAGTTGTGTATACACACACACACACACACACACACACACACACACGACGTATACACACATATTGCCTGTACCTGTCCAGAGAGATGAATGGCTCAATTGCCCAGCAACCCGTGCCTAAGTCCAGTTCCACACTGGCTAGATTTCTAGAGAGCTAAAACCCTGACCAGTATTAATAATGTGTTCACTTCATCATTTACACCCCTGGTTCACCGAGGAATGGCTAAAGGAGACTGGGGTCCCCTGGATGTGGATAAGAGATAGTTGCCAGGGTCCCCATCAGGTACTCAGTAACTGTGAATGAGTGGACCATGTGAATGCATGGGGCCACTGGGCAGTTTGACCAACATGAGGACAAAGTCAAAACATTTTGTTCTGGAGTCATGGGCATCCACCTAAGGGCCTAAGACAGGCAACCAAGATGGAATTTGGACCTCTCCTCCCTGAAAAATTACCCTTCCACCCTCACCCAGCCCTTTCCCAATTCTCCCCTCACTCTGGTGAAAACTCCCAGCCAGCCCAGACAGTGTCCCACCCACTCCAGCTCACTTCCCATTCATTTGTTTATTCATTCAACATACATTTAGGCTCCTACTGTGTGTCAGTCCCTGTGCCAGGCCCTTGACATATAGGCTTGACAGATAGTCCTGCTGGGAACGGGGTAGGAGTGTCCCTCTGTTCCTCTTTCCAGGCACATTCCACACAAGGTCATCTCTTCAGAGAACCATGGCTTCTCCATTTCTTCTTTCTGAGGCCTCCCCGCAGTGCAGAAGCAGTGGCTCAGAAAATCTCTGTCCTTCCACTTGCATTATAGGATTTTATTTTTAAAGCAGCAGCAGGAGTGGCAGGCGCCTTACCTTCCAAGAAGCCTGTGGCTTAGGCTAATATTTACATGTATTTGCATTTTCTTTGTACACACGGATTGGGAAAGGATGGGGAAGGGAGTTTTGCCAAGGAATGAAAATGCACCCTGGGCCAATCCTCAAACTGCTACTGCAGTTGCCAATTTAAAATCAAGAAGCAACTTGTTTAGCTGAAATTCAGGCAAGTTCTGTTGCTCCCACCCTGGCTCTTCTTCCCCGGCAAGCTCCAGCTCCTTAGCTGGCCTGCGCGTCTGTTCGCGTCAGGTGGGTGAGCTATATTTTGTCTTGGTCTTACATGCACTGGAAGTTTTCTTTCTCCTCTGATTCTTCGGGTTTTGGTCATTTTCAGAGAGTGCCATGGGCACCCTCTGGTGGCTGACTAAACATTTTACCTGCAAAAATGGTAGTTTATCGGGAATGGCTTGATTGTGCAGTCAGGCTCTTCCATCGGATGTTAAAAACCGTAAGTTTATTTGCTGTACTTTGTATCGCCTCCTTCCTCACAGGATACATGGGCCTGGGCTGTAGCTTGGCCCCTCAGGGGGAATGTACCTTATGGAAAGGGCAGAGCCAAGAAACCGGCCATGATCTGTGGGTTGCAGCTTTTCCAGGTCAGCCTGGGTGAGGAGGATGAGGGAAGCCCTTTGGGTTCTCAGAGGACTCACCCCCAAAGGAAAACCTGCTGTGTTCCCAGAGCATACCAGCTGCTCTGAATGGCTTTCTTCCCAGATTTCCTGCTCCTCTACCAGCTGAGGGTACCAGGCAGATATTCCTGAGAATCTTGCTGGTCTCTGGAGAAGGGTGGGGCTAGGGAGGGAGGAATAGAGGCCCCCCCGGGAGAGCCATCCACCTGAGGGTGCCCCCCAGGCCCTAACATCAGAGGATCTGACTAGCATCACTGCTCTGCCACACAATAAATGCCACCACCTGCTGTTCCTTCACTCTTCCTCCAAGGGTCTCCTTAGTCTCAGGACACTCCCCAATTCAGTCAATGCTGCCTTCATTTTGCACACACACAAAAGGCTCAGGGAGCTTAAAAGTACTAGTGGGACTTCACTCAGCCTGTCAGCACAGCCAAGACCAGAGTTTTCTCTCCTTCCGGGCGGTGCTCCAAGATATTTACCAGTAGCTGCTGTGGCTCTCAGCTGCCTCCCCCACCGCCTGCACTTGACTCGCAGACGGAGCAAGCCAGGCTCACAGGCAAATGATGAGGAGACCCTTGTAAGGCACAGCGGTTTAGCCATGTCACAAGTGGGTTCCAGAAGCTGGAAAGAGGACCAGGTTGCTCAGATTCCACACCCCACAATCTTAGGCCTAAGCCTTATCATTTACCTGGAAACAAAGAGGCATTGTCAACCAGGAGCAGTCTTCTTTATTGCCACCATTTTTCACTTGCTTTATTTCACAACCAGGCCGCAGGGCAGAAGGGAAGCCCAGCTCCTGGTGAGCCATTAGTCACCCCACAGTCCCAGTGGCAGCCTTCAGCTGGCTGGGTCTGAGAGTGTCGCTGGGGGACATGGGCGGGGGGGAGGCCGAGGTTGGGAGACATTGTCTTTAGTGGGCAGCCCAGAAGCCGAGATACGACTGGAGCAGAGCAAAAACCCAAGAGGCCAGTATGACCACACCTGTGGGAACAGACAGCTTAACTACCCACAGAGCCTCCAACCTGGAGGCAGGGCAGTCTGGGGATCTCCTGTTGAGTCTGAATTGAGCATGTTGGTCTCTCTAGCCTGTGCTCCCAGCAGAATGCGATGCTATGGCAAGGATACTATATACCAAACACCCCCGCTGGGATGTAGCAGGCTTCATGCTCGCTAGCTCGCTCGCTACCCACTCTAAACCCTGTACATAGATTAACTCCTTACTCTTGGTGACAACCAAATGAAAGAGGTGCTGCCATTACCCCCATAATAGAGGACACCAAGACAGAGAAATTAAATAACTTGCCCTACGTTATATCGTCAGTGGTGGAGTCAGGATTCAAACCCTAACCATCTGGCTCCAGAGCCTGTGCTCTTAACCCACTTCATCCCATTGTTTGCCTCAAGTCTATGGTATGAGCTCATTGCCCTTCACAAAAGCTGCACATGTGTACTAGTCTCCCCATTTCACTGGTGAGAAAACTGAGTCATAAAAGAGTTAAATAAGGTTATACAGCTGATAGGATACAGAGCCAGAATTTGAGTCCAGGTAGCTGAAGTCCTGAACCCCAGCTTTAATAATGATCTAATCATCAATCCCACCACCCTTTAAGCCAAGGCAGTTTCCAAAACTTCCCCTCACTAGGTTTTGCGAAATTCCTGCTGGACATTGGTGAGCACCACTTGGCTTTGCGGCTGGCCCGAAAGCCCAGGGAGTGGCCCTCCTGCCCTGCGAAAGGCAGATCTGAAGGGGCTCCTCCCACTCTGTGTTCTGCTCCAGGGATCTCTTCCAGATACTAGTGGGTTCGTTGCCACCGGCCTCTGACAAGCAAGGTAACACCAGTCTTCATTCTGTCCAGTCACCCAGAGTGTTTCTATCTCAGGCTTCCAGCCCTCTCTTCCTTAACCAAATTATTCCAATTTCCCTGGAAGCACAAATATTTATTTTATGGGACGTAAAGGCATATCATGCTCCTCAGACAGCCACTCAGGAGATTGGGGAGTGGAAAGCTCAGCCCTAACACTGCTCCTGAGGGGCCAGCACTCGTAGGGTCTTACTGCATCTTCCGCCTACCTGCAAGATGCCTTAGGCAAATTTTTCTCCTTTCTGGCTTATTGATAAAATGCCTGGCTACCTTCCAAAACTGACGCTGGCTTTTGTCACTTAAACTTTGTGTTCTACTGTGCTGAGCAGTTGAGTTTTATCCAGTGGGATCAACGCCATGACACCAAGTTCAAACTGCCTGGTGGCAGCGCTGGACGTCTTCCATTTGTCCCTCCAGATGGGGTATCCCCTTCACACTCCTCCCGGGGGCTGGCCTGCAAGAACAGCATCAACAGGTCCCTTGCCTGGCTTTCACTGGGTTCATCCAGTGGAGGCTACTGGCAGGAAATAAGCAGGCAGGAGGAGAGAGAGGCTTGCGCATTTGTCCTGAGAGTTACATGGTCCTGCCAGATCATGATGGGTTATCTGTGTCCCTCTACTGGGCCAATAATGCATATATCCTGGTATCCACTGATGGGTGAGAAACTACCTCAACAATAATCATTAATTTTATTGATGAACTCATAACTTGGACAGGGCTTGGTGGCAGTTCATCTCTGAGCCATGTGACATAAGCTTCACACTTGACTGGTGCTAGAGAATCCACTTCCAAAATGACTCGGAAGTTAGTGCTGGCTATCATCTGGGTGAGCTCTGTCGGGCTTGTGGCAAGGCCTTCAGTTCTCCAGGAGGGCCTCTCTGTGGGACCGTTAGACGTCCCCCCAGCAAAGTGAGTGATCCAAGGGAAGCTGCCAGCCTCCCCAGGCCTGGGCTTAGAACCCGGCACAGCATGCTTTCTGCCATGTTCCATTGGTCAAAGCAGTCACAGAGTCCCCTCTAATTCAAGGGGACTCTAGTCACCCAGAGTGTTTCTGTCTGGGGCTTCCAGCCCTCTCTTCCTTAACCAAATTATTCCAATTTCCCTGGAAGCACAAATATGTATTTTATGGGACATAAAGGCATATCATGCTCCCAAGGTCTCCCCTGGCTCTGTATCTTGTTAGCTGTATAACAATCCCACTCTTGACGTAAGGAGTATCAAAGAATGTTAAACCATCTTTAATCCACCACAATTGGAAAGTGGTCTCTCCTACAGCTACACTCTCCAGGTTCCAATAACTGCTCTCTCCTCTTGCTCCATCCAGACTGGGGTGGATCCAGCAGCCAGCTCCTTGTTAATGCTTCTCTCAAGGTATAGGTTTGATTTACCTACACCTGATCATACATTTGTAATATTCTCTTTATTAACCCCTCACCCCTTCAAAATGTCCCGTTTAAGTGTACCCAGGTATTTTCTGGGACTCTGGCAACATTTCTCTGCCAAGTTTCTACTTGACTCCTCGGGAATATTCCATGAGACTACCATCCTCAAATCCTCTCTTCCCTAATCCCATCAGCCCCCAAACTTCCCACTCTCCAATCTCCTCTTAAGTTTGCCTATCGCTTTCCTCTGGCCTTTGGGAGATCATTGCTCAGTCAGGAACAGCTGGTTAACTTATCAAAATAATTCATGCTGCCAGGGTACACATGGCTTCACACCCACCTCACCCAGGAAAATGTTTATACTGTTATAGAGTTTCTCCACAGTCAACTTAACCCCAAAAGAAATCCATATAGAAATTTGTGAACCTGCAATTAGGCTGATAAATGGGTATTGTTAGTCTAGCTAACCTTTTAGATCCCTTCAAGCCACACAACCTCCAAATCTTCCTGCTCTCAGCCTCCCAAGAGGTTTGCCTTGACCTTGGGTCCCACACAGAGCTGGAAGATGTGTTCTCCTTTCTGGGCTTTTCCCTGATGACTCTCAGGCCTTCAATAGGGAACTGTAACTGGTAAGTCCAGGGCCAAGGCAAAAGGGTATATTTACTGTCCTAGGTGGTTTGGCTCAGTGGATAGAGGGTCAGCCTGTGGACTAAAGGGTCCTGGGTTTGATTCCGATCAAGGGCACATGCCCAGATTGCAGGCTCAATCCCCAGTGGGGGGTGCGCAAGAGGCAGCTGATCAATGAGTCTCTCTCATCATTGATGTTTCTATCTTTCTCTTCCTCTCCCTTCCTCTCTGAAATCAACAAAAATGTATTTTTTTTAAAAAGGGGGAATATTTACTGTCCCAATGCCTCATTTTATTCAAAGACAAATATATTTCTTCAGCAAGGAATAAAGGAGCAAAGTTATATTTTTGTGACATTGCAAAAAGAGTGATTTCTGGGTTCTTACCTGGGACTCTGATACTTATGGTATCTGCCATGCACTTAATCAGCAGGTCCAGAAAAGGCAGCATTGAAACTATCTCTGAAGCACTTTCTTGTCTTCTAGTACTTCCAGAACTTTTTTTTTTTTGCACTGTGTAATTCTTTTATTTTCTGCATATTAGTGCTTTACCAACATTACAGCCATTAAGAACACAATTCCAGGTACTATACTTTTTAGTTTGGGGAAATCAGTCTACAGACTCATTTACTTATATTAGACAAGATTAACCTCTTTCAAAACTTATTGCAGTTTATAAATTCACATAAATACAGAAGTTGATGCAATTAAATAAAAACTTCAGGCTCTCATTTAAAAAATCCTTAGATTATAACTGTTATTGCAGGCTATAATTACCTGCCCCATGATCAGCAATTGTTATGGTTCAATTTAACTACAAGTATCAGCCTTTTTATATCCTTTTAAAAAAATGTAAGTGAAAATTACAATTTCTTACCAAAATGTTTAGGATTTTCCAAATTTCAAACATTTGCTTCTCCCCTCTCCACCCCCTTCAGTTATTTGATATTTGAAATTAACTAAAATAACCACATCTCACCTGCAACATTCAACAGCAATCACTTGATATACTAGTATAAAATTTTAACTTTGCCCCATTATTTTAAGACACACAAAAATGGCTGCCTATCAATCTAACTCATAAGTTAGAAATACTACATTTAAGAATTAACATGAGGGTTTCAGGTTTCCTCCAGTTTAGGCATTTATACCTTTGTGCTTGTCTTGCTTCACAATGTTATTATAGCATTGATATTTGTATTACCCATGTAGGTACCTTAATGTAATCATTTAAAACACTAAGAATTAATTTATGGTGGAGCCTTGGGAATCTTAAAAGCAACTAAAATGTTCTTAGATGTAGCTCCCAGCTTCATTTCTAGAGTTACATCTACTAAAGTGAAACTGAGAATTTTAAATTTTTGTTGCATTTTTAATTAAAAGAGAACTTTTTAAAATTAATTCATTACAGAAATATTTATTTGAACACTTGTTGTATGAAATGTACTAAGCATTGGGCATCATGATAAGCAAAATCAGATGGACTGGAAAATGCATTACTCAAAGAATTACACAAATAAATGTGAAATAACAAATGTGATGCCAGTTTCTTTGCAGTGTATATAATAGGAGATTGTCATAATGAGGGAGGTCAGGCATAGGAACCTGTCACCTTTAAGTCCCGCTAATGCTCTCACCCTCTACCAAGCTCATTCCCGCCACTTACCAGCTATGTGCTAAAGTGGAAGTCAGTCCCTTTTGCTTCCAGCCCTGAGCTGTTGAGTGTTAGGGACTTCCACCTATAGCAGCCCTGTCAGCTCTCTTGTCCAACCAACCCATCCTGAGATATCAGGAGCTCTGGGACACAATGGGAGGGGTCTGGAGTGGGTGCTGGTAGGAGGCTTCTTCTAAAGCAGAGTGAACCTTGTCTCATGGTGGTGTGGCCAAGTATTCTCTGACACCTACCAGTTGCCTTGCCAAGCTGCCCAAGGACTCTCTACCTAGCAGTCCCAACCCCATTTACGAGGATGCCTCAAAGGCAATGTTGCCGAGATGTCAGTGGTATCTGGCTTAGCTCTTCATCTAGATTTTTAAAGAGCTGGTTTTTATACCCTTGCTGAGTCGATGTGCTACAGGACTCTATGGAACTCTTTCTGCCATGTGTCTCAGTATTATTATCTTCATATTTGCTTTTAGTGGCTACTTTACTTATAACTAATCATGGGGGAAACTACATGTTTAGTCAGTACCTAAGGTTCTCTGTGCCCCATGTTCAATTTGTCTTCTAATGAGAGCCAAGTGCCAGTGACAGCCACTGGGCACTTCGGTGCCCTCCAGAAATCCCTGTCACTAGAGCAGACACCCCAGCAAGCTCAGCCTTCCCAGCTCCTCCCTGCCTGTATGTACAAAACATTGCCTGTCTCACAGCTGACACCCACATGTTAGGATAAACATTCCCTTTTGAGATTGCTAGTCTGGTCAGGCAACAAACAATAGCTGAGGTAAATGTGACTCAGAATTGAATTTAGAGGCTGGTTCTGCCACTGGCCAGTTATGTGCATTTGGGCAACATACTGAAACAGCCTCAGTTTCTTCATCAACAACCAAAAAAATGAGATAATTTTCACCTACCCAGAATAAGCAACAGCAGCCGTGGTCCAGTGCTGGGAACCCAGACAGTGCTTGACGAATGTTAATTTCCTTTCTATTCTGACAAATCTGCTATGGCAAAAGATCCTCCAACTCAGCCATCTGCTCGAAGACAGAGCAAAGGTACAGAATATTTGTTGCAATAAAACTAATTTGCTGAAATAAAGCCTCTTCCCAGGAGCATATCCTAAAGAATGAGAGACAGAGAAGTCAGATCCCACAAAGAGTGGATGGTACGGGCCAGGCTAGGCTTTCAAGGAAGTCAAAATCTGGGGGTGGGGGTGGGGATGTTACCAGAAAGGGGACCAGGCCCTGAACGGGTGCCTAGGGCCAGCCTGTAGTGTGTGAGTTCTTGACTTCATGCAGGAAAGATTTCACACTGTGAGTCCAGGTGATTTTTTTGAGGATGTTTATTAAAGAGGAGGACAGAAACAAGGAAGGGCCTAGGGTAGAAGAAGCTACAGGAGAGGGACTCAGTGGGAAACTGAGACTAGGCTGGGCTGCTTTGTCTCACTAAGAAGTCAGAGAAAACGGGGCCTTGGGGCCAGGTTCTGGGGGTTAGGCTAGGTCCAGCTGCCACTGCCCGTTACTCCCTGGTTGCAAATCTTTGGGTTCCTTGGAGTTTAGGAGATGCATGCCTGTGGGGGGAAGAAGAGAGGGAAGGGAAAGGCATGGACATGCACTTGGACCTTCATTTTGAGAGGTTTTAAAGGCTGGAATTTTAAGGGAGGCCTTAGGGGAAGATCTCAATAGAATATTCATCAGTTTTATGCTGATGTGCCAAAGTGATATTTATTCCCTTAACTTCATCTGTCCTTGGGTGTGGTTGGCACAAATGGCACTAATTGGATTTCTGCTCTCCATCTCCTTGAGTAGGGTGATTTGAACCTACTCCTCTGGATGGGGAGAAGTGTAAACCACTTACTCTTAAGTGTCCTTGGTTATAGAAGATAGGATTTATTTACTTACTGGATGGCTATAAACTGCTTGGTTGTTTAACGTCCTGTCTCAGTTTCCCTATTCCACTTGCCCTGTCTTACTAGCCTGCCTCAGGGTGGGCTGCATGGTCTAAGAGACTCCTTCAGTCCTGAGGGAGTAAGTGTGGGTACCGAAAAGTTTTCAAACACAGCCAGCCCACTGCCCTAAAATGCACAGACTGACTCAGACCAGTGACTCCATGGCCGGCCCCATTCCGTGAGACTAGAGGAGGGAGTGATGACTGCCAGGGACTCCATCTCTAGTGCCTTCGAAGTGCTCCAATCAGAACACAGTCTGTGAAAGGATCTGATGTCACCAACAGTGCCACACGCAAATCTTCACAACCTCTCCGAACTGAGACAAGAATTTAAGAGACTCCCCCTGCCCAGCTTGGAAAGAGGCTGTGAGAATGTGCACAGGGCTCATTGCAGGCAGCCCTGCCAGCCTCCAGAGCGTCTGAATAAATGCATGTTGTTCTGCAAGCCCAGAGGACAAGACTGCCTCTCCTTGGGTGACCTTGCTGGCAGCAGTGGCTTGGTTAGTGTGTGGACTTTCATCATATTCAAAAGATTCTACATTTGAAAAGAGTTAAGCTGGAGGAGGCTGGGAAAAAAGGAGTCAGAGAAGCCCCACTGGGGTAGCATAAGCCTTCAACCATTTGTCAGTCGGGGCCTGAGTGGGCAGTCACAAAGGAAGCTTCTCTCTCACACACACTTCTCCAAACACAAGGGGTTACCATAGTAATAGTGATAATACCGTTTATTGAGAGTTGACCATGTGCCTAGAACTCTCCTGAGCACTTTTTATATCTGTCCTTTAGGAGGTAGGTATTATCTCTGTTTTACAAACAAGGAAACTGAGGTGTAAGATGACAAATCACCAGCCCCAGGTCAAAACTGTTAATAAGTGGTAACATTGCAATTCTCAATTTGTGAAGAGCAATAAAGAAAAGTGTGACAACTTAGAGTTCCTCCAGGAAAAGGGCTTCAAAGTAATATACTCTGTGGATTAAAAGGAATCTTCAAGACAACTCAGTCCCTCACCCCAGGCTTCTTTGTCTCCCATTCACCAAGGGTGGGAGGAATGAATCCCTGGTCCCTCAATGAAACATCAGCTCTTCCCAGTGAGCATTTGGCACATGCTATAAATCGTGCTGCGGAGGGTTAGGGCCCTTCTCTTCATAGCCCATGAAGAATTTCTTATTTAGGAAGGTCAGAGCCCTGTGACCTGTGAGTCACTCAAGGCCCCTTGCTTAAGAGAGTACCATGCTTCATTTACTGCTCTGCTATGCTGCCTGGAAACATTAATAAGTTTTTTAACAAGGGACCCTGCCTTTCTATTTTGTAATTGTGAGACAGGCCAGTAAGCCAGGACAAGTGGAATAGAGAAACTGAGATAGATAATTAAACAAGCAGTTTGCAGCCATCTAATAAATCTAGATGCCAACGAGTTTGCAGCCAACTAGTAAATCCTAGCTTCCCTAAACCAAGAGTAAATGGTTTGCACTTCTCCTCACCAACCAGAGGGTAAATAGTTTAAATCACCCTGCTTGGGGAGATAGATGGCAGAAGTCCAATTAGTGCCATTTGCCAACCACACCCAAGGACAGATGAAATTAAGGAAATCTCATTTTGGCACATCAGCATAAAGCTAATGAATATTCTGTTGAGATCCTCCCCCTAAGACCTCACCTAAACTCCCATCCTTTAAAGCCTTCAAAATGAAAGTCCCAGTGTGCTCTCTCCCTCGGAGTACACCCGTGCCTTTCCCCTCCCTGTCTCCCTTTTCTTCCCCACAGGCCTGCATCTCCTAAATTCTAAGGGACCCCAGGAGGCTTGCAACCACTCGCAATGAGCAGTGGCAGTTTGTCCCATGAAAACCCTTAACTTGTCCCCAAAGTCCCCTTTTCTCGGACTTCTTAGTTAGCCAAAGCAGCCCAGCCTACGCTCATTTCCCCAACTAGTCCTTCTCCTGTTATGCTAGGCCCTTCCCTGTTTTACTGTTCCCAGCTTTAATAAATATCCTCTGAAACTCACCTGGACTCATGTTGTGAAGTTTTTCCCGCACAAAGTCAAGAACTCACACACTACTAGCTGACCCTAGGCAGACCTGCTCAGGGTCACATCCCCCTGTCCGGTAACAACTGTAACCCTGCAGACTCCATTTCTTTAACATGACCCTTTCTCCTTTCTGTCATTCCACTCCCTCTCTTAATCATTAAGTCCTTAGGAGTCTAGTCTATATAAAACTATCTACTAGTACTAGTAAGAACACAGCCTCAGGTCTACTGACCACAGAAACAGAGTTTTAGTCAAGCTAAAGATAACATCTTGACTTCAGTTGCATTTCGGCCCCAGGCCCATGAAACCAGGCAGACCACACCCTCAGGAAACTAGACCTAACAATACCTTGACTGACATTAGAACCTGATGTCCCCATGATAAACTACTCCCTACCCTGGCCCCACCCAATCAGTAGAGCCCACGACCCCAACTCCTTTAGCCACCATGATTAATGATTTTCCCCCTACATAGCCCATGTCCTGGAAGCCATCAGGGGAGGAACCAGGTCTTTTAGCACTAGCTTACATGTGATTCCAGGGTTGGCACCATTTCCTCAACTAATAAACCTCTACTTTCTTTGATGCAAACTCCTGTCCATGTTTGATTGGGCTTTGATGCATGCAGGTGAACAGACCTCTTTAGTTCAGTAATGTAATGAGCCCCACAAATTCTGCAGCTGGTCCTGAACAGAGCTGTAGGGCTAGGGCAGGGAGAGGCAGCCAATCAAACTGTGGTAGGCAGTTAGACAAACAGGAGCACAGCAAGGACGATGGGCCAGGTATAGAAGGTCACCAGGGTGGAAAGTCCCTGGTGCCTAGCAAAGGACAATTGTAGGGTAACCATAGTAATAGTGAGAACTCCCATTTACTGAGAGTTGACCTTGTGCCTACCTGAGCACTTTACATCTGTCCCCAGGCTGACCTTTCCTTCCCTAGCATATAATTGGTCATTCAGTTTGGACCCTCTGATCTTTCCTCCCTCGAGATAACATCTAGGCCTCAGTTGTATTTCAGCTTCAGGCCCAGAAAAAAAAAAAAAGGAAATAAAAAAAAAGACCACAGCAAAACCAGACAAGTGACCCGACAGCTGACCTCGGGACCAACTGCATGGGATAATGACCCCCTGTCCTGGCAACAACCCATCAATCAGTGGAGACCTAGACCCTGAAAGGACAACCTGGAAATCTGCTGAATATTCTATTGAGGTCTTCCCCTGGGACCTCCCCTAACATCTCCACCCTTAAAATCCTTAGGACGGAGGACCCAGAGCTCTCCCTCCCAGGAGCACGCCAGAGCCTTTCTTCTCCTCTGTAGCGGGCTACCTGGTTAGAATGCTACATTTGATGGACCCCAAAGAGCACTGATAAGCTCCAAAAAGTACAGGTGAAATAGTACTTAAAATTTATCAGTATAGAAGAATTTCACTGGTGAATGTGTTTTTTCAAAAATGTAACTGTGTAGTACATAGTACCAACTACTAAAACTGGCCACTATCTATTCCAGGTGCTGGGGAGGAACAATCTTTCCTCTACACTCAAGGTTTTCCTGGCTGGTCTAATAATACATGAGATAGATTAGCAAGAGAAAATAATCAAATTTAATACATACATATGTATGAGAACCCCCCATATATGAGAGAGTCACATGCAGGAGAGAGTCAGAGATAGAAAGGGGGATGGAGGTATATAAGACATCCTGAACTAGGGATGAGATAATGCACTTTGGGGCCTTCAAAGGGTCATGGCAGATTGATAAGAACAGATGTTTAGTAAATAAAAGTTTTCCCTGCCAAATAGGTGAATCCAAAAAGTTATCACTGATAATCTCTTATTATGGGCCAAGCATCTCTTACTATGGGCAAGGCCCCTAATTCAAGTTCTTCTAAGTAGTTGGAGGGGCAGAAGTTTCTCTTGAGCCTGCAGCTAAGGTTGCCTTTAGCTCAAAACTAAATAATTATATATCACAGAGACACATCTTGGGGTGACTCATTCTGGACCCCCACGCAGGTTTTATTCAATTTCATAAAAACCACGAAGAGCTTCTCACTCATTCCTCATCATTGCTGAGCTCAGGAATTTCAAGTGCACAATCATAGCAATTACTACAATTTTGCTCAGATTTCCACAGCAATACAGAGGATCATAGGGAAGAAAGGGAGCATTGTTTGCTGCCCAATTAAGTGGGCCGTGTAGAAACAGGGTTGTATGTCCTGATGTCAAAAGCCCTTGTGTTTGCCATAACCTGTTCTTCAGGGTATGCTTTTGTGTACGTGGTCAGGAGCCAGATGCCTGAATAAAGAGACACCAGGCCTTAGTCATTTTTCTAGGACCTAAAGACAAAAAGAAAAATTCAAGCAGAGTATCTGGGTTTGTGGTGAATCTCCAAATCTTGAGGTAGGTATATGAGGCCCAGTAGATGTAAAGGACTAAACTAAATCAAAATTAAGCTTAGTTTCCAAGGTGTTTTTTTTAAAGAGAGGAGCAACTATTTTGCTCCTCACACACACACATACAATTTTCCTACCTTCATTTAAAGACTAGGGATTTTTTCCTCTCTGGGTTTAGGTGCTGGAATTGCTGACACTAGTGATAATTATTCCAAATTATCATTCATTCATTCATTCATTCACAAGGCCAAGTCAAAACATGTGGGTACCCTGAATAAACTGATAAATTAGCATCCCTTCCACCAATATACTTTTACAATTTGTTCAGCATTTATTTAGTGGAAATAGGAAAGCTGATTTGATATTAATAAAAAAATTAAAATGTCTGCTTATAACTCACATATCAACTACCCTCTCATCCTCCTCTCTGAGTATTTTCAAAGTAAACCTCCACTTGCAGAAGCACATTGGTGAGCAATGTAATTTACTGACACATTGAAGCGTTGATGTAGAGAGGTATTGACATTGCACAGCAGACAGTATTTCGTGTTGTTGTTTTTTTTAAATCTCAATACCAGATGTGTAGGACACCAGGTAGACAAAAAAGGCTCCTCGGGGCAAGAAAAATATGTTTAAAATAAACCTGTTCCTTTGTCCTCACTTCTTTATTATTACTATTCCCCTCACTCATCTTCTTGTCTTCAAAAAGTCTTCCACATACTAGTATTAGGGGTCCTTGGTTAAACCAGCCAGTATGACTGGGAGGCAGAACAAAAGCAGCAACCTCTTCCAGGGCCTTTGTGAGCCAAGACTGGCAGTCCCAGGGTGGTGGCAGCACCTATACTAGGCTCTCCGCTCCTGCACATCTTTTCCACCTTCCCACACACACACAGACACGTTGACCCATTCATCAAGAAAACCCACCTCCTCAAAGGCCCACTTTCACCAGAAAAGTCAGACTTTGGCGAGTGTTTTAGTGTAACTCAAAGGGAATGTTGCCTATCTTGTAGTTGCCTGAACCTCCTCCATCAGGATCCCTAGGGCCCACTTTGAAATTGCTTCTAAAAACTAGATGGATGATTCTCTCTCATAGGTCATCTTTATGTGGGATCTCTTCATTAGAAGGCCTCCTGGGATAGAAGGCCATGAGTTCTGAAAATAGGAGATGGAGAGCTAGAACCTATTCGGGATTCTCTGGGCACCAGGGAGGAAAGCCTCCAGATGCCTATAGGACTGGGGATAGAGACAGAGTGATGTAGACAAATCGAGGAGGAAAACCTCCTGGTAACAGACACATGGCAGGTAAACAGAGAATCTGTTAGAGCTAGCTACTACTCCCTCCTCCTTTCCATTCCAGAACTCTCCTGAAGAGTCTTCTGAGATGTGCAGTAAGTGGGTAGTGATAGTTTCTTGCTCCAATTTATTCCTTGAACAATTTCCTTTCCTATTCATAGAGTAAGATACTCCTCAAGCCTTTTTTTATTAGGATTATTTTAAAAAATCACTAACCAAGCCTCATAAGAAAGACACATTATGAGAACATTTAAATATCTTCAGGAAACCCACAAAGTCCTCTTCCTTATGTCATTTATATTGAATGGCTGTTACCTCCAGACTTTAAATTGTATTAATATGCCTTTCAAGCTACTTTCCTCTCTGTTTAAGCCCTCTATTGAATCAACCCTATCTGCCATTGGTATCACCATTGCTGATGCCCCTAAACAGTACCCACTCTCCCCACGCTCACATTCCAGTTGGAGGGAATACAGTAAAACAGCACAACAACAAACCCAAACAAGTAAAGGTGTGAATGTCCAAGAGTGTTGCAGATGAAAAATGCTGAAAGAATCAAGAGGGAGGAGAGCTTTAACCAGAGGCAAACAGAATAGGAGTGGCATTAGAAGTAGAGCTGAGTGACAAAGGTTGTGAGGCAAAAGGCAGATCTACTCAGGGAAAAGTGAATTCCTTAGTCCAAAGTACTTTGTTCATCCAAGATGGAAACTCAAGACAGTGGTGTGCTGGTAAATGTTTCACAATTAGATCTGATTTGTAGACTTTGCCAACTTTTACAGTGTAAATACTTCCTCCATGGCCGATTTCTTCTTGTTTGTTTGTTTGTTTGTTTGTTTTATTAATCCGCTCCTGAAGATAATTTTTCCATTGCTTTTCAGAATGGAAGGGAGGGAGGGAGGAGAAGAGAGAAAGAGAGAGAGAAACACCAATGTGAGACACATTGACTGGTTCCCATACTCGCCCAGACCCGGGAAGAGGACTGACATGCAACCCAGGTATGTACACTTGACCGGGAATCAAATCTGAGACCCTTTTGTCTATAGACCAACACTCTAATCACTTAGCAACATTGGCCAGAGCCCATTGCCCATTTCAAGCTACCAACATAATATCAATGAACACATAGTTGGAAAGACACATGCAAAACTGGCTCTCCCCAAGCAGGTACAAGTTGGCTCAAGCACACTATGGGCCAAGATCTCTGATACCTATTACTTAAAGTTAGCCCAGTTTCATTAGCCCCCAAGCAGCACTTTTCAAAATGGAGATGGGCTGATACAGAGAATCAATCAGCTTCATCAGTGCCTAATGAGCTGTTTCCATATATAGAATAGGGAAGATGGCCTACATTCAGCATTGCAATTCCCTGAATACTGTTTACAATATCTGGTCTTAGTATTCCCTTCTGTAAAGGGAAGGGCATTTTATCAGCCTCTATTCAACCTTTTGGGCTAAAGACAATGTGCACCAGCCCAGCCTACACTGTCCCCACCTTTGCTGGTCCTCTGATAGCACCTCCCTAACTTCTCTTTGGATTTTCCTGAAAGCCCATGTGGGTCACCTACTGATTGTGTCCATTCATAGTGCTAAAATGGCCTGGTAACCTGTACTAATATAACTCCTAGAAATAAAAATACCTCAGGAATCTCTAAACTCAAAGCTTTTTTCATGCTGCACAGAGAAGTGGGAAGTATCAGAAACACAGTTAGGGTCTGGGGCACAACACTTATAAGAAGCTCAGGTTTCCCTGGAGGCCCTTCCAGCATTACTCCACTTCCCTTTTATAGCCAACTACCAAAAGGATACTACTGTATGGGTCCAGCCATAGCAACACTTCAGGACCTACTGCCAGTGCAAATAGGGCGGTAGGAGGTGACTGGGTGGGATAAAAAAGAGCCTATGGGGTGGGGGTGAGACCGTGTCTCTAGTCTTTGAGTCTTATATAAAGGATGTGTCTTCCATCCACAGGTTTAAGTGTAAAGGACTGAAAGTAAACATTTCCTTCACGCTCTTCCAATTGGGGATGGATATGTGCAGGTTTTCTCAGAAAACAAGATAAGCTAGAAACAAGATGTTAAGGTCCAAAGATATGTCCAAAATTAATGTGAATATATATCTGTGAATTTTTTTCTCTTTCATTCAAATCCTACTTCCAATTATTTTTTAAGACCTTGGTTATTGTACAATTGGAAGGAAACATTCTAACTGGCTGTTCCGAGACATAGTCAATAAATCCATTTATAATTTCTTGGAATGATTTGAACTATACAACAATTCTCTCTTTCTCTTGGCCTCTACACTTTGCTTTCCAAGTGAATTGAACTAAATTCATTATGAGAGATTTTATTGTATTATACTCCCCGTTGCTAAATACCTGACTGATTTCATTGTTTTCTCAGGCCATGGACCTAAAAACCTAATTGACAGAGGGATGTGTGTTCTCTTTGAGTTGCACATTCGTCCCACTTGAGGGGTTTCTGAGTGTTTATTACCATTCCAAAGTCCCTGCTTATTGGCCTGCTATTGCACAATTTTCCAGTAATGATCTTAATCATATAGACATAAGTTAGCTGAGAGTCTTCCTGAATATTCACCAGGTAAGAGATGCAGGTGGCTTCTTTGACTAGAAAAGCCTGCAGGCAGTCATATGCCATGTTGGAAAAGGAAAGAGATTTCCACTGGGAGAGCTTATCTTTCCTTAAATATTTATGTTTGTTTTCTGTTATAAAATTACCACATCCCTCGCAAGGATTCCACCAAATATCTCTATTGTCTGAGGGGACTGTTTTTTTCTTTTACTACAGCTTTCAAGATAGTACATACATGACTCCTTTTAAACTCACTGTAAAAAGTCAGGGGGCTCTCTTTTGACACAGGAGAGATATGCAGGCTCATCAATTTCTTTAATGTTTCTCTTTTTCATAACTGCATGAAAACACCACTGTGCACATTCTCAATACTCTTATAAAAAATACAGCTATGACAATAAAAAACTTAATATATATATATATAATATATATATATATATATATATATATATATATATATTTTTTTTTTTTTTTTTTTTTTACTAGAGGCCTGGTGCACAAAATTTATGCACAGGGGGCAGAGGGGGAGGGGTCCCTCAGCCCAGCCTGCACCCTCTCGCAATTTGGGACCCCTCAGGGGACTCCTGGTTTAGGCCCAATAAATGGGCAGTCGGACATCCTTCTCGCAACCCGGGACTGCTGGCTCCTATCCGCTCATCTGCCTGCCTTCCTGATTGCCCCTAACTGCTCGCCTGCCTGCCTGATCACCCCTAACCACCTCTGCCTGCCTGCCTGATGCCCCTAACTGCTTGCCTGCCTGCCTGATTGCCCCTAACTGCTCGCCTGCTCGCCTGCCTGCCTGATCGCCCCTAACTGCCTCTGCCTCAGCCCCTCCACAGCGGCTCCATCTGGAAGGACATCCAGACTGATGTTCAGCTGTCCAGTCTAATTAGCATATTACACTTTTATTGTTATAGATTGATTTCAGAGAGGAGGGAGAGGAGGAGGAGGAGGAGCAGAGAGAGAGAGAGAGAGAGAGAGAGAGAGAGACATCAATGATGAGAGAGAAGCACTGAACAGCTACCTCTTGCACACCCCACACTGGGAATCGAGGCTGCTACCCAGCATATGTCCTGACTGGGAATCAAACCATGACCTCCTGGTTCATAGGTTGATGCTCAGCTACTGAGTCACCAGCCAGGCAAGAATTTAATATTAAATATACTTCATACTTAACATTTATAACCCTTTTCCTTCTGTTACTTGCAGCAAAATCTTAAGATTTCTGAGTCAGATGAATTTATCTGACATGACCTTCACAATTTATTTTGCTTCACTTTTGCTATAAGAAAAATGGAAAGAGACATATCTGCTCCTACCCCACAATGAAGAAAGAATGGATAGCTTGGCTTCCCTGGGGAAAGTGGCATTCCTCAGAGCACAGGGTAAGTGCTAGTGGAGATGGGAAAAAAGGTCCTCCTTCCCAAGTAACTTACAATCCAGGAGCCCAAGATGGACCAAAGTCTGTACAAAAGCTCAGAGACAAGTCCATTTACTTACACTCCAGGATAAGACCTCCATCTTCCTTGCTTAATATCCCAAAGTACTTAGCACATTTTTATGTCCAATAAATATGGTTGACTAACTACATGAAAGATGAACAGTCAGCTTGATTAGTGTCTTATCTTTGGCTGACATATTTGGTCCTTCAAAAACTGAAATGGAAAGTTTGATAACTTTTGCTTTGAATTATAAAATGCCCAAAGTTCCAAATGAAAAGCATCTTAACTAATTTTTTTTAATCACATCTCAATTTTATCCCATTAGAGAAATCATCAAAAATTATTTTGAGGTCTCTTCTCTAACAATTTTGGAGACACCTCCTTAGCAGGGTAGGTTTCTTAATGACCAGAGAGCTCCCTGGCCAGGACACCAACTGGACTCTTGTCCATAACCCTGATAGGATGTGCAAAGCCCCATTTAGGGTGACTATATCAATACCCTCAAAATGGGAAGGCGTGGAAAGTCCCATTACTGAAAGCCTAAGACTGAAGTAACACATTGCCCAATTTTCCAGGAAGTCTGCAGCACCACTCTAGCATTACCCCTCATGCTTGTCTTTACTTCTAAAGATTTTTAAAAGTCTTCCCTATTTCTAGACCTTTGAACTGGATGAAATTCTGCCTTCTGAATACTGTCATCAGGTAAGGTCACAAACTTCACAAGTACTTAATTAATATCTGATCAAATTTCTCATGGCTTTGCCCAAATCTAGTCATAGTTCTGGAATGTATGCCCATGACAAATCTCAGGTTTTCTCAAGGTCCCCTGATGAGGGACAGCCACAAGGAGTGATGGTAGTGATGGCAGAAGGAGCAGTAGCAGTAGTAATCACAGGAGCTAATAACAGATACAGAAATCAGGGCACAAAATGGCCATGTCATGAGTAGCTATAATTCCAAACTTCACAGACAACAACTGGCTGATGCTGATGTTTATATTCCAATAGACCATGGTCCACTTCAGTGAATGCATCCTTTGTGAAATGTGTCTTTTTAAACATTGACATTCACACTCATCTTTCATACCATGCCTTTCGAATTCCAACTGACAGTGAGCATTTCAAGGTATTGCATGGAGCTGCAGCAAACCCACCAATGGTTTCCTTTTGGCACCATTACCTTCTTTGAATAGTTTACTGCATAATAATCTGTTGGTTGGTTGGTTGGTTGGTTGGTTGGTTGGTTGGTTGGTTTAAGAAGAAGAAAATGAAAAACAAAATGCAAGTGCCAGTGATGCAAAGCACATATTTTATAAACTTAGTCTAATTTAGTTCAAGATAGAAATTATTATGTAATACCTTAATCAATAAAGAAATTTTTTTAAAAGATAGAAATTATTAGTGATGCCAAAAAAAAACAACTCATAACATTCAGCTAAGAGTCTCCTGAGCACTTGAGGGGAAAAAAAAACACTTTCTAATTCCCAGCATTCTAGAGAGACTACCAACCTTGTCCAAGGCTGCTGGTTTGGGCATAGTAGGCCACAATCAATTAAGCTCAAAGCAATCAATTCTCTATCTCACCCATCCACAGAATCCTAAGGCTTCCTCCTCTGGAAGGAGCCCAATCCCAGAAATCAGAGAAAAGAAAAAGGACCTCTAGGAAGGGCAGACTGTAAACATCCAAACAAGCTCCAAAATTTCCTTTGAGCCAAAATTATATGGGTTTTCCCTCTTCAAAATCCAAATTAACTGGGGGACTTTCCACGCCTTCCTTCTGCAAACACAGGCTTTTTGAACTCTTTGGAAGCAGAGCACCTGATAAATAAACCATAACATAATAAATTAAATTTGTATCACTGCATCTATTTCCTAGTAGGAAAGAAGCTCCTGGTCTTATTCTTTAAAGGTTTATATTTCAAGGCAAAAATTCAGCATAATTTAGAAAGTTCCTTTTCTATTGAGTCAATTTGCTGTTTTGAAATATTGTACAAATAACTCAAATACACTGTGTTGGTGGGTGAATAATCTATCTTTTGATGAAAAGCGTAAGTTCTTTTTAGAAGGAATCATTTATTTCTTAACATCCCCAAGGCAAAAACCTCCCAAGATAAAGCTAGGACTCTTCCCCTCTCTGACTTATTTGACACTATATTTATAAAATAAATTCTCTAAATCAAATGATTGTCAACATATGATTTTGGAGGTTTGTGCTCTTCACCTCCTAAAGAAGAAAGCTTTTTGGAAATGTTTATTCATTCACTCAATCAATCATTCACTAGACAGTTACCAGCAGAGCGCTGTGCTGGTGGTAGCACTAAAGGATGGGGATGAATAAACAGATGAATAAGAAAGGAGCCCTGTGCATTGGGAGTTCAGAAGCTTATAATACATGAACCAAGAACTAAATAAAAGGAGCAACTAGGAGTCAGTATGGTTCCTAAATATGGTTGCACACCAAGATGTTTGAGAAACCAAATAAAAATAAAGACTCTTGGGTCCTACTTGCTGGGCTGGGATCTACTGAATCAGAGGGGCCTACAAGAACCTGAGAACTTGTATTTTTATAAATACAAGATGTGAGGCTTAAATAATATCCCAGTGGCTAAAAAATCCCACACAGCCCCTACCACAGCCACCAAAAGCATTTTGCTTTGTGCTCACAGTCAAGATCAGGGTCACTGAGATCTTCATTTTGCAAAGGCAGGAAGCTAGCCTACAATGAATAGTTTGACTTACCCAAAAAGACTATCCAGGAAGAGATGCATCTTTGACAAGGGAGTCAAAGGTTTCTAGCTGTTACTATGTTATTAGGAAGTCAGGTACCTATTTCAGCAGTATGCAAGACTATTCCCATGGAACCACAGCTCACCAGAGCTAGGTGAACCTTAGATCAGAGTTCACAAACTGAAATGGTTACAGGGCCCAGGCAGTAACATATGTGACTGAAGCATGCTGGGGGGACAGAAGTTAAAGGAGTTGCCTGGTACTCCATTCTAGCTGATCCTCATGGATGTGGGCCCACTGTGCCCAATTTTAAAGAGAAGTCAGAAATCTCAATATGAAAACTATTCATACAAATAAAAGACTCTGCATACAGAGTCAACCTAATTCCTGGTCTAGCCCACAGTCTTCATTGACATATGAGAAAATAATCCCATCCTACTCCTCATCTCGTTTCAGTTTGGCCTGCCACAGAGAGGAGGGAGAGTTGCTATTGAATTACGTTTTGCTTTCTTTCCCATGTGTGAATTTTTCAATTGTATTGATTGGTCCAGATGTTCAAAGGCAAGTCTGCTAAAAGCCCCATGCAGTAGGTACCATGCTATGCTGCCGAAAACCCCATTACCCCAGTTGGCAGGTCTCAGCTCTCAGCCATCTCCTGCAGTTGCCGTCAGCTGCCTCACTCAAGGGTATCTCTTCTCCCCTGGACACCAAGCATCCAGTGACTGAAGGATACTCATGCTTTACAATACCAACCTTTTCACCCAACTCAGGACAACTCTGCAGAGCCTGCCCAGCTTCAGAGCTCGCCATGGCTTCAGCTAAAGCCTTGTTGTGGATATATTCCAGCCCAGTTTCTCCCCATGCTCAGCCCTGCTCCTCCTACAGGTGTGGATCCCAGAGTGCTCCCAGCATACTTTCTGCACAGATTCTCTGTTTTCCAGTATGTTTCCAAGGAACCAGACCTTCACCAGTAGAGCCTGGAAAGGCTGAGGATGTTTGTGCCGATGAGGACCAGTGGATTACTGCTTCAGTCTCCTGGCCTTCAGACAAGTCTTTACGGCAAGGAGCTCCCATTACACACCCTGACGTGGGCTTTGCTCCTCCCTGTCTCCATCTCCCTACTCCTTCACCCCTCTTCCTGAGATCATGTTCCAAATCAACTACACAAGCCCTCCTCCATGGGGCTCAGCTGTAAGTGGGACCCAGATGAAGACAGCTGCATCCTCAATTTTTAAAAACTCAACAATACAAAAAAGTCTAAGAAGAAGGAAAAAGTCCATTTTGAATCATCTCTCCAGTCAAATTTCCATGTATTAATGCCCTCTTATAGGTAACTTTAAACAGACTGGATCAACACAGATACTCTGGTAACTCTGCAAGTCCCTTCAAATACTGGCCTTACTGAGTACATTTAGAATTACTTCTATAGCCTGGCCTGTGGCCTGAGGGGTCAAGGGCCAAGGGCACATACCTGGGTTGCAGATTCAATCCCAGGCCCTGGTGGGAGTATGTTCTGGATGTTTCTCTCTCTTTCTCTCCCCCGCCCCCCGTCCCCCACCCTCCCTTCCACTCTCTCTGAAAATAAATGGAAAAAATATCCTCAAGTGAGGATTAACAAAAAAAATAAAAATATAAATAAATAAAATAAAATCACTTCTACAATTGCTGTTGTGAAGGCAATTTGGGGTGGCAACCTCGGTCTGTGCCCAGTCAAACCAGCATTCTAGTGTGTATGCGTACAAGCCTATCATTAAGCCCCAGACCCCTTTCCACTTGTGTCCTAGCTCAGTGGTCGGCAAACTCATTAGTCAACAGAGGGGCAAACCGCGGCTCGCGAGCCGCATGTGGCTCGCAAGCCGCAGTTTGCCGATCACTGTCCTAGCTAGCCTTGCCAATCCTGTTTCCCTGAATGCTTATCTTAACAGGAGCCATAAACCATACACAGCCTCACAACGGGGTCTGACTGCCAGCGCCAGACCGGGTCTCGGTCGCTATCTCACTTCCCCCCTTACAACCATCACAGGGGCTACAAAAGCCTGCGAAAAGTCCGGAAGCCTAGTCCATATTTGGGAGACAAAGAAACTAGGGGGATAAAAGGGAAAGCCCCACCACATTCAGTGCTCAGCTTTGGGTACTGATTCCCCTGAGCCAGCACCGGTGCTTCCTGTAATAAAAAGTGCATTTTCTGAATCTTCTGAGAGCCTGGTTGTCTGTCTTCCCGCCGCTTGGAATTTGCTGTAACACTGTATTCACCCATCCATTCATTTAACAAATGTTCGTTTCAGGCCTTCTATGTGCCAGGCACAATGCTAAATACTGTAGATGGAACAAGGACATGGCCCTTGCCTTTAGGGTGTTTATATTCATTTTTTATTCAATTTTTCAGGGGCATATTCATTGAACAAATTAAGGCACACCTGTTTTCTAAAACCACATTGGGACTTCTTGTTTGCAAAAGGGGGTTAATAATAATAACTTTCATAAATAGTTGCAAGGATAAAATGAGATAATCAATCTGAAGAACTTGGAATAGTGTATGACAAAGTAAATACTCAATACATTTTTACTATATTAGCAATTATTGTATTCATCTAACATTAACCTCAGGTCCACTGTGTGTGTAGCATGGATCAAGTCACCATGAGAACTGGGCAAAACAAATTAGAACACAGAATATAAACTGTCCAACACTGTTCCACTCAGCACGGTTTTATCAGCTTGTAGTCCTGTCACTGTCACTGGGAAACTAAGGCACTAGGAAAGCATCAGGTTCACCCGGCCACTCCCTGTACCCACAGAGAGATTGGGCTCACCTGTGGAGTTGGTACCAGTGCACAGCTGCAGGTACTGATTTTGCCACTTCTGGAGTTTGCTCCAGGCTCCTGCATCCTGCACACAGTATTTACCAGTCCTGTAGGGAAAACCCAAACCAGAAGAATGAGGAAGGGATGTAAATACCAGATTTGCTCAGCTGCCTGAGCAAATATCCTGCTGGCATGGAGATTCATTTGCATTCCAACACCTCAGGAAGTATTAGGTCAGGCCTTCCCTCCCTAAGACAGGCTGTGCCCTCAATATGAGGGGCATGTTCACAAGGAACTGCTGTCTTCTATCTTCCGTAGTCCTCCCAGCATTCAGTATAGCCTTAATCCACCCAGGTGCTATTTGTCTACTGCCTGATTGAGTGCATGTGGATCTCCTTGAATCTTACCCTGGCAGAGAAGGAATCTAAGAAGTGTGGAGAAAACCTGACTCTCCAAAGACTTCCTGCTTATGCTTTGTAAAGTGCTTTGAAAAGAGAGAGAGCATACACAGATAAAATCAAATTAGCCTCATGATGCAATTCTGTGTCTCTAGGAGGGAGTGGAGCAAGGGTGAAAGCAAGAGCAGGATATCTGCCACTCCATGCAAAAAAGTTTTGTTTGAATTGTTCATTTGTAAGACAACAACAAAATATTGTATTAGAATTAAATTAGAAACACTAGAAACATCAGATCAAAATTCTAGAAGGTAATTATACCTCAGTGAAATGGGAAATGGCTTGCTCTGCTCTAACTTGTCTCTTTTTTCTAACTGGGAAGCAAATGTGATGGTTTCCAGTTACCGAGGTCCAAAGGAATCTGAGTCTATCCCTGACATAATAGTTGGCCCTCTCAACCTAACATCCTCTGCCCTTGGAGAAGCCTGTCTCCTATGACTACCTCCAAGCCTTTGTTCAGAAGCATTGCCTACACAGATTCTATACCTTTTCAAGCATATAAAGCAGCACCAGAAACCTGCTCCTGAAGAAAGGCTGCTGGAGAGGATTTAAGACCTTCCTGCAAAGTGAGACAACCATGCCTTGTACTTGCTCTTTGCAGAAGACTTTACAATGCGTGATCTTAGTTGATTTTTATTTAATATTGTGAGGTAGATGTGGCATATAGAACTATTATTACCATCATTATCCTTACTTCACAGATGAGGAATCTAAGGTGCTAAGAAAGCAAATGACATACTCAAGGTCATCTGCTGAGGCTTGAATTTGGGTCTCCAGGTTCCTAGTCAGACTCTCTCCTCTATACCACAAGATGCCATCTGCTTCTATCTGTACCTTTGAGGGGAGATTTTAAATGGCTGACACTCCCTGAAGACAGAGTAAGTGATGAGCTTGCCATGTCTTTTGAATTATTTGTTAAATTTATTTCATTTATAACACCTTGTATAAACACTACAGAAATTGTTTTAGCAATTTCCTCTTCAACTTTGGACTCTAGCAAAATTTGCACTGTCAGTCCCAATTCTGTCTGGGAACAGATTCAAGTTGACATCAGTGAATCTTGATGCAGCCCAGTTCCCTCCCACATGCAGCCTGCTGTGGAGACATTTGCTAGTGACCCAAGGTCAAACTGGTTGAGCATGATGAGCTCATGGTGTGTGCCATGCCTGGGTCAGTCCTTTGTACCCCCACAGTGTTAGCTTTTCATTAGGAGCCTCAAAAATGAATGCAATAATTCAATGAATGCAGTTACCGTTCACTAGTGCTGATATATTCCTGGTGCTTTGTATAAAATGCCTCACTGAAACCTCACAGAAGCCCTGCAAAGCAGGGATTATTCTCGATTTAGGCAAAGTATTCAAGGTTCTATAGCTGCAAATAGCATGACTGGGATTCAGAGCCAAACTGATCTCTCTCCAAGGCCTGTGGACTTTCTACTGGTCCACTAAGCCTCCTAGATGAAGGACATGATGGGAAAATGAATATCCTATCTAATAAAAGAGTAATATGCAAATTAACCATCACTCTGCTACACCCACAAGCCATGCCCACCAGCCAATCAGGAGTGAATATGCAAATAAACCCAACCAAGATGGCTACGGCCACAGAGAGCAGGAGGGAGGCTTTGGTTTCCCCGGCAATGGAAGAAGAAGCCAAGATTTCCGCCTGCCCTTGCCGGCCTAGGCCTCCACTCAAGGCTACAAAGTTTCAATGATAGAAGATACATAAACCCAAACAGAAATGGCGGCAGCCACGAAGCTGGAAAGAGCAGGAGGCTAGGGTTGCCCCCGGTGATGGAGGAAGCCAAGCTTTCCGCACACCCTGGCTGGCCCAGGCCTCACTTAAGGCTACAAAGTTTCAATTATAGAAGATGCATAAATCCCAACAGAAATGGCTGCCGCCACGGAGCAAGCAGAAGGCTTGGCTCCGCTCCAGGTTACAAAGTTTCAATTGTAGAAGATAAATAAACCCCAGATACCAGGGCCTCTGCTTGGGTCGCCAGGGGGCGTGGCTAGCCTGCAAACCACCACAGGCCCCTCGCCCAGGCCACCCCACGCCCCAAGGGAACCCCCACCCTGATCCGGGACACCCCAGCTGGCCCCCACCTGTGCACCAGGCCTCTATTCTATCTAATAAAAGAGTAATATGCAGATTGACCATCACTCCAACACACAAGATGGCTGCCCCCATGTGGTCAAAGATCCTGCCCCCATGTGGATACAAGATGGCCACCACAAGATGGCCAGCAAGGGAGGGCAGTTGTGGGCGATCAGGCCAGCAGGAAAGGGCAGTTGGGAGGGACCAGGCCCGCAGGGGAGGGCAGTTAGGGGTGACCAGGCCTGCAGGGGAAGGCAGTTAGGGGAAAACAGGCTGGCAGGGGAGCAGTTAGGCATCAATCAGGCTGGCAGGGGAGTGGTTAGGGGCAATCAGGAAGGCAGGCAGGCGAGCAGTTGGGAGCCAGCAGTCCTGGATTGTGAGAGGGATGTCCGACTGCCCGTTTAGGATCGAGCCTAAACGGGCAGTCGGACATCCCTCGAGGGGTCCCAGATTGGAGAGGGTGCAGGCTGGGCTGAGGGACACACACCCCCGTGCACAAGTTTCGTGCACCGGGCCTCTAGTAGATCAATAATAATCTTCTTAAAGAATTGTACAGTGACCTTTCCAAAAGACTCTGTTTTCTCAACAATAGGGAGGAAGGACAGAGATAGAGGCAGAGACAGACAACCAGTGTAGATATTGATTGGAACACTCCATAGATGGCTTAAATATCTGAAGACATGTCCTATGTTTTAATAGCTACTGGTCAGTGCCCAGGTCTGAGCATAGACAGGCCCTGGAAACAGCAGCCAAGAAGTGAGAGGAAAACTGGATCGAGGTGACCCAGCACCATGCCAGAGAGGAGATCCTGGGCCCTTCATGCCAGCATGGCCAGCCTACTTAACAGATTGCTCTCAGGTTTTCATTTTCATATAATGATTAAACACTTTAAAGATTAGCATTTGGAGCTGAAGGTAAAATGCTAGATTTTTTGCTTAAAACAAAAATAAACTTGCTTTTTCCTCTTCCTCCTAAAGTTTGTCCTAGGCTGCAAGTGCAAAGACGCTTGGCCCTGAGGCTCAGGTGGCTCCTTTCACCTACTGTTTGCAGGAAGGAAGTGACAGCCCCACATGAAAGCAGCCCTCAGCTCATCTGCCTTCTTGGCTACCAGAGTGCATTTCCAGCTTCACCTCACAGCCACCTATGAGCTCAGCCCTACTGCCCGGAACTGCCTCTGAGCCCACATTTGCAAGTCAGCGTATGTGTACGTGAGTCCCTTCTCGTGCTGTGATTAAAACTCAGAGCAACTACTATTTTCAGCCTGAGCAGCTGCCAGGTCTTCACAGCTGGGTTGGTGGAGTTGGCTCTTTCTGGCCCTGCTGCCTGGTGTGAAGCATGAAGAAAGCATCTGAGGAGGTCAAAGCTTTTGGAAAATATGAGTTTCAGATACTGCACGTCAGTGATGTCCCTACACAAATAGACATTTTCCTTATTGTCAAAGCCCATTAGAAGGAGCCACTAGCAGGTTGTGTCTTACACAGGTTTGCTGAAGTACCAATGTGATGGAGGGGCAAAGGTTAGGGTGTCCCCATCCTGTATATTTATATACTAGTGGCCTGGTGCATGAAATTCATGCACATTAAAAGGGGATTAATTAGAGGAAATAATTTAATATTGCTATTTGCCCTTTCTTTATAATAGAAGTGTCAGAGATGAAAGAAAATTAGTAAAATGTATATGAAAACCTTCCTCCTGTCAGAGTCTGGGGTGCACCACGGGACCCAGAGTCAAGTCCCTGCCCACCCACATGTGCCTCAAAATCGCATGAGACCCAGACCTGGCCAGTCCCACCCTTGTCAAGCCCCGCTGGGCAGGGAATGTAGTCTCAGGTCCCCTGGCCCGGCGCCAGGATGGGGGGCATGGCCTGAGGTCCCCCAGCCCAGACCAGGGCGGGGGGCATGCCTTGAGGTCCCCTGTCAAGCCCCGCCAGGTGGGGGACATGGCCTGAGATCCCCTGTCAAGCCCTGCTGGGTGGGGGGGCGCAGCCTCAGGTCCCCCGTCAAGCCATGCTAGGTGGGGGGCGCAACCTGAGTTCCCCCGACCCAGCACTGGGGGTGCACCTTGAGGTCCCCCGTCAAGCACCGCTGGGTGAGGAGTATGGCCTAAGGTCCCCTGTCAAGCCCCACCAGGCAGGGGGGTGCAGCCTCAGGTCCCCTGGCCCGGTGCCAGAGTGGGGGGCACCACCTGAAGTCCCCTGTCAAGCCCCACCTGGTGAGGGGCATGGCCTGAGGTCCCCCAGCCTGGCACTGGGGCTGGGGGAGCAGCCTGAGGTCCCCTAGCCCAGCACCAGGACGGGAAGCACACCTTGAGGTCCCCCATCAAGCCCCGCCAGGTGAGGGGTGTGGCCTCAGGTCCCCTGGCCTGGTGCTGGGGCAGGGGGTGAGGCCTGAGGTCGCCATCAAGCCCCGCCAGGTGAGGGGCATGGCTTGAGGTCCCCCGGCCTGGTGTCAAAGCAGGAGACGCGGTCTGAGGTCCCCTGTCAAGCCCTGCCGGGTTGGGGGTGCGGTCTGAGGTCCCCCGGCCTGGTGCTGGGGTGAGGGGCTCGGCCTGAGTTCCCCCAACCCAGCACTGGGGGTGCACCTTGAGGTCCCCTGTCAAGCCCCACTGGGTGGGGGGTACAGCCTGAGGTCCCCTGTAAAGCCCAGCCAGGCAGGGGAGTGCAGCCTCAGGTCTCCTGGCCCGGTGCTGAGGCGGGGGGCGTGGCCTGAGGTCCCCCCATCAAGCCCCTCCAGGCAGGGGGGAATGGTCTGAGGTCCCCCGGCCTGGTGCCGGGGTGGGGGGCATGGTCTGAAGTCCCCTGTCAAGCCCCATCTGGTGGGGGGCTCAGCCTGAGGTCCCCCAGCCTGGCACTGGGGCCAGGGGAGCAGCCTGAGGTCCCCTAGTCCAGCACCAGGACGGGAAGCGCACCTTGAGGTCCCCCATCAAGCCCCACCAGGCAGGGGGCATGGCCTCATGTCCCCTGGCCTGGTGCCGGGCAGGGGGCATAGCCTGAGGTCCTCTGTCAAGCCCCACAGGGGTGGGAGAGAGTGTAGCCCAGCCGTGGGCAAACTACGGCCCGCGGGCCGGATCCGGTTGTTCTATCCGGTTCTCTTGGTCTCCCCTCCGCTCCTTTACTTTGAATTTATATTAGTTCACACAAACACTCCATCCATGCTTTTGTTCCGGCCCTCCGGTCCAGTTTAAGAACCCATTGTGGCCCTGGAGTCAAAAAGTTTGCCCACCCCTGGTGTAGCCTCAGGTCCCTGCTGATTGCTCATTAAGGCTCCTTATGGGAACTTGGTCTCAGCTGTGGGTGCAGCCATCTTTGTGATGGAGTGATGGTCAATTAGCATATTCCCTCTTTATTAGATAGGATAGGACCCTAAGGGGAGAAATCAGCACGCAGAATATGGTGGGCTCTAGCTCAGGGTCCCAGCCTGGACAACAACTGTGACTCCTAGAGCAGGACTCAAGAAGGGGACAACTTTGACTTTAAAGATATGACTCAAGTCACTAAAGGACCAGGCCTTATTTTCCCTTTTGCCCTAAGATGGCCATAAAGGAAAGAGTGAAAGTCATTGAGTTCAGAGAGTCCTCAGAAACAAGTGTGGACTCAACTATAAGGTTCAAGTCAATGGAGTCCCCTGCCTGACCCAATCAATAGGGTCAGCTGCCTCAAATGCTTTGCCTGGGTCATGCTGACCCAGTCCACACCTGGGGTGGGACGGAAGGTTGTGTGCTTCCCATAAAAGGGTGTGACGTACAGCACATTAGTGAGGGGATGGTTTAAGTCAAGCCAGAATGTACCTGGATCAGCAACCTAAGTTCCACCCCAAAACCAAAGCTAAGTTCATGCTACTCCCAATAGTGTTCTCCTCCCAGCAGAAACCCGGGAGTTAGTCTGACAAAACAGAAACCCAGTCTGGGCCAGGGCCACCTGGCTGCCTGTAAAAGGGAAGGGAAGCAGAGGGGGTGGACGTGAGACAGGACAGGGGAAGGAGGGTTCATTTTGAGCTCCCACGAAGAAGGAAGCTGGCCTCTTTGTGCATAGGCCATGTCCTCCACGCTGCTCTCAGCACATTCTATTGCCCCCGCCCAGCTCCTGGGATTGCTCAGGGTTCTTTCTTTGGCTACAAGTCTTGGTCTTGCTCAACTTAGGGATGTCAAGAGAGGTTCAGTAACTCACACAGGCAACCTGAAAGAGCTGGCTCAGAGCCCGAGTCTCCGACTTCTAACCCAGTGGTCTTTCCCACCAGGACATAGATGACACTCTGTCTCTTCAGCCATCAAGAGCAGTGTTGACAAAAATATCCCAGGACCTCTGCAGTTTCCTTCAGTAATGTAATCATTCCTTGAATACCTTCCCACTTGGCAGAACCAGCTGAAGCAAGAGGTCTGAAGTGACTGGGCCAAAGGTCACAAAATCCATTGGAGCTGGAGATGAAAGGTGGCAGACAACTACTACACCCCCAGCTCACAGTGAGCCTCACCTCTCACCCTGCAGGCAGCTCTGCCAGCCCCAACTTCCCTGATCCTCTGAGCACCCAGCCAGATAGCCTTTCCCTCCCCCTGTTTAAAACGTACCGTCCTGACCCTGCAGGGGGACCAGCAGGCTGATGCATTTAGTAGACTCTAAGGGGAGCCAGATGTTTATCTTCTTGCCTCTGGTAATATTTGGGTCAAAGTTTTAGTCCAAATAAATAACATTTGGGTCAAAGTTTTAACCCAAATAAATGTTGCCAGGACTAAGAAATTTCAGGGTAAGTAGGATATGAAGACTCAGCCCTGGCATCTCCTGGGAGGCTGGGCTTGGCTCCCCCGGGGCAGGAACTAATGCTGGGGACTCGTGGCTCACAGCTTTGCAGGGGCCTCTGTCCACAGGCCCGGATCACCTCCGGACATTTCTGACCAGCAGTGAACTCCTTTGCACCTAAGCGTGGCTTCTTGAAGTGCAGAGCAAACCCTGCTGCCTGACACGTCCACCCTGGCTGCTTTGCATGCCTATGGGGCAAGTAGGCTATTTTTGAGCTGATTTCATAATTCCCTTTTGTAGCTGCTGCGGCTGTTGATTGCACATGTATTTTCAGCTCCGTTCCTGTGGTGAGAATGTTTAACAGAGACGGCGCCTTGTTAGAGAATCTAGAGAAAGCAAGATTGGGAGATTATGAGCACAATTTCCACGTCTAGACATAGTTTGAACAGCTAGCATCTGCTCCAATCAGGGTCCCCGGATTTTAGCATCTTGTGCTGTCACTCTCTGAACCAGCTATCCCATCCCCAGAACCTCAGTATAAAATCTTCGAGGCGATGTCAGGGAGTGAGGAGAGCTCCCTGGCATCCTTCCTGAGAATAAATCCAGGTGCATTTTACAGTGTTGTGGGAGGAAAACAATCAAGCTATTAGGAAAGGCTGTAAGAGTCTGTGTACATTTTTCTTTATGTGTTCTTTCATCTCAAGCCCAATTCTAGACTCTGTGACAAGCTGTCTCGCACTGTCTCGGCTGGGAGGGCTTTCTTCATCACTACGGTGGTTACTAATTTATTTACCCCACTCTGCTTTCTCCCCCTTTGCTTACCTTCTCGGTCCCGTCAGCCTGGTGGCAAGCCTGCTCGCTTATTTTGTTTTTAATCATCCCTCGGCTCCTCTTCCACCTTCGCCCAATGTGCTCAGTCAGAAAGCACAGTTGCCCTGTTACCCTCAGCTTTCACTTGGAGCCCCACCATGTTTGAACAACTAACTGGCCCATTGATTCTCTTTTTGAAACTTCGATTCCATCTGTTATGTGCCCCTTTCACCCTGTTCTCTCCTGGCTCTGGTCACGTCCTGTGTCATGATTGCCCGTCATAAGCTACCTTGGGGCAGGATATGTGTCAACTTACCTTTATCACCACCCTCACGGCTTTCTGGGATGGTGTTTTCAAGAAAAATAACACCAGCCAAGAGTTGAGACCACACAGCAAGCACAGAACTCATGCTCTACATGCACTTTTTTATTCTCACTTATTCCTCATAACATCCTTGGAGGAGATTGCTGTTCTTTACCCAGCTTTATACCTAAAGAACCTGCAGCCGCATTTGCCCAAGAAAACACAGCTGACTAGTGGCAAAAACAGGCTTTAGGTTTAAGTCTGCTTGACTCTGGAGGCCAACTGCTTAAAGGTTCTTGAAAGAGTTTAGGGATGAACAAAGAAATACTCCAGATCCCCAGCTTTCTGGTCATTTTGTTTCGCATATTTGTTTCTGGTTCTTTTCTGGCTTTCTAGGGAAGTAAAAACCTAAAGAGAGTTAGTTCTACAGTCTCAACTCAGAAACCAACCCCCATTTCCCCAGCAGCAGCTGGGACTTAATGTGTCTTTCCTCAGGCAGCCCGGCAGCACACGGACTGTGGCCTCCGCTGACTCACTCCCCCGAGGTCCTGCACCCGCCTCACTGCCCTCCTCACGGGTCCCCCCAGCTGGGCACACAGCCAGGGCAGGCCCGGCTCCAGGCTCAGGGGAGCATGCCCAACACAATCACTGCTGAATGTGGATAAACTGAGGCAAGACCATGATTTCCCCCCAAAAATCAGAAGGGAGGCCAAGGAAACAAAGGTCCTGAAAGAGCCCATGCTCCTCCCATTTACAAAATAATGAGCCCATTTTCTGAAAAAGTGACTGCAGAAATCTAAGTTTCTCTGAAATTCTTCCATAAATCTGACTTCTATGAGAAAAAGAAAAAAAAAAAAGCCAAAAGCAAGCAGCTTCTTACGGTCGAGCCACCAGTCTGCTAGGATAAGAGCTTAAATTCTAATCTTAACCCCACACCCATCTCCTGCAAGAGTTTTCAGCTCTGACAGGGAATGCCTTCCAGTCCTCCTTTGGAGGCTTCCACTAGCATGGGGGCGGGGGTGGGGGTGGGTGATGTGAAAAGGATCAAGGACGTCTCAGGGACACCCTCTGCTGTCATCCTTCTGCCCCCACCCCCACCCAAGCGATGGCCTGTGTGTGCAATGTGCCTTGCTGGCCCTGACTCTGCCTTGCGCCTGGTTCCTCAGGGCCAATTCTATTTAGCAGAGGTGTCCCCAGCTCCTCTAAGGTGACCATGTCAGTGCTGGTCACTTCAGGGAACAGAGAGGCACAATATTGAAAAAGGCTATAAAGATTAAGAAGTCAGTACTCACAGTGTCTCTACTCCTTGCTATATAAAGAGAATCCTGAATTCCTACAGTTTTCCCCTTCCTCCTCCCTCTTAAAAAAGGAAGGATTCTTACTTTCTACAAAAGAAGCTAAGTGATCTACGGTATATACTAAAAGGAAGAGGGGTGGGGAGGGAAGAGAAAGAAGAGAACTAGTGGGGAGGTGTGTGAGATGGTCCAGAGTAGCTTCCAGAGGCTGGAGGACTGGAGAGAGATGGAGACAAGTAAGTCTCATCCATGTGGCTTATGAACTGGATCCTGCTTAGTGCTCTTAGAGAGATCCAGTGAATAATTAAGTTTTTAAAATAACATATTTTAGTGGCACTTGTGTAGAACTCTGTTGCCTTTGATGTGGTTTCATGCAAAAACAAAGTCATATGCCTCTACTTTCAAAAAATATGGAAGTGTTTTGAACTCCTTGATATCTTTAATACAGAAGGATAATATTCAGTTTGAGGTCATGGTTGCCCTCTTGAGTCTGATTCCTGGCTTCTTCCCTTTCCTCCTCCTTATATAGATTAAAAGTGGAGGAGAATGTGACTCCTTGAGGACAGGGAAGATTCCTGATCCACAGTGGTGAGCCCAAAATAGAATGAACAAGTTTATTGAATTGAATTAAGAATTCAAGTGCCAAATATTTCATATTATGAGGTGCTCACAAGATTATGTCAGCCCTAACCGGTTAGGCTCAGTGGATAGAGCATCAGCCTATGGACTGAAGGGTCCTGGGTTCAATTCCGGTCAAGGGCATGTACCTTGGTTGAGGGCTCAATTCCCAGTAGGGTTTGTGCAGGAGGCAGCTGATCAATGTTTCTCTCTCATCGATGTTTCTAAATCTCTATCCCTCTCCCTTCCTCTCTGTAAAAATTAATAAAATATATTTTTTAAAAAAGATTGTCATGTAGCCCTAGCTGGTATGGCTCAGTAGATAGAGCATCGGCCTACGGACTAAAGGGTTCCGGGTTTGAGTCCAGACAAGGGCAGATAGCTTGGTTGCAGACTCCTCCCCAGCTCAGGCCCTGGTCAGGGCTCATGCAGGAGGCAACCAATCAATGTTTCTCTCACATTGATGTTTCTCTCTGTCTTTCCCTCTCTCTTCCACTCTCCCTAAAAATCAATGAAAAAATATCCTAGAGTGAGATTACATCATGTAATAAAAGAAAGATATCAAATGAGTTATATCATATAATCTCTATTTTCAAAAAGGAAAATATGTATGTACCCACATCCTATATAATAAAAGGCTAATATGCAAATTGACCAAACAGCAGAACAAGCAATAACGCTCACTGAGCTTCCCCTGGCACTCAGCCAGAAGCCGGCTCACATCTGGCGAGAGCAGTGGTGATGGCAGGAGCCTCTCCCGCCTCCGTGGCAGCGCTAAGGATGTCCAACTGCTGGGGAGCAGACCTAAGCCATCAGTCAGACATCCCCTGAGGGCTCCTGGACTGTGAGAGGGCGCAGACCGGGCTGAGGGATGCCCCCCCCCAACCCCCCCCCCCCCCCGTGAGTGCACAAATTTTGTGCACCAGGTCTCTAGTATATATATAAAAATGAAGTAACCAAAATAATAACAGTGAAGTTTTTAGTGGTTTTTGGTATTTTTGTTCATCTATGTATTATCCAAATTTTCTACAATTAGCATTAGTTTCCCTCCCCGCCCCCCCTCCCAGAAAACACTTTTTGTTGTTGTTGTTGTTGTTGTTGTTGTTGTTGTGTCACAAGAGAGAACAGATGTACCCTTCCTTCAGTTAGGAAAATATTTGTTGTTAATCTCATGAACCTATAAACTTCTCCAAACCTAAAGAAATATTCCTCTTCAGAATAACCATAACATTTGGGGGATACTTTTTGTGACATTTATCACTCTCCACTTTGCATTGTAGCAACTCCTGGGACTGAAATTGGAATCAAAAGATATAAATTTAGGATTTTCTATACCATTTACTAGCTCAGGAACGTTGAGCAAGTCATTTATCTCTTTCAAATCTCACTTTACTTGTCATTCAAGGAATGTTGTACAATGAGAATTATAAAAAAGGAAAGGAAGAAAAATCAGAGCCAAGAAAAGGCAGGAAGAACAAGTAAGTTCCTTATGAGGACTGATAGTGCTTCTGTGTTTGAACATCAGTTTGACTCTGAATTTCCTGCCCTCTGTTTCTGTTGCTATTCAGCCCAACCATCCTTTCTATTGGTTTGCTAATCTTCCTTTTGGAGACTGCCTCATTTTCTTAAGAGTGGCTGTCCCTCCTGCCGTAGACATTAAAGGACTAGTTCCCCAAAGTGAAGTGTGACCATTCAGAAAGTTCTCTCAGGATTTGAATCTTGAATGAGTGATCCATCATCATGGAGGCAGTAGAACATCTTACTCATCTTGGTCCAGCAGCATGAGAACCAGTGTCTCCAAACTTGGCCTTTAGGCATTCCATCTATTTGGGGTGCTCCACTCTGATTGTGCAACATACCTTGAATGGCAAGTAAAGTGAAATATGAAAAGAATAAATGATTTGTCCAGTGACCCTAAGCAAGTCAGTAATATAACCAGTCTGAAATGTATATCTTTTTACTTAAATATCTTTTCAACAAATTCTTCTTTTTTGCCTAAGATCTCTAGAATTGATTTCTATGGTTTGTAACCTAGAACCCTAGCTTACTAATAGAGTAGAAATAGAAATATGATAAGTTACTAAATTCTCATATCTAAAAAGAAGATATAGACCATTTCTCACAGAAGTCAAGGTTTTCTTGAGATTAAATTCAAAAAGTTATATCTCAAGGGAGAACACACACAGGGGGTGACATTAATTAACATAAAATATTATATCACTATGATGACCAGATACTCTTTGAGAGCCAAGAACTTGGTGTTCTAGTTCTGTTGACCTATAGTGCCTTGTTCATAATAATACCCAGTATATTTTTGTTGAATAAAAAAATAAGTGAATGAGGTCACTTTCTAGAAACTTTTCTTAGTGGACATTCTCCATTAGTGTTTACCACCTTTATTTAGGAGAGACATGGGGTTTTCATAAAAATGCCTAAGAACCACTTCTTCCTCAACTCCCATAGGCACCTACAAGTATTAGCAGGCCCTACATGATTACCGACACAGTGGATACTTTCCATATCTCCTAATGCTTCATTCCCTCTCTCTACCAGCAAGAATACAACCTGCCTGTCAAATATTATTCTTTGCATTTCTGTCCTTTCCATTATCCTAGTCCAAAGCCAAATGTGGAAGTCAACCTGAATTAGCAGAAGGTCATGGAACTCATCCCTGATGACTGCACAAAGGGCATGTTGGGATGTCGAGCAAGAAGACTCCATGGGATGGGCCCTTTCCCTCACCCCAGGAGTTCTTTTCCTATATCTGTGGCTTGTTTAATAATGAAATTGAACATGATTGTGAATGCCATCCAAAAAACTTCACTTGGTTAGAATGATTAGCCAGATCTATGGTACAGAAGACTGAAAGCTACTGCTCAGTGGGGCCTATCAGTTCCATCTGCAAGAGACATGTGGGTCATTATTCTAGTAACACCTTGCCTCTTTCCAATGGCGTTGCTTGAAAGAATGTTTTTCTCTTTCTATATTGTCCTACTGTTTATCAGATACCTATTTTCTTAAACTTTTCATTCAAACTATATAGACTGTGAATCTTACAAGTTATACTGGTAATCCAATAATATTTTCCAAAAGAGCATTTTTCCTCAGGAGAATTTGGTAGTGACCATGAATAGTACCTTCTACTCACCCTAGATAAGCCATCCTCTGGAGTCCCTAACAGGCATTGGATTCCTGACATTAGTTACATTTCCTCAGATAACAGGAAAAACCAGAGTGTGAAAAAAAGCAGTCTGGAAGACAAAAGCATTGCCATCCTCTCCCCTCCTGCCCTCAGTTTCCCTAGCAACCCATATGCAAGCAGAACAACTAAGTACAAACCCAAAGTAAGAAAAACAGGGAGTCCTACTAGGGCTGCTACCTGCCACACCACAGGCCTGTTTGCATTGAGAAATGCCAACAGGGAACTTCTACTTTGGCCTGAGGTCCTTCTCCAGAATAGAGTCAAACTGTTTCCACCATCTCTGATGCAAAGTATCACGGTCAGTGCAGAGTGGCTAGAGAAGAAAGTGAAGCATTCAGCTTGGTAGGATTTGCATTCACCACCTCCCTCTTATCAAGTAATGTAAAAATATGTTTCAACAGTATCAGGAAAGCAAATATTACAGAACATCTGAGTTAAAAGCCCAGGGCCATCTCAGCTCATTAGCATTTTCATGGATGGCTGGGCAGGCTCCTTCCCCTTCCCACAGCAAGAGACTCATTGCCATTGCTTGAGCATTGCTTACCTAATTAAGGCAGTTCTGCAGGAAAACAAGGCAACTAATGCCACAATGGAGGTGGCAACACAGAGCTAAGGCCACCAGTGGCCTTCAGTGGGGCCTGGAAGGTTTGCCCCTTTGCTTTTCCTATTAAGCACTTATTAAAACTGAGATTTACATGTTTGGCTTCAGTCCAAGGACTAGCATTTTGTGAAGGAGCCTGAGCCCAGACTATTTTAAGCATATAATAATAAAAATGTGAGCTACTTTTTGTCTAGCATCTTTCCTAGGAAATGAGAAAACATACCAGTATACTTGCTTTGTGGCCCGAGGATGCAAAATTACCTACTCAGTCCCCAAAGCTATTACTTTCACATATTTCCGGGCATCCCTCTCAGTAATAGTTTTCAGGAAGCAAAGCTTTAAACAAGTAAGGGTAACAAACTTGCCTGAATGCATGGCGGCTGTATAAATGTTGAGTTATGTGAGCTCTCAGGTGTCTGGGAAGATGAGTATACATGGACCAATGCTCAACAATCATGTAGCTGTGGGTTTTCTTCTGAGCCAAAAGATGACAGATGTCTCCAGGCAGCATTTATGTGGTCACTCCGATTTCTGCTCACACAAAAATCACAATGAAAAGACAAAATGACATTTTAAGTGCAGTGTTTGACAGGGTTGTGGAAGTGGTGTGGGAGTGGAGGATGGCAAGGAGGGATGAATAGAATTATATACCTAAACACAGGGCCAGAAAGCACTTGTCTTTGCAACCACTTTATCACTCGCCCACATGCATGGCCATAATAACCACTCTTCTCCAGAAGAAGAGACAGAACAAAAGGTAAACCAAAAAGTGGAGTCCAGAGAAACCAAGATGGTGGCATAGGTAAACACCTAAATTGCTGCCTCGCACAACAATTTCAAAACTACAACTAAAAGACAAAACGGACATCATCCAGAACCACAAGAAGGCTGGCTGAGTGGAAATTCTACAACTAGAAGGAAAGAGAAAAGCACACTGAGACTCAGAGGAGCTGCAGGAGGCAGAGGTACTGAGATGCGCACACAGAGAGGACTGGCAACTGAGTACGCAGCTGGCTTTCTCAAGCGGGAGGGAGACAAAAGCTCCCGACTGCACTGAACTCCAGTTCCGGGTAAGACTCTGGGGACCCAAACTCATTCGGGGAGAAACTGGACTGTCTGGCAGTGGGCAGAACTCGAGGGCGGCTTTCTCTCAGAGGAGTTTGCAGCGATTACCATGGGACACTGAGACCCAGGGGCCTATTAGGGCAGGGCTGATGGGAAACCAATGCTGTCTGCTCCACCCTGAGACTCCGCCCCATCCAAGCTGAGCACAGAGGCTTTTGCAGGTCTTGTCTCATAAGGGTATCTCCAGCACAGAAGTTCTCCCAGCTTAGACACAGCTGATCCTCACAGCCAATTGGCCTGGAGGTCTATTCCTCCCAGTGATACCAACAACAATCAAGGCATAACTACAACAATACTGTGCACACAGCCCACAAAGGGGTGCACCAAGAGTGTCCACCTCAGGTAACTGGGGAGACTGAGCCACTGGGCCATATAGGAAACCTAGCACACAAAGCCACTCTATCAACTCAGGGAAGCAGCCAAAATGCAGAGACAAAGAAACAGATTACAAATAAAAGAAATGGAGGAAAGCAAACGACTGGATATAGAGTTCAAAACCACGGTTATAAGGTTTTTCAAGAGTTTTCTAGAAAAGGCCAATAAATTTAACGAGACCCTCGAGGATATGAAAAAGGACCAACTAGAAATTAAGCATGCACTGACTGAAATAAAAAATATTATACAGAGACCCAACAGCAGACTAGAGGAACACAAGAATCAAGTCAAAGATTTGAATTACAAAGAAGCAAAAACATTCAGCTGGAAAAGCAAAAAGAAAAAAGAATCCAAAAATATGAAGATAGTGTAAGGAGCCTCTGGGACAACTTCAAGCGTACCAACATCCGAATTATGGGGGTGCCAGAAGAAGAGAGAGAGCAAGATACTGAAAACCTATTTGAAGAAATAATGACTGAAAACTTCCCCCACCTGGTGAAAGAAATGGACTTACAAGTCCAGGAAGCGCACAGAACCCCAAACAAAAGGAATCCAAAGAGGACCACATCAAGACACATCATAATTAAAATGCCAAAAGCAAAAGACAAAGAGAAAATATTAAAAGCAGCAAGAGAAAAAGAGTTAGTTACCTACAAGGGAGCACCCATACAACTGTCAGCTGATTTCTCAACAGAAACTATGCAGGCCAGAAGGGAGTGGCAAGAAATATTCAAAGTGATAAATAGCAAGAACCTACAACCAAGATTACTCTACCCAGCAAAGCTATCATTCAGAATTGAAGGGCAGATAAAGAGCTTCACAGATAAGAAAAAGCTAAAGGAGTTCATCAACACCAAACCAGTATTATATGAAATGCTGTAAGGTATTCTTTAAGAAGAGGAAGAAGAAGAAAAAGGTAAAGATAAAAATTATGAACAACAAATACATATCTATCAACAAATGAATCTAAAAATCAAGTGAATAAAAAATCTGATGAACAGAATAAACTGGTGAATATAATAGAATCAGGGGCATAGAAAGGGAGTGGACTGACAATTCTTGGGGGGAAAGGGGTGTGGGGGGTGTGGGAAGAGACTGGACAAAAATCATACACCTATGGATGAGGACAGTGGGAGGGCGGTAAGGGCAGAGGGTGAGGTGGGAACCGGGTGGAGGGGAGATATGGGGGGAAAAAAGAGGAACAATTGTAATAATCTGAACAATAAAGATCTATTAAATTTTTTTTAAAAAATTGGAGTTCAAAGAGTGTTTTGGCCTGAAATACTTCACATGTGAATGTACCTCTTCAAAAGCTTTATCAAGATGCTGCCATCTTCAAAGAAAGCCAGAATTATTGTCACAATCCTAAAATCAGTGTGCAGTAGGCACTTGAAGCTGTATCCGGGATGAGAGGTGTGTGGTTTGCTTATCTTTCCTTATTGGACAAGTTTGGGTTTTCTAAAATACTCCCCTACCTTGAAGGCAAATTTCATATATAATCCAGTTACAATTCTTTTTTATTCTGATCCTCTCTCTGATATATAAAAATAGATAGCATCCTGTTCAAATGGCAAAATGGGGCAATGTGGCTGGAATGATCAACAGGACTATGACCTGGAAGTTATGGGGCAGGGAGGGGGCAAGCCTCTCTTTCAAGACCTTTTTGCTATTCCTTACCCTGTGTCCATGACACCCATCAAGTTACACAGATTCATTGTAGCTTCTCCTCAAAGCTGACACTTTAACACAAAGATTCCAAAGTTATTTTGAGAAATATACAGTAGAATCAATGCATTTTGGATTGAATACTTCCAAAAATAAGCATTAAAACAATATAGGTGGCCCTTACACTTTTATTAACTCACATAATTCTTACACCCTCACTGAAAGTGGGTATCATCCTGCCCAACTGAAAGATCATGAAGCTGAAGCTGGAAGAGGTGGACTTTTTAGCTAAGCACACACAATCAATATATGGCAGAGCTGAGCTTGCATGCAGGCTTTTAGTGCCTTTCTACCATATCATAATCTTCTTTCAAATTTGTAATAGAATACTCAAATCTAGGGATTGTTGCAGTGCAATAATCATCACATTCCCTTCCAGGCTCAACAGCTACATCCAAGGACACAACGTCAAAAGCCACCAGGGGCCAAGCCATGTGGAGCCCAGAGACCTGCAGAGCACGTGCCCCATTGAAAGAGGCAGTGGATGCCATTCCACCTCAAAGCTGCCATGAGAACAGGGGTTCTGTGTCATTAGGGATTCCAGTTTTCCCTAAGAGATGCAATCTGAATGTGTTTACATGTGTGTATGAGAGAAAAATCACTTCATTTATTTTAACATGGGCAACAAATGCACACATTTTAAACCATTGTACAGACATAACAAATATGTCTTTAGGATAAATCTGGTCCCTGGGCCACCAATTTGAGAGAATGTCAGGTATAAAGCTATCCTTGCTTAAGCCAATTATTTCCCTAACAGAGAAGCCCACCTCCACATTCAAGATCCTTCAGATTCACTTCACTGCCTGAGGTGGTCTGAATCCTGAAGCTTCTCACAGCTCACTGCTCAGTCCATCTTTTTCAGAGGAGGCCTCTCCAGTGCAAAGAGCTCCAGTCCTGTGGACAGGAGACCTAGGTTCACTGAACCCATATAACCTGGCTAAGCTTCAGTTTCCTCCACTGAGACTTATGATTTAAACATTAAATGGATTTCAAGATGGTGGCATAGGTAAATGCTGTACGCACTTCCTCCCATTACATCAAATTTACAACTAAACTACCATCGAGAATTGCCTGAAGTCTAACTGAACAGAAGTCTGATAATAAAGGATATCAGGAGAAGTACACTGACACTGGTAGGAGTGAAGGAGATGCAGAACATGCTGGTCCCACACCCATGTTTGGTGACTAAAAATCTGAAGAAATATCTCAGTTGTGGAGGTCCCCCTGAGGAGCAAGGAGTCCCAGGACTACATCAGGCTCCTAGCCCAGGGTTACAGTGCCAGGAAGAGAAGCCCCCATCACTCTGGCTGTGAAAAACAGTTGAGAGTGTGACTGAGTGAAATGGAGGGCTTCTAGAGTCCCAAGTGTGGCCCTTAAAAGGCCTGTGCATGGACTTACTTGGTAGCAGACTCACTTGCTCTTAGTTTCAGCACTGGGGCAGCAACTCCAAAGGCATCAGAGACCGAAGAAAAAGAACGGAATTGTCTGGCTTCAAGGTGAGGGCTGGAAGGGCATCTCTCTCCCAGACAGAATTACTGAAAGAAGACACTGTTTCATTGTTGAGTCCTCCCCCCACCACACCTTCATGAACAGGTGGACACCGTATTTGAGTTCCCATTAACCTAGCTAACATCATTCCCCCTGCCCTGGTAATTCTCTGAGACTCCACCTCATCTAAGCTACTTCCAGTGGCTTTTCCATAAAAATGGTATCTCTTGGCTCATGCTGTAAACTTTCCTAAAATCTCTCAAAGGTTTACAAACCCCCAAACAAGCATCATCTGCCCTCAGCATGACCCATACCACTTGCTAAGCCAGCCCAAGCCCAGCACGAGTGGCAGCTGGCCTCAGTTCATTACTTAGCCTCTCCTAGGTACCTCCAAGCCTTTAAGAAGTGGCAACCACCTTCAGATCACTTTGTAGCTCATACCAAGTGGCCCCGGGCAGGACACAGGCAGCAACTAACCTTGGCCTGCACCTCCCAAGAAGCCTCAAAACCAGCACTCCCACTGGCAAGCTTCAGACCACACTAGAGCATCACCCAACCACCTCCACAGACAACATACTCAAAGGGAAGACTTGGCAGACACCAAAGCCCCACTACAGTGAATCCTGCTATATAGGGTCAGCCCACAAATAATAGTTTCTCCACTGTAATCACATCAGTCCTTACAGCCAGTCATCTTGAAGGTCAATTCCTTCAAACAGTAATCAAGGCTCAACTACAACAGGAGGGCACACACAACCCAGACCAGGGGCAAACCTGGAGCATCTGGCTCAGGTGACCAGGGTGACTGCACCATTGGACCCCACAAGACAACTACTATAAAGACCATTCTACCAAGATGCAGCAGTACTACCTAATACATAGAAACAAATACAGGGAAGCAGCCAGCATGAAGAGACAAAAAAAGTGTCCCAAATGAAAGAACAGAACAAAACTCCAGAAAAATAACTAAACAAAATGGAGACAAGCAATCTACCAGATTTCAAAACACTGCAAAGTTCAAAACACTGGTTATAAGGATGCCCAGTGAACTTAGGGCAAGAGTAGATGAACTTAGTGAGAAGTTCAACCAAGAGATAGGAAACATAAAAATTGAAATAGAAACATAAAAAAGAACCAGTCAGAAATACAGAATTTAATAATTGAAATGAAAAATACATTACAGGGAATCAACAGTAAATTAGATAAAGCAGAGGATCAAATCAGCAATTTGGAAGATAAAGTAGCATAAAACACACAATCAGAAAAGAAAAAAGAATTTTAAAAAAATGAAGGTAGTTTAAGGGGCCTCAGGGACATCATCAAGCATACCAATATTTGCATCATAGGTGTACCCAAAGGAGAAGAGAGAGAGAAAAAGAATTTTGAAAACCTATTTGAGGACATAATAATGAAAAACTTCCCTAACCTGGCAAAGCAAATAGACATATAAGCCCAAGAAGCACAGAGAATACCAAACAAGGTGAACCCAGAGGCCCACACCAAGACACTTCATAATTAAAATGTCAATAATTAAAGACAAAGCAAGAGAAGCAATTAGTTACTTGCTAGGGAGCTGGGTGAAAAAAAAATGAAGACTGTCGGCTGAAATCTCAACAGAAAATTTTCAGGCTAGAAGGAATTGGGATAAAATATTAAAAATGGTGAAAAGCAAGGACCTATAACCAAGATTACTTTATCCAGCAAAGATATTATCTATAATTAAAGAAAAAATAAGAATTTTCCAAACAAGAAAAAGCTAAAGGAGTTCATCACCACCAAACCAGAACTACAAGAAATGTTAAAGGAACTTCTTTATGAAGAAGGAAAAATAAAGATCAAAAATATGAATAGTAAATAGGCAATAGCTACATATCTATCAACAATTGCTTTAAATTTGAATGGATTAAATGCTCTAATTAAAAGACAGAATAGCTGAATGGATAACCAAACAATACCCTTACCAGGTACACATGCTATCTACAAGAAACTCACTTCAGATCGAAAGATATACATGGACTAAAAGCAAAGGGATAGAAAAAGATATTTCATAAAAATGGAAACAAAAAAAGCTGGGGTAGCAATACTTGTACCAGACAAAATAGACTTTAAAACAAAGGCTATAACAAGACAAAGAAGGACACAGTAATTCCATTTCTGGGTATTTATCTAAAGAAACCCAAAATAATAATTCGAAAGATATATGCATTCATATGTTCATTGCAACATTATTTACAGTAGCCGAGATATGAAAGCAACCTAGGTATCCAACAGTAGATGAATGGATAAAAAAGTGGTACATATATAGAGTGGAATAAAGAAGAATGAAATGTTGCCATCTGCAACAACAAAGATGGACGAAGAAGGTATTATACTAAGTGAAATAAGTCAGAAAAAGAAAGACAAATACTATGAGTTCACTTATTTGTGGAATCTAAAAAACAAAATAAATGAACAAACAGAAACAGACTCACAGATACAGAGAACAAACTGATAGTTGCCAGATGGGAGCGGGGTTGGTGGGCTGGGTGAAAAAGGTGAAGGAATTAGAATGTACAAATTGGCAGTTACAGAATAGCCATGGTGATGTAAAGTATAGCCTAGAGAATATAGTGTATAATATTTTAATAAGTATGTATGGTGTCAGATGGGTACAAGATTTATCAGGGTGATCACTTCATAAATTATATACGTAAATGTCTAATCACTATGTGGTACACCTAAAACATAATATGTCATATCAACTGTAATTGAAAAATAAAAAATTATTTTAAAAAATAAATAAGTAGCCCTAACTGGTTTGGTTCAGTGGATAGAGTGTCGGCCTGCAGACTGAAGGGTCCCAAGGTTCGATTCTGGTCAAGGGCATGTACCTTGGTTGCGGGCACATCCCCAGTAGGGGGTGTGCGGGAGGCAGCTGATTGATGTTTCTCTTTCATTGATGTTTCTAACTCTCTATCCCTTTCCCTTCCTCTCTGTAAAAATCAATAAAATATGTTTTAAAAATAAAATAAATAAAAAATAAATAAGTAAAAAATAAATAAGTAAATGAGACAATGTGGTTTGTAAACTTTGTAGTGTCATACAAATGACCACAACTGAATTTTATCCATTTCAGGATTCAGGTGGGTCACACAGGAAACTCTCCCCAACTCTCCTAAACTGTTTAATGTTCAAAATCTTAGCCATTCACTAGACATTATCCACAACCTGTCTTGTGTCACCTGGCACTGGTATTAACTCTCCTGTTTTCAATTCTTCATACAAAAGATTGTTATCTTCCCAGTTAGATTGCAAACTCTGAAAAGCAGAGATTATCTACTACATTACCCGATATCCATGTTAGCACCTGCCCAATGTGGTCATCACCAAAAACGTGCTGACTAAATTAAGTAGATGGTCTACAAATTCTTAGATAGTCTGCATTCACCTTTTACTCCTTTCCAGTCTCCAAGAGAATTAGGTTTGTTGAAGGGTAGAGTGAGGGGTGATTTATAGGAAAACTGAGGCATGCTTGATTCGGAAAAAAACAAGAAAGGAAAAAAGTTCTCATCCTGTAAAGGCCTCTGACTGATACTACTGGAAAGTGACTTCAGGGGACTTAGCAAAAGGTGATGAAGACATAGAGATGAAGTAGGAATTCTGGAGCCAAATAACAACAGGAGAAATAGCTTATGTTTCTTCCCAGCCTGCACTCTCATCCCACCATTTCCTCACATGTGTTAAGAAAACAAACAAACAAAAAACACCAAATCCAACCCAAAACAAGCAAGAAGATGAAACAGGGAAATTCAGCTAGAGGCAAGCTCAGAATGGAGGGAGGAGGGAAGGGAAGATGGCTACAGAGCTGGGTCCCTGCTCCTCTGACGTTCCCTGCTTGCTACCCTGACCTTCATTGGTGTCTGGGAGGTTGACAATTCTGTTACCCTCATTTTCATGACCCCATTATTATAGTGTACAGAGGAGAGAGCCTTCGTGTTTGATCTGATGCCCAACATGATGTGGGAAAGGGAAGATCAGTCACGCACACACCCATGGTTACTATGACACCCTTGGATGCAGGCCAGTTAGAAGCATCTTCACACGAATGCAGTGACTACAGCTTCAGATTACATGTCAGATAGAACTGGCTCTGCTTCCTGTTTTAACTTTATAATCTAGATAATTACCAGGCTCATTAAGTTCTTTCTTGTTGGCTGGAGTCTTGGGCTTTCCCAACTGAATTTTTGTTTTATTGACATTTAAAAAAAAAAAAACATCCGACGAAGCTAAGTGTTTCAGTAGCTTCGCCATTCTTTCCAACCTCAGGTTTGAGAACTGCAATGTCAAACATTTTACTGCATCCCATGTACCTCTTTTCCCATCTACCCCTTTGGGGACAGCTCAGTGCCTTCTACACCTCTCTTCTCATTCTTACCTTTCTTCGCAAATCTCTGAGAAAAGATTTTGATCTAGAAATCTACAGTGAAAATTTTTATATTTTCCTTGTCTGTGGTCTAATATTGACAGGAAAATATTGTAAAACTCCTTTTACAGAACAAATAAACAAACAAATGCAAATTCCTGGAAAAGTAAATGGCTTCTAAGCCATTGCTCTTCCTCCTACTCCTCATTGGACTCTCAGGAAGCACCATCAGATCCACTTTTAAGCCATGTCCACTCAGAGTAGACAATTCCAACTGCAGTTCTAAAAGGAAAAATGAACAGGGGACTCCTAATACTCAGAGGCTGTTTTGCCCTTGTTTGTGCCAACTGCTGGCTGTATGTCTGCCCATCCATCCATCCTCCACTCCCTGCTGGCTGTTGATTCCTTATAGTGTGTTTATAGTGGCACGTCCCCTCCCACCCTACACCCCCCAACAAAGGAGTGAGAGTAAATGCTGGCTCTAGCTTCATAAAGGGCAACTGAATTTCAACAGGAGGATACACTATCCCTAAAGAAAAGCAGAACCTCATGAAGTTGGTCATGGATCCTCCTTCCTCATTCTCTATACAATGCTTCTCTTCTCCCTTCCTAATCAGCTTTCTGGTCTTTCAACTTTTTGTTTTTATTTTCTTTAACTATATTTCCTCAATATTTTTATTTATTTGATATTTTTATCTTTTTATTTTCATAATAGGGGCCCAGCACGCGAAATTGCGTGAGACCCAAACCTGGCGCGCCATGGAAACCAGCGTCAAGTCCCCGCCCACCCGCATGTGCCTTGCCATGCACGCAGCCTCCTGGTGACCAGTCTTTGGTCATTATGGTGTGATGGCATCATGACCAAGGGGTTTTTATAATAGAGACTAGAGGCCCAGTGCATGAAATTCATGCACTGGAGGGGGTGTCCCTCAGCCCAGCCTGCACCCTCTCCAATCTGGGACCCCTCGGGAGATGTCTGACTGCCGGGACCAGGCCTAAACCGGCTGTCAGACATCCCTCTCACAGACCAGAACTGCTGGCTCCTAACCACTTGCCTACCTGCCTGCCTGCCTGATTGCCCCAACCACTTCTGCCTGCCAGCCTGATCACCCCCTAACCGCTCCCCTGCCAGACTGATTGGCGCCTAACTGCTCCCCTGCCGGCTTGATTGCCCCCAACTGCTCTCCCCTGCTGGCCGGATCACCCACAACTGCCCTCCCCTGCCAGCCTGATCACCCACAACTGCCCTCCCCTGCAGGCAATCTTGTGACAATGTGGGGACGGCCATCTTGTGGTGATCATCTTGTGATGATGCAAAGGCACGAGGGCCACCTAGGCTTTTATTAGTATGGATATCCTATTTTTAATCTTTCATTCCTTTCAGTATTTTCACTTTCTGGTCCATGAAGGATATGTATTTTGTCTTAAAGATTTTAACTTTTTTGCTTTAACCTCATTGGCTTGTGATCTATCTTTTTTTTTTTTTTTTAGCAAATTGAGGAACAGAGAGATTAATGATATTTTTTAATATGTTTTTATTGATTTTAGAGAGAGGAAGGGAGAGGGAGAGAGATATATCAACATTGATCGGCTGCCTCCTGCACACCCCCTGCTGGGGATCATGCCTGCAATCCAGGCATGTGCCCTGACTAAGAATCCAACCAGTGACCTCTTGCTGCTTGGGTTGATGCTCAATCACTGAGCCACACTGGCCAGGCTGATCTATCTTTTATTTTAAATCTCACCCATTTTATTTTGTTATTTTTTTAAATTAACTTTTTACCTTTATTGAACTTCTGAGCTTAGTTTTCACTTCTCTTTACCTCTTTTTTTCTCTTACCTTACACTCTATGTTTTTTTAAATATACTTTTATTGATTTCAGAGAGGGAGAGAGAGATAGAAACATCAATGATGAGAAAGAATCATTGATTGGATGCCTCCTGCCACCCTCTACTCGGGATCAAGCCAGCAACCCAGGCATGTGCCCTAACTGGGAATTGATCTGTGATGTCCTGGTTCATAGGTCTGTGCTTAACCACTGAGCCACACCAGCCTGGAATTACACTCTATTTTTTTAACAGCTTCTTAAGTTTCTACTCTGCCTTAATTTAAAAGTCTTCATTGGTTTTAATATTAGTCAACAAGAAGTGTAAGAGGGGAGAGCTCACTTCATAAATCTATTTTGAAGACTTTTTTCCCTTTGGCTTCCTACCACCACCCTAACTTTCCCTTAAAATTATCCTCATTTTAAGGATGACTTAAAACACAGCTCTCATGAAAGGAGTTATAAATATGGAAAGGGAAGCCTAGAATAAACACCATGATGCTAGATTACAATCAGATGTGTTAGTATGAACCCATGTCATATGTGTGTATATGTGTACATGTGCACACACATATGTTTACATATACACACATATATGAAATATATAATAGCAATATACATGTTCATAATCACACATATATATTATTTAATAGGTTTGTCTGATGACAAAGCAGTAAGATCTCAATAGCAATGAGCACACCTGCTGCCCAGAGCTTGGTCTCTAAATACTGTTCTTCATTGAAAGGAACCAATCCCCTTGGAGAAATCAATGATTACTTCTAGGACTAAAGCAAGGAAAGCACAAGATGAACCTGAAAGACTGTTGTGTCCAAAAGAAAGCTCAAATAATGATGCAGACATGTCACCTGGACTCAGTTTGGAAGAGATCCCAGTTGCCAAATCTGGGACATTTGATCATCAAAATAAATAATGATAGTAATAAATTATAAAAGAACCTGTGAATCTTTACATACATACATACATGATAGAAAGCTCCTCCTTACAAGTAGAATGCCAACTAATACATGTAGAAAAAATGATAGTTAGAAAATACTATTTTGCACCTATCATAGGAATAATTGATTCAGGCAAGAATCATTAACAAATGTTAAAACTAGTGGGTAAAACGTTGATAGAAACAAAATATATACATAGCCTCAAAATAACTCTCTACAAATCATTTGTTTTATTTTTGTAATATATTTTTATTGATTTCACAGAGGAAGGGAGAGGGAAAGAGAGATAGAAACATCAGTGATGAGGGAGGATCATTGATCGGCTGCCTCCTTTATGTCCCACACTGGTGATCGAGCCCACAACCCAAGCATGTGCCTTGTCCGGGAATCAAACCCTGACCTCCTGGTTCATAGGTTGACGCTCAACCACTGAGCCATGCCAGCTGGGCTATAAATCACTTATTAATGTCAAGAAGAAAAGTAGTAACTTTATAGTGGAGAAACTGGAGGACACCAATTTAAACCATGTGTTTTCTCTCCTGATGCTCTGAGAACAATACATCACTTCTATAACATTGCTACTTAAAATACATAATCTGAACCTAATCATGTGGCAAAATCAACTAAATTCAAATTGAAGGAAAATAAATGGCTGTATTTTTCCAAATATGCCAAGGTTATTGAAGACAAAGAAAGGCTAAGGAACTGTTCGAGTAAAATATACTTTAAAAACTTGATAGCTAAATGCATTGTTTAATCTGGTTTGGATCCCCAGGAGAAAAATTAGCTATAAAGGACACTATTGGATAACTGAAAATTTTTAACCTGGACTGTGGGTTACATAATAATAATTTATGAATGTCAAATGTTCTGATTTTTATTATTACGTTGTGATTATGTAAAAGAATGACTTGGTTCTTAAAAAATATACACTAGAAAATATGGGAATAAAGTCTAAAATACCTCACTAGCCAAATCTGGGACTTTGGGGGCATCAAAATAAATAATGATAGTAATGAATTATAATTCACTGAATAGGAAGAGAAATCCATGAATCCATGTAGATATAAATAAGTACGTAAAGGAAAATGGAAAGTTCTTTTTTACAGTAGAATTACACTCAAATGGTTCAGAAAGGGTGTGTGTGAGTGTCAGCACACACACAAAAGACATAGCAAGCAGGAATGAATTGTACCAACAGTAAGTGCTTAGATGAAAAGAAGGTAGATTGATGGTGGGAAGGAGTTAGGTGGCACTAAATCTTCACTTCACTTCATTCTTGTGGGAAGAAGACAGTGGAGGATTCTTTTAAACTATAGCCATCTATGAATATATTTCTTTCCAGGTTATTCCATGTCCCCCCTCAGCAAGGTCAAAGGAGAAAAAGTCAAACTCATATAAAATTCACTGCTTTCTTTATCAGGGTTATTGCTGGACAGAATGGGGATAATTTCAACTGTTTAAAAAGCATCATCAACTATGCCTTTACTGGTCAGTTGTATTATGTAACATAGATCCCTAGAGGAAATCAGCAAAGCCTGTTTTAATCCAGACCATACGCCAACGTAATACCCAGAATACTTCTCAGTGTACAAGAAAATGATAGCTGAAGCAGGCTGTCTTAGATCCTCTGTCTGGCTTCTTTAAGGAGAAAAAGATTATGTTATGGAATAGATGAATCCTAAGGACAAGTCAATCATACTTCCGAACATTGGTTTTAGTGACAATGCACCTTTCTTCCCCATCTTTCATTAGGTCCTTTTGTAAGATCCCAGTGAGGCTCATTGTACCATCTGTCATGCCCAGTTTCAGAAAGTGATTTTCCTCTTGGTTATTCCTTGACTAAGAAATAAGATCTTCAGGCCACCCAAACCTAATGGTGTCAGATGTCATCTCTGGAGAAATTCTTGACTCCTCTATTAAATGACTCATCACTGAGCTCCACCCTGGTACCAGTGTCCTGACCCCAAAAAATCTGAAGCGAAGTGTTCCCTAATTCCAGAAATTGGTTGGTGCTCCGCCTTGGACTGGATGAGCTTGACTTACTAGATGGGAAAGGCAGGTCACCTGAAGAAACAACTTACCTGGGTGATACGCTCTAAGTCTTCAGTTGCTTTTCTTTGGGCTTGGTAAGGTTCCTGGTGTTTGTCCCTGAATGAGTAAGAGTCTTCTCCTGGAAATATGAATGTGGAAAACATAAGGAATTGAATATATTGGTTTTTAAAATGGATTCTAATATCTATTTATAAGAAACCTGGATTTTAAGACATTAACCTCTCTATATTAGTGGTTTAAAGTTGGCAAACTGTTAGAGGAGAAAAAACAAACAAAATATTAGATAACCTCAAAATATTACTTCATACATAATACTTACTAATTATAAAGAGAAAAATTGTAACTTTACAATGGAGACATCTGCAGAATACCAAATCATACCATGTGCCTCCTGACATGATGTTCTGGGAAGAATAAAGTTTATAGATAAGGATGAGTAAGATCTTTCTTCCACCTACTTCTGAGTTGATCTTGACCTCCATCTCCAATCCTTACTAATTCCTTTGGAAGCTGAATATAATTTGTCCTAACACATTTCCCACACTCCTCTGACCTACCTCAAAAGTTCACATTGTTTGCCCCCTATATGGTCTTTGTGGGGAGGAGAGGTAATTTCACTTTTCAATTACAGTTTATATTCAATATTATTTTGTATTAGGTTCCGGTTTATAGCATAGTGGTTAGGTAATCAAATACCTCACAAAGTGCTCCCTCCTGTATTTTCAGTACCCACTTGGCACACCATACTTAGCTATTACAATATTATTGACTATATTCCCTATGCTGCATTTTACATCCCCTTGACTATTTTTAACTACCAATTTGTACTTCTTGAACCCTTCACCTTTTTAACCCAGCCCCCAAACCCCTCTCCCCTCTGACAACCACCAGTCTGTTCTCTGTATCTGAGTCTGTTTCTATGTTGTTTATTTTGTTCTTTAGATCCCACATGTAAGTGAAATCATATGGTATTTGTCTTTCTCTGACTGACTTATTTCACTTAGCATAATACTCTCTAGGTCAAGCATGTCAAACTCAAAGGCTAATATGAGCCAAATAAACAAGGTTTAAGTTTATGTGGGCCGCAAAAAAAAACAAATGCTTCAATTTTCATAGGTTTATTTCGATAGAGACATGCTGAATACAAAGGACTGAAATAAATGAGTAATCATTACATAAAATAATAGAACATTTTAATAAAAATTAATATTTTTCTTGAATATTAACTTACCGGACACTGAATAACTGCACCAATTAATAAGTGTAACACAAATAAACCTATTTTTCTTGTTCTCCGAAAGCGAAATATTTCCTGTTGCACACACCAAACAAGTCCGGTACAAAACTAATGACGTGGCAATCAGCTGCTAAAATATTCGCTGTTAGAATTAGTGGAGAGAAATGGTGCACCTGCACGTAAGACGCATAAGGGAAATGAATGCAACATGATTATAGTAATCAGTCATTAGCGAACATTGTCATTTGTTATTAATAACTAGAGGCCCGGTGCACAAAATTCGTGCACGGGGGTGTGTGTCCCTCAGCCCAGCCTGCACCCTCTCCAATCTGGGACATCCCTCTCACAATCCAGGACTGCTGGCTCCCAACTGCTCGCCTGCCTGCCTTCCTGATTGCCCCTAACTGCTTCTGCCTGCCAGCCTGATCACCCCCTAACCACTCCCCTTCCAGCCTGATTGATGCCTAACTGCTCCCCTGCCAGCCAGTTTGCCCCTAACTTCCCTCCCCTGCAGGCCTGGTCCCCCCCAACTGCTCTCCCCTGCAGGTCTGGGTCCCTCCCAACTGCCTTTCACTGCAGGCCTGGTTGCCCCCAACTTCCCTCTTCTGCCGGCTTGGTCACCCCTAACTGCCCTCCCCTGCAGGCTTGATCACCCCCAACTGCCCTCCCTTGCAGGCCTGGTCCCTCCCAACTGCCCTCCCCTGCTGGCCTGATCGCCCACAACTGCCCTCCCTTGCAGGCCTGGTCCCTTCCAACTGCCCTCCCCTGCTGGCCATCTTGTGGTAGCTATCTTGTGTCCACATGGGGGCAGGATCTTTGACCACATGGGGGCAGCCATCTTGTGTGTTGGAGTGATGGTCAATCTGCATATTACTCTTTTATTAGATAGGATAGAGGCCTGGTGCATGGGTGGGGGCCAGCTGGTTTGCCCTGAAGGGTGTCCCGGATCAAGGTGGGGGTTCCCTTGGGTCGTGGGGCACCCTGGGCGAGGGGCCTGTCATGGTTTGCAGGCTGCCAAGCCCCCTGGCGACCCAAGCAGAGTCCCTGGTATCTGGGGTTTATTTATCTTCTATGATTGAAACTTTGTAGCCTGGAGTGGAGCCAAGCCTTCTGCTTGCTCCGTGGCGGCAGCCATTTCTGTTTGGATTTATGTATCTTCTATAATTGAAACTTTGTAGCCTTAAAGGAGGCCTGGGCCGGCCAGGGTGTGCGGAAAGCTTGGCTTCCTCCATCGCGGGGGGCAACCCTAGCCTCCTGCTCTTTCAGCTTTGTGGCTGCCACCATTTCTGTTGGGATTTATGTATCTTCTATCATTGAAACTTTGTAGCCTTGAGTGGAGGACTAGGCCAGCAAGGGCAGGCGGAAAGCTTGGCTTCCTCCATTGCCGGGGAAACCCAAGCCTCCCTCCTGCTCTCTGTGGCCGTAGCCATCTTGGTTGGGTTTATTTGCATATTTGCTCCTGATTGGCTGGTGGGCGTGGCTGGTGGGCGTGGCTGGTGGGCGTGGCTGGTGGGTGTAGCAGAGTGATGGTTAATTTGCATATTACTCTTTTATTAGGTAGGATTATGTATAACAAGATATTGTAGAAATTAAGTTATGAAATTTTTATTAAAGTGTTTCTTACATACCATTATATTGGCTGGGCTGCAAAAATATCCGTTGTGGGCCGCTAGTTTTACATGCTTGCTCTAGGTCCATCCATGCTGTCTCAAAAGGTAAGATTTTATTCCTTTTTATGGCCAAGTAATATTCCATTGTATAAATGTACCACCATGTTTTTATCCACTCATCTATCAATGGGCACTTGGGTTGCATCCATATCTTCACTATTGCAAAGAACATAGTGATGCATACTAGTATATTCTTTCAAATTAGTATTTTTTGTTTTTTCAGATGTACACCCAGAAGTGGGATCACTGGGTCATAAGAAAGTTCCATTTTTCATTTTGAGAACCTTCCATGCTGCTTTTCATAGCTGCACGAATTTGCATTCATGCCAACAATGCATGAGGTTTCCCTTTTCTTCACATTCTTGCCAACACCTGTTGTTTATTGATTTATTGATTATAGCTATTTTAGCAGGTGTGCGGTGATATCTCATTGTGGTTTTAATTTGGATTTCTCTGATGATTAGCGGCATTGAGTATCTTTTCATATGTCTATTGGCCATCTGTATGTCCCCTTTGGAAAAGTGTGTATTTGCCAACTTTTAATTGGATAGTTTGTTTGTTTGGTGTTGGATGTTAACCCCTTATCAAATATATCATGGCGAATATGTTCTCCCATTTAGTGGGCTGTCTTTCACTTTGTCGATGGTTTCCTTTGCTATGCAAAAACTTTTCAGTGTGATGTAATCCCATTTGCTTATTTTTTCTTTTGTTTCCCTTGTTTGAGGAGATATATCAGAAAAAAAAAAGTATCACTAAGAGGAATGTTGAAAATTTTACTCCCTGAGTTTTCTTCTAGGGGTTATATGATTTCCTGGCCTACATTTAAGTTTTTAATCCATTTTGAGTTTATTCCTGTATATGGTGTAAGAAGATGTCTAGCTTTATTTTTTTGTATGTATCTGTCCAATTTTTCCAACATGCTTGTTGAATAGACTCCCTTTGCCCCATTGTACATTCGTGCCTCCTTTGTCAAATATTAATTGATCATATAGTTCTGAGGTCATTTCTGGGCTCTTTATTGTATTCCATTGATCTATGTATCTGTTTTTATGCCAGTACCATGCTGTTTTAATTACAATAGCCTTGTAGTATAGTTTGATATCAGGTAGCATGATTCCTCCAACTTTGTTCTTCTTTTTCAAGACGGCTCTGACTTTTCAGGGTTTTTGTGGTTCCATATAAAGTTTTTGGATTATTTGTTCTACTTCTGTGAAATATGTCATTGGCATTTTGATAGAAATTGCATTGAATCTATAGATTCTTTGGGTAGTATGGACATTTTAGTGATGTTAATTCTTCCAATCCATGAGCATGGTATATGCTTCTATTTATTTGTATCTTTATCAATTTATTTCTTTAGTATCTTAAAATTTTCTGAGTACAGGTCTTTTACCTCCTTGGTTAAATTTATTCCTAGGTATTTTATTTTTCTTGATGCAGTTCAGTATGGGATTGTTTTCTTAGATTCCCTTTCTTCTTATTTTCTTTTTTAAAAATATATTTTTATTGATTTCAGAGAGGAAGGGAGAGAGAGAAAGAAATAGAAATATCAATGATGAGAGAGAATCATTGATCAGCTGCCTCCTGCATGCCCCCCTACTGGGAATCAAGGCCACAACCCAGGCATGTGCCCTTGACCGGAATTGAACTTGAGACCCTTCAGTCCATAGGCTGACACTCAATCCACTGAGCCAAACCAGCTAGGGCTTAGTTTCTCTTTCTGATAGTTCATTCTTGGAGTATGAAAATGCAACTGATTTCTGAATGTTTATTTTTTATCCTGCTACTTTACTACATTCATTTTTCAGTTCTAGCAGTTTTTAGTGAAATCTTTAGGGTACTCTATATACAGAATCATGTCACCTTCAAATAATGATAATTTTACTTCTTTCTTTTCAATTTGGATGCCTTTTATTTCCTCTTCTTGTCTTATTGCTGTGGCTAGGACTTCTAGTATGATATTGAATAAGAGTAGTGAAAGCAGACATCCTGTTTTGTTCCAGAACTTAAGAAAAAATTGTTTTAGGTTTTGCCCATTGAGTATGATGTTGGTTGTGAGTTTGTCATATATGGCCTTTACTGTGTTGAGGTATGTTCCCTCTATTCCCATTTTGCTGAGAGTTTTTATCATAAATGGGGGCTGGATTTTATCAAATGCTTTTTCTACATTTATTGATATGATCATGTGAGTTTTATCCTTCATTTTGTTTATATGGTGTGTCACATTTATTGACTTGTGGATATTGTATGAACCTTGCAACCCAGGAATAAATCCCACTTGATCATGGAGTGTCTTCTTTTTAATGTATTGCTGAATTCAAGTTGCTAATATTTTGTTGAGTACTTTTGCATCTATGTTCATCATAATTGTCTCCCTTTGTAGTGTCTTTATCTTGTTTTGGAATTAAGATAATGCTGGCTAATAAAATGAACTTGGGGGTCTTCTTTCCTCTTGAATCTTTGGAACAGTTAGAGCATACGTGTTAGTTCTTCTTTGAATGTTTTGTAAATTCACCTGTGAAGCCATCCAGACCAGGATTTTTGTTTGTTGGGAATTTTTTTTTATTACTTATTTCATTTCATTACTTGTAATTGGTCTGTTGAGGTTTTTTATTTCTTCTTGATTCAGTTTTGAAAGATTTTATCTTTCTAGAAATTTATCTATTTCTTCCACATTATCCAATTTGTTGGCATACAGTTGTTCATAATATTTTCTTAAAATTTTTTGTATTTCTGTGGTGCCAATTATTACTTCTCTTTCATTTATTTTATTTATTTGGGTCCTCTTTTTTTCTTAATGTGTCTCATTAAAGGTTTATCAATCTTGTTTGTGTGTTGTTGTTGTTTTTATCCTCACCCAAGGATATGTTTCTGGGTGTTGTTTTTTTTTTAATTTTAGAGAGAGGAAGGAGAGAAAAACGTCAATTGGTTGTCTCTCATAACACTCCAACCGGGGATGGAACCTGTAACCTAGGTATGTACCCTGACTAGGAATTGAAGCTGCAACCTTTTGGTGTACGGGATGATGTTCGAACCCACTGAGCCACACCAGCCAGTGTTTTTTAATCTTTTTGAAGAACCAGCTCTTGGTTTCATTGATCTTTTATATTATTTTGCTTCTTTTTTATTCTATTTCATTTATTTTCACTCTGATCTTTATTATTTCCTTCCTTCTGCTCACTTTGGGCTTTGTTGTTCTTTTTCAAGGTCCTTTAAGTGAAAGGTTAGATTGTTTATTTGAGATATTTTATGTTTTTTGCAGTAGACCTGTAATGCTATGAATTTCCCTCTTAGGATTATATATACTGTGCCCCATAGATTTTTGGTGTTGTGCTTTTATTTTCATTTTCCTCAATATATCTTTTTACTTCTTTCTTGATCTCATTGTTAACCCATTCATTGTTTAGTAACATGCTACTTAGCTTCCATGTTTCTGTGTTTTTCAGGTTTATTTCTTGTGATTGATTTCTAGTTTTACATTATTGTGGACAGAGAAGATGCTTGATATGATTTCAATCTTCTTAAATTTATTAAGACTTGTTTTGTGTCCTAACATGTGGCCTATCCTGGAAAATGTTCCATGCACACTTGAAAAAAACATGTGTTCTGCTCTCTGGAGTAAAATGCCCTGAAAACATCAATTAAATTCATCATGTCTAGTGTGTCATTTAAGACCACTGTTTCCTTTTATATTTTCTGTCTGGAAGATGTATCCATTGATGTCAATGGGGTGTTAAACTGTATTAGTTATAGTAGGGGATTTTGTATTAGTGTCGATCTCTCCCTTTATGTCCATCATGGTTTGCTTTACATATTTAGATGTTCCTATTTGGATTGCATAAATGTTTTCAGGGGTAATATCCTTGTGTTGGACTGATCTTGTTGTCATTATGTAATGTCCTTTATTGTCTCTTATTATAGCCTTTGTTTTAAAGTCTATTTTGTCTGATATAAGCATTGCTTCCCCAGCTTTTCTTTTCCATTTCCATTTGCATGAAATATCTTTTTTCATCCCTTTACTTTTGGGCTGTGTGTATCTTTCATTCTGTGGTGGGTCTCTTGTAGACAGTATATGTATGTGTCTTGTGGCGGGGGGGTCCATTCAGCTACCCTATGTCTTTTGATTGGAGCATGTAAGCCATTCACATTTAAAGTGATTATTGATAGGTTCATATTTATTACAATTTTATTCTTTATAACTATACTGGAGGCCTGGTACATGGATTCATGCACTAGTGGGGTCCCTCAGCCTGGCCTGCGCCCTCTCGCAATCCAGGATCCCTTCCCTCTGAGATTCATCAGTCTGTTCTGTTTCCATGACTGTGTGTTGAGCGACCGCCCCCTGGTGGTCAGTGCACGTCATAGCTACCGGTAGAACAGTCGAACAGTGGAACAGTTGAACAATCACTTAGGCTTTTATCTATAATTATAAAAGCATAATATGCAAATTGACCAAAAGACCGAACAGCAGAACAACCATCTGGACGACCTTCCTGATGACCACACTATGACATGCATTAGCACCAGGACAGCCAAGATGGGTGCAATGCAATTGGTCGAGGAGCCCTGCCATCGCCCCACGATCAACCTGCAGAGGGATGCCCAGGCCAGCCAAGCGATTGCACCCCATGCCTGTCGCCCGCAGAGGGAGGCATCCAGTGGCGGGGGTGGGGGGCAGCACCACACAGATGGCAAGCAGTGGCAGCAACAGGGGCGGGGCCAGCTGCTGGCAGCCGGGGGAAGGAAAGCCCCATAGGCCCTGATCGCCAGCCAGGACCAGGGACCCTACCCAAGGGGTCCCAGATTGTGAGAGGGTGCAAGCCAGGCTGAGGGACACCCCCCACAACCCCCTGCAGAATTTCATGCACTGGGCCTCCAGTATATATAGATTCCTCTGTTGTTTTTTGCTTTCTTCTTCTAAAAGAAGTCCCTTGAACATTTCTTGTAATACTGATTTGGTGGTGATGAACTCTTTAACTTCTTCTTTTCTGGAAAGCTCTTTATTTCTCTTCCCATTTTATTTATTTTTCTAATTAATTTTTTAAAATATTTATTGTTGAAAGTATTACATATGTCTTCTTTTTTCCCCACTGACCCCCTTGAGCCCACCCCACCCCCTGCCTCAGGCCCTCACCATCCCACTGTCTGCATCCATGGGTTATGCATATATGCATTCAAGGTCTTTGACTGACTACCTCTCATCCACCAACCCTTCCCTGCTTTCACTCCAAGAGTCCACCCTCTGTTCTATGTTTCCATGTCTCTGGATCCACTCTGTTCATCAGTTTATTTTGTTCATTAGATTCCACATGAGTGAGATCATGTGATACTTGTCTTTCTCTAACTGACTGATTCCACTTAGCATGATACTCTACAGGTCCCTCCATGCTGTCTCAAAGGGTAAGAGATTCTTCTTTTTTTAACTGCTGCATAGTATTCCATGGTATAAATGTACCACAGCTTTTTTATCCACTCATCTACTGATGGGCACTTAGGCTGTTTCTAGATCTTAGCTATTGTAAATTGTGCTGCTGTGAACATAGGGGTGCGTATATCCTTTCTGATTGGTGTTTCTGATTTCTTAGGATATATTCCTAGAAGTGGGATCACTGGGTCAAATGGCAGTTCATATTTAATTTTTTGAGGAAACTCCATACTGTTTTCCATAATGTCTGCATTCCCACCAGCAGTGTACTAGGGTTCCCTTTTCTCCACATCCTCAACAGCACTTGTCACTTGTTGATTTGTTGATGGTGGCCATTCTACAGATATGAGGTGATACCTCATTGTCATTTTAATTTGCATCTCTCTGACGATCAGTGGCTGAGCATTTTTTCATATGTCTCTTGGCCATCTGTATGTCCACTTTGGAGAAATGTCTATTTAGGTCCTTTGCCCATTTTTAATTTGATTGTTTATCTTTCTTTTGTTAAGTTGTATGAGTTCCTTATATATTTGGGATATTAACCCTTTGTTAGATGTATTATTGCCAAATATGTTCTCCCATACCATTGGCTTCCTTTTCATTTTAATGGTTTCTTTTGCTGTGCAGAAACTTTTTATTTTGATGTAGTCCCATTTGTTTATTTTCTCCTTAGTGTCCTTTGCCCTAGGAGATGTATCCATAAACATATTGCTACAAGAGATGTCTGAGATTTGGATGCCTATGGTTTCTTCTAGGATTTTTATCGTTTCCCAACTTACGTTTAAGTCTTTTACCCATTTTGAGTTTATTTTTGTGTATGTTGTAAGTTGGTGGTCTAGTTTAATTTTTTTGCATGTATCTGTCCAATTATCCCAACACCATTTATTGAAGAGATTGTCTTGACTCCATTGTATGCTCTTGCCTCCTTTGTCAAATATTAATTGAACATAATGGCTTGGGTCAATTTCTGGGGTCTCTGTTCTGTTCCATTGATCTATATGCCTGTTCTTGTGCCAGTACCAGGCTGTTTTGATTATGGTGACTTTGTAGTATAACTTGATATCCGGCATTGTGATTCTTCCAACTTTGTTCTTCTTTCTCAAGATTGCTGTAGCTATTCGGGGTCTTTTTTTGGTTCCATATAAATTTTTGGAGTATTTGTTCTAGATCTGTAAAATATGCTGTTGGTATTTTAATAGGGATTGCATTGAATCTGTAGATTGCCTTGGGTAGTATGCACATTTTAATGATGCTGATTCTACCACTACATGAACACGGTATATTCTTCCACTTGTTTATATCTTCTATCTCTTTTTTTAACGTCCTATAGTTTTCTGAGTACAAGTTTTTTACTTCCTTGGTTAAGCTTAATCCTAAGTATCTTATTTTTTGTTGTTTTTGCAATGGTAAATGGGATTGTTTGTTTAGTTTCTCTTTCTGAGAATTCATTATTGGTATATAAAAAAAGCCATCGATTTTGGGGTTTTAATTTTGTATTCTGCTACATTGCCAAATTCATTTATTAAATCTAGTAGTTTTTTGGTGGAATCTTTAGCATTTTCTATGTACAATATCATGTAATCTGTGAATAATGAGAGTTTTACTTTCTCCTTTCCAATTTGGATGCCTTTTATTTCTTCTTGTCTGATTGCTATGTCTAGGACTTCCAGTACTATGTTGAATAAGTTTCTCCTTCCATTTTAAATGATTGTTTTGCTGGGTAGCATAGTCTTGGTCCTAGTTCATTGCTTTTCATTACTTTTAATATTTCATGTCAATCGCTTCTGGCCCACAATGTTTCTATTGAGAAATCAGCTTTTGGAAGCTCCTTTGTAGGTAACTGTCTTTCTCTTGCTGCTTTTAAGGTTCTCTCTTTGTCTTTAATCATTGGCATTTTAATTATGATGTATCTTGGTGTGGGCCTCTTAAGTTCATATATTTTGGGACCCTCTGTTCACCTGGACTCATGTGTCTTTTTTCCTTTGCCAGGTTAGTGAAGTTTATTTCTTCAAATAGGTTCTCAATCTCTTGCTCTCTCTCATCCTTATTGTATTCCTGTGATGCCAATGTTGTTATACTTGAAGTTGTCCCAGAGGTCTCTTAGGCTTTCTTTGGCTTATTTGTTGGTTTGTTTGTTAAATATGTTTTTATTGATTTTAGAGAGAGGAAGGGAAAGGGGTAGAGAGATAGAAACATCAATGATGAGAGAGAATCACTGATTGGCTGCCTCCTGCTGGGGATCGAGCCCACAATCCGGGTATGTGCCCTGACTGGGAATCGAACTGTGACCTCCTGGTTTATGGGTCAATGCTCAACCACTGAGCCACATCAGCTGGCCTTTTTTTTTTTTTTTAATTCTTTCTTTTTTTTCTTTTCACTGCTCCGCTTGGGTGTTTTCTACTATCTTATTATCTAAATCACTGGTTCAGTCCTCTGTTTCATTTAACCTGCTGTTGATTCCTTCTAGTGTATTCTTCATTTCATATAATGCACTCTTCATTTCTGACTGATTCTTTTTATGGTTTCAATGTCCTTTTAAATTTAACTATCATTTTGTTTAAATTCTCACTCTGCCTCTGCTGGAGCCCAGGGTAAGTGGCCACTAATGAAATTTTGTGTGCTGACCCTTGAAGAGAGTGCCTGGGTTCCTTACAGATGTCTATCTATCTCTAGCAGATAGAATCCCCACTGATTTTCATAGCCAAGTGTTATATGGGCTCCTCTTCCTAGCTCTGTTGCTCTAGGGTAGGGAACCCAGCACGGAGTTGAGACCCTATGCTCCTCAGGGGAGGCTTTTGAAACTGAGATATCACTCCAAATTCTCAACCACCACACATGGATACAGAGCCAGCCCTTTTCACGTCTCTCCCATTCCTTCCAGTCTCAATGTGGCTTCTTCTATAAACCTTTCATTGTAAGACTTCTGTTCAGCTAGTCTTCAGTTAGTTTTCAGGTTGATTGCTCTGTAATTTTTTTAAATATATTTTTATTTATTTCAGAGAGGAAGGGAGAGGGAGAGAGATTTAGAAACATCAATGATAAGAGAGAATCAATTATTGTCTGCCTCCTGCATGCCCCATGCTGCACGCAACCTGGGCATGTGCCCTGACTGGGAATCAAACTATGACCTCCTGGCTCATAGGTTGAATCTCAACCACTGAGCCATGCTGGCTAGGCATTATTCTATAATTTAGTTGTTATTGTAGTTTGGACCTGGGAGAAGGTAAGTTGGATCCCACATGGTCTTTTTGTGATGTTATTTAAATCTCAAACTATTCTGTGTCTTCCATGGCAAAGTTGCTTATCTCTAGTATGCTAAACATAAGGATTTGCAGTGAACGCAATGAGACTCTGCCAGGCATCATTTAGGAATAAATGGGTTAATTTCCTACCAGGTAAGGGTATTCCTTTGGTGACTCACTAAAATTCATTATGAATAGAATCTGGTAGAACTAAGTGGTAGCTCATGGGAAAAATTAAAGAAAAATTTTGTTCTATATCTGCCCTCAAATTTAGAGTCAAATATTATATTAGAGAGAGGTCTTGCTTACTTATTATTATCCTTGGAGCTAACATTTAGGACTAGATGGGAAAAGCCTAACTTTTAAGTCTAAGTATATTCATCCAAGAGTCAGTCTGCACTCATATTTTTCTAGCCTGTTGAGGAAGTCTGTGAATGAAGAATAAATTAAAGGACTTCAACTTCTACTGATGGACTGTTGCCATCCTACGACCTTTCAAACCTTTGCTTCAATGTCAGAAGGATAAAATTTCTTTGCTTCCCCCTTTTAATTGGTTGCTAATAGCTTAAACTTGCCTCATTCACACTGGGTCCCAACCATACGGGACTTTCCCTTCTAGTACCCATTAGTTATAAACTAAAGAGCACCAGGGATTGCTAGGCAGGAAAAACAAAACAAAATCAAACAAACAAAACTATAAAACTTACATCATAATAATCAGAAAAACTATCTGGGAGGTTTCCAAACTTAAATATTATTATAAACTTCTTATCACATTAAAAATACTTTATAATTAATCTATGTGGTAAGATCTGAATTTGACCATTAGATGTGGAAATGAGGGCAGATTCTAGGGCATTGTTATCACAGCTATGAATTTGATGAATGAGGTCTTAGAAGTCCAGGTCTTGGTTCACTGTAGGAAGTTTATTTTCCCAGCTCTGTGAATACAAGTATCTTTATAGATTCCAGGCTGCTTTCTTGCTGGGTCTATGTAGTGCTTCCTTACATTGAATAACAGATTTGTAAAAGTAAATGTAACCAAATAAAGTACCTGAGGAGACTTCCTGCTCCCAGAACTATTAAAGAATTTTTGGAAGGGTGTGCTCAGGCCCCTGTTTGTAAATAACTTTATTAACTCTACAAGTACACTATCACCTTGTTAAATCCTCTGTGAACTCCATCAGTTTATAAAAGGCAGCTTTATCATTTCTAAATTATAGAATCAAAGAATTAGCAAAGGTAGCCCAAGAATTATCACCCAAAGATGATGGTGTTCTCTAAGCATAATGTCTCAAGGTCAAGGAGGAGGCCATTTTCTTGGGCATCATTAATGAGACCCTGGAAAAATACATGGGCAAGGACCACTAGAAGGATTCTTCTTTGCAGCATAACTACCCCAACACTGACTGCCAAGTAACTGAAGAGAAGCAAGAAATGTCTCCAGATTTTCCACTGCTCTCCAGCAACTACTCCCAACCAATCACAACTATTTAAGCTTCCTATTAGACAGCTGCAGCTAAATGTTATGCTACTACAATATCAAAGGCTAATGTCACAGAAAACTTGCATGCTGAAAGGTTGTGACCACAGAAAAGGACGCCACAAATAGCAACATGGCTCTTTCCTTCTTGATAAATTGCAAGTGTGGGCCCAGCAAGCCAATAATAAAGGCAGAAGGTGGCCTTTAGGCATAGTTATCCCACTATTGATCATTAACTAACTCTGTATTAACTTGTAAAGAAATATCTCCAGAGTCACACAAGATTGTGTGTACTCTTTTTAGATATCTTCTTTATATTTCAGAAGATGGGAATTAATTATGGATGGAAATCACAAGATCAATATGCTATTGATCCTCATTACTGATGTTTAATGAGAACCTGCTCCTTAACCCACTGTCAGAATTAGGATCTACAACTGATGGCCACCTGTGGCAGGGGTGGGGGCAGGGCCAGAGAGTGGGTGGGAACAACCAACCTTTCGGTCCCTTCCCCCAGCAGTCAGGCACCGATCACACGATGGCAAATGGGGAACCGGAGGTGGGTGGTGGCAGGGGGCAGTGCCGGCTGCAGACAGCTGGGGAAGTTGGCCCTGTTCGCAGGCCAGGCCTAGGGACTGTACCCGTGCATGAATTTCATGCGCCGGGCCTCTAGTGGAAAAATAAAAGGCCAAGAAGAGACAAAATCTTATTGATACAGGACATGATGAGGCAACTTGTTCTACTAGATGACTTTATCTATAACTATAGACATTGGGACAGTGTAGTATTTGTGTAGGAATACACAAATAGATTGATGGAACTAAATAATGACTCCAAAAATGTTCTCATGCATATAGGGATGTTTGATGTCTGACATAGTTGGCCCTGTAAATCAGTTTAAAAAATAAAGGACTTTTCGGTAAATGGTGCTAAACAATTATCCATATTTAAAATTGGACTCCTCCCATACACAAGTATCAACTCCAGGATTAAGTTCTCAAAATCAAATGGTAAAGCACTAACCGGTTTGGCTCAGTGGATAGAGCATTGGCCTGCAGACTCAAGGGTCCCAGGTTTGATCCCGGTCAAGGGCATGTACCTTGATTGCGGGCACATCCCCAGTAGGGGGTATGCAGGAGGCAGCTGATTGATGTTTCTCTCTCATCGATGTTTCTAACTCTCTCTCCCTCTCCTTTCATGTCTGTAAAAAATCAATAAAATATATTTTAAAAAAATAAAATGGTAAAATATAAAACTTTTAGATGAAAGTGTAGAATAGCCTAATTACCATGGATAGAAAATGAGTTTTTAAATAATACCAAAAGCATAAACTATATAAGTTTAAAAACTTGACTGCATTAAAATTAAGAACTTCTGTTTATCAGATATCCCATAATAAAGGAGAAAAGACAAGTCATAAAACTGGAAAAAACCTTGGCAATTTATATAAACCACAAAGAGATCATAACCAGAATATATAAATAACTCACATGATCAATTTCTTAAAAGGTAAACAACTCAGAAAAGAGCTTTAAATAGGCATTTTCACAAAATAAGTCTGAATGACTTATAAACACACTAGAGGTCTGGTGCATTAAATTGGTGCACGGGTAGGGTCCCTAGGCCTAGCTGGCTATCAGGGCCGATCAGGGCCTTCTGGCTGCTGGCTGGAGTCTTCCATCAAGCTGCCAGCCAGGGCCTCCCTTCCCTATCTTCTGGCTGCCAACCGAGGCTTTCCTTCATTCCACGCCACCATTCCCTGGTGGTCAGCGCATGTCATAGCGAGTGATCGAACTCCTGGTCTCCCGGTCAAACTCCTGAGGGGACACTTTGCATATTCGCCTTTTATATATATAGATGAAAGAATGCTCAATTTCATTAATGGTCAAGGAAATACAAATTAAACCACAGTGAGTTACAATTTTATAGTCACAAGATATACAAAATAATGCTGGCCAGTGTGGCTCAGAGGTTGAGCATCAACCTATGAACCAGGAGGTCACAGTTCAATTCCTGGTGGGGCACATGCTCAAATTGAGGGCTCAGTCCCCAGAAGGGGGTGTGCAGGAGGCAGCTGATCAATGATTCTCTCTCATCATTGATGTTTTTGTCTCTCTGTCTCCCTTCCTCTCTGAAATCAATATATCTATATATATATAAAAAGCCCATGGCCATAATGTAACAACAAAACAACCGGTCACCAGGAGGTGCATTGATGGGTCTCGCCTGTGTGGCGGGTCTGGGGTCCCGCTCCCATGGTGTGGCCCACAGGCTCCGATCACAGCAAGGCTGGTGGCCGGTGGGCAGGCGGGGTGACGGGTGGGTGGGCACAGTGAGGCGGGCGCGGCGAGATGCACATGGGTAGGAGGGGCCACACAATTTCACACACTGGGCTTCTAGTAAAAATATTTTTTAAAAAAAAAAAAACATTGACAAAATGTAAAAGTCTTTAAATTTAAATTTTTAAATACATGCATTGCTGAGGATATGGAGCAAAAAGATTCCTCACACACTGCAGAGAGCTAAATTGGAGCAATCACTTTGGCAAATACTAGTTTGGCATTACCTAAAATGGAAAGATGGTAAAGTCAAGCAAGAGCATTATGTGTAGGCACAGAACAGACTTTGTTGTGGAAACTTAAAGCAGGGGGTCAGCAAAACATGCATGATTCATTGAAGCTCAGTCTCCCACAAAGAAATGAGAAGGGCCAGCATTACTGCTGGGTATACAAGGGGGCTCTACTCCACAGGCAGGACTCCAAAAGACTGGCCTTACTAATAGGTGAAAGAGGGGAGGAAGGGATTAGTGTCAAACAATCTGAATTTAGATGTCAGCTACTTAAAGAACTGACTGGCAAAGCCACTGCTAGCATCCCATGACCTTGTGGGAAGGTGGATGGGGGCACAGCCCCTTCTTAAGGGGAAAAAGGAACTCTTGATCCCAGCTCTCTTAGTGCTGGGCAACCTGAACTTTCAGGGGCATTTATCACACAATCACACTTGTCTCTTCATAACTAGCAAAGTTGGCCATGTGCTTTTTATATATAAAGATATAGATTGATTTCACAGTGGAAGGGAGACGTTATTAAAATCTCAATAACATAATATTTAGAATAAGAAGCCAATCCAGAATTCAAAGAAGGCAAAGGGATTATTTATACATAGTATCCATTAAAAGAAAAGTAATGGAATGGTTATCACAAAATTGAATTTAATATTATTGCACATGTATAAGAGATTTGGTGGGGAATAGGGTGGGGAGGCAGTTGTAGAAAGGCCCAAAGGGTGCTTCTAAAACACCATCAGTGTTTTTTATCTTAACCTGAATGGTAGATACTCAAGTGTTTGCTTCATTATTATCATCTTAACTGTCCATATACATTTTTTACACTCTTAGCTTGCTATATTTCACAATTTAAAAGCAGAGAAATTAAGTTACAAGTATATGAAATACAAGGAGAAATCTTTGAGCAGACTTTAATTATTATCCTGGGAGAAACTTCTAGAAACACCATTGCTAAGTCAAAAGGCATGCACACTTTGGAAGGGTCAGCATTTATACAGGTACTTCAGCAGCGCCTCCTTATTTTAAGTTCTATGTTATTATGTATACATTTATGTACATTGTCTTACTCTTCTGGGTCAAGGTGAAGCCTACGTAGAACATTAATAAGGTGACGAGGTGGGACTAGATGCAGGGAACAGAGCCCTGATGTCTGTGTGGTGTTTTTCCCCAGTGGAAACATGGGTTAGATTCCCACACAGAAAGCCTTTTGGGCTTTCCTGCTGGTCCATAGTTGGAGGCCTTGCCAGGCCATCTAACTCCCGCTTTCCTATCCACTTAAAACTCCACTGCCTCTTCCTGTGTGTGCATCAGATTCATTACTGGCTCATCTTGATGGAAGTGCCGTGACTTCAAAACCACTAATAGCTATCAGCAAAAAGCCTGACAAAAGCATCTTAAAAGATACTTCCTTTTATCAGAGGCTTTGCAGGGAAATAAATATTGTTGACTGGGCATGGGGAAGAAAATAAATATTCCCCTGCTACGAAGACCACAGGAAAAGCAGAAGCCTCACAGCTCCTGTCCCAGGGACAGCCCTGCAGACACCCCACTGTCCTCTCCACCATCTGCAGCTGTGACTTGCGCATCTTTTATCCTCAGCACTGGCACGGTGACTGGCACTTACAATGGAATCTACTGCCGGGAGAAACCTCTCTGAAATACTAATGGCACCTACTCTTTTTACCCCAAGGAAAGATTGGCAAAGAAACATGCACAGAGCCACAGAGAGGGTGGTAAGGGCAGAATTGTAGTCTTCTGAATTCCACTCCTATTTACTGACAAAGCATGAAGGTTTCCGTAACAGCTCTATTGTACGCGAGTTCTTGGACTTCTCAAGTCTGCATTTCTGCCCTGGCAGAAACAAAATGAGCTAATTAAATGCTTGCCATGAGCTTATTTTGGAAACTTCATGGAATGTGTGAGAGCCTGAATGAATTTCAGGCCACTATTGATTACTTCCAATACAGAGGAAATCATCCAAGCATGGAAAGGTGAGGAGGCTAAACCCGTGGCCGAGGCTTATTAATAGCTTAATACTTTTGCTTATTGGCACAGGAAAGCAACTCTTGGCTGTGTAAGGGATTAATGCTTTAAGGCTATAACGGAGGAGAGTAAATAGAATCCTTCAAGGTTGAAGAAGAGTCCAAGCAAATACTCTACCTAATTGCTTTGGAATAACCAAGATCATCCCTATTGCTGTGGGAGAAAGAAAATCAATAGGTTGTATTAAGAGGAAACTAAAGGCACAATCAGGTCATCCTCTGTGGTTAGTGGAGAGTGGTACATTGGCACAGAACCCCAGAGGGGCTGCAATTAAGTGAAATTCAGTCCAGGCTGCCTAAAATAACCTAACAATGTTTAAAATATAAAATAGCTCATTGCAAACCTTAAAGGCTTCCAGTGGATCTGTAGAAATGCTCATTGCTGAGAGGTTTTTATGGAGCATGTGGGACCTTTGCTCACCTTTGCTCCAGTGCATGCTCCAGTAATTTAGTCCAGTGGTAAGATTGATAAAGTTTTTGTGTCATAGCACTAGTCTCAGTTACAGAGATTTCTGGAAACTAAATTAAATCTTTTCCATTCATCATGAAGAAAATTACAACCCAGAGCATTGCCTGCCTGACTTTTGAACTTTCCTATTCAAAATTATTTGATGTTGTCCATTCATGGTAAAAATCACTTCAGAGTTATTTTGCTTAGCATGGTACTCTCAAGATCCACCCATGTTGTCACAAATTGCAGTATTTCATCCTTTCTCATGGCTGTGTGGTACCCATTACATATATGTACCACATCTTCTTTATTCAATCAAAGAACACTTCCATGTTATGACCATCATGAATAATGTACAATGAACATAGGGGTTCATATATCTTTGAAAATAAGTATTTTCAAATTTTTCAGGTAGATACTCAGAAGAGGGGTTGCTGGGTCATATGATTCCTCTATTCTTAATTTTTTAAGGAGCCTCCATACTGTTTTTCATAGTGGCTATCTAAATCAGGTAGAAAAAGCCAAGAACCATATGATTTCACTCATCTGTGGCATATAAAACTGAAAGCAACAAATGAACAAACAAGAAAAATAAACAGACAAAAACTCAGAGACACAGACAACAGCATGGTGGCTTCCAGAGGAAATGGGAGTTAAGGGAGGAGGAAAGGGTAAATGGGCTCAAATATGTGGTGACAGAACAAGATTTGACTTTGGGAGGTGGGCACACAATGCACTACCCAGATGATGTATCATAGAATCATACACTTGAAACCTATATAATTTTATTAAACAATGTCACCCCAATAAGATTAATTTTAAAAATAAATCACTTCATGCCAGACCGGCGTGGCTCAGTTACTGAGCATCAGCCTATGAACCTGGAGGTCATGGTTCAATTCCAGGCCAGGGCACATGCCCGGGTTGCGGGCTCAATCCCCAGTGTGGGGCATGCAGAAGGCAGCCAATCAATGATTCTCCCTCATCATTGATGTTTCTATCTCTCTCTCCCTCTCCCTTCCTCTCTGAAATCAATAAAAATATATTTTAAAAAATAAATCACTTCAGAGAACATAGGATGCTTTGGAGAAATATGTACCACCTTCAATCATTAGCACAGGTCTGATCCAGACCAGACTTAGAAACACGGCCTTGAGCTGTGACCATTCCAACCCATCACCTCTCTGTCTGTACCTTTTAGTGCCGTTAGTGATATTTAGAAAGTAACTAACTTTTGTAAGCGCCTCAAGTTGGGATTCAAGTAGACATTTAAACAAGGCATATTATTTGTGTTCAAGTAAGTTATGGATCAAGTAATTTCCAATATGGTGTCTAACTACATGATTCTGAAGACTTAATTAAATAAAGTGGAGCTCTTTGGCAATATGGACTTTGAGAGCCAGTATTAATTTGTTTTCTGTTAGCAAATGTGATTCATTCTCAGCTGGCCAAAGAAAGTTTAACTTGATTTGTGGATTACTCTAAAATCTGCAAGAACATGGCTTATCCTTCCTCTTGACCCTTCCATTCAGTCAGTTGGTCATCAGACCAGGAAACTCCTGCTCAATTGATAATCTGTTGCATCCTCTCACTTATGTTCCTCTGGCTTCTGGCACAGGCTCCTCAGGGCTCTGTCTGATGCCCTTGACCCACCTCAGGCCTCTGTACACCTCCACACCACGCTTCCGCCCTTGTGCCTCGTACATCGTCTATAGTTCTCTGTTGCCTAGAGGAAAAGTCCGAACTCTCAGCAGTGCCATGATCCCTCACAAGTCCCTGAGCCTTCTCTCGAGCCGAGCCTCTCTCTGCCCTCCATTACCCTAAACTCTGGCCGAGCTAGAGTCCCTTTACCCCAAATAGGTTTGGCTCTTCATGCCTCTCCCTTTTTTTATACGACACTCTACCTAAAATAACTTTTTTTTTTTGCTCCTTTACCAAAAAAAATCTACTTCTTCAAGCTTCCCCCTCATCTTTTCTGCACTTCCATTACTTTCTGGACAGTATCAATTACATGTTATCATCCTGGGTACACGGTGAGCTGCCTGTGAGCAGGGCCCTTGCTGGGCTTGTGTGTCCTCTGTGCTTCCCCTGTATCCAGCACACAGAGGCTACAGTACATCAATTCGTTCCAAAGAAACAGTATTGTCCTCCAGAGTTGAGACTGAGAGTCTCGGCTCTATCCTATACTTTAGAGGAGGCAACGCAATGCCCACTTGTTTTACAAAAGCATTTATATTATCACCAGGTTTGAGGTGTAATGCTGATACTGCTGTGTTGACAACACTATGTCTTTTGTTGTCCCATATTGTTTTACCAGGGAGATGCTTCTTTGCATATTGATCAGAGAAAGGTATTCTGGAAAATATCTCCTCTAAATTTGAAGACTGATGCCACTTCCATCTCAGGAATTCTAGAAGCCTCAAGGAAGATGTCACGTTGCCAGCAGGTGACATTGGGAAATGCTTGGAGGAACAGCTTAATGGTAGCGTGCGACAAGGAACAGTAACTAAAAGTCAAATCCCAACTTTACCAAACCTGAGTCTTAGGACAACGATGCTGCTCTCCAGGCTTCCTTTAATGCTCCTCTTCAGCCATTTCTTTCTGCCTCGTGGCTGATTTCAACTTGAAAACTCAAAATCGCTAGGCTCTTGTACTGCCAAAGTAAAAAGTCATATTATCAAGACTTCTTTTATAAAAAATATAAATCAACAGACCTCTGCATTTATTATAAAGAACAAATCTTTTCCAGGTTTCAATCACAGGAAGAACCTTGTACCAGCCACCAAAGGTGACGCACACCGTCCCTGTCCGCAGGAGGCGCGCAGTCCGATGTGTACACCTCCACGCCACGCTTCCAGAGCACTCCCTCTCTCCCAGGCTTTTTCCTCAATGCCCTCCAGCTTCCCTTTGCTCTTTTCACCCTCATTCCTTCCTCATCAGAAAAAGAATGTTTGCCCTAACCGGTTTGGCTCAGTGGATAGAGCATCGGCCTGAGGACTGAAGGGTCCCAGGTTCGATTCCGGTCAAAGGCATGTACCTTGATTGTGGGCACATCCCCAGTGGGGAGTGTGCAGGAGGCAACTGATCGATGTTTCTCTCTCATTGATGTTTCTAACTCTCTATCCCTCTCCCTTCCTCTCTGTAAAAAATCAATAAAATATATTTTTTTTTAAAAAGAAAAAGAATGTTTTTGTTGTGAACTGGCCTCCTTGGCGTGGCTCAGAAGGCTCATTAACCACCATCAAGTAGCTAAGTCCCCGTGGTGCTGAGGCTGGAGCACACCCGCAGGAGCTGCCCATGAGAGAGAAAGCTCCGTCCCACGTTGCCTGCAGTCCAGCGTGGGCCCTTGTGGCATTCGGTTTGCAGCTCACATGTGCATCACCGTGGGTGTCCTCTGCCTACAGCATCTAATTACGCATGGCAGGGTGCTCCGGATCAGATTGGATGCATGTCTCTCTCAGGACAGTTCAGCTGCCCTTCCCTAAGAAACTCATCTCTGCTCATTTTTTTCACATCTGGCCTGTATTTTGAGTCAGACCATCCACCGGTACCATAGCCTTGAATTGCAGGAAAATCCAGCTAGCCATATCTGAATGGTGTAGATTAAATTTAATAGCATTTATATAGGTTTTTGAGGGGTTTGTTGTTGTGGGTTTTTTTTGGGGGGGGGGTTGTTTTCTTTTTTGCCCCAGGGAGTGGATGATCAGGGGGAGACTGGAGGAAGGTTGCTGTTGGATGGTGTCTGTCCCCATCTAACAATGTTCAAAGTCACATTCCAACATTTGGCATTTTTTCTATTTCTTCTCCTTGGCTAGATGCTGTATGTTAGCTACTTGGCTCGCATTTTCCCTTGACTTTCATTTATTCCACGTTCTTTGCCTTGTGTTAATGGTTAACAGAGCATGTACTGTAAATTAGCATTTATAAAAATCAATTACACTGCTTCGTGAGACAGAGCAGAAACTTAGATTGTCTTCACCAGATCATTTGTATTTATCTGTTAATTATAAAACTTAATTGTCTCGTTTTATCATATTAATTTGCACAAATTGTACAACTTCAGAGTTTAGCAGTTTTCAAGCCCTTGAAATACAATTATTCTCTTAACATTCTTTTCAGCAACATGGTATTCATTAATGATTAGGTTGGTAAAAATTAGCAGTTCTGATAATTGGCCTTGGCTTCTCCTTGGCTTTTTTTTTTTTTTTTTTTCCCTTTCCTACTAAAATCCTGGTTCTCACAATTATGCATGCCTGTTAGCCTCTGTTTTAATTGGACTTTTCAGCCCAAGAGACTTCACAGGGTTTTGGCTCAAAGTAGAATATAATTCTATAGGATTTACTCCAAGTAGGTTTGCCTCTTTTCCCCTCTCCCCAGCAGAACCTGGACTTTTGTCCCATAGGGTTAATCTACTTACCCTACCCCTTAATATAAAAAGACATATTTGAACAGAGTAAAAAGGCTTTCCAAATTTCAGTCCGATTTGTGAAACCATTGTGGACTCCCACACTTTGCAAGCTGGCGAGCAAGCATGATGAAGAAGGGCTCTCCTCTCCACCTCTCAACCATGGCTCTGCTTCCACTCATTGGAGTCACATAGCACATGTCCAAAGGCCAAAATTAGCTTTCTTCTTTCAAGGGGCTGCACAAATTCTGGTTCTGGGAAGGAAGTGGTCCAAACTGAAGGACAAGGCATCCTGACCACCCTGGAATCAGGTGGCTTCCTGCCTGGAGTTCTGAAATTACATTCCAGAGGCTTTGCCTCCGACTCTGATGACACCAACATCCAAGCCACATGCTCGATACCAAAGCAGCATGTCCCCTGCTGCCCCACATGAGGGAACAGAGATGAGGAGTCTGTCCTATCCCACTTGGGAAACCCAGCCACACTCCCCCAAAACAGCGGGTCCACCGAGGTGGTCACCCAAGATTATAGGAGCAAGTGTTTGATAATAGCAGCATTCTTTGAATTCCCTGACTGGGTAACTGGAAATACTTAGTTTGCCATGATTCTGCCCCTTCAGAAGCAACAGTTGAGAAAGTAGGCCATATTTCCTCATATATTATCTCAGATCGGGCTCCAGTGAGGTACGGATTTGCACGTCAAGACCTGAAGGCTGTGGGCTGTGGCTTTCCAGGGATTCTGTCAGTTTTCTTGGTTGGGAGGAGGTGCAGTGGGAAGGTTGGCCGGCCAGAAGGAACACAGGAGGAGAATGACTCTCTTATGTACTGAAGTATGGGGTTATTTGTTCAAGAGGGAAAGGCTTCCCTGTGTGTTCCAGCTACAGCAACTCTCTATGATACTCTTCAGATCAGGTTACTTTTAAGAAAAATGTATGTTTTCCCACATACAAAGCACTCACCAGTCAGGTCTGTCATCACTCTCCCTACAGCCTGGTTTCCCTGGTGCTGGCTTGTACCAGCTTGTGCCACAAAAATGTGGTGAGAACGCCTCTCGGCAATCTCCTGCCATCCAAACTTTCCATCAAATGGGGCATTTCAGCCTCTCATGCCAGTTGCTCAGGGGACTGAATCCAGTAGCAAGGTGGGAAGCTATTCCTGGGCATTGACAAGTTTTAGCTGAAATAAGCCATTTGTTCAGCCACGTGGCTCTAAACTATCACTTCTATGAACTGGATGACAGAACTGCTACCATTCCCCCAACTGGGCTGACAAGCAGTGGCCAGAGGGGTGAGAACACATCTGCTTGGTTAGTACCTTAGGGAAAGGATGTGGGAGTGGAAGCAGCACTCTCCATAGCAAAGAGCCCCTCTCTGCGGAAATCTTTCTGTAGGAAGGGCGCGCACATATTTTTGGTTGTCTCACACTAACTGTGACAGTGTCTCTGCTTGTTACTTCTCCACCTCAAGGCCCAGTGAGAATCAACAACAGTATACCAGACATGCAGACCTATTTTTGCCAGCTGCTCACCTTTACTTCCCTCTTGCCTATCTTCCTTGCTACATACCTTTATGCCTCCTGTTGTAGCTCAGGCATCACCCTCCTTAGACTTGGCAAAGTGCAGATCCTCAGATAACTAAGCTAGCTTAGAAATTGGTCTAAGAAGCAGCAGCTATTCCTGAGCCATCGGGGTTAATAAAAATTCAACCATTGTTTATTTCTGGGCTCCAGAACAGGTATAAAGAGCAGGGCTATGCCAGCTTGTTCCAAGTGTAACCATGTAGTCCAGACTACTAGTAAGTTGGGAGCCATAGTTTCAAACTGATGGAGGGAACAAAAAATGAAATCTGAACTCTGCCTCAGACCAATCTGCTGACATGCCAGACCTTTTTAAGAATTAGAAGTATCCCTTCCCCAAGACATTTACTTGTACCTGTTGAAAATTTTAATAATAAATACGTAAATGTACTCCTTAGATATGGACCCTGGTACAGTGCACAACCTGTAGCTCCAGATATGGCTCTACCAGCCTCCTTCATGTCTTCCCAGCAACAAAGCTACCATTCAGCTGCCCTAAATTCTACATTTCCAGAAAAATTTAATGACCTAACATTGTGCCATCTCCCCTAAGAACTTTGATTTCAGAAGGTTTGACCAAGAAGATCCAAAATCACATACAAACATAGGCACAGAGCCCTTGGCCACTGTGTGCTCATGGATTGAAACATCCTAAATTCCAGTATGCCCTGGTAGGGTTTCCACATCTCCAATCAGATTTTCTTGCTGCCCGCTCTATATATGTTGTTTGTACCTCTAACGACCTGTCATTTTCTACTCTATTAAATCTTACTTACAAGAGGCTATATCCATAGCCTCTTGAGGGCATGGTGGTCACATCACAGGTGCTAAAAACATTAACTTAAAGCTGATTTGTGTCCATGAATGGGGGTAGGTAATATTTGCAGTTTAATTTTTGATGGGCAGTCCAAAAGATGATATATTGAGATGGAGAACCTTCCCAAAATATTTTTCTTCTATATTTCCAATTATTCTGTCCTTTCTGATCCATAGTACTTTTTACATATTTATTAAATGCTATTCACATTGTGTTGTTCTTATTTGTCTAAATATCCCATGCCTCAACTAGAGTAGGAGCTCTCTGCAGGAAGGGGCCATGTCTTTTTTACCTTTCTATCCCTAAGCCTGATGCAAAGAAAATGTCTACTGCATATTGTTTGTTGGATTATATTGAATCCAAACCTATGTGGATTTGAACTGAAAACATCTCACCTGCTGGAAGTCTTCTGAGTCTTCTTTGGGCGAGTGTAGTAGGACTTACCTTGGAAAGCACAGTTTTGGCAATACTACAACCTTCCTTCTCTGAAAGAGCTTACTTTGTTTTATTACAATAGAAGAGCATGAGAAATAATTTTTCCCATAAGAAACACACTTCCTCTTTTTGACAATTTGACAGCCTATTGTTTAAGTCTGAAAAAAGAGCCCAGAAATAATTTACAGAGGAAACATAACTCAGGTGTCTTCACCAGATGCTATTGGTATCTTGAGACTATCCAGATGCTGTTGGTATCTTGAGACTACACACACATATATGCATACACAACAGAATTTAAGTGCACGCTGTGTTTTCACAGGGTGTCCAAATGCTAACATTTGCCATCTGGCCTGCTCAGATGGCTGTTTCTGACATCTGCACCAAAGTCTGGGTTTGCTTTTGTTTATTATTCAAACATTTATGGAATCTGAGCACTGTGCTAGGCACAAAGGAAGCAAAGATGGAAAGCTGCACCCTCTGCTCTCAAAAAAGTAACTTTAGACCATGAAAAATTAATTATGCAGAAAATAAAAGCTAACATATGCTAATGCAAATCTTATAACAAGATGCAATGGGAGTGTGGGAGAAGGATCCATTAAGTTGGCCTGAGCAAGACAAGGAGACTTTACACAGGAGAAAACTCTTGGGATCATCCAGGAGAGTAAAATGATCAGAAGGCAAAGGATGGAACCCAAGGAAACACCAACACAAAAGGATAAATCCAGGGGAATGTTCGAGGGACACTGAGAAGGAGCAGTCTGAAATGTAGGAGGAAAATAAAGAGACAATAAAACCATGCAAGGCCGGGGGGAGAAAAATGGCGGCGGAATAGACAGACGTGTTCCGAGCCTTGTCCCGGAGCAGAAAGAAAGAACAGCTGAGGGTCGCACTAGGAGTGTTTGTTGGCAAGTTGGGGGACAGCTGAACTCCAGAAGAAGGTGGGAGACTGCTAGACGGGGTTCCCCTGACCTGGCAGCTCCCACTGCGGCTGGGTCCCCTCCCGGAGCTGCGGGCTTGGACGCGGAGTCGCCGCCATCTGGAACCGGAAAGTGGAGCTTATCGGAAGCCTGAGAATCCACAACTGCGGCACCCACGGAATAGCTGCGAGCCCCAGAACAACGCTCCCCAATTGGCGCAAACACACGGGTTCAGAGGAGCTCTACACTCCACCACGGAAAGGTCAGATTTCGCCACGGATAAGGTGAGGTCTCTGGTCCCAGCGCGAGAGAGGAACGCGCGTTTTGCGGGAGCTGGAGGACCAGGGAAGTCTGTGCCTAGAAAAATCGGTGGCTGCTGGGGCTGGCGTGATCTGTGAATGTGGAAGGGGGTCCTCAGAGCTGCTAACAGAAGGGCTCTCTAAAAAGCAACCCATTTTGATCTGAAGTGCAGGGACACCCTAAGAATTTCAGGGGTGTGCTAGACTTACGCGCAGCCACGGAGTGCGCACACTTGGGCTTTTTCCTCTTGAAAGTCTTGCTTCTGATTACTAAGCCCAATTCATAGGTTCACCCAGTTGGGGACACCCTGGGAGACTGCAGGGGAAAGTTGTTTTTCTGGAACCTGGGGATCGGAGCGGGGAGTGACCATCGGAGAGCCAGCTCTGAGGCAGCCCACTCCCACAAACCGGGGAAAGAAGGCTCTAACACTCCCTAGAGAGGCCATAGATAAACCCGGAAGTCAATCCAGAAACACTGCCACCCAGGGGCTGAATCACAAATTGACTCTTGTGTAATCAAAAATAAAGGAATACGAATTAAGACACACCGCCTGCTTAAAATCAGGACTGGCTTACATCACTGAAGAGCAGTGGAACGCAGGGAACTGCAATACTGTCCGGACTGAGAAACAGGCGTGCCAAACAGAACAACAGAGGAAGTGAATGACCTTCACTACTTCACATTTTATTTTTATTTTTTATTTTTTTATTTTCATTTTTTGCATCTTTTACTCAAGAAACTAATTTTTTTCCTCACTTGATTTTACCTTTTTAATGATTACATTTTTATTTTCAATCCGTATTATTACTACTGCTATTTTATCTTTTTTTTTTTTTTTTAAGTGTCATTTTATTTTCTCTTCATTTTGTTTTGGGATTAATGTTCTACATTCTATTTTTATCTTTCCTTTAGCATCATTTTACTCTATCTCAAATCTACCTTTATGCCATCACTCTCTTCCTCACTTTTCCCTTTTCAGTGTCCTGTTTATCTTACCCCTTTCCTGCTTTAGATTTTCCCTATACTTTCTGTTTACCCCCTTTTAAAATTTCACCCTACTTATATATCTAATCTCCAATCCCCTGCTCCAAGTCCATACACACCTCTCTCTTCGCTGTCTTAACTATCCAAAAAATTGTTTTTCTCTCTGTCCTTTTGTTGTTGTTCGTTTGAATGTAGATTATATCGAATTTTTATGCTTTTTTGTGAGATTGTTTTGCTTATTCTTCTTTTGTTTATTTTTTTGTTTGTTTAGTGCTTCTGTTTTCCCTTGCCTCACTCAATATTAGTTGGTGTTGTAGTTTGTATTAATCCCCAGGTACTTGTTGCTGGCATTTGCTGGGATAAGTGATTGTTCTATTGGAGTTTTATCCCCAATATATATAGTCTGATTCCCTTTCTCTCTTAGTCTCTTTCTTGTCTCTCTTACTTTTTTTTCTTCTTTTTTTCCCTTTTCCCAATTTCATTTTGACACCCCTTTTTTTCTTCTTCTTCTTTCTTTCTTTTTCCTCTTCTTCTTTCTCTACTATCCCCTAATTTGCCTTTCTCTGGTGGTCACCTTTATTGGAGGTTATTAATATCGTGAATACATTTCTGTTCAGTGCCTTGTGTGTTGTACCTGGTAGTGCTGTATTTTGTGCCTTTAAATCGACGCAGGAGAGAGAGAACTACATAACCAGACACCCAGAGAAGAGAGACCATGGGGAGACAAAGACACAGCCCGCATATGAAAGAAAAGCAGGCATCACCAGAAAAGGAAGTAAACGAAATGGAAGCAAGCAACCTTCCAGAAAAAGAATTCAGAGAAATGGTCATAAGGTGGCTGAAAAGAATGGAAGACAAATTTGACAATATGAGCAAGAACCAAGAGGAAATGAAGAAGAACCAAGAAGAAATGAAAAATGACATCGCTGCTGTAAAGAACTCAATAGAAAGCATCAAGAGTAGACTAGAAGAAGCAGAGGACCGCATCAGTGAGCTAGAAGACAAGATGGGAAAAAATACCCAAGTAGAGCAACTTCTAGAAAAAAAAATTAAAAGGCAGGAGGAGAGCCTAAGGGAACTTTGGGACAACACGAAACAAAACAACATCCGCATAATAGGGGTTCCAGAAGGAAAGGAAGCTGAGCAAGGAATAGAAAACCTATTTGAAGAAATAATGACAGAAAATTTCCCTGATATAGAGAAGAAAAAACCCACACAAATCCAAGAAGCTCACAGAGTCCCAAGCAAAATGAACCCCAAAAGACCGACGCCAAGGCACATTATAATTAAATTGGCAAACACCAACGACAAAGTAAGAATCTTAAAAGCGGCCAGAGAGAGACAGAAAGTTACATACAAAGGAACCCCCATCAGACTAGCAACTGATTTCTCAACAGAAACTCATCAGGCCAGAAGGGAATGGAATGAAATATACAAAGTCATGCAAAGGAAGGGTCTGAATCCAAGAATACTGTACCCAGCAAGGCTGTCAATCAAAATTGAAGGTGAAATCAGGAGCTTCACAGACAAAAAAGGACTAAGGGAATTTATTACCACCAAACCAGCAATGCAAGAAATGCTAAAGGGTCTGCTGTAAAAAAAAAAAAAAAAGAAATAGGAAGCGAAGAAGGAACACAGGTGTAAAGAATAGGAATGGCGACAAATAAGTACCTATCAATAATAACTTTAAATGTAAACGGATTAAATGCCCCAATCAAAAGACATAGGGTAATGGATTGGATAAGAAAACATGACCCATATATCTGCTGTCTACAAGAAACCCACCTCAGAAAAAAAGACGCACACAGACTGAGGGTGAAGGGATGGAAAAAGGTTTTCCAGGCAAATGGAACTGAAAAAAAAGCTGGGGTAGCAATACTTATATCTGACAAATTAGATCTCAAACTGAAGGACATAACAAGAGATAAGGAAGGCCACTTCATAATACTAAAGGGAGCAATCCAACAAGAAGAAATAACTCTGGTAAACATATATGCACCCAATACAGGAGCACCCAAATACATAAAAAAACTCCTGGAGGATATCAAGGGAGAGATTGACAGCAATACAATCATAGTAGGAGACTTCAATACCCCACTATCACCATTGGACAAATCCTCTAAAGAAAAAATCAGCAAAGAAACATCAATCCTAAATGACTCACTAGACCAGATGGAATTAATTGACATCTTCAGAACATTTCACCCCAAAGCCACAGAATATACATTCTTCTCAAGTGCACATGGGTCATTTTCAAAGATAGACCATATGTTGGGACATAGGCAAAGTCTCTTCAAATTCAAGAAGATAGAAATCATATCAAGCATCTTCTCAGACCACAGTGGCATAAAACTGGAAATCAACTACAATAAAAACAACCCAAAGAAATCAAACACATGGAGACTAAACAGCATGCTATTAAACCATGACTGGGTTACCAGAGAAATCAAAGAAGAAATAAAAAACATCATGACAACAAATGACAATGAAAACACTACAATCCAAAATCTATGGGACACAGCGAAAGCAGTCTTGAGAGGGAAGTTCATAGCTCTACAAGCCTACTGCAAAAAACAAGAAACAGGGGTAATAAATTACCTAACCCAACAACTCAAAGAGTTAGAAAAAGAGCAACAAGAAAAGCCCAGTATAAGCAGAAGGAAGGAAATAATAAAGATCAGAGCACAGATAAACGACATAGAGACCAAAGAAACAATACAAAAGATCAACAAAACCAAGAGCTGGTTCTTTGAAAGGATAAACAAGATTGATGAACCTCTAGCCAGGCTCACCAAGAAGCAAAGAGAGAGGACCCAAATAAACAAAATCAGAAATGAAAGAGGTGAAATAACAACAGATCCCGCCGAAATACAAAGGATTGTTAAAAAATACTACGAACAACTCTATTCCGACAAACTGGACAACCTGGAGGAAATGGACATATTCCTAGAAAAATATAACCTTCCAAAACTCAATCAGGAAGAATCTAAACAGCTCAATATGCCAGTAACTATGGAAGAAATTGAAGCAGTCATCAAAGAGCTTCTGGCAAACAAAAGCCCGGGGCCAGACGGCTTCACAGGAGAGTTTTACCAAACATTCAAGGAAGAACTAAAACCTATCCTCCTCAGACTATTCCAAAAAATTCAAGAGGAAGGAACACTTCCAAGCTCCTTCTATGAAGCCAGCATCACCCTAATACCAAAACCAGATAAAGACAACACAATGAAAGAGAATTACAGGCCAATATCCCTCATGAATGTAGATGCCAAAATCCTCAACAAAATTCTAGCAAATCGAATCCAGCAGTACATCAGAAAGACCATACACCATGACCAAGTAGGGTTTATCCCAGGAATGCAAGGATGGTTCAATATCCGAAAATCAATAAATGTGATACATCACATAAACAAATTGAAAGATAAAAATCACATAGTCATATCAATTGATGCAGAAAAAGCATTTGACAAAATCCAACACCCTTTCTTGATTAAAAACTCTCAACAAGGTGGGAATAGAAGGATCATACCTCAACATAATAAAAGCTATATATGAGAAACCCACAGCTAACATCATACTCAATGGGCAAAAACTAAAACCATTTCCCCTAAGAACAGGAACAAGACAGGGATGCCCACTCTCACCACTCGTGTTTGACATAGTACTGGAAGTATTAGCCATTGCAATTAGACAAGAAGAAGAAATAAAAGGCATCCAAATTGGAAGAGAAGAAGTAAAGCTGTCCTTAATTGCAGATGACATGATATTGTACATAAAAAACCCGAAAGACTCTATCAAAAAACTAACAGACTTAATAAATGAATTCGGCAAGGTAGCAGGATACAAAATTAATGCCAAGAAATCTATGGCATTTCTATACACCAACAGTGAACTTACAGAAAGAGAGACTAAAAAAGCAATCCCATTTTCCATCGCACCAAAAAAATTAAGATACTTAGGAATAAACCTAACCAAGGAGGTAAAAGACCTATATGCGGAAAACTACAGGACACTGAAAAAAGAGATAGAGGAAGATGTAAACAGATGGAAGAACATACCATGTTCATGGATTGGTAGAATCAACATCATCAAAATGTCCATACTACCCAAAGCAATCTATAGATTCAATGCACTCCCCATTAAAATACCAACAGCATATTTCACAGACCTAGAAAGAACTCTCCAAAAATTCATCTGGAATAAAAAAAGACCCCGAATAGCCACAGCAATCCTGAGAAAGAAGAATAAAGTAGGAGGGATCTCAATACCAGATTTCAAGCTGTATTACAAAGCCACTGTCCTCAAAACAGCCTGGTACTGGCACAAGAACAGACATATAGATCAATGGAATAGAATAGAGAATCCAGATATCGACCCAAACCAATATGCGCAATTAATATTTGACAAAGGAGGCATGAGCATACAATGGAGTCAAGACAGTCTCTTCAATAAATGGTGTTGGGAAAATTGGACAGATACATGCAAAAAAATGAAACTAGATCACCAACTTACACCATACACAAAAATAAACTCAAAATGGATACAGGACTTAAATATAAGACGGGAAACCATAAAAATACTAGAGGAATCCACAGGCAGCAAAATCTCAGACATATGCCAAAAGAACTTTTTCAGTGATACTGCCCCTAGGGCAATGGAAGCCAAAGAGAAAATAAACAAATGGGACTACATCAAAATAAAAAGCTTTTGCACAGCAAAAGAAACCATCAACAAAACAACAAGAAACCCCACTGTATGGGAGAACATATTTGCAAATGGTATCACTGATAAAGGTTTAATTTCCAACATCTACAGGCAGCTTATACAACTTAATAAAAGGAAGATAAATGATCCAATAAAAAAATGGGCAACGGACCTAAATAGAATCTTTTCGAAAGAAGACAGAAGGAAGGCCAAGAGACACATGAAAACATGCTCAAAGTCACTTATTATCCGAGAGATGCAAATCAAAACGACAATGCGATACCATCTCACACCTGTCAGAATGGCTATCATCAACAAATCAACAAACGACAAGTGTTGGCGAGGATGCGGAGAAAAAGGAACCCTCGTGCACTGCTGGTGGGAATGCAGACTGGTGCAGCCACTGTGGAGAACAGTATGGAGTTTCCTCAAAAAACTGAAAATGGAACTCCCATTTGACCCAGTAATCCCACGCCTAGGAATATATCCTAAGAAACCAGAAACACCAATCAGAAAGGATATATGCACCCCTATGTTCATAGCAGCACAATTTACAATAGCTAAGATTTGGAAACAGCCTAGGTGCCCGTCAGCAGATGACTGGATCAGAAAACTATGGTACATCTACACAATGGAATACTATGCTGCCATAAAAAAGAAGGAATTACTACCATTTGTAGACACCTGGATGGAATTAGAGAACATTATGCTAAGTGAAATAAGCCAGTCAATGAAAGAAAAATACCACATGATCTCACTCATTTAGGGATAATGAAAAACATTATAAACTGATGAACCAAAAGATAGTTACAGAGGCAGTAAAGCATCAAACAGAGTGTCTAATTACAGCGGTAAGGTTAGGGAGAGGTGGGGGAAATAAGAGATCAACTGAAGGACTTGTATGCATGCATATAAGAGTAACCAACGGATGCAAAACATTGGGGGGTGATGGCAGGTATGGGAGTGGGGTGGGGGGGGCAATGGTAAGATATGTACACATATAATACCTTAATAAAAATTTGAAAAAAAAAAAAAAAAAAAACATGAAAGGCAAAGGAAAAAGAAAGAGCACGAAGTTCAACAGTGTTGAAGTCATCTCAGATGAGCGCACAAAGTGACCTTGGGACTTGGCTTTTTAGAAGTCCACTGGTCTTTAAATACACGGTCTTTTAAGTATTGTCATAGAAACCTGACAAAAACATCTAAAATCTTGCTTTGAAGTAAGGCTAGAGGTATCTCCAAGAGTTGGGCACTTGTTAGAAGTGCAGACCCCCAGACCCAGCCATGAGATTCATGTGCACATTAAATGTGTGAAGCAACCACACCTTTCCCTAGAAAACTGGCAGTTTAGGAGGAATGATCAGATTAGTAACTTGCAAGGAATTGGTTTCCCAAGGTTTCAGAATAAAAAATCAACTTAGCTCTATTCTTACCTGTAACCTTGATTTAAACATTGTGAGTCATACAGAAAATATTATTACTTCCATTTTACTGACCATGAAACAAAATAATAAGTGGCTGAGCCTGGACTTGAACTAGATCTTTAGATTTACTGGCAAGGAAGAGGGTTTTGTTCACTGGACATAGCAAGAAGTCAGAAACAGGTCTAAATGAAATATCATTTAAGACAATTGTATTTTCTTTGCTTGAATTCTGGTCTTGTCAAGCAGCTTTCTGGTGACTAACCTGACTTCAAATTCTAATTCTGAAATGGGATGCACTGGACAGGGCTAAATGACAAGGAAAAGGAAAGGGAAAACCATTGTAAATGAATAAACTGATATTATTTGTCATAAACTTATTTTTCTGAAGTGGTTAGAATGGAGCAAATTTTCCAAAAATGACTTGCCCCAAGCAAGCTGATAAACTGAGTTTCGGAATCATCAAAGCTCAGAGTCTGCCATAGCCCATGTAGACTTCCCAGTGAGACAAGCTGCCCCAAAGGGTTGTAGAGAAAGTACATCTGGAATGGGCAGGGCCATAGTGTTGGCTTCCACAAAATGATCAACACCTCAAATCACAATGTCTAAAGAAGCTGGGTCTGATTTGGGCCAACAATGTTACCAATGTTCCCAAGAGGTTTAATCTGGTGGGTGAGATGTGGTATCAGATGCTTCTGGTTGAAATAATCATTTCTTCTAACCATCCGTGTGGACAAATCATGTTTCTATGGAAGTCAGTCTAGTTTGAAAGAGTCCTTGGCCAATAGTGGAATACTCTTCTTGGGAAAGGAGTTGATAAGAGTTAGGTAAGGCTCTAACCAAGTGGTCTTGGGTTCAGGGCAGGGGGTAGCCCCTAATAGGAAGTGGAGTAAAGATAAAGAAATCAAGAAAGTGCCCAGCAATATAACATGGTGGTTAAGGGCATGGATTTGGGGACCAGTTAGGCCTGGTTTCAGGTCCCAGCACTTCTACTTACTGTATGACCTTGGGAAAGTTACTTAATCTCTTCCGCTTCAGGGTTAATAGCTATAACGACCCTCACAAAGTTGTTGCAAAGATTAAATGACAACAAATTATATTGCACAATTAATGTAGTGTTTTAGCTCAGAGGAAACATTCAAAACTAGATGTTCTCATCAGCATTGTTATCTTGTCTGGAGATTCTCAATGGAGTGGAGGGGAAGGGCTTCAGTGGAGGCGGGGGAGGAGGTAGGATATACCCCAGGAATACATGAAATGAGCAGATAAGTAGAAGACTTCACCTGTTGGTGGTGACTGGGCTTTGTAAATATTACTAGGTTGGGTCTGAGCTGAACCACTTGGTAGAAGGTTTGAAGTACTGTGCCTGTGAGGGCCTGAAGGGCTGGCCATAAACAGTTTCTGGATAGAAATTTATTCCCGAGGCTTAGCTCTGGCTGCTGAGACATTGATAAATAAATGCCATCAAACTGTTGACTAAAATTATTTATATCATTCTAGTCAGCCTTGTCTTTCTCAATCCTCATCCCACTCTACCTTCCTCCAATCTGAAAAAAAAATACTGAAGAGTTCATTGGAAATGTCTTGTAATTTATTCTGTGATGGAATGATTTCCCTAGAATATAAACAAAGGGAAAGGCCTTTAGGTGATGTTAACTCAAGCTGGTAGACAGAAAATATAAATATTCCCTCGAGCCCTTGAGCAAATTGGAGAGCACGCCCAGGATTTCTTGATGAGATTAATACCCAAGATTTCCAGGTGGGTTTTACAATACTTTGGAGGTGAGGAAAACTATTTCCAGAGGTCCCAAGAGAAGTCCATTGTAACCCAAGATGCTAATTAACCACCTGCTAGCACCAGGCAAATAAAATCTCCATCTTACATTGCTCCATCTGGGCAGCCAGGGCTGCTCCGACAGACCGTTATCTGTCCTCCAGGCTCCAGGTCTGTGCTCTAATTCTGCAGACCACAGGGCTGCAAATAATTCTTAGTCATTAGGGAAATGGTGAACTCTTTTTGTTTTTATCTCCACCCTGTAGTGTACAGATTATCCCACCTCAGCAGAATTACTCTACCCTTCCCCTTCTTCTGTTTTGGGGTACCAGCTTTCTAGTCTTTCCCTTTTACATTAGGGACTTTTGGTGAAATACTCGACCTCAGAGGTTAAAACCATGAACATTGTCAAAGATGCCTTTTCCAGCCTGAGAGCTGGAACCACATTGCTTACCAGGGCTCAGCAAGGCCTGGCAAGAGCGTTCCTCCAGCTCAGATTTTATTTAAGCATAAACAACACAAAAATGTTTGCTACAGGTGAAAATAAAAATAAATAAAAATGACTGGCAAGGGGGTGGGTGAAGATGGGAGCCATGCAGATCACAGAAGGTCTTTCAGCTACAGCCCTCAGGTGAGGTAATGCCCACAGTCCACCCCATCCCACTTCCAAAAACCCCTGTGTTTTTTTTGTTTGTTTGTTTTTGGGGGTTTTTTTGCTTGTTTCTGTTTTTAAGAAATTGCTGGGAATGTTAGCCTATTTTAATTAAGCCAACTGAGGATGATTTCTTTTTCTCTTTTCATGTATTTGTCCTTAAAAAAATATTTAAAAACCTTCCATTGAGGCCACTTGATACTGCTTCTTTCTATAAATCTGTTAACGTAAAAATCCATTGAAACCTGTAAAGAATTTTTGGGAGTTTATTTGAGCCAAACTGTCGACATATGCCGGGAAGCAGAACCTCAACAAATTGAGATAATGCTCCCGGAGAATGGCGGGTTGCATTTGTATTTATACATTGCAATCAAAGGAGGGACATAGGTGGGTTACATGAAATTTATTGGTGATAGATTAAGGAGGTGGGATAAAGCAAAGCTTGGAAAACCCCTGGGATTGGATAAAAAGTAAAATGATGGACACATACTTAGGTGGGCGCAGGAACAATTAACATGATAATGAAGGAATTTGTGGCATCTGTCCTGGTGCCCACCACATTCGGTTGTGCCCCAGGGGCTCCAGAAAAAGGGAAGTTACAAGTTACCCAGACATTTCAAGGGTATATTATCATAGATGCAAAAAGACAGATAGGCTCAGTTAAGGTAAAGGTTGACCTTGTCAGTGAAGATACCGGCCTAGGATGTAACTGCCCACCATAACTGCGTTTAGTTAAAGTTTAATTTCAGACCATCCTTTGTGGTTACTTTAGGTCTCTGAGTTTGCAAGACTGTCATGCAGGCCTCCCCTGAGCTTGTCAGGTCAGCATTTGGCCCCTTTCGTCCACAAATCCCAAGTATCTTTTGGAGTTGAGCTATGTTTTCCCTTTAGGGAGATGTCAATTTGCTTAAGAGAGGAAGGAACCGGCCAGTTTGAGGCCTGGAAACCTCACAGGCCATCTGAAGACCCTGGGGGCCTGAGTAGTTAGTCTCTTTGAAACTTGATTCCCATAAAATAAAAAGAAGGCAAAAGACCCCTCTGAACTCCAGCTCTCCAGGGCCAGCTCTCCAGGGCAATGATTTGTAGCTATTAACAGGGTTAAGCCTCTTCCTGATGAAGCCCTTTGTTTGTTCTCTCAAACATTAAATGGTTATGAGGGCAGGAAACCCAAGGTCAGCTTCCACTTGGAGTGAGCCTAGGAACTGACGCACTCCACTGGCAGGGTGTATATTTTCATTTACCCTTGACCTGGTCTTCCTCCCCTCCCACAGGTTTTCCTTATTTTCTTTCCCCTCTACTATCCCAAAGGGAGAGAAATCAACATTTCAATAGCCCAGCACCTTAAAAAAGAAAAAAAATTCATATGACCACACAAATTCAGATGACCACACACCCTTGGCATCCCTCCAGTTGCTACAGCTTGAAATAATCATGGGCAGTATAAGGGCATGAGGGTTACTTGCAAAATATCAATCTATCAACAGGAACAAAGAACTGCCTGTTAAATGGCAAGGGACACATGTAGAGATCATATTAAACAAGTTCCAAGCTCTAACAGCAAAGTGTTACATATGCAAGGTTATGCTCTTTCAAAATAAAACGGTAATAATAGATAATGTGGCAATATTTACCATCAAGATCTTCAAAACAATATTATCTAGGCTTCTAGATTTAAATTACATCCCCACCAATTTTTTTAGTGAATGCCTACTCTGTGCAAAGACTGTGATGGTCAGTGACAGTTCCTCTATCGGTCCCAAAATCCAGCTTGATGGACTCAGGGGTTTGAAGTATAGTATTTCATCCAAGAGAGATGCACATACAAGGCTACATGGAATTGTAGAATTTCGGAGCTTACGGGGGACTTTAGAAAAGACCCAAGTCTAGGGAAATGGAGTGACTTGTTCAAGGTCAGTCACACTGCTCCAAAGCCAGGACTAACACACAAGTCTCAAGGTCGAGTCTAGGGCTCTTGGCCTTGTACTTCACCTCTTTAGCTTAGCAGAGAGTTGCTAATCAGGAGTCACATAGAGGAAGATAGATACTTTGGCAGTAGGGATGGGTGATGCAGATGGCATTAGAATGCCATAACTGGGGTTTGCTAGCAGGGAAAACTGCCTATACCAGAAAAGGTTGGAGAAAAACCAACATCAAAAGAGTGTGTTTGATTCTAAAATAAGGAACAATGAAAATAACAGAATAGCTATTCTCTCTTGTGGTAGCTAGTCTCCCCCCATGAAGCACACCTCTCAGCATGCACTCCCTTCTGTAGTCCACTCACACCAGGCAGGCGCAATGAAAGTCATGCTGCATGGCTTCCAAGACGAAGGTGTAAGAAGCTTTTCATCTTTCACCTTCAAACGCTCACTCACGGCTGTACCTTCTCAGGACCTGGTCACCATGCTTTGTGAAATCCAAGTTGTCACATGGACAGGCTGTGTCGTCACTTAAGTGGGACAGCTCCAGCTAAGGCCTCAGCCAGCATCAACTGCCAGCCACATGAGACTGATGGGCGGCCAGGCCCTTCGCATCTTCAGATGACTGCAGCCCCTCCCAACATCTGACCGCCATTGCAGGGGAAACGCCAGGTGAAAACCGTCCGGCTATGCCCAGCCAACCCAAGACCCGTGAGAGATGATCATAACTGTGTTCTAACTCACTAAGATTTAGATGGTTTTAACACAGCAATAGATTCCTGGAGCAATTCCTTTACACAGAATGGGACAAACAGGGAAATCCTAAAAGTTACCAGTAATGTATCATTCTTAACTAAGGATTTCCATGAGGTTTAAAAAAGTAGCATATCCTTAAAAAGAGAGGTATAAATTTTTTTTCCGAGTAAATGTTGGCAAACTGTGAGGTTTATATGAGCAAGTGACCAGAAGCATAAGACATTAAGGACACTGAGGGGAAATAGAAACTGTTCAAAGCTAAACTTAATGAACGCCCAAGGGTATTCATTATGTATGTCACCCCAGCAATAAATACTCCAGAAGTAAATCAAGTGGAGGACGATGCCGAAGAGCAAAGAAATGCAACGAATAATCAAGGGGAAGAAAGGGGCATATGCTCTGTGTGGTACAAAACCATCTGGAACACACTGGAGGAGGAGAGTGAGGCAGCGTGGGGCGAACAGAATAGCATGCTTTGGAAACTGCAAGAGATTGACCAAGTTGTTCAGAGAAATAACAAGCAAACTTAAGAGGAATAATGAGTAACATTTCAGATGTACATGGAGAGAGGGGTCAGGGCAGGAGACAAGAGGTCTGAGAGTGACAAGAAAAGGATTTTATGAACAGCAGCAACATGAGCTAATGGTGTGATTATCACACACTAACCAGGCTTCAGTGCTAAATGTTACTAGTCACTGCCCAGGTTAGAGTAATTCAGCCAGTCACAGGATCTTAGCAGAAATCGTCAAGATCTCTCACTGGGTCCCGAAGTTCACAAAGGTCGCTCCTGGAGCCCTGGTTAAAAAGAAGCTTTAGCTTTTATTCTCTCTTTCAATGATCACAAAGATTCGGGAGCAAGTACCTGAGTCAGACTCACTTGTTCCAGGAAGAGACATTTGATGGAAGTTCAAGACTGGCTGAGAATGGGGGTTCTAATGACCTCGGGGAGCAAGGACCTCACTGCAGAGCAGCAACCCTGCTTTGGAGACGATCGCAGTTCTGTGTCCCAGCACTGTCATAATCAGGCTGTTACCTCTGCTTTTCCATCTCCTGCAAGGCCACCAACATGGCAAGGAAAATCAGGTAGAGATTATTAATCATTTATTAAAATCAAATATCCTTAAGAAGAGCTTAAGGATATACCAGAAATTGGACTAGAAGTTTTACATACGTTAATTCCAAGAACCATATGAGTTTTGTTATTACTATCTTGGTTTTATAGGTGAAGAAACTCAGGCTTAAAGAAGTTAACTTACTAGCCCAAGATGATAGTCAGTAATATAATAATAATAATAATAATAATAATAATAATAGCAAATATTGTATTGAGTCATGCCCTGTTCCAAACACTTTAACATGTTTTAACTCATTTCATCCCCAAAACAACACTGTGAAAAAGGCACTATTACTAACCCATTTTAGATATTGAGTAAATAGTGAAACTGGGATTTAGCCCTGCCCTGAACCACTTGACTATATGATCTCTCAGCAGTGCTGAGGCCTTCCATGTCTGGTTGACTCTAAAAGCCTATATTCTTTTCTTTGTGCCACATTTTCCCTGTGAGCACTTTGGTAGATTTCCAATATAACAGAACCCAAAATTCAACTTCCATAACATGACAAGTTCTAAAAATGTCACCCGGACACCACCCAGGGCCCCTCAACCAGCTGCATAGACCACAGTGCAGGGAGATGAGGCTTGCTGCCCACCAGATCCTAATTTGGTGCCCAATGACCTTGTAACTGGCACTTTCTAAAGGGAAAGGGGGTGCTGACAAGGGCCACTGTAAGAATTTAGAGTTTCTATTGGGGTTTTTACCTATGAAAGTCAGACCTGAGACTAAGTCATTGAATTATGGGCGATGGGATGAGAACTGGCAAGAGCTCACTGACAAAGTCTGTCTCCTGATAAGATATACCTTCAAGATTAGAAAAGCAAGTAATGTTACTTTATTGCCAAACAAGAAAGCACAGAAAAAGTGGAGGGAGGGCCAAGCAGCAAATAGAGACCCACAGGATCAGCTGCTAAAGAGAACTGAGACTCTGGTCCCCAACAGATACTCCTGTTTGGTTCTCATCCTGGGGAACAGGCAGGAGAGACAAGGATACCGGTGCAGTGTGAGAAGTGCCTCTCCTGCCCTTAGAGTCCTTTCTCCCCTTTAAATGTGCAAGGTAAGAGCCTTCACATTTTTATGAAAATTTTCTTTTTTTCTTAAGTTAACTTTCAGGCATTAAGACCCAAACAATTTAGGGTTGTTGCTGAGGGATTTTTTCCCCCAACAACATAAATGGCTTAGTTCCTGAGTTACCAGAAGCAAACACCGTAATACCTAAAATAAATTCCAAGGCTCATAGAGCCCCGTGGCCACACACTTTATATAACCCCGTCCACCAGGTGGTCCCTACACCGACAGCCAGAGCCAGGGAGAGTGGAGAGTTTAAAACTGAGAATCCTAAACAAGTGGCACTTAGTTTTCCCTGCATGCATTTCTCCACAGACTCAGAGCCCATTTCTCACTTGTCACCTGCCAACAAATGTGTTTCAATACACACAACCCAGAGGTTCATCATAAAAGCAAACACGATTTTAGAAGTTCTCCAAACACTATTTAAGTGTCAGAACAAGTCTTTGTAGAATCTAGAAAGACAGGAGCAACTGAGAATCAACCAGAAGAAGAAATTAAAAACTGAGAAGATAACGAAAATAAAGTTCAGAGTCACCCTGGGGGCACAGGGGACAGCAAAGAGGCCCTTTTATACCTCAGGGAGGGCCCCAAGGGAACTACACTGGTTCACCTGTAATTACAAAGAAATCATGTTTCATTAAATATTTGAGTATTGGTTGGCTATAAGTAATAGAAGATCCAATGAAAAATGGTTTAAACAATAAGAAGACTTTATATCCTGGCAACTCTTTAAGTTCCACATCTGCTCTATATCTGTGTAACTCAGTAGCTCTATGATGCCATCCAGGGCTCAGGTTATTCCCATATTCTGCTCTATCTCTCTCAGCACAATAGCAAATCTCTCTCTTAGTTGCAAGATGAGCTGTGATAGCTCTTTGGAATCACATTCTTTCACAACCACATTCAAAGCAAGAAAACAACATAATTTTCTCTTTTTTTAAGATTTTTTATTGATTTTTTAGAGAGAGGAAGGGAGAGGGACAGAGAGAGAGAAACATTGATGTGATAGCAAGACATCCAAAAGCTGCCTCCTGCATACCCCCTATTGGGGGTGAGCTCGCAACCGCGGCATATGCCCCGGATGGAAATCAAATTGGCAACCTTTCGGTCCACAGGTCAGTGTCCAACCAGCTAAGCCACACTGGACAGGGCAACATCTTTTTCTTGTGCTTCTCATTTTTAAGAACAAGGAAATCTTTCTTACAAGTGGCCATGATTGTATTGTATGCCCCTTTTTTTTTTTTAATCAGCAAGAGGGATGCAATTACAATGATGGACTTACACTAATCAAAATTCATCCTTCACCTTGGAGCTGAGGTGGGGCCTGCCCTCCCCTGAAGATCACCCAATATCTGAAATTAATCAGAGTGCTGTTAACAAGAGAAAAAAAGAGGGTGTTAGCTATTGCATAGGCCATTGATAGTACTGAGCAATGATTTGAGCCCTCATCAGTATACTCCCAAACATCTACCTCCTCTCACCAACTCCAAAGTCTCTCAGATATCTGAGAGATCCCCCAGGATGCCATCTCATGTATGCACAAGAAGCAATGACAAGACCACCTCCCCACAAAAGAAGGGCTCTCAGGCCTTCCTGGTCTCCTCAATCTCACACCCAACCTCCACAATTAAGTAAATAGCAGAGGATTTTCTCTTTTCCTTAGTCTAGGGCAGTGGTTAGCAAACTGCGGCTCACGAGCCGCAGTTTGCCGCTCTGTTGACTAATGAGTTTGGCGACCACTGGTCTAGGGCATGTTTCTTGAGTCATCTTTTTCTAATCCAGAATTGCCCTCTTCCCAAGATGATTGACAGTGAGAAAATTCCACTCCGTTCAAAATAAATTTTACTTGCACCCACCCACAACCCATGGAGTGAAGTCTGGTTCTGTGGTTCTCATGAGACAATCACATCAAAAAATAGTAATTCAAGACCTAGCCGGTTTGGCTCAGTGGATAGAGTGTCAGCCTGCAGACCAAAGAGTCCTGGGTTTGCTTCTGGTCAAGGGCATATACCTTAGTTGCAGGCTCCTCCCCGGCCGGGCCCTGGTCAGGGCTCGTGCTGAAGACAACCAATCGATGTGTTTCTCTCACATTGATGTTTCTCTCTATCGTTCCCTCTCTCTTTCACTCTTCCTGAAAATCAATGGAAAAATATCCTCGGGTGAGGATTAACAAAAAATAAAAAATAAAATAGTTCAATATCAGTACAATCAGGGTTATTCAGCCTGGAATAATACCATGTGCAAGACAGCAACAGTGCAGCTAGTACAACATATGCCAAGCCACATTCAAGTCATTTTCAAAGTCTCTTCACAAGTATGACATGAAGTTCAGGCCTGCATATCTTTCCTGTCATTTCTAGTTCCAATGTCTGTGAGCAACTGTTTAAGTAAGAAGACACATAAGAATAAGCAATAATAGAGGGCGAGGGTGTAATAACAAGTATTTTTGACTTTGGAAACTGTACAGTCTCTGTTACAACTACTTGCTGTTGTAGTAGGAAGGTAAACATAGACAATATGCAAATGAGTAAGTATGGCTATGTTTCAATAAAACTTTATTTACAAAACAGGCAGTGGGCCAATTTTATATCACAGGCCATAGTTTGCCACCCCCTAATAAAAGGCATAGGGAAGTTTAAATCTTAATAGAGAAACGTTTTTTCACAAAGAAATAAAGATGTCTGGAAATCTTTACTTCACTAAAATATGCACATAATTTACATCAATCATGTTTAAACATCTACTGTCAGGAAGATGTAGAGTTCAGTTTTCCTCCCAAACAATGGACAGAACAAAAGTAGTCCCAAAGCTAAGGTCAAGCTTTCACCTCTTAGGAACTAGACATTGTCTTAAATTTTAAGCCATAGCCTTTCCAGCTTCTGAAAACAAAATCATCAAGTTTAGTAAACAATTAGGTTTCACGTTTTAGTCAAGACCTCCTATTGCATCCGTGCAGCTCACGAGTGTAGACAGTGAAGTCCACACTCAAAGACCCAGAGCCAGCCTCCGACAAGCACCCGATTCTATCATGTACATTGTAAAACGAAGAAGCCATGACGCCTAAGAATGTTACAGGAAGAAATAAAGCTGTGCCACTTCCAATCTCCAGACATTTCTGTCCAGAACTACCTTCTTCCACTTCATATACTACAAACACATATTTTATCAGCAAATTGAGTTCCAAACTGAGATTTCTAAACTGCCTATTTTACTACATGCTTTTACTCAAAAGGCACAGATGTTCTTCTTGTGATCTCCCCCGAGAAAACAGTAACTCATTCTCTGCCACTAACACTGTTCTAGCGGGAGGATTAAGTCCAGGAAATTTTAATCTCCTGTAAAATAATGCCCATTGATTGTACATAGTAAGCACTTACTGTCCTGATCCACTCTTGTGTGTACTTACTGAAATTTATTTACTCTTTCCCATCATCAATGATGGAATCCCTACTCAGAATGGAATTAGGCAGTATCAGCAAGCTTGCTCTTCCGAAGTCAGAGCAGCCCCGACTTTCCACGCAGGGCCAGGACCGGCAGTTGTGCTCACCCAAGTGTGGAGCAGGCACCAAACACCCCAATATGTGTAGACAAGGTACAAACTAGCAAACAGTAGGAAAAAACTGAGGCTAAATGCCAAGAAGATCAGTGGATGGGTAGATGTTATTTTTTATATTTAGATCGCTGAACTACATAAAAAGAAAAAATATTAAATTTAACAACTGCATCATATTGTTCTAAGAATAAGGCAAGTCGCAGCTTTCAGCCTCGATCCACTTCCTCATATATAACTTCTGAAAAGTGCTGTGATGGCTACTATTTTATCATAAAGATGTGTCTAACAGCTATAGGTGACATAACATAAATTGTAAAAAGAGATCTGGGCATTTAACACCAAAACATCAGTGTGTGATTCTAGCTTTCTTTAGCTTTCAAGAATATTGACTTACAGCCTCTCTCATATGACTCTGAGACAAATTAAGCCAGGGAAGGCTGGGCCTGGGAATAAAAGTAGATCCTGAAGTCTGAACAAAGACTTCAGGAGGCAATGAGCCTTGTAATCACAGCCTGGGGCTAAACCAGATGACCTGTGTTTGAATTACCACCTTGTCTTCATACTGCAACAATGGACAAGTCCCTTCATATCATTAAACTACAGTTTCTTCATCTATAAAATGGTGTTGGTAATCATGGCTACAACCTCAGGGAGATGGGGTAATCCATGTGAAATATGCAAAGTACAGTGTTTGGAGGGTCCCACATAGGTTGACTGTAAATGCTCAATAAATTCCTTCCACTCTATCTAAAAATCAATGGAGCCTGGCCAGCATGGGTCAGTGGTTGAGTGTTGACCTATGAACCAGGAGGTCACAGTTCGATTCCCGGTCAGGGCACATGCTTTGGTTGTGGACTCGATCCCCAGTGTGGGACATGCAGGAGGCAGCTGATCATTGATTCTCTCTCATCACTGATGTTTCTATCTCTCTCTCCCTTTCCCTGCCTTTCTGAAATCAATAAAATATATACATACATCAACAGAAAAAATATTCTGGAGTGAGGATTAACAACAACAAATTCCCAACATGGAAATAAGGTCAAGACTTGTGCCTTATTGGACTAAGGCAGCAGTTGGCAAACTGCGGCTCACGAGCCACATGCGGCTCTTTGGCCCCTTGAGTGTGGCTCTTCCACAAAATACCATGTGTGGGCGCACAAATACAGTGCGATTGAAACTTCGTGGCCCATGCACAGAAGTCGGTTTTCGGCTCTCAAAAGAAATTTCAATCGTTGTACTGTTGATATTTGGCTCTGTTGACTAATGAGTTTGCCGACCACTGGACTAAGGCTCTGACAAGAAAAGACCTGGGTATAAAGCTTGGCCTGAGGCTGGATGATCAGTCTACGTAGTGAAAAGGAAGAGGGGTACAAATAATACATTGGGCAGAGGTGAAAGTAAGGTCTGTGGCACAGATTTTCTGCTCAGCCAGGAACAAGTTTTCAGGTGCTGTGGCCATTTACCATGTGGTTGCATTTAGGAGATCAGATATCAGAATAGTCAGGGGAGACTAGAGCTCAGAGGAAAGCACCCAGATACTGGAAATTTGAGGTACAAGACAGGAATCCCGTTGCACAGCTAACATCAGAGGGTGACCTGAAAGAATGGTGATGCCAAGGTAAGAAGTTGCTGATGGAGTATTGGGCTCAGATTCTGGAGCTAAGCACACAGATAAAGGTAAAGGAATCCAGCTGTCACAGTAAGAGATGGAACACAGAGGGCAGAGATCACAACGTCTACATGCCTTTACCCCCTTTGGGCTCTAAACAGCTATACATGGCAAGCAATATCAAATAGTCCACAAGTTCTAAATCCCCTGCCCTTGGGAACAGAATTGAGGTCTGCCCTCTGATTCCCCTTGTCCTGTCTCGGACCACGCAGCATTTGGATGCCACCTGCCCAGATCTCTAGTAATTGCCTTACCTGATTCCCCTAGAGTGGACCCCTTCTCTGTCTAAACCTAAAGTCTGCTCCTGTCACATCTCTGCCCACAATGAAAAGATCAAACTATGCTGAAGATAGTGCCCCAAATACCTTGATGTGATGGGTGGCAATTAATAATTAGTCCAACTCCACGAGTCTTTTAAAATAATAAGCAAATGCTCTCATAATACTCAAAATGATTCTCCTACCCTCATAGTTTTCATGTTGCCCAAATAAGGATGCTTTTGCTTTGTTTGCCAATTCCAACTGCTTAGCAATGATTGCCTGGGGTGTATGCATATTTTAAATTATTTAATTAATTTTCTTTTTATTGTTTTTTATTTTTTAATCAGATAGACATGCATGTTTAAAGTTAATAGTCAAATAATTCTACAATGTTTATTACAAAAAGATGGTAGTTTCTTATCTCCCTCGGTCCCATTTCCCCCTTTCATGAGGTAATTACTTTCACATCTTTTCACCAATTAAATGAAATTGGTCTCTAGGTCTCTAAATAACATTTTTGTATTCTATTACTTGGTTGTTGTTTTTTCTTCCAGCCTTACGCATTATTTATTGACTTCTTACTCTGAAATGTAAGGTTTTATTCTTTTTCTTTTTTCCATCCCACTATACTCATGCACCATATCCATCTTTTCATCTTCCCAACATAATTATAATTTCATACTGTTAGATGGACCAATATTTGGAGTTTATAATATTATTACTATGTAAATACTAGTCACAGATTAGCCATGTAATAACTATAATTACTTTTCCTTTTCTGTATGGCTTTTATTTTCCCTGGAATTAACAATTGCCTATTGTCTTCATTTACTTAATTTTCTACATGTCTATCACAAATTTAATACCTCTCTGATAGTTGTCTAAATCTCTTCTGAAGACATTTGATTCATGGGATACTCTATTAATTTCATCTTCCTGAAGAAGTGTGCCCTGGAGCTTTCTGATGTGCTCCCGTCTCTCAGTGCCTGCTACACTCACTGCCTTCCTGGTGTCTCCCTTTACTGTCCTTCTGGGGATTCCTTTTGCTCCCAGTTTCCTGCGTCTCGTATCTACCTCTTTCTTTGTTATACCCTATTTTCACAGAACACATCTACCAGTCGATTCCTAAGAAAGGGTATGTGGGAAGAAAATGGTTTTGAGAATTTGTATATCTGAAGTCATTAGGCACCCCTCTTGGAACCCCAATGGAATATGTAAATATGGGGATCAAAGGAGCCCCCTGGAGTCTCTCTCTTCTTCCTAGTCTGTCTGTCCGCTGAAAAAGGTTTATGATATGCCAAAGTGAAATGGATAGCCAATTGTATCAGAGTGCAAGTTCCGCTCCAATTGCTGGGCAAGGTTGCAAGTAATGGTCCCCCATAACACCACCAGACATCAGCACAGGGCATTGACAGTGCAGAATGAGTGGCTTCTGAGGAGACTAGGATGTGGCCTACTTTTTGTCTTTATAAAAGTGTGTATGATCTTCTTTGTCCTCAAAATACTGAAATCTCATAATGAGGAGCCCTCAATGTAAGTCAGTTTTCAAACATTTTGAGTTATTTTATTGGAGTGACATTGGTTCACAAAACCATACAGGTTTCAAGTGTACAACTCAATAAACATCTGCATGCTGCATCGTGCACACACCAAAGTCTCTTTCCATCCACATTTTCTCCCAGTTTGCCCACCTCTACCTACGCCCCATTCCCCTTTCCCTCTGGCTCTTACACACTGTTGTCTATGTATTTTGTATATGTGATTTTTGGCTAATCCCTTCATCTTCTTTCATCCAGTTGCCCTACCCCTTCCCCTCCAACAGTTATCAGCCTGTTCCATGTATCCACACCTCTATTTCTATTTTGCTCATAAGTTTATTTTGTTCATTAGATTCCACATATTAGTGAGATCATATGGTATTTATCTTCCTCTAATGGCTTATTTCACTTAGCATAATACTCTCCAGGTCTATCCATGCTGTCACAAAAGGTAAGATTTCCTTCTTTGTTACAGCTGGGTAGTATTCCTTTGTGTAAATGTACCGCAGCTTTTTTTACCCACTCATCTACTGATGGGCCCTTGGGCTGCTTCCAAATCTTGGCTATTGTAAATAATGCTGCAATGAACATAGGGATGCATATACTCTTTCTCACTGGTGTTTTGGGATTCTTGGGATATATACCCAGAAGTGGGATCACTGGGTCAAAAGGCGGTTCCACTTTTAATTTTTTGAAGACACGCCAAACTGCTTTCCACAGTGGCTGCACCAGTCTGCATTCCTGCCAACAGTGCACAGGGGCCCCTTTTATCCACATCCTCACTAGACTTGTTGTTTGTTGATTTATTGATGAAATCCATCATCAATTGATGTGAGCTGATATCTCATTGTGGTTTCAATTTGCATCTCTCTGATAATTAGTGATGTTGAGCATATTTTCATGTCTATTAGCCTTCTGTATGTCCTCTATGGAGAAGTGTCTATTCAGGTTCTTTGCCCATTTTTAATTGGTTTGTTTGTCTTTCTGGTGTTGAGTTGTATAAGTTCTTTATATATTTATATATTTTATTTAACTTCACATAAGTTATTTATATATAAATTAACCCATTATCAGATGTTTCACTGGCAAATATGTTTTTCCATAGCATAAGGAAGGTTTATTTTGTTGAAGGTTTATTTTGCTGTACTTTTTATTGATGTAATATGATTTGTTTATTTTTTTTCCTTTGTTTCCCTTGCCCTAGGCTAGGGGATATATTGGCAAAAATATGGCTACGAGAGATGTCAGAAATTTTACTGCATGTTTTCTTCTAGGATTGTTATGATTTCACAACTTACATTTAAGTCTTTTATCCATTTTTAGTTTATTCTTCTGTATAGTGTAAGTTGGTGGTCTAGTTTCATTTTTTTGCATGTACTTGTCCAATTTTCCCAGCAAAAATTAATTGAAGAGACTGTCTTTACTCATCGTATACTCTCATCTCCTTTGTCAAATATTAATTGACCATATAGGTGTGGTATTATTGCTGGCCTCTGTTCTGTATGGCTGTGTTTATGCTGGGACCAAGTCTTGATTACAATGGCTTTGTAGTATAGTTTGATATCAGGTGTTCTGATACCTCCAACTTTGTTCTTCTTTCTCAAGATTGCTGTGGCTATTCAGGGTCTTTTTTTGGTTCCTTATAAATATTTGGAGTATTTGTTCTAGATGTGTGAAATATGCCACTGGTATTTTAATAGGAATTGTGTTGAAACTATATATTGCTTTAGGCAGTGTGGGCATTTTCATGATGTTAAGTCTTCCAATCCATGAGCATGGTATATGCTTCCACTTATTTCTTTCTTCAATGTCCTATACTTTTCTGAGTACTTGTCTTTTACCTCCTTGGTTAAATTTAGTCCTAGGTATCTTATTTTTTTGTTGCAATAATAAATAGGACTATTTGCTTAATTTCTCATTCTTATAGTTCATTATTAGTGTATAAAAATGCCATGGATTTCTGAATATTAATTTGTATCCTGCTACTTTGCCAAATTTGTTTATTAGATCTAGTACTTTTTCATGGAGTCTTTAGGGTTTCCTATGTACAATATCATGTCATCTGCTAATAATAATAGTTTTACTTCCTTCTTTCCAATTTGGATGCCTTTTATTTCTTCTTCTTGTCTGATTGCTCTGGCTAGGACTTCCAGTATTATGTTGGATAAGAGTGATGAAAGCAGACATTGCTGTCTTGTTCCTGATCTTAAGGAAAATTCTTTTAGTTTTTGCCCATTGAGTATGATGTTAGCTGTAGGTTTGTCATATATGGCCTTCATTATATTGAAGTATGATCCCTGAATTCCCATTTTGCTGAGAGTTTTTAACAAAAATGGGTGTTAGCTTTTATCAAATGCTTTTTCTGCATCTATTGATATGAATCATGTGATTTTTATTCTTCATTTTGTTTACATGATGTATCACATTTATTGACTTGTGAATATTATACCAACATCATATGCCCAGAATAGATCCCACTTCATCATGGTGTATGATCTCTTTAATGTATTGCTGGATCTGGTTTGCTAATATTTTACTGAGCATTTTAGCATATATGTTTATCAGGGATATTGGCCTGTAACTCTCTTTCTTTGTTGTGTCATTTTCTGGTTTTGGAGTTAGGATAATGCTAGCCTCATAAAATGAGCTTGAAAGTCCTCCCTTTTCTTGAATTTTTTTTGAATAGTTTGAGAAGGATAGGCATTTGTTCTTCTTTGAATGTTTGGTAAAATTCGACTGTGAAGCCATCTGCTCTAGAATTTTTGTTTGCTGAGAGTTTTTATTATTATTATTATTATTATTATTATTACTGCTTCAATTTCATTAGTTGTAGTTGGTCTATTCAGGTTTTATGATTCTTCCTGATTCACTTTTGGAAGAAAATATGTTTCTAGGAATTTATCCATTTTGCCCAGGTTGTCTAATTTATTGGTATATAGTTATTCAAAGTATTTTCTTACAATCTTTTGTATTTCTATGATGTTAGTTGTTACATCTCTTTCATTTCAGATTTTATTAATTTGCATTCTCTCTCCTTTTTTCTTGATGAGTCTAGTTAAAGGTTTATCAATCTTGTTTATCTTTTCAAAGAACCAGCTCTTGGTTTCACTATCTTTTGTATTTTTTTTAATCTCTATATAATTCATTTCCACTCTGATCGTTATTATTTCCTTTTTTATACTTACTCTGGACTTTGTTTATTGTTATTTTTCTAGTTCTTTTAGGTGTAGGGTTAGATTTGTTTATTTGAGATTTTTCTTGTTTCTTGAGATAGGCCTTTAGTGCTATAAATTTTCCTCTTAGGACTGCTCTTGCTGTGTCCTATAGATTTTGGGTTGCTGTGTTCTTATTTTCATTTGTTTTACGGTACCTTTTGATTTCTTCCTTGATCTCATTATTAGCCCATTTGCTGTTTAGTAACATGTTATTTAAGCTCCATGTCTTTGTGTGTTTTTCAGTTTTTTTCTTGTGATTGATTTCTAGTTTTATACAATTGTGGTAAGAAAGGATGCATGATATAATTAAATCATCTTAAATTTATTTAGACTTGTTTTGTGTACTAACATGTGGTGTATCCTAGAAAATGTTCCATGTGCACTTGAAAAGAATGTATATTCTACTGCTTTGGGGTGAAATGCTCTGAAGATATCAATTAAATGCATCTAATTATTGTGTCATTTAAGGCCAACATTTCCTTGTTGATTTTCTGTCTGAAAGATCTATCAATTAATGTCACTGGGGTGTTAAATTCCCCTACTATTACTGTATTATTGTCAATCGCTCCCTTTGTGTCCATCCAGACTTGGTTCATATATGTAGGTGCTCCTATGTTGGGTGCATAAATGTTTACTAGTATAAGGGTTATATCCTCTTGTTGCATTGCTTCCTTATCATTATGTAATGTCCTTCTTTGTCTCTTACTGTAGCCTTTGTTTGAAAGTCTATTTGCTCAGATATAAGTATTACTACCCCAGCTTTTTTTTGCCCCTTTCCATTTGCATGGAATATCATCTTCTATCCCTTTGCTTTTAGGCTGTGTGTTTCTTTCATTCTGAGATGGGTCTTGTAGGTCATGTTTTCTTATCAATGCAGGTTCCCTATGACTTTTGATTGGAGCATTTAAGCAATTTACACTTAAAGTGATTACTGATAGGTACATATTTATTGCCATTTTATTCTTTTAGCTGTATTCCTCTTTCTTCTTCTTCTCCTCCTCCTCCTCCTCCTCCTCCTCCTCCTCCTCTTCCTCCTCCTCCTCTTCCTTCTCTTCCTCTTTCTCCTTCTTCTCCTTCAGGACCCTTTAACATTTCTTGTAATATTGGTTTGGTGGTAACAAAGTCCTTTTGCTTTTTTTGTTTGAAAATATTTTTATTTCTCTTTCAATTTTCAATGATTGCCTTGCTGGGTAAAGTAGCCTTGGTTATAGGTCCTTGCTTTTCATCACTTTGAATATTTTATGCCAAACCCTTCTGACCTGAAATGTTTCTGTTGAGAAATCAGCTGACAGTCTTATGGGAGCTCCCTTGTAGTAACTAACTATCTTTCTCTTGCTGCTTTTAAGATTCTCTCTTTGTCTTTATCCTTTGCCATTTTAATTATGATGTGTCCTGTTGCAGGCCTCTTTGGGTTTATCTTGTTTGGACTCTCTGTGCTTCATGGACATGTGTTTCTTTCTCCTTTACCAGGTTAGGGAAGTTTTCAGTCATTATTTCTTCAAATAGGTTCTTGATCCCTTATTCTCTCTCTTTTCCTTCTGGTTAGTGATGTGATGTTATGCTTCATATTGTCCCTAAGGTCCCTTAAACTATCCTAATTTTTTTTATTATTTTTCTTTTTTTTACTGCTCTGAGTGGATGTTTTTCTGCTGCCTTGTCTTCCAAATCACTGATTTTATCCTCTGCTTCATACAACCTACTGTTTATTCCTTCTAGTGTGTTTTTCATTTCAGATATTATATTTTTCATTTCTGACTGGTTCTCTTTTATGGTCTCTATGTCTCTTTTCATGCTATTATAGTTCTCACTAAGATCCTTGAGCATCCTTATAACCATTTTTTTAACTCTATATCTGATTAATTTCTCGCCTCCATTAATTTAGCTCTTTTTCTGGATATTTCTCCTATTCTTTCACTTGGGGCGTGTTTCTTTGTCTCGATATTTTAGCTATCTCTTTCTGTTTTTTCTATGTATTATGTAGATCTTCTATGACTTTCAGACTTGGTAGGATGGCCTTATGTAGTATGTGTCCTTTGGGACCCAGTGGCACAATCTCCTTAACCACCAGAGCTGAGTGCTCCATGAATGTCCCTTGTGCGTATTACGTGGCCCCTTCTGTTGTAATTGAGTCTTGATTTTTACTGGCCCGTTTGAGCATGGGGTCAACCCTCAGTCTGTCTGACTGTGAGGATCGACTCATAGCTCAGTGCATGAGCTGCTGTGCAGGTGCTTACCACACAAAGCTGAATTTGCCTCAGTGGAGTCTGGTGCCTGCTGACATCTCACTTTGGATATGCCTCTTATAAAGCTAATTGGATCCTGCTCTGATGTTGTCTGAATCAGACTATTGGGTGTTTTGGTTTTGGAGCCTCTTTGGAGGGACTCTTGTATAGGCAAATGTCAGATGCTGCCTGTGACTGGCCCTGAGCAAGCTGTTTGGGGCTACAAAGCAACCCACAGTTTGTGGCTGCCTCTGCTGAGCCTGGGTGCATGTGGAAAAAAACAAGCTGTGCACCAAAGCTTGCTTTTATGAGCACAGGGCCCAGGGATAGGTCAGCAAAAGTCCAAAGACACCCCAAGATTCAACTATGCTGGCCACCACTTGTTGGCTGCCTGCTAGGTTCAGTCACTGAAAAAGCTTCTGATAGTATTCGAGTTGCACAAGGTAAGTTCTCAGTGAGTCATCAGTTAGGGGTAAGTGGTTTTCACCAAATTGATATAAATTCAAACTTGGTGCCAGTACTGGATCTAAGGCCACTCAGCAAATGTCTGTGGGTGTACCAAGTCTGCCTGCCACCTGCTGGCCTGCTGGGTGCTCAGTCATCTTTGCAGTGGGGTGGGGTCTCAGCGAGTCAAGGTGAGATCAGCAGAGTTTAATCAGGCCCAAACAAACCAAGATTTGGCCATGTGAAGGGAGGGCTTTGCAATGCTCAGGCATGCAAGGGAAAAATGGACCCCAGACTAGAGCCATATAAGTCAGTCTGTTTCAGATTCTGCCAGAAGCCAGATCTCAGCAGGTTAGGGACACCGGGAGTCAGGAAGATGGAGCCAGTGGTTCTTTCATGAGGGAGAGGTGTCAGTCAGGCTTGAGGGAAGGTAGGAGAAGAGGCACCCACCCCAAAGCCACGCAACTCAGTCACTGACACTCTCTGAATCTGCCCAGACCTCTATATGTTGGCTCAGGCAGCTGACTCCTCAGCAGGGCACAAGCTCCACAGGGTGAGGCTATAAGGAGTCCAGAGGGTAGAGCTATTGCTTTCCCCCAGACTAATGCCATGTGGCAGGGAGTGCTCCACCCAAGAGATGGCATCTTCAGTGTGGGAGAGTGACTCAGCACAAGTATCCTGGTGACTGGTGACTATCCCTTCAGCTCTCTCCCCAGAGCCACTAACCCCAGTCTTTCCTCATGTGACTCTAGTCCGCTCCACCCTGCCTCTGCAGGAGCCCAGGGTGAGTGGCTGAAAATGAGATTTTGTGTTTTGGCCCTTTAAGAGGGTGCTGGTGTCTATAGCAAACTCCTGTCTCTCCCTGGTGGACAGAATCTCTGCTGATCTTCACAGCTAGATGTTATATGAAGTGCTTCTTCCTAGCTCTCATGCTCTAGGCTAGGGAGCCCAGCTTGGGGTTGAGACCCCATGCTTCTCAGTGGGAACTTTTGCAGCTGAAATATCCCTCTGGAATCTCAACTGCTGCCCATGGGAGTGAGTGGGGTCAGCCCTTTTTGCATTTCCACCCTTCTTACCAGTCTCGATGTGGCTTCATCTATTAATCCTTGGTTATAAGACTTTCTTCATCTAGTCTTCAATTGGTTATTCAAACTGATTGCTCCATACTTTAATTGTAATTTCAGTTTGATCCTGTGAGAAGGTGAGTGTAACATATACCTACTTCGCCATCATCTTTTATCTCTTCAGTAATCTCTTTCAATCATAGTCATCAAGAAGGATCCTGTGAGTGTCACAGTGAACGGCAGATGGATTGGTTACCATTAAAGTTGGGGAAAAAGAAATAAATGGACAAATTCCACAAGAGGATTAGACATAGGAGCTTTCTTCCAAGTTTCTGGAACTGTTAAACATCTTTCTGCTGAAGTTTTCAAAGAATGAAGCATATACACTGCCATTCCAAATGACTTAGCACAAGATTAGCCATCACTCTCACCTAGGATTTGAGACAGATAATCTTCACGAAACTGATTCACTGTACTGTGTAGAGATGCCTCTAATTTCCCCCCAACCACACACCTTTCTTGGAGTACCTGTTCACATCCCTGGGAAGGATAGTCCTTTGTACCCCTCTCCTCTGCCACTGAGTGGGCTATAAATTGACTTAATTCAGACTGAGTCCTTCAGATTCTCTCTCAGGAAACTGGAACTAGGACACTGAGAAACACAGTTAAATGGTGGGGTTTCCTTGAACTGAAAGGTTAAATAGGATCAAAGCCAGAGTTTGTAACATGACCAAACGAAGTCATAAAATCCATGCGACATACAGATAATGCCAATATGCAGAAAGTCACAGAAGAGAGCAGTTGTACAGTGAGAGCAGTGATCACAAAAGACATGGAACCTCCAGAGACTAAAAAAAAAATAGTTTCAGGTACTGACTTTTCAGATGACTTGATATATGTCCTTTACCTGTCCTGTGTCCTTTCAGTAAATTAACTTTGTACTTGAGCTAGAATTGTGAGCTTCTGTTCTTTGTCATGAAATGATAAAATAATCAGCAAGTATAACAGGCAGGATCCAGAAGGAAAAGGACTTGGTAGGAAAGTCTAACAAAGGGATGATTTACAAAGGAAACCAACCTTCGGTCTAGCAACAGCAGCAAGCTATTACTACCCTGTGGCTGAAAGGGCAAGGGGAGGAGCATCTACCTTAGTCTGGAGAAAGTAGGCATGCCCTACTAGGAGTTGTAGTTATAGGTAAATGGACACAACCAACACACAGCAACCTATCAGGAAGGGAACTGAGGGAATAAATATCCTGACGTTACTCTCCTCCTGCCCTTCAGTATACTGTAGATATCTCCCACTGTCAAATCCACTAGAACATGGAGGGCAAGGGAATGAGAAACCACACACACACACACACACACACACACACACACACACACACACACACACACTCCTTCCTTGGATGACAGAGGCCACATAAATTAGAGATTTTCTCTTAGAACAAAAGCTCAGAAAAGTAAAGTTCTAACTTAAGAATATTATTTCCTTCTAATTTACCAACATTCTTAGTGAGAACATGTCTAAATAATTTTAAATTATGATGGAAACTTAGCATAAGAGTTAGAAGTTCCAGAACAACCCTGTGGCTCTGGAATGCCTTCATCTCTACAGCAGAGCTTGGCAGAACCCTTTCAGGGCAGGCAATAGAGGTGCCAGTGAGTCTCAGCCGCATGTGACCACAGCCATCTGGTGTTTGATGAGCAGATAAGATTGGTGATAGGCCTTTTATCTTCAGGTCACAGTTATAAGACCTGAGCCATCATTCAAGCTGCTCCTTCTGCAGATGGTGGGAAATGAGTGGGCGCTCAACCCACCTCTTCCTAGATGAAAGCTGCCTAACAAACACCTCAGTACATCTGGCAGGGATTAATCAGTGCAGATTCCTGTGGTAAGGAGCAGGGAGGCTGGGAAGGAGCTCTCTGGACTCCTAAGATCTGGGAAAGAGTGTTATAATCTGGCCCAATTATAACAAAAACAAAAACAGCCTAGAAATATTACTTTTAAATTATGAACTCTAACCACGAGATCTCAGAGCATAAGAAAGGCCCCCTTCACATTATACTGGTGAGCTGGGACCACGTGAATATTAGCATCTTCCCTTCATGAGCAAGAACATTTCAATGGAGGTATGATAGTCCTACACAAGGTTATAATATTAATGTTTTTCACCTGCTCAGTAGGATCCAAGGTTCCCAATTCCCAAAGACTTTCAGTTGGCTCGATTTTTCTAATGGGTACTGACGTGACCAGGCAGGTAGCAGTTTCGGGTTATAAACTCTTGGAAGAATTGTTCTGCATGTCTTCCTAATGATTGGTGCTAGATCACCACTATCACAGGCCCAATGAGACAGAGAAGAGGGATAAAGCTGGGAGGCAGATGAAGATTAGAGCATGGCTATGTCAATCTGTCTGTATGATACGGGCAAGCCATGGGGCCACCAAGGAGATCGGTCTAAATAAATAAGTGGTTTCCCATCTATAGGTCAGTAAGACCCAATGGGCTAAAGTACACAACAATCTGTTCCTCCTGTGGGTGAGTCCTGTAGAAAACGAGGGAAGGGTCAAACAAAGGGGATTCAAATAGTAGAATAATGGTAAACTGTTTGTTTACCCTGGCCTTTGTTGGGCAAATAAAAGTTGAAGACTTTCCTGATTGGCAACTCTTTTGCAAACTACAGAAATCACACTATATACACTCAGTAGTATATTTTCTCTCTACTGGGGAGAATAGAGGAAAATGACAATGCGGGGGGGAGGGTGGCCAATCAGGCCTTAGCAAAGTTTTAGCCTTTGAGATGAGATTGTGTCATCCATTGTGTCCTACATTTCAGGGTGCCTCATAATTTCCAACATTGTTTGATTTTCTACAATAAAGATGTATATCTTTATAAACAAGAAAAACAAAATCATTTTCCTTAAACTAATCAGAAAGCAGCATATTCAGAAATCCTATCTAATAAAGAGGGGATATGCAAATTGACCGTCACATCATAACAAAATGGCTGTGCCCACAGCGGAGGCCGAGTTCCCATAATAAGCCTTAATGAGCAATCAGCAGTGATCTGAGGCTGCGTGGCCCTGGGCCGGGGCAGGGGACATGAGGCCGCGCTCCTCCCCCCGCCCCCCGCCCCAGTGCCAGGCTGGGGGACCTCAAGCCATGCCCCCCGCACAGCAGGGCTTGATGGGGGACCTCAGGCTGCACCCCCTGCCCCAGCGCCGGACCAGGGGACCTGAGGCTGTGCCCCCCACCCAGCAGGGCTTGACAGGGGACCTCAGGGTGCACCCCCCACCTGGCGGGCCTTGACGGGGGACCTCAGGCTGCACCCCCCCACCCCGGCACTGGACCAGGGGACCTGAGGCCATGCCCCTTGACAGGAAACCTCAGGGCGCACCCCCCACCTGGCGGGGCTTGATGGGGACCTCAGGCTATGCCCCCCACCCCAGTGCCAGGCCAGAGGACTTGAGGCCACGCCCCCACCATGCAGGGCTTGACGGGGGACCTCAGGCCATGCCCCCCACCTGTGGAGCTTGACGGGAGACCTCAGGCCATGCCCCCAACCCACAGGGCTTGACAGGGGACCTCAAGGCATGTCCCCCACCCTGGCTTGGGCCGGAGGACCTCAGGCTGTGCCCCCAACCTGGCAGGGCTTGACAGGGACCTCAAGGCATGCCCCCTGCCCTGGCCCAGGCCAGAGGACCTCAGGCTGTGCCCCCCGCCCAGGCACCGGGCCAGGCGACCTGAGGCCGTGCCCCCCACCTGGCGGGGTTTGATGGAGGTGGGGCCAGCCGGGTCTGGATCTAGCCCAGTGGGGGTGGGGCTGGCTGGGGCTGGGTCTCGCATGATTTCGAGGAGCACGTGGATTGGCGGGGACTTGACTCTGGTTCCTGTGGCGCTCCCCAGACTCTGACAGGAGGAAGATTTTCATATACATTTTCTTTCATCTCTGACACTTCTATTATAGAGAAAGGGCAAATGGCAATATTAAAATATTTCCTCTAATTAATTCCCTTTTAATGTGCACAAATTTTGTGCACCGGGCCACTAGTATTATTATAAAACGCAAGAGAGAGAGCAAACATTTATTAAATGCCTCTCTTGTACTCAGGACTGTTTTTGGCACAAACCCTGTGAATTATTATTTTTATTTTACATATAAAACATGAAAGATCAGAGAATTTGACTAACTTGACCAAGACTTCCACAAGTGTTATCAACTTTTCAGCAAAGCAGAAATCCTAGAACGTCTGCTTTTCCCCTCAGCTTGAGAAAGAATCCCAGGGAAAGAGGAAGTGCCTCAAACTTATGGCAGAGCTGGGCTTCGCAGGTCCAGCAATGCAGAGATGTTGCCCTCCTAGCAGAGGTGTGGCCAAAACCAATGAGAGCAAGATGCTTTGTGATCTTTGAATAGCAGGAGTAGCTGTGAGGAATCATGTGCCACCCATGACTCGGGTTCTGGGAAACATCCACAGTGAAGGCAGCAGACCATTATTTGACGTCCAGTTGACCCCATATTAAAGCACAATTATAGGAATCAGGCAACCTCCACTCCAGCCACCATGATAATCCCTTGAAGTAGCCACATTCTCTGAGCCTCAGTTTCTTCAGCTATAAAGCAAAAGGGTTTGCGTAGAAAATCTTTAAAGTCCTTTCCAGTTCTAGGAATTCCAATCATTGCTTTCTCTTGGATTCATTTACAATATTGCCCTAGCATGTTCAACTGGTCTACCAGACATTGCTTTGGGGCCTAAAATTACGTGTGCTAATGCAGAGATGTAAAATGTCTTTTGCAATCTGCGTAGGATTTTGCTAGCTACTTAGCTTTCTTTCATAACCTACAATTATCTTTGAAAAACAGATAAGTCTATTTACTCTCTACCATTTATGCACCAAATGGGACCAGTCCCTCTCTCCCTCCCTCTTCTTCATAGAAAATCCCCAAATCCCTGATGGATGTCAAGACAACTCAGCAGATTCAGCAATACAGGCTTGGAATCCTTCCCACTGGGTCCCAGATGCTTTATACCCTAAGAGCTGCTTTTGTAAGACAGGCACACACAAAAAATAGCCTGAATTAATAGTTTGAATTTATAAATGATTTTTTTTTTAAATTGAAGGGCAACTAGTAGAGTGGTTCTGTTCTCCTATATTATTTCCTCACGAGCAAAAATCCAAAATGCCAATGAAAGCCCCTTGGTGCTGCAGGTAGTCACTCTCTTATGAAAACAGGCCGGAGGAGTGACTTGAGCCAGCCAGGAAATCATAAATCCACCCTTCAATAACATTAACTGGGGAAAATCTCAGAGACAATGACAGCATGAACAATTATAAACATGGGCTGCAGATGACTGAAGCACAACAGTCAAACTCTATTGTTATTTGAAAAAAATAAGCCAGAAATGAATTTGAATATGTGTTTCAGAGGTCAGATTCTAATATTTTATTTTCTCTGTAGCAATTCACATCCTGCTTTCTAGGGTAGGTGGGCAAAGACACAGAGGCTTTCAGATAGGGGAGTTGCCTTCTGTGATTTGGAAATTCTGCATAAGCAGCATCAAGCCATTGCCCAGCCCCCTTGGCATATCCTTCAGTTCTCTGGGGGCTTCATGGGTGAGAGATGCACTGACATCTCCCTCTCTTTTCTTCGCAGGACAACTGGTGACCTAGGGCAGTGGTCGGCAAACTCATTAGTCAACAGAGCCAAATATCAACAGTACAACGATTGAAATTTCTTTTGAGAGCCAAATTTTTTAAACTTAAACTTCTTCTAATGCCACTTCTTCAAAATAGACTCACCCAGGCCGTGGTATTTTGTGGAAGAGCCACACTCAAGGGGCCAAGGCTCGCGAGCCGCAGTTTGCCAACCACTGGCCTAGGGGATACGTCAGAAAGCTGCCTCTTTGTGGTCTTGGAATAGTCATTTGCTGTATTCATTCCAGGAGATCAATTCTCTAAAGTCTATTCTCTATTTAAAAACAACCTTTGAAACTTTCTATTCAGATCTATTTCATGCATTTCTACTGAGTCATTTATTTGATAAACCATGTGTTACCTGCTTACTTTTTAAAATATTAATTTTAATTGGGTCAAGGGTATGTGTATGTTATATTTTTAAGAGAACTACATTTTAAGAGAATTTTATTTAGGTATAATTGGCATAATATTACATTATTTTCAAATGTACAATGTAATGGTTCAATGTTTGTTTTTTTCTTTTTCATGTCAAGAAAGGTGTTATATCTAAGGGTACATCTTAATCCAAGTTAATAAGGGAGTCTATTTACCTTTCCTGCCTTGGCATATTCCTGCTTTTAAAGAGGCTAATGAGTGACTCATTTTTCAGCTGACTTTTCCTTGAATATCAAGTCTTCTCTTAGTAACTCACCTTCTACACAGATACTGCATACCCGCCCACCTACCCCAGCTTAAATATGATTTGTCCTGCTTCCTCTGATAAGAAAAACTATTCAAATTTGTCTTCCCACTCACTTCTTGAGCTGAAAGAACGGGTGGGGTTGAAGAATTTGGTGGCACCAGCTTTGAGAGTCATCCTTACTGTCTCTACTTTTGAATATGTCACTACTAAGCACCAGAAGACCCTAACTCCACTTAAGACTTACTTTTTGCAACCATATATGCTTTAAAACCTGACTGTAAATACCAACAAAATGCAAGGAAATGAACATGATTAGGTATTTAGGAAGGAAACTCAGAGAACTATTTATAGTTACATGTATTTAACATATACTGTTTCTCATTTCCTCACTTTGGCCAGTAATGTTCACCTTCCCCTTTACCCAACTAATCACCAATTCTCTTATCCTTAAGATGTTTTCTGTTCCAGGAAGCTTCGTTTGGCCCCAGCACTTCCCATCTTGATTATTTTTCACTCCTCTATGGCTGTTTACATTTCTATCATTGAATTTAACTTCACTGTGTTATTAATATCTTCTTATAGGACTATTTCCTCCTTGAAAACAGAAACGAAGTGTCTTTCATTTTTAATTACTTATGCTTGATCCAGTCTGGCACATAAAAGGCATCCAGTTAGAGTGAGTGAATTGGCATTAATGTTGTTCAACAATTCTCTGAGTCATTTAAGACTACTAGAGGCCTGGTGCACGAAATTCATGCACGGGGGGAGTGGGGTGTCCCTCAGCCCAGCCTGCACCCTCTCCAATCTGGGACCCCTCGAAGGATGTCCAACTGCCCATTTAGACCTGATCCTGGTGGGATGGGGCCTAAACAGGCAGTCAGACATCCCTCTCACAATCCAGGACTGCTGGCTCCCAACCACTCGCCTGCCTGCCTTCCTGATTGCCCCTAACCGCTTCTGCCTGCCAGCCTGATCACCCCCTAACCACTCCCCTGACAGCCTGATTGATGCCTAACTGCTCCCTTGTCGGCCCGATTGCCCCTAACTGGCCTCTGCCAGCCTGGTCACCTCTAACTGCCCTCTCCTGCAGGCCTGGTCGCCCCCAACTGCCCTCCCCTGCAAGCCATCTTGTGGTGGCCATCTTGTGTCCACATGAAGGCGGCCATCTTTGACCACATGGGGGCGGCCATCTTGCGTGTTGGAGTGATGGTCAATTTGCATATTACCTCTTTATTATATAGGATAAGAATTTTAGACTCAAAGCAAAAAAAAATAAAAAAATGTATGCAATAAGTAAGAAAAATATCTGAAAACCTTGGACACTTCTTTAAATTAATTTGCATGGCTGCTCGTTCTCTGATGATGCACTGGTGCAGAGATTTCACTCTGCTTTGGATTAAGATTGGTTATTTATGTAACCACCTTAGATATCACCATAAATATCTCCATTGCCACCCCTACCACCTCCTCAGCCTCCTGCACCACTCCTTCTACCTCTTCCATCAACTTCAATACATTGTCCATCTCCACCACACTCTCCACTAATGCCACCTCTTCCACCTCCTCTACTATCTCAATCACTTCCTTCCCTTCTTGGTCACTACCTCCACTACCTTCATCCCCTCCTTACCAACTCTTCTACCACACCTCCGCCTTTACTACCTTCATGACCATCTCCATCACTTCCACACAATGTCTACCACCTCCTCCACCACCTCAAACATATCCTTCGCTACCTCAATTATCACCACTACTTCCACCATCATCTCTACTGCCTCCACCTTTACTATTCCTCCCACCATCTCTTCCATGCCTTCCATCTCCAACTGTACCACTTGTTCCATCTCCATAAACTGCTAGACTCTTTCCTCCATCATCTTCACTGCATTCTTCACCTCTACCTCCACTTCCACACCTCCCTCACCACCTCAACCATCACCTCCACTGTCATCCCTCTCCCTGCATCGTCACCACCTCCACCTACCACTGCCTCTCATTACCACTAGTATTTCTCCTCTTCAAGGTTTGTTTTCTCAAATTTGTTTGCAGAATATAAAGGAGACTGATTTCATAATCCTACCTGTTCTTTCAGTCTCCTGCTTTTTATTCTGTTCCCATCACTTTAGTTCTCTTTTCACAACCCTGTACCCCACAGACATCTTTATACCTATTATAAACCTACCAGAGGCTCTGCTGTCAATACATCTTTGAAAATGAAATTGGTTCTCAAAGTTATGGAAGCTTGGGGCAGAGGTTAGAGAAGGAAGAGAATAATAAAAGTGTGACTTCCCTATCCTCTAGCAGCAAGCACTTCTGTGTCAGAGTTCTCAAACCTTTTTCTACTATTGCTCTCAAACCATCATTAGGAAGGGTCCCATCCAGTGGCCAGAGGAAAAAATGTAGGATGGTTGTTTCCTCTCTTCTAGGCCTTGGAACCAATATTCTATGGAAGAAGGTACAGCACAAGCTACTTCAACCACTGAAAATTACTTTAGTCATGGCAAAACAGCCTAGAAACAAAGTACAGCATAAACTGGGCATGCTACCTGCTCAAAGATAAAACTGGAATCTGGACTAAAAGTCTGAAAAAGTCCACCCACTCCCAAATGATTGTACTCCTTCTGTCATAGATGCATAAATAGCACAACAGGAAAAAAATAGCCTTATATTGCCTGTGTTTGGGATAAATGAGAACAACATACTAAGAATTCAAGGCATAATGAGATATAAGCATACAAAGGGAATCCTATCTAATAATGCAGAAATATGCTAATTGACCCTCATGCCATGGCAAAGATGATGGCGCCCACAGCCAATAAGGAGGGAATATGCTAATTGACTGCCATGCCCTCAAAGATGGCGGCACCCACAGCCACAAGATGGTGGCGCCCAGTCCCCTCAGCCCTGCCAGGGCAGCAGGCGTGCGGCAGCAGGTACGCAGGCCTGCCTCCAGAGGCCCCAACCCTCTCAGCCCCCCAGCTGCCCAGGGCTGGCCCGAGGCGCAGGCAAGCCTCAGATGGAAGCTGCCCAGCTGCCCAGGGCCGGCCTGAGGTGCAGGCAAGCCTCGGATGGTGGCTGCCCAGCCACCCAGGGCTACCCGAGTCTCAGGTAACCAGGGCCTGCCAAGGCTTGCGGCTGCCGGCAGTGGCAGCAGCAGAGGTGTGATGGGGCGTCACCTTCCCCTGATCACCGGGTTGCCTCCCGCTCCTGAGGGCTCCCAGACTGTGAGAGGCGGCAGGCCAAGATGAGGGACCCCGCCCCCGCTCCAGTGCATGAATTTTCATGCACCAGGCCTCTAGTTTACCATAAAAATCCCACTCAGCAGGCCCTCTGTTTCCTTTAGGAGACTTTCATGGAAAAACATGGGGATTTTTAGGTGTTCAAGTGGCCACCAGAGGGAGGTAAGTTTGAAGGATGAGCAAACACTAGATCTAGTAACCCCCTGGAACAGACTCTACACAGATAAAAAGAACTTCCATAAAAGTCACTGGAACTGCTAGTTCCAAAGCTACCAATTTGATTCCTACTTGTTACTGCATTCTGAATCTTAGCTTTAAAAAAAAAAAGATAAATGAAGACATATTTTTGAAACAAATATGAAAGCTTTAGTCACTTTATCTCCACACCCAAACTTAAGAACATTCTAAATAATAAGTTATATATGGCCCTGTGTTTTACCGTCTCACAAGGTGGGACAAAAATACTGAATATATAAAAGAGAAACTTTCTAATGTTGTAATGATCATTGACACATTCTAAGGAGTGGCATGCTGAATATAACAACCTTGCCATAGGTGAAACTGAGGTACACACAGGGGACATCCTGTATCCAGGAAATTCTAGATATTCTGAGGAAAAGCCTACAGTCCAATTAAAGGAATAATTATTTCTCTAAGTAATACAAACTATTAATAGAAGTGTAAAATTATCACTAAAAACTGAAATATGTTTTTGTGCATTTCTACATCTTCAAGGTTTCAGGCCAATGAGGTTAAGATCAGCACCTTCTATGTTTGTTTTCTAACATCTTTCATTCTATTCTGCTTGTGTCGATGAAAATTGATCCTATTTTTTATAGTCTCCCATTCTGTTCTCTGTTTTGGCTCTTTTTCCTCTCTGCAGGGAAATAAGAAGGACAGGATGAGGAGGGAGATCAGGAGAGCAAAAAGGCTTGAGGGACGATCAAGGGCAAAGGACCAGGGACCAATTTGGTCTAGTTTGGAGGTCCTTACCTCTAATCCCTGTCTTTTTTATTATTATTATTTAAAATTCATCTTCCAAGACAATCAGTATGAGTCAGGGAGAGATTTGGGGGGAAATTTATACTGGAAAAAGCATCCCAACTTTTTAACCTATGGCATTGAAATGACCCCATCCGTAGTTCAGGAGTATAAATAATTCTTATAAGGATAGATAATTGTGTCTGAAGATTATTAACTGGAAAATTATTTGTTAGAATATAAATATACAAGAAATAAGGGTATATGGTCACTTCTATACACCTGCTTTGATGCTGGGCAGAAAAGGAATTGGACACTGAATCCTGAGCAGATTTGGGTGTACAGGAGCCCTGTATGTAATACTAAAGTTACCTATCAAGGTAGAAAACCCAAAGGACAGGAAAGTAGCCCCAAAGGGCAAATAATAGCGAGTATTTATCAAGTATTTGTGTTCTAAGTGATTTCACAGGGTTAATTCATTTGATTCTCAACAACAAACATGACATATTAAAATCAACTCCATTCTATTTATTTGTTTGTTTGTTTTTAGACCTCACCTGGGGATATGTTTTTATTGATTATTTTATAGAGAAGGGGAGAGAGAGAGAAAGAGAGAGAGAGAGAGAGAGAGAGAGAGAGAGAGAGAGAGAGAGAGAGAGAGAGAGAGAAACATCGATGTGAGAAATAACATGGATCGGTTGCCTCCCGTATGCACCCAGACCAGGAATTGAACCTCAGTTTTGGTATCATCCTGTCAACTTTTGGTACACAGGATGATACCAAAACTGAGCCTCCCAGCCAGGGCTCAACTCCACTTTATACACAAGAAAACTAAGGACTGGAGAGGGTGAGCCTCTTTGCCCAAGACCACACAGCCAGCAGGAGGTGAAGCTGGTATTTGAACCCCAACAGTCTGGCCCCAGAATTCACATTCTGAGTCCTGCTCTCAGGGGAGATGACTGCCCTGCTGGAGTCTGTGGCCGCAGGCTAGTGCACATCTTTTCTATGCACTCGGAGTAAATAAAAGCTTCATCAAGAAGCATCAAAGAGGAAGACAACTTCCACCATCCACTGGGAAGAGTGCCCTTACTGTCCTGTTCTTCTCCTGCCGACACCACACTGCTGGTCTTACTGGCAACCTCCCTCTGTTCTCTGGGTTTAAGGCAGGATGAGAAAGTATGAAAATTGAGTAGTGATAAGCTTTTTAGAGAGGTACAAGCTACTATCCCTTCTTATCTTTGAATCAGCCGAGACTAGTCTCAGGTGAAAAAACAAGTCCAACAGCATTCATTGGAATTTTTCAAAACTAATACACAAAGTATAACAAAGAAATACACGTACATTTCAGGTTTTCTCTCTTACGTGGAGGGAAAAAAAATTAAGACCAGGAAGGACACTCCCACATTAATGTCACATTCAGGCAAGAGCATCCTTGCGGGGGAGAGGAATGCTGGAACTCCCTGTATTACAGCTTTATAAAGCTGCTTCTTTCAACTCACGCTCATAAAGCCATTTCCCTAGGTGTGCCCATCGTAAGAGCAAGTTTTAGGTTGAACAAGCATATTGAACCCAGAACTTTCTTCCAACCCTTCACCTTTTCAAAGAAAAATAGTTTTGAACCAAAATTATACTGCTCTGGTAGTAGACACTGTGGCATGGCATTCACATCTTCCTTTGGGAATGAAGGATTTATTACCCCTCATTATCTCTATGGGGATTGCCTTGGCTGAAAGAGCCCCCTCACCCAAGCCGATGCACTCTTTCAGGCACAGATCCTCCAGTGACTGGTATTTGTGAGATATAGTCTCACCTCAAAACAACTCTAAAGGGTTATTTAAGCCCACCCCAATACACTCCAGGCATTCAGCCCAAACAGTTCCTTGGACATAACTTCCTACCTCAAGCTGAAATGTACAGAATTGGGATGAAGTGTGATGCCTGTGATGTGTGGCTCAAAACTGTGTTGGCCACCAACTATCAATGGAAAAACACAGATGAACAAGACACGGACCCTGTCCCCAGAGTGCTCATAGACTGTTAGAGAAGAAAGATGTATACAAGACTATGAGGAGTGCATCATAATGAAGAATTTCTCAAAACTCAGCAATTCTCAAGAACAGTCCCTGGGACTCATCATCCTAGGGGTACCACTACTAGGGAAATGAGAGAAAAAAAAATACTTTCTCTTTTAGACCAATCCTCTAGTATATAAATTATTAGAAAGGCTTTCCTTCCCCCAATTGTTTCTTTCAACTGTTACTAATGCTCAAAATTTCTTTCAGAGGAAACAAAGCCTGTCTTTCTGCAATTAGACAAAATAAGCTTAAAATAGAAATGATGTTAGCGTAAGTAGAAATTAGGTCAAACCCATGTGTGAATGACTAATGTTGATCACTGCCCATTTTGATAGCAGGCAGAGTTAGTAATTCATAAACTCTGGGACCCTGGAGGGCCCAGCATCCCACTGAAACAAAGCTTGAACACCAAAGTATGTGTAGGCATGTGTCACAACACTGCTCAGAGTTTGCTCTGTCACTTTCTACTTGTGGGAAAACAAATAGAACCTGAAGAGATAGTGCCTGTCACCCCTCCTAAAGTCACCTCAGAAGGGACTCTGTCTTGAAATCCTAGTCCCTATCTTCATCTCCTGGCATCTGACCCTCTGAATTCATATTCTGAATCCTACAAGTTTTAAATACTTCTAACCTAGCTATTCCCATTGCTCTGCCCAGATCCCTGTTTGTTCCAGTTCCTTCCTCACCAGGCTATTTTGATCATGTTATCAACTGATTCGCAGAATAGCCATTAAATTTGCTCCAAGGTGTCTCCAGGTCCTTCGAGGACAATGACCATCTCTCATGTCTCTCCATGCCTATGATTATCTGATGATTCCTCCATCATGTTAACTTCCTCCACAGCTGCTCTTTTGATTCCCCTCATTTATCCCTTTCTCTAAACAATTAGATCTCCACATGGGTAGACAGTTGAGATAGAAGGTTTTCTAGGGGGAGGGGTGAATCTGAGGCCTTGTATGCGCCATCAGAGCTCAGTCGGTTTAATAATCCCCAAGCACCTCTTTGCGTGCAGCAAGGTATAAATTTATGCAAATAGGAGGTCTGGCTCCTTGTCACAACACATTCCAGGCTGCATTCGTGCAAGATAGAATAAAAAGATTAGATGCAATCTTGAAGTCAATCAGAAAGCAGGAGGAAACCAAAAAAAAAAAATGGAGCTTAGATTGTCAACAAGGAGAGGCAGAAAAATGACTTGAATCGAATTGCAGTTTATCTTGTTAAGCGTTAAAGGAAACCAATTTCTTTCAGAAATTGGAAGGCAATTTAAACATTTCTACAGTTTTACTAAAGTTTGAAATTTTCCTGTGAAAAAATAAGGTTTCCTTTATTTCTGCGTATCTGACATTTTCCCTGTACTCTCAGAGACTAGAAGGCCCTAGATAAGAGGATATTTAAGGAAAAGGCACAGTTATCAACAAGTAAGGAGAAGAATCTATTCAAGAAATACTTATTTAATTTCTTTAGCCCTTTCAGATTCCATGCCATAAGACCTAAGGAGGCTAGAACTGTGTAGGAAAAAGCCATGCTACAAAATCTGGCGTGGCTCTGGAAAAATCACTAAGATGGATTAATTGAGAAACATAGAAATCACAGTCAAGCTATGAAGATCAAATAAAATACACCAATTTCAAGGTCAAGCTACATCCCACTGAAGTTGAAGACACCACAGCTAAAGGGGCTGTTCAGAATAAATGCTGATCTTCTTTGATAACCACCTTTCCCCATTTCTAGAAGTATGAGCATATTGACAGTGGCCTCTAAATTGTTACTGCTCCTTCCCATGCTAAAATGTGTAATTCTCCCCAACCATTGTATTCAATAGAAATCACTAACTAACCCTCCATCTTCAGAGTTAAAATTGGGTCTTCCCAACCATAGTCCATCTGGAAGTGATTTGCTAGCCAACAAAAGCAGACATTTTTCCCCATGTCATCCTGAGCAATGAGTTTGAAACACCAGGACTTGAAGGATATATACATTGTTAATGGCCATGACCTCAGGAAGAGGCTCCATCAGAGTAAGTACATTGTACTCAGTACACATGTATATTGCTAGAATCTCTTACAGTGAAAAAGTCAAGCTCCTGTCGTTTTTTAAGATGTCCTGAGATGAATATGCTAAGATTTATTTCCAAATAATGCTCTGAAACCTGCCAAATTCACCCTTTTGGGTGAGCTAAATGGGCACTTCTATTGTGACTGTTGGTATGAGCTGGGCAGAGTTCAAGTGTAACTTGCTGCCTTTGTGGCTTCTGTCTGCATTCATTCCTCTCCTCGTACATACACTCAGTCAAGAAGCATTCACTGAGCACTTACTATCTCATGGACTGAAAAAGAAGAATGATGTGAAGTTAAAATTATTTTCCTTAATAAATAAGATGATAAATGGCATCAAGGGTGGCCAGTTTTCCGTTATTATGAAAAACGAATCTCAGACGGATTTATCAGGGTGAATATTCAGGAACCAAAAGAGCTCCTTCCATGGTTTCTTGCTTCTACTGACAACTTTTCCCTTTCAATAGCTTGTTCTGTGCCAGGAGCAAACAATATGAAATCCATTCCTAATGAGCAATAATTATAGCTTTAAGAAGCTGTACAATCAGTGTTCAGTGATTTCATTATTAGATAGCACCATAAATTATGCTAATGCTGATAACAGTTCTGGATGAGAGAGGTCCAGATCCGGGAGATTGCACTGAAATTATTTACATCCTCTATTTCTGAAACAATAGACCTAGCAATTTGAAAATCAGATGATCCGATTTATTCTGGCAGGACACACATGTAACAAATTGCATCAACCATAAATTAAATAGGCTTTTTTTCCTTTTTTTTTAATTTTTCTCCTCAGTCTTCTCTTACCTTACATATTACCAATCCCCTTTGAGAAAAGAATTCTGATTATTGTAAATCTGGCTTCAAAAATTACTCAGTGATAGTGGTTGATGATGTCATGTGACGATGATGGCTTTAGCACATCTGTGTCTTCATACAGGCTCAGCCTAAAAATGCAATGCCTGAAAAGTCACAGTTGCTTACCTGGGTGCACAGGGTTTTGGTAATAGGGAATTACTGACTCTTTAATCAACTTTTAAGGGTTAGGTATGAAAACAGACACTCCAAATGGATATGAAGAGCTGACTGGGTCTCCCAAATCTATCCTCCTCTGTTTAACCCAGGGGTGGGGAAACTTTTTGACTCGAGGGCCACAATGGGTTCTTAAACTGGACCGGAGGGCTGGAACAAAAGCATGGATGGAGTGTTTGTGTGAACTAATATAAATTCAAAGTAAAGGAGCAGAGGGGAGAGCAAGAGAACCGGATAGAAGCCGGATCTGGCCCGCGGGCCGTAGTTTGCCCACGGCTAATTAACCCTTCTCATTGGAATTTTCTCACTCTGGTAGTAGTAACACAAGCTCTCATTTTTCAAGTACTAATTATATGCCTGGCCCTATGCAGAAGGGCTTTATGTACCCTACTTCATTCAATCCTCAGAAAAAAACTTGCAATGATTCTATGATTCCCATTCTGCTGATAATGAATAAAAGGCTCAGCAGGCAAAAAGGGAAATAAAAATACCTGGCCTACGAATGCACTTAGTAAATGGAGAGGCCCAGCCTCAACCCAGGGGAACCTGGGATCGTTGCCCTCGGCAGGAATGTGAGGAATCCAACACAAATCAGCTGACAAATGCAGGGTCTTTCCTAAAGGTTCACAAAGGGCAGCAAAGGGGGAAATGGCACCATGTGATGTCCAGAAAGACTTCCTTACAGTTCTCATTACTAGTGAGTGTTGCCAAAGAGGTGGAGCAGCTGAGCACTTTAGACTATTTCAAGGGATGCCAATTGGTGCGGTCGCTTTGGGAAACTATTTGGCAGTACCAGCTAAAGCTGAACAGACGCTCACAACCTGTGGCCCAGTAACCGCTGAGTACATTCCCAACAGAGAGGACATGCGCGACATTGTTCACAACAGCATTATTCAAAGCAGTCTCCAAACTGCAAACAACCCAAATGTCCTTTAACAGTAGAATTCATTGTTGTATAGTCATACAATGGAAAACTACACAAGAATGAAAAAGAATAAACTACTGATACATGCAGAAACATGTATACATCTCACAGACATAATGTTGAGTGGAAGAAGTTAGAAACAAATAATACATACTACATGATTTCATGTATATGAAGTTTAAAAACATGTCTGACTACTCTGTAGAGATAGAAATCAGAGTAACAATCACCCTTGGGCTGCTGAGGAGTCTTCTACAGTGATGGAAATGTCCTATATCTTGATGTGGGTGGTGGTTACAAAGTGTATTCACATGTGAAAATGCATTGAATCATTCATTTAGCATTTGTATGATTTATATGTTATGTCAATTTTTTTAAATAAATAAAAATTCTCATTGGATCTCTCTGTCCCTCAAAATCCTGTCATCATGGCAGCTGGTTCCACAAACTTTTTCTCTGTTTCTTCAAACTTCACCCCTATCCCCTTGCTTCCTCCTCCTACCTTCTAGATTTATTGTTTTCTGTCCCACTGGGAACTTCATGTCCTTGCCTATATAAATTAATTTCACTTTCTCTAGCACTTTCCATTTCTCCTATACTCATTACTGTAATCAGCACAGTGATAATCCCAATAGTCAAACAGATCAAACATACAATTCTCTTTAGAAGAATATCAGTGCTCTTATAGAAGTGAATCTTAGTCACTTATTTCTATCTCCTCTGAAAGATGGCTAAATTCCCTCAGGATAGGGGATATATATCCCCAGATGCTCAGGAAATGTCAAGTTGTGTTAAATAAGCACTCTTAGTCAACACTTAAAGTTATGAAATCTGGGCATTCACAAACGTCTCATTATCGACTCCAGAGCCAGCAATAGATTAAGTTAATAAACAAGGATACTTGGAGTTGGGATCATAAAACTATACTTCAGAGGCATTTGCCTGAGAACTACAAGAAAAATACAAGATGACTGACTTTAATTATCTTTGGTCATTTTTATTGCTTTTAATCTTTTTATCTGTATCTTACTGCTTTTTACTGACCAGACATAATCAGGCAATTCCATGGTCAAAAGGGAATAGAATAACAATAATTCCCCTGGAGTTTGTGGAGGAGAAAAGAAACGGCAAGAAGTTTAAGCAAACTCTTAAACCGTCTAATCTCTGAAATGTAAGAAACAGGCCAGGAAACCAGACCAGCTACCAATAACTGACAGACCCTCAAAGTTCAAAATCAGGAGTTAGGGGGAAAAATAAAGACAAAAGGATGAGTTCAACCTAAGGAAGAGTGGCTTGCTTTCCAGTCCAATTTGAAAGGCCAAGCCAGATTTAAAAGAGAGGAAAAAAAATATTTTGTTCAAATCCTTCACCCAAATGTAATTAAATGGAATAAAAGTCTAAGGTCATATAAAAGGCCTCAATTGTTAAGCTGTCAAAAGTCTATTTGAAGTACAAGCCATTTTTCTGAGTATTGATATACTGCAGGTATTTAGGGAGCATAGTATCACACAAAACATTTCCATGTCTGGGAAACGGATGTGCCATTCCTTCCCGGTCCCCTAGGACAGCAGGGGTATGGATTAGCTATCACGTCATTATATAAATACAAAAGTTAGCTGCTAGGAAACACACCTTCACTTCTTAGAAAAGTATTCCTGTGTTTATCTTTTGGTGGACCTGGGCTTGCTAGACATCAAACCATCCTCACCAGCAACAAGTAGAAGTTTATTTTTGTCATTCATAAAATAAAGTAGGATCCAGCCAAAGGAAAGGACTCTTGGAGGTGGCCCTGTCATAGAAGTGCTGTAGAAGTTACAAATGGCTCCATGGCCCAGGCCATAAACAGCCTTTAAGAAGGCTGGTGCTGAGCTGTTGATATTAAAAATCACCTCATTAATTATGTTTGTAAACAATGCAGCTGTCTGTGCTTGCAAGCTGGCTTCCTTGGCATAATAATATTTGTAACAATAATAACCATCATTTTGAGCATAGCAATAAATAGTCAATCCAAAAGCTCAAGTGAAATCGCATCTGGGAACTGCCACCTGGTCATTCAAACTGCTTCCTCAGAAGGTAGGAAGATTGTTGCTGTTTTCCCTTTATGAAGACACTTTATCAGGATGAACGGCTCCGTTAGAATTGTTCCCATTTCACTTTTTGAAAAAAGCAGGTCAGTAGCTAATGTGGGAAGAGTAACAAATCCAAGAGGGAAGCCCTAGAGCCAAAAGAAGTGGGAGAGTTAGCCAGAAAAAGGACATCGTGTAGTATAACTGCTGGAGGGGATGCCAGGAAGGAGCACAATTCCTCCTCTGGTGAAGCATCAGTGAGGTCAGAATTGCACCTCAGTGTACAGTCGGTCAGCACACCGCCCCAGCACTCATTCAGCTCTACTTCCATCCTACAACTCTGTATTGAGTACCTACTATGTGCCAGATGTGCATCAGGTGCTGGAGAAAACTCACAAGTAAATATCCACTTTAGATGCCTGGAGGGGCCTGACAGACTAAGTAATTACATAATCCAGGTGACCTAGTATTTCTTTTCTTTAAAGTCATATTTATGGAACACATATTTCTAAAGTTAGCCCAACAGTTATAAGCCCTTAAAATGGTTAAAAAATAAGAGGAAAATATGTTTCCTGTGTAGCAAAGGCAAGCTAGAATTACTAGACCTCTTTCCACACGAGAGGACAACCTTCATACCTCATTTATGCCTCTTCCTCATGTAAATTTTGATTCTGAACTTCACCAGAGAGAGATAAACGTGGTATCCAATTCCAAAGCATTCCCCATTTTCTGTCTCTGTCCCTCTCTTTCCTCTCTCACTCTGTGTATATATTAATTTTATAGATCTTTTTATTGTCTGAACTACACTGGTTGCGTGAGAAGCAGAACAATAGGCCAAGAAGTTCCATTTCACACATGCCATCCTTATAATTCAATAGAACAATAAAAAGAGAGAGAGAGAAAGATCTATAAACTGGTGATAAATCAGTGTCCTAAACCAAATTAACCATTGAAATAGATTATCATAAAAATAACACCATGAAAAATATTCTTCACCTTCCTGGTTCAGCTGCCTGTAATGGACAGAGGAAGGGTATGTGTCCATGTGTATGTGTACATGCCACACACACTCAGAGATACACACATACACACACATGCGAAAAGACCCAGAGGCAGTGCAGTATGTCCATGCTGTTTGCTCCTCCAGGAGCAGCACAGGATAAGAAACCCCAGCATTGATCATTAGCATCCCCCAGTTTCTGAAGTTCAGCTTTTATCCAACATGGTAAATGACAATACCATATGCCAAGTGCTGTTAGACCCTGAGGAGACAAGAGGAGCTACAGAGAACACAATGCTTGTCTTCATAAAACTTCCAGTCAGGGCAGAATAGATAGACATTAACCAAATAAATACACAGATACAATTTTTGAAATTATAAATCCTGATAAGTGCCATGAGAAAAGGCACTATAAATCCTGAGAGCACATGCCAGGGGATCCCAATTTAATGTGAGATCAGGAGCAGAGCTTCGAGCTGCAGAACCACTGAAAAGATATAAATGGTCCACCAGCAAGCCACATCCTACATCTATAGGAGGAATAAAACCCTCTTTCCCTCACAGAAGAAGGCTGAGAAGGAAAGGATAAAGGAAGCATGATTGGGCCCCAGAGGCTGAGAGGAGGGGGAGCTGTTCCAGCCAGAGGGAGCGACATCTACAAAGATTCTGAGGACAAAGGAGAGATGACACATCCCAGAACCGAAGGAAGGTCTTAAAAAACCAGGGCAGGGTGGTGCCACATAAGATGGGAAGGGAGGGGAAAGGGTAGGCCGAAGCCCAATTGTACAGATTGTTAACATGGGGAAGGTACAGATTATTAACATGGGGAAGGGAAGGTGATAGAGGCGGTGCTGGGTTTTCCCTTGCAGAAGCTTGCATTGTTTCTGTGTGGAGAAGAAACTGGCCTGAGGAAAGGAAGATACTGGACAGACAGCTCAGTCCCCTGACAGTCCTCCACACGAGTCTAGGAGAGAAATTAGGCCTGAGTCTAACGCTAATTGGGTGTGTGACCTTGGGTAATTTGCTTCATCCCTTTAAGCCTCAAATTCCTCACCTGTAAAATGGCAATAATAATGGCTTTAGTGGGGATTAAGTAAGATCATGGCTGTGGAGTGCCTGGCCCACTACAAGCCTTCAACAAATGTTAGCTATTGGTGGTGCTGGAGATGGACAGAAATAGAAGGTCAGAGAGATATACATAGCCCCCAGCAAGCAGTCATCCTACCCAACCATCACCAGGAGGAGTAAGGCACCTTTTCTTTCCTCAGACAAGGGTCAGGGAGGAATTAATTGGGGGGGTGGGGAGGGGGAGCAACTGGTATCACTATGACAAGTTTCCCAAATCTGAAACATTCTTGTCTTTATTATAAGCACTGCCAGTAATATGTAAGCCATGAAAGGTATCTGAGACCATTTAGAAAAGAAATTACTAAAATCTGGTCAACTATTATCTTAAACCAGCTTTGGGAAAACAGCAACAAAAAGATTACAGGAATATGAATAACTTGCCCAAGGCCATAGCGCTGATAATGGCTAAAGCCAGGAGTTGAACCCAGGATGAACTCTAAGTTTGTGCCTTTTCCAGGAGGGGCACAGCCTCCTGAGAAGTCCAAACCCAACCTCTTCCTTCCAGAAGCTTTCAGTCTAGGCCATTGTTATTTCGTTTTAAAGCAAGTTGGATGACAGGCTATTTACATATACAAAACTTCTAATGAAGTAAGGGAAAAAAATTATCCTCTGTAATAACCACAGACTTGAGGACTGAGAATCTTCCTTAATTAAATCAAACAAAAGCTTTAGGTAGAACCTACTTGTGGGAAGCTTAAGGTAATTGATCCTGAAATTAAGCACTCGTTCAAATCCTAACATAGGACTTTTGGTGTACCCACCGCAAAAACTTCATTCACAAAATCAGTGGTCAGCAAACTGCGGCTCACGAGCCGCGGTTTGCCGCTCTGTTGACTAATGAGTTTGCCGACCACTGACCTAGACTCTCGATTCCAATAATTACAGGCTGTTGTTGTTCCTTGTGATTAAGCCCCTGGCGTCCCCTTTAAACTTGCCAGCCTCCTTGGCTAAAATCATGCAGGGGTATGGATTAGCTATCACGTCATTGTAGCAGGCACAGCCGTCTGTTACAGGTGAATTGCTAGGCAATGTAATAACAATGCAGTTTATTTACTGTGTGGGATGCTTATCTATAGAAATGTTCCTGACCAACAAAGAAAGGCACAGCTAAATGCCTTTTCCTTAGAATTACAGACCGAAGCTATGCCAGCACCTTCAGAGAATAAAATGCTAAATAATCCCTGTGTAAACAGAGTCCCTAAAAACCCAAAGCACTCCTTTCCTAACAGAGAAAGCAGAAAAAGGCAATTGGCAGATGGGATGTCTACAAGGTCCTTCTCAGGCTCCCATCACTATTAACCAAATCACATCCCAAGGGGATGAGGGGTGAGAACTGAAGACCAGCCAGGCTGAGTCCAGACACACACAGAACTCATTCTTAAGTGATGGTGATGGTGATGGTGATTTTGACGGTGACGGTGATGGTGATGTTGACGGTGACGGTGACGGTGACGGTGACGATGATGGTGATGGTGATGGTAATGGTGATGGTGATGGTGATGGTGATGATGATGGTGGTGGTGATGGTGATGGTGATGGTAATGGTGATGATGATGATGGTGATGATGATGGTGGTGGTGATGGTGATGGTGATGATGATGGTGATGGTGATGATGATGATGGTGGTGGTGGTGATGGTGGTGATGGTGATGATGGTGGTGATGATGAAGTAGACTACCATTTGTTGCAAGCTTATCATCTGCCATTGCATTTTTCAACATTATCTCTTTTAACTATCAGAACAACTCTATAAAGTTAGTCCTATTGCCTCCATTTAACAGTTAAAGATATTCACAGTAAGAAACTTGTCCACTAAGCTGTTAAATGAAGATTTGAAATCAAGTCTGCCTCCCTCCAAAACCAGAGCTCTTTCACTAACACTTGAACCTATGCTAAGGTTCGCGTGCTAGTAAAAGAAATATTTATTTTCTGCTGTCAAGGGAAGAACCCCTTTGCATTTGAAACCGTTCCTTCTGTCATTGCCCTTACATGTGTGGGTGTTGACTTTTCATAAATCAGAGTACAAGTTATTACAGGATTGTCCCACAATCATGGAGCCAACATCGACACGTTTGAAAGGAAGCTTTTGAATAAAGGTTGTAATGTGGGGAGCAAGTGTTGAGGACATGCACCTTCCATTACAACGTGCGCTGGGCCTTGTGTGATTTGGGCCAATAGAAAACACTGGAAGTCTGTAGAGGGTGACACCAAGGAATCTGCAATAGCCTTCCCTCCTCATTCACCTTGGAATCTTTCATGTTTGTAATAACGGAGAATGGCTACAGGTGTTCCCAAAATTCTTTCTTTTCACACCTGGAGAAGGGGTCAAGGCACAAAGTCAAAACAGTCCTTCAGCTGGCCGAATTGTAAACTCTAGGACATTTGATATTAATGGCCAAATCCTTTTCCTGAACAATAGTCCCTCCATTTCCCCAACAGAATGTTATGATGTGGATGACAATCATGTGTTAACTGACCCAAAAACTTTTTTCCAGGTTGGTTTGATTTGGTTACAATGAAAACTTTGTAACCCCATGTTTCATTAGAAACAGTTACATCCCCATGTTTCATTAGAAATGTTACATTTACAAAGTTAAAAAAAAAAAGCTAGAGCTCTTAACCTAATGCTAAACTATTCTCAAGAACCTGAGGGACTCTCCTGAGGTTGGACTTGGTGTACATATAGGACTCCTGACCTCCCCTGCCATTGGCTCCTGTCGTATGCACATATCTCACCCAATGGAGCATCCACTGGGCTCACACTTTGTGCTCCACAGTGAAGGCTGGTAATACAAAGATCACCATTTGCTAAAACCCTAGAAGATGCCTTTTAAACAGCCAGCCTTCCATGCTTAGAATAAGTGAACTAATGAATGAAGGCATGAAGAAACCCAATTAAGGAGTCTAGGACGCAGTCTAGAGAGATGTGATTGCTCTAAAAAGACAGCAATAACTTAATCAATAGTACTAGCATATCTGAAGAAAGAATGTATCTACAGAAGGAAGGTGGTATGCCCAGAGCTCAGAAAAGTGAAGCACTATTGAACTGGCAGTGTTTATTCAATTGTGCCCAAGGGAGAGAGAAAGTATATCTGGTAGTAGATAGATAGATGTACCAGAATTGTTTAGTTCACTTCAATAGACTTTGTCTGCCTACTATGTGCCATGGTGTACAACGGGTACTGTGACTAAACACCACTTCTCCCCACCCCCCACCCTGCACACACACACACACACTTCCTGACACAAGAACCTCAAATGATAGTGAGGGAGAACAACACATAAACAGCTCTTAAATGCTAAGTGCTACATTAGAGGTATGTGAAGGGTACCAATGAAGCATGAAGGAGGTAAACTTGGTGCAAGGTCTAGGAAAACTTCCTGAAGCAATCCTTGAGCTATGTTTCAATGAAGAAGCAGGTGCCATCTAGGCCATAAAGGACCCAGAGGAATTCCAGGAAGAAGGAACAGAAGTTGTTCACATCACCGCAGATGGGGATATGCATGTTCAGTAGCCTGAGATTTATCTCAAGGGAAATAGAGAACCACTGAAGGATGTTAGCTGGAGAGTAACAAGATCATTCAGGAAGATCATTCTGGCAGGAAAATAAACAATGGATGTAAATGAAGAAAAACCAAGGAGGCCCAGAGACCAATTAAGAAGCTATAGTCAAAGACCCTGGAGAGGATACTTCCTAAGTCAATGGTAGCTAGGATAAAGAGGAGGGGAAACTAAATATTTAAGAAGTGATGTTATTGACTGGTTAGAAGGAGAGGTAAGAAATGTGGGATGATTCTAAGCCTGGCTTGAATGACAGATTGGATGGGAAGGATGAAGGAGAAGTGAAGAATCCAGAATGACTCCAAGTTTCTGACTTGGAGTCATTCTGAATGGTGATAACATAAACTGAGATAGAAAATATAGGAATATAGGAGGAACAGCGAAGTTGCATTTAGAAGATGAGGAAAATAAGTTTGGTTTTGAACATGTGGAGTTTTCAGTACCCATTGGACATCAGGTGGAGCTGTCCACTAGGCTATTGAACATATAAATCTGAAAGTCTGAAGATTCATCAGTGCCGAAGGTAAATATTGCAGCATGAGCAAATAGATGATACTTAAAACTATGGGTGCAAAAGATATTAACTAAAGAAAGATAGAAAGAAGAGTGGATGGATGAATGGATGGATGGATGGATGGATGGATGGGAAAATAGGCTAATTAAAATGAGATATAATGTATTTACTAGCTTTAATTTTTGGAAGTTTTAAAACTTACTTTTATCTGAACTTAGATGAAAAAAAGCTAAAGAAAGTGAAAAAAAATAAACTCCAGGTAGAAATTTCATAGCTATAAATAGCATTATTTTTTAAAAGATCCCTCTAAATTAAGAAAAAAAGATTATCAAAAATAATAAAGACACTTGAATCATTTTTTTAAATCAACTTCCCATTAAGAAAAACAAGAAAGTATGTACTCTTTCACCTCCACCCATATTCCCTGGTGAGGATTACCACCAGTCTTTTACTGACTACTCCATTCCTGAGTCCTTTGTTCTGATTTACCTCTTACATGGCTAACTCTTGTCATTGAGTTTATTGGTGTGTGATAATGTTCACCTTGTTGTTACATTCAACCAACACCTGGACTGGGTATAATATTCTTGAGTCACTTTTTCCCCTCAGGACTTTGTAGGTATTACTTTATTGGCTTCTGGGATTCAGTGAAGAAATAATGTATCCCTAGAAGGAAGGTGGTATGCCCAGAGCTCAGAAAAATGGAGCACTATTGAACTGGCAATGTTTATTCAGATGTGCCCAAGAGAGAGAGAAAGTATATCTGGTAGTAGATAGAAAGATGTACCAGAGGAGAGATCCAAGATGGCGGTGTAGGTAAACACCTAAACTGCTGCCTTGCACAACAATTTCAAAACTACAACTAAAAGACAAAACGTCTATCACCCAGAACCACGGGAAAGCTGGCTGAGTGGAAGTTCTACAACTAGAAGGAAAGAGCAAACAGCATTGAGGGGTGCACAAGCGCTGAAAAGCTGAGGTACAGAGACGCGTGAATCGGGCTGGCGATGGGTGACTGGGAGCGTTGCTGTTTTCAACCCGAAGGGAGATAAGTTCCCGATTACTCCGAACTCGTTTCTGGGGAGATGCAGGGGACCCAAACTCCTACGGGGAGAAGCTGGACTGTCTGCCATGGGGTCGGAAAGTGAGGGAGGCTTGCTTGCAGGGCTGCGCGCAGGAACAATTGTTTATTGTGCTGGGGCGCAGGACACAGGGACACAGCCGGAGACGCAGAGCCGGCTCACTGGCAGCCATGGCTGTTTGCCACGCCCTAGCCTAGTCACGCCCTGAGACCCCGCCCTGCACAATCTATGAACCCACCCAAGCTCCAAGCAGTGGCTTTAGCATATGAATGGCCTGCCCTATCGCAGCTTAACCTAGCAAACTTGCAGCCCAGGTCAGACAGCTCCAAAACCTCCAAACCCCAAGCAAAGAGGAGAAAACTGTAGTTCTTGCTGTAGCTCCTGCTGGGTGGCCTCAGACAGTAGCTGACCTGCACCCCATTGGAGATCCAGAAGCCAGTGTACCTAGTGGTCAGTGTGAGACACCAGATTTCAACTCCTCACATCCATAAGTGACACATTCAAGAGGCAGACTCAGTGAGCACCAAAGCCCCACTGAAACAAGTCCTGCACCATAAGTGTGTCTCCAGCGCAGCAGTTCTTCCATTATAGACACAGCGGGTCCTCACAGCCAATTGGCCTGGAGGTCAATTCCTCCCAGTGTACCAACAGCAATCAAGGCTTAACTACACCAAGACTTTGCACTCAGCCCACAAAGGGGTGTACCAAAGGCGTCCACCTCAGGTGATTGGGGAGGCTGAGCTACTGGCCCCTATAGGTCACCTACCACACAAAGCCACTCCATCAACACAAGGAAGCAGCAAAATGCGGAGACAAAGAAACATGTCACGAATGAGAGAACTGGAGGAAAGCAAACTAATGGACGACATAGAGTTCAGAACCACATTTATAAGGTTACTCAAGAATCTTCTAAAAACCGCCGAGAAACTTGATGAGACCTCCGAGGAGCTTAGTGAGACCTTCAAGGACCTTAATGAGAATGCCAAAAAAATGGAAAAGGACCAGTCAGAAATTAAGCATACACGGTCTGAAATAAAGAATATACAGAAACTCAACTGTACATCAACGTACCCCAAGAATCAAACCAAAGATCTGAAATATGAGGAAACAAAAAACACCCAACCAGAAAAACAAAAAGAAAAAATCCAAAAATATGAAGATAGTGTAAGGAGCCTCTGGGACAACTTTAAGCGTACCAACATCTGAATTTTTGGGGTGCCAGAAGAAGAGAAAGAGCAAAATATTGAAAACCTATTAGAAGAAATAATGACAGAAAACTTTCCCTACCTGGTGAAAGAAATAGACTTACAAGTTCAGGAAGCACACAGAACCCCATACAAGAGGAATCCAAAGAGGACCACACCAAGACACATCATAATTAAAATGCCAAGAGCAAAAGACAAAGAGAGAATCTTGAAAGCAGCAAGAGAAAAACGGTTAGTTACCTACAAGGGAGCACCCATACGACTGTCAGCTGATTTCTCGGCAGAAACTATGCAGGCCAGAAGGGAATGGCAAGAAATATTCAAAGTGATGAACAGCAAGAACCTACAACCAAGATTACTCTACCCAGCAAAGCTATCATTCAGAGTTGAAGGTCAGATAAAGAGCTTCACAGACAAGAAAAAGCTAAAGGAGTTCATCACCACCAAACCAGGATTACATGAAATGCTGAAGGGTGTTCTTTAAGAAGAGGAAGAAGAAGAAAAAGGTAAAGATAAAAATTATGAACAACAAAATGACATCAAATACATACCTACCAACAAGTGAATCTAAAAATCAAGTGAATAAAAAATTTGAAGAACAGAATGGACTGCTGAATATAATAGAATCAGGGACATAGAAAGGGAGTGGACTGACAATTCTCAGGGGGGAGGGGGTGTGAGGGGTGTGGGAAGAGACTGGACAAAAAGCTTACACCTATGGATGAAGACAGTGGCGGGGGGTAAGGGCATGGGGTGGGGTGGGGAATCAGGTGGATGGGAGCTAGGGGAAAAAAAAGAGGAACACCTGTAATAATCTGAACAATAAAGATTTATTTTTAAAAAATTAAAAAATAAAATTAAAAAATAAAAAAAAGAAAAGAAAGATGTACCAGAAAGCCAGCCAGATTTTCCTCTTCTGATGTTTCACTTAGTTTTTCTTTATTCGTTTTATCACTCATGTCATTGACCAAATAGTAGGGGAAGGAAGATTCAAATAGCCTCCCTCAGCATGCTTGGCTCCTTCCGTTTTTCAGGAGGACAAAGCTCTCCCTGGGTCATAACGAACGGCCATGTTGAAAGCTACAAAGCCATCTCTGCCTTATTAAACCTTCTCACCCTTGAAGCCTCTGCTCAAATGTCCTCTACCACCCTTTAAGGCTTTTCCCTCCCTCCTTCCTAGGCAGAATTATTATATTCATACAGCAGTTATTACAGTTGTAGTTGTAAGTATGCCTCTTCCCCCACTAAATTATAAACAGCTTGAGAGGGAACCATGTTTTCTTCATTATGACCCCAGCACTTATCAAACTGCTAAAACCAATAGGGACTCAAATATTTACTGAATAACCTATCTAGTCTCACTTTTTCCCACACATACTGGGGGATTCTTTAAAGTAGTTGTGCTGAAACTTGAGCACACATCAGCATCGTTATCACCTGGAGGACTGGCCAAAACATAGCTTCTCAGGCCCCACCCAGAGTTTCTGATTGGTCCAGGAACCACATTTGGAGAACCATTGATTTAAAGCACCATTAGAAACAGAAATAAATTTAACAAATCCTTGCAAACTTAGGGTAAATAAGGTTCAGTTGATAAGCTTATATATACTTCCCAAACCATCAATATCTAGTGGGCTAAGCTACTCTTTATATCATAAGCCTAACATAAGCCCAAATAAATGTTAGACTATGTGGCCCATGAGAAAAAATATCTTGTGACGTTTCACTTAGTTTTTCTTGACTCATTTTTATCACTCATGAATAAGTACCCTATAGCTATGTACTTACTATTGTACTATAACTATTAACTACACTAACATTAATTCAATTCAATGGCTAGGTGGGAATATAAGTCCAGAGAAACTTTATGTACTCCAGACCAAATTCTCCCTCAAAATAAAATAATAATAATTTTTAAATCCATTACTATCTCATCTTATCTATTTTCTCAAGCTTTTCCTTTTTTCTCTCTGACTTCTTATCTCTTAGGCACATGAGTTAGTTGTGATTCTTGTGTCAAGACTGCAAACCACCAGTAGGCATAGTCCCTTCGGTGGCATCCATGCCACTTTGTCATTTAGTCCCTGAATAGAATGGTCTGTAGTCCCAAGGCCTCGACAGCAACCTCTAAGTGGTGACTTTTGTACTCATTTTCTTAAAGAGCTTAACTTTTGTGAGCACGAAATCTTGCCGGTTTTTAGGCAGGCTACCACACATTGCAGGCACCAATGCTGCACTGCAGTGCCACCTAGAGTCTGCTGCTGGTAGAGATGCAGAGCTAACCAATTCAGCGCACTACCGCCAGCTGGCTGGTTAAAGGAAAACAGGGTGGTTCAGGATTCAAATGAATTCTGGCTCTACAAGAAAGTGTTCGATGTAAGGTTAAGGAGGCCTTCAATCTGGAACTTCCTTCTGGAACTATGAATTAATAAATCATCATTTGAAATGATATATTCAGCTTAAATGTTTACTTCACATTAGAATTTTAACTCTGAAGGTTTGTATATAAAACATCATCATGGCAAGAAACCTTCAGTGGTGAAGGTATAGGAAGGAGCAAACATCAGCTCCTGGGCCTTTCAGTTCTGCTTCTTGTGGTTGTGGCTGTGGCTGAGCTTTGCTGAGATCTGCAGGATGAACATCAGCGTGGCCTGGCTGGGGAGTGAAGCAGACACGGAGGCCTGTGCACTGTGTGTTAAGCAAGCAGCAACCACATTAGAAGCCACGGGTCCATTAGCTCTCATTTAATGTTTCTTCTCAAGCAGATAAGTACAGGCATCAAACACCCTGGCCCTTTCATGACACATAAATCACAGGTCAGTGCCTTCCATGGAGACTCCTGTCTGCTAAATGAATCGTTAGACCAGGAGCAAAGCAACATTGCGGGGCACTTGGAGACCCAGGGGGACACGCTGATGGCACAGGGCAGGGCCACGAATTTCTCCCTGTAATTACATGATTAAAACCTCTCTCCTGCTTGAGAACTGGTACATCATTCCAGACCTTCCTCTGGCAGCAGCTCGTACAAAGAGCTACTCTTGGTCCCAGTTCTGCCATTACCTTCTTTTTCAGGGAGTAGTTTCCACAGCCCTACTGAGTGAAGAGCATGTCTTGGCCCCCCACTAATTGGACTAAGGTGGACCCTTTTCCACATTCAATCCAAGAATCTTTCTGTTGGCAATTTATGCCAACGGCACAGAGACTGAGGAAGCTAGCAACTGGGCCATGTTCATGATAGGGCTCTAAGTGAAGGTCCATGGACTTGGGCTACTGAGGTCCTCGGAACTGCCCTTACTTCTGCCCTTCCTACCACGGCAGCTTTTCTGTGGATTCCATGAGTTTTGTACCTAAGATCAACTTAAGTGGGCTCGGCTCCCTATTACTAAAATTGCTTTTTAAGAAATCCTGAATCTTAGAATCTGTATCAGACTCAAGTTAGGACTTTGCTCCCTACTCCACTCCATTGTGGAGAAGCCTCCACAGCCAGCACTCAGCCCACCAATGCTCCTGTTGTTCAGCCAGAGGCGGGCATTGGCTACCCCCTGGGCAGGGGTTGGGGACAGGGGGCAGGTGGTGGGGACCAGGGTGTGGTCCGCAGACTGCTGTTAGCTCACAGTCTGTTACTGGTCTGCCACAAAAAAGTACAAAAACTGAGGGCAAGTGTTTAGAAACTTGCATAATAAATTTTCAGGGACATTTAATATCTATCAAATCTAATAGTAAAATCAGAGCTTATATTTTGTAAGTCTGAGTGGTTTTTTTCCTTCATTTTTGTAGTGTTTGTTGTATTTTACCAAAAATATCAGTTCACAAATTATTGGAAATTTTAAAAAAATTAAAAAAAAAAAACAAGAACAAAACACACAGGTCCTCCACTGCCAATAGTTTGAAGCGCACTACCTCAACTCCCCCTCCTCTGGTCCAGGCCCCGGGGCAGTCCCTTAAAGAAGACAGGAATACAGCTGTGCCTTCTCTCCATGGAAAAGCTACGACTCATAGAAGAGGCAAAGACTATTGTTCACATCTGTCTAAGAGAAAGGACCTGTCCTTACATTAGACTGGTCAGAGGCAGGGCCCCAAAACTTCCAGGATAGACCTCACCAAGACCCACAGCACCCTGATGGAGTTGAGACAAGGTATTCCAGAGGGCGGAAGGACTCCCAACGGCAAGCTCTGGGGTTATATCCAGATGTGAGGTGAGTGGCCCAACTGGGCTTGAGGGACTTCTAAGGCCTTCAGATAGTACTTCTCTGTCCCATCCCCCCCCCACCCGGGACCCTCTACACACACACACACACACACACACACACACACACACACTCACACTTTCTGCCTCCCTGGAGCCTACTTCTCTGGGCAGCACCGCCTCCTCCCACAGCCAGGAGAGGGGCATGGGCATGGAAGGTGCTCGGCTCCCACGTTTCCTTGGATAGACTTTGCCTGGGTCTCCCCTTATCCTCTCCAAAGAAGAGACGAGGTCACTGGGGACACAGGGTGGGCACTTAGGCTGTGCCAAATCCTCTCAAACCTAAATTCTCTCTGTGTGGGTCCAGTAAATGAAACATGGACATGAAAATACCTTTTTTTTAAAAAAATGGTGTTCCTTTAACATGTAAAAATAAAGACGTATAAGAAAAAGAGAAAGAGATACATGGAGAGTGAGACAAAAAGAGGAGGGAAAGGAAGGCGGGCATAAAGGACGGCCAATTCCATGCGGGCAGGGGTAGTCCCAGGGCAGGGTTTCACTGGGCCCTGCAGCCCAGGGAGGCAGGGAGGAAGCAGGCAGGGGTGAGGGGCCACGGCGTGGGGCATGGGCTGCTGGGCAAGGTGACAGCTGTGCATGGCTGCTACTCTGAAACCAGACTCCTTGCTGCTCTCCTTTCTCTTTTCTTTTTTTTTTCTTCTCTCTCTTTAAAAAAATTTGTTTTGATGCAGGGAAGAGTCGCTGATTTCATTTGAAACAATTTCCAAACAGGATATGGAGTCTCAAACAGCTCCTCAGCCCTTGGCAGTTGCTGTGGGCAGGTGTTTCTTGTGAGTGTCAGGCCGCACGTAGGGCGCTGAGACCCCAGAGCACTGGTGGGGACACCGCTGCTGGAGGGTGACCCAGGGCACACGGGCTGGTGGCACCAGGCCTTGTAGCACCCCCTGCATTCCAGGAATAACTCCTTCCCACATCCCTCCTCTGCCCCCTTGCTAAGCTCACTGCCAGTCCCCAGTCTTTAGGGTAATAAGAATTAAGTTTTCACTCTTGTTAATTCTATAATTCATACAAAAAAAAAAAAAAAAAAAAAAAAAAAAAAAAAAAAAAAAAAAAACCACAGTCCCAGAGACAGAAATTAACCTGCAGTGGACAAAATGGAAGAATGAGGAAGACTGCTCGATAACAACATGTGAAAAAATAGGATGAACTTTTACCTCACAGGGTAAAGCAAACACATGAACAGTAATAAAGCTGACTTCAAAGTTCAGCAATAAAAATCAGTACACACACACACATTTTTAATCCAAGTTTCTAAGAGTAAAGTAAAAACAAGGAGTAATGAAGCATGAGGAGTTCTCCAACAGCAGAGCTTTATAAGTGGCATTAAACAGTTAAATAGTGTTACCATCTGATCCAGCAATCCCACTCCTGTAGTATATCCTCAAGAGAAATGAAAACATGTATGTCTACATGAGCGTTTGTACATGGATACTTATAGCAGCATTATTCACAATAGCCACAATAACCAACGTCCAGTGAATGAATAAATAAAATGTGGTGTGTCCATACATTGGTACATTATTTGGCAGTAAAAAGCAATGAAGTACTGATACCTGCTATAACATTGATAAACTTTAAAACATTATGCTAAGTGAGAGAAGCCAGTCACAAAGGATCACATAGTATATAATTCTATTTATATGAATTATTTAGAATAAGCAACTTTATTGAGGCAGAAAGTAAATTAGTGGTTGCCTAGGACAGGAAGGGGAAGTAGGATGGTAGGGGTGAGGTAAGACAGCTAAGAAGTGCAGGATTTCTTTTGGGCGTAACAAAAATATTCTACAGGTGAGTGTGGTGATGACTGCTTAGTAAATATACGAAGATCTATTGAGTCATACACTTTAACTGGTGGAATTGTGTGGAATATGTCCATGTAAAGAAAGGTATGAAAAAAAAAGAGAGCGGGAGGGAGAGAAATCAAGATGGCGGCATAGGTAAACACCTAAACTGCTGCCTTGCACAACAATTTCAAAACTATAAATAAAAGACAAAATGGACACCATCCAGAACCACAGGAAGGCTGGCTGAGTGGAAATTCTACAACTAGAAGGAAAAAGAAAAGCACACTGAGACTCAGAGGAGCTACAGGAGGCAGAGGTACTGAGACGCATGCGGAGAGGGCGGGCAACTGAGTACACAGCTGGCTTTCTCAAGCGGGAGGGAGACAAAAGCTCCTGACTGCACTGAACTCCAGTTCCGGGAGAGACTCTGGGGACCCAGACTCATTCGGGGAGAAACTGAACTGTCTGGCAGCGGGCGAACTCGAGAATGGCTTTCTCTCAGAGGTGCTTGCAGCGATTACCACGGGACACTGAGACACCGGGGCCTATTAGGGCAGGGCTGATGGGAAACCAATGCTGTCTGAGACTCTGCCCCATCCAAGCTGAGCACAGAGGCTTTTACAAGTCTTGTCTCATAAGGGTGTCTCCAGCACAGAAGTTCTCCCAGCGTAGACACAGCTGATCCTCACAGCCAACTGGCCTGAAGGTCAAGTCCTCCCAGTGATACCAGCAACAATCAAGGCTTAACTACAACAAGACTGTGCACACAGCCCACAAAGGGGTGCACCAAGAGTGTCCACCTCAGGTAAGTGGAGAGGCTGAGCCACTGGGCCCTATAGGATAAAGGGACTTCTAAGACCTTAGGCTGTGTGCCATTCTATCAACTCAGAGAAGCAGCACACAAAGCCACTCTATCAACTCAGGAAAGCAGCCAAAATGCGAAGACAAAGAAACAGATCACAAATGAAAGAAATGGAAGAAAGCAAATGACTGGATATAGAGTTCAAAACCACAGTTATAAGGTTTTTCAAGAATTTTCTAGAAAAGGCTGATAAATTTAGCGAGACCCTCAAGGATATGAAAAAGGACCAACTAGAAATTAAGCATACACTGACTGAAATAAAAAATATTATACAGAGATCCAACAGCAAACTATAGGATCGCAAGAATCAAGTCAAAGATTTGAATTACAAAGAAGCAAAAAACACTCAACTGAAAAAGCAAAAAGAAAAAGAATCCAAAAATATGAAGATAGTGTAAGGAGCCTCTGGGACAACTTCAAGCGTACCAACATCCAAATTATGGGGGTGCCAGAAGAAGAGAGAGAGCAAGATACTGAAAACCTATTTGAAGAAATAATGACAGAAAACTTCCCCCACCTGGTGCAAGAAATAGACTTACAAGTCCAGGAAGCACAGAGAACCCCAAACAAAAGGAATCCAAAGAGGACCACACCAAGACACATCATAATTAAAATGCCAAGAGCAAAAGACAAAGAGAGAATATTAAAAGCAGCAAGAGAAAAACAGTTAGTTACCTACAAGGGAGCACCCATACGACTGTCAGCTGATTTCTCAACAGAAACTATGCAGGCCAGAAGGGAATGGCAAGAAATATTCAAAGTGATGAATAGCAAGAACCTACAACCAAGATTACTCTACCCAGCAAAGCTATCATTCAGAACTGAAGGTCAGATAAAGAGCTTCACAGATAAGAAAAAGCTAAAGGAGTTCATTACCACCAAACCAGTATTATATGAAATGCTGAAAGGTATTCTTTAAGAAGAGGAAGAAGAAAAAAGTAAAGAGAAAAATTATGAACAACAAATACATATCTATCAACAAGCGAACCTAAAAATCAAGTGAATTAAAAATCTGAGGAACAGAATAAACTGGTGAATATAACAGAATCAGGGGCATAGAAAGGGAGTAGACTGACAATTCTCAGGGGGAAAGGGGTGTGGGGGGTGCGGGAAGAGACTGGACAAAAATCATACACCTATGGATGATGACAGTGCGGGGAGGGGTAAGGGCAGAGGGTGGGGTGGGAACCGGTTGGAGGGGAGCTATGGGGGGAAAAAGAGGAACAATTGTAATAATCTGAACAATAAGGATTTATTAAATTTTAAAAAATTAAATTAAATTAAAAGTATTAAAAAGAGAGAGAGAGAGAGAGGGAGAGAGAGCATGGTCACTTCCCAAGCAGAGAGAGGAAAGGGGGGCATGCCCAGTGGATCTATTGGCCCCTTCTGGCAAGGAGAGGGTTAGGAGAACGAGCTAAGCCTTGAAGCACCAGGAGTGACTTCTCCACACTCCTGTCAGTCTCACTGATGCCTGCAAGGCTCCTGCTCCAAAGCGTACTCAGAGGGGCCTGGCGGGGAGCCCCTCTCCTTCTTCCTAAGTTTTCATAATGGAAAGAACTGGTAAGTGTTTAAGTGTTACCCTTCTACAGATATTTCTACGTTCATGTCACAATCATAGAAACTGGGACTATTGGAGCCTCAGGAACCGTCTCTTCTACTGGCCTCTGTGTGTCTGTTGAGCGAGAGGAGCAGAGAGGGGCTGGGCTGTGAGAGGGGCTCGGCAGGCCATACATTTTTTTAAATTCCCACTTCATATGGTTAAATAAAAAGTTTGGGGTTTAAAAGATAAATAAACCCTTCGCCATTCACAAAGAAGACATTCTCCCGAGCAACTCAGCCCTGAAGTTTCTGGACAGCTGACATCAGACGGTGCTTTTCCCAGACAGTACAGTAGGGGCTCCAGGAGGCGCACGCCGCGCCCCTTGCGGAGTTCCAGAGCCATTCGCTTTCTCCCAGCACCTGGGCAGCTGCCTCCCTCCCCCGCGGGACACTGCCCTGGGCCCTTCTCAAGGCCCCAACAGATCTGTCTCCCACGGTGCTCTACAGCTCTACAGCCCTGCCTGAGGCACAGCCAGCTGACCCAGGGCGGCAAGGGGCTCATGGCACACATGCACCCCGCACCCAGTCACCTGCAAAGTCTGAGTCGGCCCAGGGTGAGCCTGTCTCCAGTGAAAGATGATTTGTTTACAAAGCATGACTGGTGACGATTTGTTTACATTAATAGGCCAGGAAAGAGGCCAGAAGAAAAGCATGGCTAGGTTTGTCCATCACACCGGCCATATTTTCTTGCTCACAAAAAGCATTAGGCACAACTAATCCTGTGACTTACAACCAAAAACGGAGACTGTTGCATGTTGCTAGCTGCTCTAAACTGCCCAAACCACCACCTAGAAAGATGTCCACCAGGTTTTCCTGCACTTCCCCAAGCCCCAGAATGATGAACTTGACCGAGGTAGCATCAAATGCCCCAGAGAATCAGTGCCTGGGAAGTCTGTGGTTTCTATTTACATTTTTTTGGTTTGTTTTGTTCATCCGAACTCAAGGATACTTTTGTCCATTGATATGTAGAGAGAATGGAAGAGAGGGCTGGCAAGAGAGAGAGAAAAACAGATGTGAGAGAGACACATCGATTGGTTGCCTCCCTCATGCGCCCTGACCAGGACAGAACCTGCAACCCAGGCACACGCCCTTGCACGGGCCAATGCTCTAACCACCGAGCTACACCAGCGAGTGTTCTATTTACATTTTTTATTTGAATTCTCTCTCACCCAGAGCCCAGTCACTCCCAAGCCCTTTCTCTGAGGCAGCCTTACTGAAACCTAGGAATAGGAACTCAGTGCCTAGCAAAGGTTTTCACAAATAGGCACTTGGTAAATGCTTCAAGAAACTGATGAGTTAATTCAGTAATGAGGGGATTAATGAATGGTTTCAGAAGTGAAAATAAAGAATATTAGAATTTGGTCATCTCTGTTCTTATAATTTCCCTATCACCTTACTCAAGATGTTCTTAAAATGAACATACAGCATCATAGAGTTTGGGAGGGACTTAGACACTACCACTATGATTAATTTCAAGCTCTGGCCAATAGCAATGTTCCAGAGGCCATCGCAGGGGACAAGTAGGAGGCTAAGGGGAAAGGCATCTGATATGTCCATTCCTATTTAGCTTAGTATATTTGGGTAAGGCTAGCTACTATAATAATAATAATAATAATAACCTCAACATTTCAGCGGCTTGGCAACATAGAATTTCCTTTTTTATTCATATAACAGTTTGATGTGGCGGTTTCTGGCCTGCAGGTGGCTCTCCTCCACAGGAACCCAGGTTCCTTTCATCTTGTGGTTCCATTTTCCCGTAGAGCCCCACCAGGAGACAGGGGAAGAGAGGAGAGAGCATGCCTGCTTCTTTACCACCTTGGCCTATATACTGGTACTAGTCAGAGTCTTAGCAGAAACATTCAAGCCCGGTAACTAGGAAAAAAGAGACCATTTAATATGGGCAATTTCAAGAGCTGAAAAGCCAAACAGGGGACATTGGGCAATCTGGAGATCAGTTAAAAAGGTGCTCCCTCCTTCACTGCTGGTGGAAATGTAGATTGGTGCAGCCATTCTGGAAAACAGTATGGCATTTCCTCAAAAAATTTAAAAATGGAACTGCCATTTGACCCAGTGATCCCACTTCTAGGAATATATCCCAAGAAAACAGAAACACCAATCAGAAAGGATATATATGCACCCCTATGTTCATAGCAGCACAATTCACCATAGCTAAAATTTGGAAACAGCCTAAATGCCCATCAGCAGATGAGTGGATTAGAAAACTATGGTACATCTACATAATGGAATACTACGCTGCTATAAAAAAGAAGGAATTAGGAATTCTTACCATTTGCAGCAGCATGGATGGAACTGGAGAGCATTATGCTAAGCGAAATAAGCCAGTCAGAGAAAGAAAAATACCACATGATCTCACTCATTTATGGATAATGAAGAATATTATAACCTGATGAACAAAAGATAGATATAGAGGCAGAGAGCATCGAACAGACTGTCAAATTACAGTGGGAAGGCTGAGGAGTGTTGGGGGTGGTGGTAAGAGATCAACCAAAGGACTTGTATGCATGCATATAAGCACAACCAATGGACACAAGACACTGGGAAGGTGGTGAGGGTATGTGCCGGGAGGTAGGGGAGGCCTTGGGACGGTCAACGGGGGAAACAAGAAGACATATGTATTACTATTTGTAATACTTTAAAAAATAAAATTAAATTAAAAAAAAAAAAAGAAGGCACTCCCATTCCCAGACCTGAAAGAACCGGCTCACTGGCCACTTCTGAACCATGGAAAAGATAGCTGGGCAACTGAGACATGAAAGAGGGTCTGCTAGCCAGAGCTGAGGCCATGGAGATGTCACTAGAACCAAAGGTCAGGGCTGAAATACCTTGTCTTCTCTCTTCCTCCCTCCCTCCAATCTCCTGCCAGTGCCCCGTCCCCCAACTTAGCCTGTCCTGCAAGGGCAGAAAGCCTGGAAAATTGTAGTTGGCAGGGACAGTCCCCCACAGAAAGAGCAGAGCAAGGAGAGGACAAGGAAGTGGATCTAAAGACAAACAGGCAAGTGACAAAGTCACTTTCACTCACATTTCATTGACAAAGGTTAGTTACAGGACCTCACCAAGGAGCAAGTGGTGCTGGGAAATGTAGTCCTTGGCTGGACAACCACTTACCAGTCACATAACAGGAGGAGCACCAACTGTTAGAGGACAGTTGGCCATCTCTGCCACAGTTAGATTTGAATAGGTTTTCACTCCACCAACAGCTCCATGTTCACATAAGGTCTATGAGGGACAACACTACAGTAAAAAAACCCTGATGATTCTATAGACAGCTTTATTGTTTATCCCACCTCGTGCCATCCCTGAAATACAGAGGACTGGTGGGAAGAGGAGGAGGAGATGTTAACAGCAGCTGCTGTTAATTGCTGCTCCTGGGAGAAAGGACCCGAATGTCCAGAGAGCACTGGCCCCTCAAGTGAGCGGATGATTACAGATGCACTCATGGAACTTTGGGGTGAACGGGTTTTTGAAACATGAAGGAAGTGGTAAACAAGACAGATTTGGCTTCTTCCCTCATGGAGCTCATGCTTCTTCTTTCTTAGGAGTTGCACAAAAAGTGCGAGGCAGGAAAGAAGTGGAGCCCCTGGATGAAGGAAAATAGTCTTGCTCTGAGCACTGTCTCAACCTCCCAGCTTATACTTCAGCTCCAAACATCTATTTTTAGGCCAAGCTCCTTCCGTCATTATCTTAGTGGTATGCTTACATTCTTAGTTCCTATATTTATATTCCGACTAATACAGATGACTTCCCACTCTTCAGTCTTCAAACACTGCCATCGATTCTCACAAACTGCATTGCCGCTGCACTCCTGAACTCCGAGTGGGTAGGCCGAGGCCGCCCTCCACATCAGCCAGAGCAGTTCCACTCACTTCTGTTTTATATTTTGGGCCATTTGTGTAATTTGGATACAAAGTTTGCACCATGAATCTAGTTTAATTCCTCATTTTACATGTGAGAAAGCGAGAATTTAGTGTGTTGTGGAGACTGGCAACAAGATCCAAGTCTTGCTTCTTCCTGGGATACCACAGGAAAGCAACTTTGCCACTATCTGGGAGGTCCCAGATTTTATATGCAGATTTTATATTAGGATTAATAATGCAATTATAATTAACTAGTTATTGATGATAGGAAAGACGCAAAGGGAAGGCCAGACATTATAGCATGTCATTTGGCAGCTTCATCAGGAAGCTACAACTTTACACTCCCCAGGGATCCAACAAAGGAAAGATAGACACGTGCCCAGTAAAGGTGGGGTGACATAGGAAAGGTGCTTAGTGTCAGTCACACCTGGGAACAGAGGTCATTGGCCAGAATAGGTGTAGCCACTGCAAGGACGCAAACATTTGGGAATATATAATCCCCTAAACAAAGTTTGTTCTCTTGTGCTTTTGGAGCCCTTGGGATTCATGTTGCTTGGGGCTTGCTCTCTTGGCTCCCTGGCATTCTCCCATGTGGCCCACAGCCATGTGGACCCCCACACACAATGGACTAATGGACTGCAACTAGCCTGATGCTGGACTGTTCGCTGCTCCAACATGGAACAGAAACTCTGGACACTGGCTCTGATTTTAGCTCTACTGAAACCCCAGCTACACTTCTTCTATGACTAGACTAAGAGAAATGAGACCATGGAAACCCAGGGATATAATTCCACAGAAATAAAGCTTTCTACTACATCACATCCTCTCATGCAAGTCTCAGAAAATTTCTTTTCTCAAGACATTTCAAGAACCCCATCCCCAACAGCAACAGAGGGAGATGAGGCACGTTTTTCTCAGGTACATTAGGTTGTAATATGAACTAAGGGCTTACTCTTTTTGCCTCTTATGCATTTATGCATGGGTTATATGTTTGATTTGTTTCTTATGGATTTTCTGCCAGCTTTGAGGGGGAAGAATAAATTCTAAGCTAAATTGGGCTTATACAACAAATTATTAAAAATAGAAAATTTTATATGCTTATTACTACACCAACTTAGCTATCTTTCTTATAAACTGAATTTCTTGGCGGGAGGGAGGGCGTGATGTAGACTCCTGTGTAAACCATTGCTATCTTAGAGGTCCCTGATGTTTACTAAATTTGGTATTTTAGAATCATTTGTGAATATGTTTTTGTCCCCTCTATTTACTGGTAGGATTATTTACTGTTCAAATTGTCAAATGTAGATAAATTATTACAAAAATATTTCTCCCACTGAGTTTTGAAATTCTGAGAGATTTCTAGAAATCAGATCCACTGAACAATCAACAATTGTGTGATGCTGGTGCTCTGGGATATCTGGATGGGAAGGTTGGCACTTCTGTTTCCAAATAAGAATCAGCTACCTAAAGTCTTCATTTTTCCAACTGTAACCACATAGAAACTTCATTTCTTTAATATGGCCTTTTCTCTTTCCTTTTGATTCAGACTGGCCTTGTCCAGCACCCTGACTCACCTGCCTCTCTCCTTCCTTGCATGTCAACTCCCCTAATCATTAAGTCCTCAGGACAATTAAGTTCTGGTCAGTATCTGTCTTAGGAACAAAGCCTCGGGTCTGTTGGCCATGGAAACACAATTTGGGTCAAACTAAAGATAATATCTAGGCCTTAGCTGTGTTTCAACACCACACCCAGAGAAGCAGGGTGACCCCACCGACCACATCCTTGCAAAACCAGACAAAACGATGCCATGGCTGACATCAGGATCAGGTGAAATGATCAACTATCCCCTACCCTGGTTCTGACCGAACAGTGGAGACCATGACCCTACCTCCCTTAGTCAACATGATTAATGATTTCCCCCTTCTAACTTACCCCTGGAACCTCTCCAGGAGCCAGGCCTTGGAGCACTGCTCACCTGTGACTCTGGGCGTGGTGCCATTTCCTTAAATAAGCCTTTACTTTCTTTGCTGCAAACTTCTGGGCTTCGATGCACGCAGGCTCACGAACCTCTTTAGTTTGGTAACATGACTATCAAAATTCTTTTATTGCACACCGAAAGGTAAGTGTTATTGCTTGAAAAATGAAATTTGAGGGAAGAGATATATGACTTGTTTACTTATCCAAACTTTGCATTTGTCCTATAAATCCCAATACCAAGCAACTTAACCAACAGTTAATTTGGTAGAGAGCAACTTGTTCAAAACCAATTTAGCTAAACGCAAATTAATCAGCGTGAAAGATTTTAGTTGATATAAAAATTTGATTGGAAAATATTGACACCAGTTACTGATTTTTCCCCCCCAAATATTACTAACTTTGAAGCTACTCTCCTTGGGCCTCTTCCTGAAAATTATTGAAGGATTTTTTTTGTTGTTGATTTTTTACTTTAAAAAAATTTAAGTTCATTTTTAGTTACTTATTCTTTCTCTGTTCTGTTTATGATAGTGAAATTTAGAATAACCTAACTCTAATCGTAGGAGATGAGTCCCACACCTGAGCTGCTACTAAGGTCTGATAAGGAGAAAATTCTGAGATGTTCTAAATTAAATTATAGTGGCAGAGAGTGGGAGAGATAGAATTGTTAGTCTTTTAATAGTGGCTGGCCAGCCAACAAAAGACTGCTCACATTCCTCCCATTGCCTGTTGGAACTTTGGATTAATTTCCAGGTGGCTATTTCCGCAGGTTATTTTAGCCAGGAGCCTCCGCTTGTTGTTTGCGCGTGGGCTTTCCGGACTGCTGCCCACAGCCAATGTACAGAGCAGACATTCCTTTATGCAGACCCTGCGCCTATCCCAGAGCTGACCCCGCTTCACCTTCTCCCACCCCTTTGCTTATAGCTCATGTAAATTCTTTTATCCAGCTTATACCTCCCTTCCCACTTCCCCCTAGTTGGTGTATAAAAATGCTTGCAGATTCCGAGGTGATGTGCATGCTGTCTTTTCTACCTCGCCATAAAGCTGGGCATTTGGACTCCATGCCCTAAGTCTTGTGGTCCTCTTTTGGTTAGCATTTGGGCTCACTAGAAGCTTTAGAAAAGTCTTCCGTTGTAGACGTTAAATTGCTTTTGTTTAATGTACCCTTTATCGCCACCCTTATCCAGAAAACTTTCACCTTCTCCCCTCACTCGCCACAGATGGCATTGCGTCCTTCTATTAGAAAGCAATTAGACAATACCAGACATGAAGCCTCACATTCTTCCTGCCACCTGCAGCCCTACCTGTGTCATAACAGAGGCATCTGCCTTTATCTAAAGCTGCCTTTTCGGGAACTTGTGCTCTGTGCTCTAGAGCATTTCTATGTATCTATCTATCTATCTATCTCTCTATCTATCTATCTATCTACCTATCTATCTCCCTGTCTCTATCTCTATCTCTATTTCTTTTTTTTTCTTTTTTCTTTTTATAAATCTTTATTGTTCAGATTATTACAGTTGTTCCTCTTTTTTCACCGCATAGCTCCCCTCCACCTGGTTCCCACCCCACCCCATGCCCTTCCCCCCTGCCACTGTCCTCATCCATAGGTGGATGATTTTTGTCCAGTCTCTTCCTGCACCCCCCCACAATCCTTTCCCCCTGAGGATTGTCAGTCTATTCCCTTTCTATGCCCTGATTCTATTATATTCACCAGATTATTCTGTTCATCAGATTTTTTATTCACTTGATTTTTAGATTCACTTGTTGATAGATACATATTTGTTGTTCATGATTTTTATCTTTATGTTTATCTTCTTATTCTTCTTCCTCTTCTTAACGTATACCTTTCAGCATTTCATATAATACTGGTTTGGCGGTAATGAACTCCTTTATCTTTGTCTTATCTGTGAAGCTCTTTATCTGACCTTCAATTCTGAATGATAGCTTTGCTGAGTAGAGTAATCTTGGTTGTAGGTTCTTGCTATTCATGACTTTGAATATTTCTTGCCACTCCCGTCTGGCCTGCATAGTTTTTGTTGAGAAATCAGCTGACAGTCGTATGGGTGCTCCCTTGTAGGTAACTAACTGTTTTTCTCCTGCTGCTTTTAATATTCTCTCTTTGTCTTTTGCCCTTGGCATTTTAATTATGATGTGTCTTGGTGTGGTCCTCTTTGGATTCCTTTTGTTTGGGGTTCTCTGTGCTTCCTGAACTTGTAAGTCTATTTCTTTCACCAGATTGGGGAAGTTTTCTGTCATTATTTCTTCAAATAGGTTTTCAGTATCTTCCTCTCTCTCTTCTTCTGGCACCCCATAATTCGGATGTTGGTACGCTTGAAGTTGACCCAGAGGCTCCTTACACTATCTTCATATTTTTGGATTCTTTTTTATTTTTGCTTTTCCGGTTGAGTGTTTTTTGCTTCTTTCTATTTCAAATCTTTGACTTGATTCTTGTGATCCTCTAGTTTGCTGTTGGATCTCTGTATAATATTTTTTATTTCAGTAAGCGTATGCTTAATTTCTAGTTGGTCCTTTTTCATATCCTCAAGGGTCTCACTAAATTTATCGGCCTTTTCTAGAAAATTCTTGAAAAATCTTATAACCGTGGTTTTGAACTCTATATCCAGTAGTTTGCTTTCCTCCATTTCTCTCATTTGTAACCTGTTTCTTTGTCTCCACATTTTGGCTGCTTCCCTGAGTTGATAGAGTGGCTTTGTGTGCTAGGTGTCCTATAGGGCCCAGTGGCTCAGCTTCCCCAGTTACCTGAGTTGGACATCCTTGGTGCACCCCTTTGTGGGCTGTGTGCACAGTCTTGTTGTAGTTAAGCCTTGATTGTTGTTGGTATCACTGGGAGAAATTGACCTCCAGGCCAAATGGCTGTGAGGATCAGCTGTGTCTATGCTGGGAGAACTTCTATGCTGGAGACACCCTTATGAGGTAAGACTTGCTTCAGTGGGGCTTTGGTGCTCACTGAGTCTGCCCCCTGAGTGTATCCCTTATGGATCTGAGGAGTTGTAATCTGGATGGTCCCACTCTGACCCCTGGGTACACTGGCCCTTGGATCTCTAAGGAGGTGCTAATTGAGCTTCTGCCTGAGGCCACCCAGCAGGAGCTACGGAGAGATCTGCAGGTTCCTCTTCTTTGTTTGGGTTTTGGAGATGCCCAGATGAGGCCCAACTGTGAAGCAGTGCAAGCTGCTGTGGGGCCTTGGGTCTTCTTTTGGGTGTTCTGGGTCTCTCTGACCCAGCTGCAGTTTGTTAGGTAAGTTTAGATTTCAAAGGACCAGGCCATTCATATGCAAAAGCCTCTGTGCACAGCTTGGATGGGGCGGAGTCTCAGGGCAGAGCAAACAGCAATGGTTTCTCATTAGCCCTGCCCTAAGAGGCCCCCGGGTCTCAGTGTCCCTTGATAATTGCTGCAAGCACCTCTGAGAAAAAGCCTCCCTCAAGTTCCATCCACTGTCAGACAGTCCAATTTCTCCCTGTATGAGTCTGGGTCCCCAGAGTCTCACCCGGAACTGGAGTTCAGAGCAGTCGGGAGCTTGTGTCTCCCTCCCAATTGAGAAAGACAATCGCATACTCAGTTGCCAGCCCTCTCCGCGTGCGCGCCTCCATACCTCTGCACTTTACTTCCACAGCTCCTCTGAGTCTCAGTGTGCTTTTCTCTTCCCTTCTAGTTGTAGAATTTCCACTTAGCCAGCCTTCCTGTGGTTCTGGATGATGTCTGTTTTGTCTTTTAGTTGTAGTTTTGAAGTGGTTGTGCAAGGCAGCAAGTTCAGGTGTTTACCTATGCCGCCATCTTGGTTTCTTTCCTCTATCTCTATTTCTATCTCTATCTCCCAGGCCCCTGTTCCTACACAGGGCAGAAGCCCAGGAATAGAGATGGCACTGGATTTGAAGGTCCTTGAACCTGCAAATAGTCCACATAGAAATAAGAGACATGTATCTTTTTGTCCAGTTTGCATTCTTAAGCCGGTGTCCCTCAGAGAGTAGTCATTACATAGTCCCGTCCTTCCCCAAGATGAGGGACTCAGAGAGAAGGTGATATTCCCGTCCTTAGGAATGAAGGCAGATGGCAGGGGTCAAGGGGACTTCCGCTTACTATCTCAGCAATGAGTCAAGAACACAGACTGGAAATTAAAACCATGTGAATTTTTTAAGATTCTCTCAATTTTATGGGCTTATGAATTTTATTGTTCCCATTATTTTAGGCATAGTGATTAAGAGTAAAAATATTTCAAAGATAGGACACAGGTAAATAAATGGTCTGGTGGCTTGTCTTCAAGGATCTAGAGGAACTAGGGACACCCCATCCCTCTGGGGGACAGAACATCAAAAGGGACAGGACTGGCAATGCCAGCACCAGGAGGAGAGGAAGCAGGCCCCGTGCCTAATATCTATTGTAAAGAATAGAGAGAATAACCTGGTCTGATCTGGCCAGGGGGAGTGAGGCTACCCATTCTCTTTGCCAGTTCGTTTTCCTTTACCTTCCTCTTAAATGCTTAATATTCATTTCTGAGATCTATCTTTATTGTTGAAAGTATTACAGATGTCCCTCTTTTTTCCCATTGACCCCTCCACCCTGCACCCGCCCCTCCAGGCCTTCACCACACTTAAGCATTTTCCCATTAAATAAATGCTTAAGCTTCTTTAATCCATATTCCCAGCTGTGCCTTCTCTCCTGACTCCAGATCAGCATTCCTGATTATCTACTTACTGTAGACCCCACAGGCACCCCTAGTTCAGCATATGCGAAATGAACTCATCGCCCTTCCCATCCCCATCACATATCTGTCCCTTCTCTAGTATCCCTGATCTCAGTGGAGCACATTGCCAATCTCCCAAGCACCAAGGCTAGACACAGCACCATCTCAACTGTCCTCCCCTCCTCCACAAGCCATGTCATCAAGGCCCATCAGTCAGATCCTACATGTCCCATTCTTCTACTTCTCACAGTCCCTGTCTTATCTCAACTATTGCAATTGTCCCCTAACTTCAATGGTTCTATCTCCAATCTATGGCAAGTATGATTTTTTTACAGTGAATCCTCCCAACTCGGGTGAATTAGCTTCCATAGTGAATTGCATATACCAGTAGCTCTGGAGCCTTTATTTCCATTGATGGTGGGAAGAGTCAAACTTGTCAATTTAAACTAATACCATCATCTCTGGCTTAAAGCTCTCCCTCACCCCCCACTCTCTTTCCCAGGATCACTTCCCGCAATAAACTACTCACATACAAGTTCTTGTCTTGTCTCAGGCTCTGCATCCTGAGGGGACCCAAACTAAGACACCTTCCTGTCCTACAGTTTGAAAGCTTCAAAGCTACATTTCCCCTCCTTTGCACCTAGTGTACTGCATGGGACCTAGTTTCTATTGAGCATCACATAGAGTTTAAAGACCTAAAGGAGCCATGTGGGTGATGATGACACAAAGAGATAGCACAATGTGGCACCAGGGCTCTGTTCCTCTGCGGCAGCTGTGGCTGCTGTTCTAGTCTGCAGTCCCCAGCTCACAGGTGCCAAGCAGCACATGGGGTCTCCAGTGGGGTTTCATAAGACCCATCACCTGATATGAATGGAGTTTCTCCAGTCATGCTGCTCCTGGCTGGAGACCTCCCAACTTTGGATCTCTGGTCTTCCTGGAAATTCCAGACGTTATTAATTAATACCCTGGAACAAGTTCCTTTCTATTAAAACTAGTCTCTAGAGGAACACAAGAATCAAGTCAAAGAATTGAAATACAAAGAAGCAAAAAACACTCAACCGAAAAAGCAAAAAGAAAAAAAAAATCCAAAAAGTTGAAGATAGTGTAAGAAGACTCTGGGACAACTTCAAGCGTACCAACATCAGAATTATGGGGGTGCCAGAAGAAGAGAGAGAGCAAGATACTGAAAACCTATTTGAAGAAATAATGACCGAAAACTTCCCCCACCTGGTGAAAGAAATAGACTTACAAGTCCAGGAAGCGCACAGAACTCCAAACAAAAGGAATCCAAAGAGGACCACACCAAGACACATCATAATTAAAATGCCAAGAGCAAAAGACAAAGAGAGAATATTAAAAGCAGCAAGAGAAAAACAGTTAGTTACCTACAAGGGAGCACCCATACGACTGTCAGCTGATTTCTCAACAGAAACTATGCAGGCCAGACGGGAGTGGCAAGAAATTTTCAATGTGATGAATAGCAAGAACCTACAACCAAGATTACTCTACCCAGCAAAGCTATCATTCAGAATTGAAGGGCAGATAAAGAGCTTCACAGATAAGAAAAAGCTAAAGGAGTTCATCACCACCAAACCAGTATTATATGAAATGCTGAAAGGTATTCTTAAAGAAGAGGAAGAAGAAAAAAGTAAAGATAAAAATTATGAACAACAAATACATATCTTTCAACAAGTGAACCTAAAAATCAAGTGAATTAAAAACCTGAAACAGAATAATCTGGTGAATATAATAGAATCAGGGGCATAGAAAGGGAGTGGACTGATAATTCTCAGGGGGAAAGGGGTATGGGGGGGTTCAGGAAGAGACTGGACAAAAATCATACACCTATGGATGAGGACAGTGGGGGGGAGGTAAGGGCAGAAGGTGGGGTGGGAACCGGGTGGAGGGGGGAAAAAGGAGAAACAATTGTAATAATCTGAATAAAGATTTATTTAAAAAAAATAAAAAATAAAAATAAAACTAGTCTCTAGGGTTCTGTTTTCTGATATTAAGAATCCTGATACAATACAGTTGTTGGTTTTTAATCCTTTCCTGAGGATATTTTTTCCATTGCTTTTCAGAGTAGAAGGGAGGGAGAGAGGGAGGGAGGGAGGGAGGGAGGGAGAGAGGGAGGGAGGGAGGGAGGGAAATTTGGATGTGAGAGACACATCGACTGGTTGCTACTGACTATCTCCCATATGCTTCCTGACCAGGGTCCGGAAGCAAACCTGCAACTCAAGTACATGCCCTTGACCAGGAATTGAACCCTTGACCCTTCAGTGAGTGGGCCAACACTGTAACCACTGAGCACCACTGGCCAGGGCTCAATACAGTTATTTAAACTCTTTCAATGACAGAGTTTTGTTGTTGTTTTTTATATAAGGGAAAAGATATCACTTTACACTTATTGTTGAGCAAAAATAACAAACATTGAAAAACATTTTTTACACTAGGAGGTTTTGTTTATAGCTCTTATATTCCCATCTATGAGGATTCATTTAGATAGCATTATCAATGCCTGGCTATTAATCATAAAGGCAAGAGTTTTATAAACCTTGGATATATATAGTTCTTTTAACACTTAATGTATTTTAATAATAATAGGTACATTTTTAAGTGCCTATTATGTGTCAGTTACTGATATATATTCTCAGTATTACATCTGACTAATCCTCACACCACAGAAACTGAAGTTGAAATCACACAGACTGTAAATGACAGATTCAGTGTTTTAACCCATGTTTCTGACCCCAGTCCATGTTCTCTCCCCTCTGCTGTGATTCTTCCTGACAAAAGGACTCTCTCTGAGCCACACGCTTCTGGTCAGGGCTCTGGCCTCCAGTTCACACTATGCGCTCAGGCAGCTCCCAGGGGAAGTGCTGGGTCCAGGGAACACGCATGCCTCCTCAGAGACAATGCTCTGCCCAGCAGAAGTAAACCAGCACAATATTCCCCCCAAGTCATAGTTGCTGCATTAGTTAGAATTAAGTTCTGCTATAATGAAATAACCCAAAACAATTATAGCTTAAACAAATCAGTTTATCTCTCTCACTTTCCAAAAGTATAGAGGTTGATTAGTCCAAAGCTAGAATAGGACTCCCCACTGCCGGCTTCTCCTGTAGGTGGCTTCCCTCCCAAGGTCACTTCATGGCCCACAATGGCTGCTGGAGTTAAGCTAACACATCTACACTCTTGCCAACAAGAAGAAGAAAAATATGCAGCTCCTTTTCTTTAAAGAGATCTCTGGTAAGTTGTAGTCATCACTTCCACTGATATCCATTAGCCAGAACTCAGCTAATAGGAGTTCCATAGCTGGAAGAAAGTGCAAATACAGTCTTTCTTCTGGACATCCATATGCCAAGTGAAAAATCTTGGTTTCTACCATTGTGGGAGAAGGGAAGAACAGGTATGGTATCAAGGGACAACTGCCAACTCTGCAACTAGTCTCTGATTTTTTTTTTTTTTTACTATATTTTTATTGATTTCAGAAAGGAAGGGAGAGGGAGAGAGAGATAGAAACATCAATGATGAGAGAGAATCATTGATAGGCTGCCTCCTGCACACCCCCTACAGGGGATCAAGCCCACACCCGGACACGTGCTCTGACAGGGAATCAAACTATGACCTGGTTCATATGTCAATGCTCAGCCACTGAACCATGCCAGCCTGGTTAGTCTCTAATTTAAGTGGTCTGTTTTGTTTCCTTCCTTAAATAATTTCTGCATTTATTTTGTGAAGGAAACAAGAAATACCAGTTTGTCTTCTGAAAAAAAGGTCAAGACTTAGAGAAATGGGGATGATGAAGACTTCTAATTTAATATTAAATCAGAAGATAAAAATCCAGCAGTTTGCCTGACACCAACTCACCTTTCCCTTCTACCTATCTACTCACTATATTTTCAGCATTTCAGGAAATCCTCTCTGAAGATGGCTCCCGCCTCCCTGCAGGATGTGCTCTAAGATTCCTGCCCAACCTTAGACTCAGCAGGGGTCCTCAGTGCATAGGACAGGCAGAGTGGTCAGCTCAGTGACAGAAGCCCAACGTCTGGCAGAGGTGACCAACATCTCAGAGTGTCTTAGCGCCATCATTTCATCTCCATGAAATGATTTCCCCTGCCTTTCCCTTCCTTTCTGTCCATTCTTTGCATGACTAAGTCATAATCATCATTCATGGGCCAGCTCATTCATTTATTCAACTAATAAACATGAAGCATTTTCTAGGGACTTCCTTAGGGAAGTTCACCATCTACTGGATGGGATGAATCCCTGAACAAACAAACAAAAACAAAACAAAAAAACAAAAAAAACCTTGAAATTATGTGGTAAGTACTATATAGAGGAATAAAAATGTCCTGTGGGAACCCAGAGGATCTCTAGAAGATGTCATGTAGGAGGTGGCATTTTAGGTGGTTCTTGATTTATCTTTGAAGCACAGTGCCAGAAACACAGAAATATTTCCTGAAAAAGAACTTAATTATCCTTTGACACTTGGTTCCCATAATCTTTATGATGAGAATGAGACTGTTCTATTGTTCTTCAGAGGCACTCAATACGAAATGAGGCAACCCTTTCCAGGGACATCCAGGCAGGTGACATTAGCCCCTATGTATGAACGCCTGCGCGCGTGCGCGCGCGCACACACACACACACACACACACACACACACACACAGGTTTTTTTTATCCATTCTATTTATTTTTTTTGAAGTTTTTTTTTAATAAATCTTTATTCAGATTATTACAATAATTTCTCCTTTTTCCCCCCATAGCTCCCCTCCACCCAGTTCCCACCCCACCTTCTGCCCTTACCTCCCCACCACTGTCCTCATCCATAGGTGTATGATTTTTGTCCAGTCACTTCATGAACCCCCCCATACCCCTTTCCCCCTGAGAATTATCAGTCCACTCCCTTTCTATGCCCCTGATTCTATTATATTCACCAGATTATTCTGTTCCTCAGGTTTTTAATTCACTTGATTTTTAGGTTCACTTGTTGATAGATATGTATTTGTTGTTCATAATTTTTCTCTTTACTTTTTTCTTCTTCCTCTTCTTTAAGAATACCTTTCAGCATTTCATATAATACAGGTTTGGTGGTGATGAACTCCTTTAGCTTTTTCTTATCTGTGAAGCTCTTTATCTGCCCTTCAATTCTGAATGATAGCTTTGCTGGGTAGAGTAATCTTGGTTGTAGGTTCTTGCTATTCATCACATTGAAAATTTCTTGCCACTCCCGTCTGGCCTGCATAGTTTCTGTTGAGAAATCAGCTGACAGTCGTATGGGTGCTCCCTTGTAGGTAATTAACTGTTTTTCTCTTGCTGCTTTTAATATTCTCTCTTTGTCTTTTGCTCTTGGCATTTTAATTATGATGTGTCTTGGTGTGGTCCTCTTTGGATTCCTTTTGTTTGGGGTTCTGTGCGCTTCCTGGACTTGTAAGTCTATTTCTTTCACCAGGTGGGGGAAGTTTTCTGTCATTATTTCTTCAAATAGGTTTTCAGTATCTTGCTCTCTCTCTTCTTCTGGCACCCCCATAATTCTGATGTTGGTATGCTTGAAGTTGTCCCAGAGTTTCTTACACTATCTTCAACTTTTTGGATTTTTTTTTTGCTTTTTGCTTTTTCGGTTGAGTGTTTTTTGCTTCTTTGTGTTTCAATTCTTTGACTTGATTTTTGTGTTCCTCTTGTCTGTTTTTGGGTCTCTGTATAATATTTTTTATTTCAGTCAGTGTATGTTTAATTTCTAGTTGGTCCTTTTTCATATCTTCGAGGGTCTCGTTATATTTATCGGCCTTTTCTAGGATATTCTTAAAAAGCCTTATAACCGTGGTTTTGAATTCTATATCCAGTCGTTTGTTTTCCTCCATTTCTTTCGTTTGTGATCTGATTCTTTGATGCCGCATTTTCACTCTTCCCTGAGTTGGTAAGGTAGATTTGTGTGCTAGGTTTCCAATATGGCCCAGTGGGTCTGCCTCCCCAGTTAACCTGAGGTGGACACTCTTGGTGCACCCCTTTGTGGACTGTGTGTACAGCCTTGTTGTAATTAAGTCTTGATTGTTGTTGGTATCACTGGGAAGAATTGACCTCCAGGCCAGTTGGCTGTAAGGATCAGCTGTGTCTATGCTGGGAGAAGTTCGGTGCTGGAGACAGCCTTATAGGATTAGACTTGCCAAATTGCAATAGCCTCTGTGCTCAGCTTGGATGGGGTGGAGTCTCAGTCTTGGCTTCCTGTCAGCCTTACCCTTGCGCGCACGTGCGCGCCTTCAGACCTCCACCTTCCCTGGCTCCTGAGTCTCTGCCCGAGAGTCCAGACTCCCCCCACAAGAGCGTGGGTCCCCAGGGGCTCGCCTGGAACCAGGGTTCAGTGCAGTCAGGAGCCTCCGACTCCCTTCCACTAGGGAAAGCCTGTGGCAACCTCCGCAGCCTTTGTGCGCACTGGCACGTGCGCGCGCGCTTTCAGTCCTCCGCCTTCCCCGGCTCCCGAGTCTCCACCCGAGAGTCCAGACTCCCCCCACAAGAGCGTGGGTCCCCAGGGGCTCGCCTGGAACCGGGGTTCAGTGCAGTCAGAACTGGGGCCCAGTGGAGTCAGGAATCTCCGACTCCCTTCCACTAGGGAAAGCCTGTGGCAACCTCCGCAGCCTTTGTGCGCACTGGCGCGTGCGCGCTTTCAGTCCTCCGCCTTCCCCTGCTCCCGAGTCTCCGCCCGAGAGTCCAGACTCTTCCCGTAAGAGCGTGGGTCCCCAGGGGCTCGCCTGGAACTGGGGTTCAGTGCAGTCAGAACTGGGGTTCAGTGCGGTCGGGGGCTTCCTTCCCCCTTCCGCCAGAGAAAGTCAGCCAGGCTCTCAGCCGCCTTTCCTCTCTGCACGCACAAAGACCCTTTGCCGTACCTCCAATTCTCTGTGAGCTTTTCTCTTTCCTTCTAGTTGTAGAATTTTCACTCAGCCAGCTTTCCTGTGGTTCTGGATGGTGTCCGTTCTGTTTTTTAGTTGTAGTTTTGAAATTGTTGTGCGTGGCAGCAGTTTAGGTGCTTACCTATGCCACCATCTTGGTTTCTCCTTATCCATTCTATTTAAAGATTCTATAAAATCCCCCATTATTGTGTGAACATTCTTATAGTAAGAACATCTGTCTGAAATGAACTTCTCTCCTACCTTAATTCTCACTCATTTCTGATTTTAAAACCTACTAAAATACAAAAACAAGAAGTGTTATAAAAATTTGTTTGTTCTATAAAAATTTAACATATGTTCTTTTCTTTTCATTCCTTAGCTAATATCACAGTCTGGTCAAAAAAATAACTTGGTGGAAATAATAAAATTTCCCCAAAAGGATCTTTGCTCATTTTTTCAGAATCTTTTGGGGAAAGGGCAAGGTGTTTCTACTTTCATTTTAATACATTTTAGCGAATCATGTTTACTCTAAGTTGTTTATAATAATGATAACTTTAAAAAGTAAATGTCCAACAGAAGGGAATTGATTTAAAAAATTATAACAAGTTACACAATAGTATGTATAATATACACAAAGAGTTATAACAATATAACCTGATTTTTGTAAATTGAATTTTTTAGTATTTAGCAAAATAAGATTAAAAAGGTGTAATCACCTAAAAATTAATTGGAATGTTTTTTTCAAATCCTACAGCCTTTTCTTTTGTTTTACTACTTTCGGGGCTCTTTTCCTTAATATAAAAACAATGCACACTCATTTCTATAATTTATAAAAAGGTTTAAAAATGTAAGGATAACACATAATTACACATCAGAAATAACCATTGTTAACACTTTGGTATATACCATTTTTCGTGTGTGTGTGTGCGCACGCAAAAATGAAATCATTTCAAATACACTGTTTTATAACCCTCCATATATTATTCAGCCACTCCCTCCTCCCCCCAAAAAAGACACTAACATGGTGACATAACTAATGCAATAGTTTACCCTCAGAAAGAGTTTTAAGAAAAGCTAGAAGAAGGTGGTGAACTCCTGGACTCCTGCAACAGATCAAGGATTGATCTTGCAGTCTGAGTTTTGAGTATGATTCTGCATGGAACATGATAGGAAAAAGGCTCACTCCTTCTGAGCTTCCATTTCCTTGCCCACAACATAAAGATAATGATGCTTGTGTCTCACAAATATTATAACAGATAAGGTCAACTTTTTAATGAGCTTTGAGTTTTGGAAAAATAACATCTTAGTATTTTATTATGTCCCCTGTTTATTATGGATGGCATTTTATTATTATTATTATTATTATTATTACTACTACTACTACTACTACTAGCACATCTACCTCGGCCTGGCCTGCGGGATCAGGCCGAAACCAGCTCTCCAACATCCCCCAAAGGGTCCCAGATTGAGAGAGGGCGCAGACCAGGCCGGGGGACCTCACCGGTGCACAATCAGGGCTGGGGAGGGACGCAGGAGGTTGGCCAGCTGGGGAGAGACCGCAGGAGGGCTCCAGGGCATGTCCGGCCTGTCTCGCTCAGTCCTGATTGGCCAGACCCCAACAGCAAGCTAACCTACTGGTCAGAGTGCCTGCCCACTGGTGGTCAGTGCATGTCATAGCGAACAGTTGAGTGGCCTTAGCATATCATTAGCATATTATGCTTTGATTGAACAGACTACTGGACAACCAGACACTTAGCATATTAGGCTTTTATTATATAGGATTAGAAGCCCGGTGCACGAAATTCATGCACTGGGGGAGGAAGGGGGTGTCTCCAGCCTGGCTTGTGCCCTCTCACAGTGCGGGAGCCCTGCAATCAATCATCCAAAGAGGTAGGCCCCACCGACCCATTGGGGGCTCCTCGAAGGATTGCCCCAAAGAGATAGGCCAGAGCCGGGGTCCCGCCTAAGCAAGGCCACGGGAACCCCGGTGGAGGTTGTGCAGAGTAGCTGCCAGGCCCCGCCTCCACTGTGCGTGCAGCCATCTTGTGATGGCATGAGGGCATCATGGCGTGAGGACCACCTAGGCTTTTTTTTTAATATATTTTATTGATTTTTTTACAGAGAGGAAGTGAGAGGGATAGAGAGTTAGAAACATCGATGAGAGAGAAACATCAATCAGCTGCCTCCTGCATACCCCCTAAGGGGGATGTGCCTGCAACCAAGGTACATGCCCTTGACCAGAATCAAACCTGGGACCCTTCAGTCCGCAGGCCAATGCTCTGTCCACTGAGCCAAACCAGTTAGGGCCTAGGCTTTTATTAGTAAGACTAGAAGCCCAGTGCATGAAATTCATGCATGGGTCGGGTCCCTAGGTTTGGCAGGCGATCAGGGCCGATCTGTGGGGCAACCAGGGCCCCAGCTGGCACCCGCGTTGGCCAGCCTGGCCGCCTGCCAGCCCCGCCCCCCACCACTGGTCACCTCCCTCTGTGGAGTGACCAGCGGGGGGGGGGGGGGGGGGGAGGCCCTCTGCTGGCACCTGTCTTGGCAGGCCTGGGGCCTGTGGGCAGCTCCTGCATTGAGTGTCTGCCCCCTGGTGGTCAGTGCACGTCATAGCGACCGATTGTCTGCTGTTTGTTCGATTTGCATATTAGGCTTTTATTATATAGGATTATTATTATTTTACCTGCTTTGAATTTTAATCTCTCCTTTTTAGCATGCCCCTGTTGATTAGTCCCATGAAACTTTAATCACCCTAGACTTTATTGTTGTTTAAGAGTTTTTCAATTCTAACTTACTTGAATAAACATTCTTAATTATTTTCAATAGACTTTTTTTAAAAATACCTTGTGAACAGTATGGTGCTTGGGGGCAGGAGCTGGGTTTTACATTGTTTGGGTATTTCCTGAACCATCTCTCTGCTACTCCCCACCCCCACCCACACCACAGTGATACAATTCCCACGTCCATGGTGGGTTCTCATGTTGGGGAGGACACTGTTGTCCCACACAAGCATTTTTTTGTGGAGAAATGGGAAGTGCAGGCCACTGGGATTCTTGTGGGAAGTTGTCCAGGTGGGAATTGCCAGCGCTGGGCAGTGAATGCTGCCAAGAAAGATTGCTGCAGCCCATCACCCCTTGTGAAGGCTGCCTGAGCCCATTTCACCAGTAACCCCTGCTGCAACCCAAGAATAGGCCAAACAATTAACATTATTCAATCCTACCCTCAGCCTCTACTCAGCCTGTGTAATGTTGCGTCCTCACATCCCATCAGCGTGGGAACCTTTATAGAAAGAGTGGTCATTCCCTTCTCATTAGCCTCATTCTCTTTACCAAATACCAAGAAATCTACTCATAAATACAACCAGGATAGTCTTCTAAAAATACAGGTGCTAAAAAAATAAGTAAAATAAAATACAGGTGCTAGTCTCCTAAGGACACCAGATTTTTCTAAACTAAATACAACTTTTTCCTTCTTTAACTCTGTATGCATTTCTTTTTCTCCTAATTTTTATTTTAATTCATCTTCAAAATCTTCCTTTTCTCATTCCCCATGAACTCCTTTTTTGTGAAATGAACAGAAGTCACCTTTACTAAGAAAAAAGTTCGTGAACCGAGCCCAGCCTCACTTGGGAATTCACAGGCAGGCACTGAGATAATGGGGTCTTGGTGATCTCTGTCCCTCAAGAGATAGGCTTGACCTTCTCTTCACTCACAACCGTTCAGGACCAGCCAGGGATCCAAGCTTTGGAAATAACAGGCAAGAAAACAGGTGTCTTCTGGAGAGCCCCGTGCTTCCCAGATGGGAGAAGCGATTAAGGAGAACAGGAAGTGTGACGGTTCCTCGGCAAAGCCAGGGACAGATTGAGAATTGTGCTGTTCTGATGAAAGCGCCAAGGTCATTATTAAATGGTTGGAAACTATTGTTCATAAAAAGCACTTGTACAAACGCAAAATGCTCTTAACAGCCCTGTTTAAATTTATCTCAAAACAAAGGGTTGTCAATGAAGAGTTGGACTGCTTCCCCGCCAAGGTTTCAACTGCACACAAACACCACATAAATCTCCCAGCTCTTATTCTGGGTGCTCCCAGATTAGCAGCCGACATCGCCTCCCTGCCCTGCCCTTGGTGTGCCCCAAGCCCCCAGAAACCCCCTCAACGTACACAAAAGCTAAAAAGCATCCCCATCTTGGAAACTAGCCCCTGGTTCGCCACTATGGAACTTCAGAAACAATGATAAAAAAACAAAATTACTAAACTTGTTTTCCTCTGGGCTTTGTGAGGTCCAACGCACTGTAAAATATTTTCCAGCCACCTCCTGCCTTCTTCTTTTCCAGGGTGGATCCTTCAGTGCACTGACCTCACCCCCTCCCACTGGCAGGAAAGCCTCTTGGATCCCTGGGGCACAACAGTGCCCTGGGCAGGAAGCCACACCAGGTCCTGCCCATGTGAATCCTGGCTGGTCTGGGTTACTCACACTCCCTCTCAATAGCTTGCGTGATACAGAACCTGTCCCAGAGCTTAGGCCCCACAGCGACTCCCACCCCCAACACCTGCGTGCTGTGGAAGGCTTCCTGGTGCGGGAAGCAGAGAGAGGCTACAGTTTGTGCTTTAAAAAGATCAAAGAGACCATGGGGGCCCAAAGACGGCAGAGTAATTCTAGTGCCAAAATTCATGATTGTCGGTGTCATCTGGCTTGTATTTAACCCTTACATACCGGGAAGATTGCAGTGTACCCCGCTCATAGGCTGGAGATACACTGGCTCTGAGGATCCCAACCCAGCTACCCAACAGAACCCATGGAGGTGCTTTTTTGAAATGTAAATCTCTTCAGGGGTCCTCAAACTACGGCCCCGTGGGCCACATGTGGCCCGCCGAGGACATTTATCCGGCCCGCCGGGTGCCGCTGCCTGTCCTGCTTAGCAGCCGACTCGTCCCGGGCCTGCAGTGCGCATAGGAATTTGTTCATAGTTTTTTTTTTTAAACTATAGTCCAGCCCTCCAACGGTCTGAGGGACAGTGAACTGGCCCCCTGTTTAAAAAGTTTGAGGACCCCTGCTAGGTCCTCAGAATGACTGACTCCGAATTTCCAGGAGCGGGGCCTGGACACTGAAATTTTCAAAGCTCCTTGGAGGGGCCCAGTTGCAGAGCCCAGGTTTGGGAGTGGCTGCACGGGATGATCTTCTGTGCACCTTTCCCCAACCCCAGAGACCTGTATGAGTGACTACGTTTCCCTGGACTACGTGGTTTGCCCACACACTCCCAGATACACATACTAAAATGCATAAAAACAAGAGAAAGAAAATGATAAAGCAGAAACACAAATTTATTCCAAGTATAAATAAAAACAGTGCAGCCCTGTCCTCCACTTCCACCCAAGACAACCCTTCCCCAGCTCACAGGGCACAACTTTGAGGAAAGAGGAAAAAGGCAGTTAGTTGCAAAGTTGATGCTTGAAGCGGGGTCCACACTGTAGACCTGTGCCTTGGATGTGCACCCCTTCTATACAAGCTACTGTCTGGATGGGCACCCACATAACTCTTGAGCTACTTGCCTCTTGATTAAGCCTGCAAGAAACAGCATTGCTCTCCCACCCCCTGCAATCCAGGGAGTGGAGGGTCTACACATTCGTGTACACACATGCTGTGCTCAGCACAAAGGGCTGGCCTCCTCCGGAGAACAAACTCTTCTGGTGGGACTCCCCTGACCAGGGCCCAAACCTACATAGTTCTCCTGCTGCACCCTGACCTCAGCCCCAGTTCAACACCATTTGGGAGGCAAAGGGCAGCCTCAGTTTAAACTTTAGAAAGATCCATACAGTTTATGACCAAAGAAAGAACAGAAATTATATCATTTTCAAACCAAACTGGATCCCTTCTTCTACTGTCTAGCTAAAGGTTATATCCCAGGCTCTCCTCCTAAAAGATCATCAACAAAACAAATGCTCTAAGTATTAAAAGGGGCTAGAAAAGAAGATATGGAAGCCCGCTCCCCCCTCTTCTAGGAGCACACTCTGACCAAACACACATACTTGAAGTAAATGAGCAAAAGATAGAGGACCAAAAATTATTTTCATGCCACACCCCTTAAAGAGGCAACAGAAAGTATGACAATAAAAATATGTATATTATCCAACCTGAACAATACAAATCAATATCTACCTACAAGCTGATTTTAACATTTAACCAAAGGAAAACAGTAATAACAGTAATTTCCTGACCTTGGATGATTATATTATTTTGTTCTGTGACAGGAACTTGAAAAACAAATTATTTATAGACACCTAGCTCATTATGCATTACAAATTAAATATTCGTTTATCTATGTGCTCCAAACAGTACTTATCCATCGCCATCACTTAACAACACATTGCCCTTCTTTCTAGCCTTGTTAATTTCCAGATGCTAATTAAATTTAAACCCATAAAAGTATCTGTTTAGCATGCATGACAAGATCATCCTTCAATATCCATTACCTACTGTACAGTCCAGCGTGTTTACCCACTGTTTGCTGCTTGCTTTCTCGTGTATATGCCTCAGCTTTAAGGGACAGATTGGGGATTTAACCTGGAATTCAATCTCTCTCCCATTTTGATTCTACCCAAGTTGCTCCCTCTCCTTGATGCCTCTAAGCAACTTCCTTCCAAATTATTGTTGAGAAGAATGACTTCCAGATAATAGTACTTAAATATGAAGCTGCAGGATGATAAAGACATTCAGGGGAAAGGTGAAATTTCAACTCCTTTTCACCAAGGCCATTACTCAGAAAGAGAACTCTCAGTCTCTAGAGATCCACAGTCACTTCTTGTTGCCATCAGAAGGCTGACACACAGTCTGAAAACCACACAGGTAATGAATGGCGTTGCTTACCACCAGCGCCTAACGCACAGCACACTCCCTTCCCACAGGGGTGTCCCAAAGGCCTGGGAGAGGATTCAAAGTATCTCCCAGCAGGAAACAATATTCATGTTCTGTTTTCTCACTAACACAAGTCCTCGTGGACAGGGAAACAGCAGAAAAAAGAGAAGAGTCCCGCCTGGAGATGGCTGTGTCCTGCTGAGCGTCCGCCCGGGGCCTGCCTTTCCCTGCGGGGAGACAGTCCTCTCTGTGTCTGCCCACATGAGGACGTGCAGGCTGCCACACCTGTTTTACCACAGGGAGGGAATGTGACCCAGGCACAAACAATTGCTCTCTGCATCGGTGTGTAAGTGAAAGCTCCACCGAGATAAAAATGGGCCTCACTTCCTTTTAACCCAAGAAAAGGTAAAATGAACACTTAGATTCACAGTTCCACCACAACAAAGACATCTCTGCCCCCTTCAGGATGAAAGGGAATGACACCGGAGAGAAATTCAGTTCTACATAAGCAACTGAGACATTCCATAAATAATAAATCCAGAGATAATAAGTATATAAGGAGCATTTTTTCTTGTTTCTTAATTTCCTTTAAAGATAATAAAGATAATTTCCTAAAAGATAATTAGTCCACCAACAGATGAATGGGTAAGCAAAATATGTTATATACATACAATGAAATATTATTTAGCCTAAAAAGGAAATTAAGTTCTCATACATTCTACAACATGGATAAACCTTGAAAACATGCTAAGTAAAATAAGCCAGACACAAAAGAACAAATATTATATGATTCTACTTATATGATGTACCTAAATTAGGCAAATTCATAGAGAAAGAAAGTAGATTAGAAGTTACCACATGGGAAGGAGAAAATAGAAAGTTATTGCTTAATAGTTACAGAGTTTCTGTTTGGGGTAACGAAAAGTTTTTGGAAATAGATAGCAATGATGGTTGCACAACATTGTGAATATACTGAAATGTACCTTAAAAGTAAAAATAGCAAACTTTGTATTTTATCACATTTTTAATTATGTAATATACCAAAAACCATTGAGTTGTACACTTTGAATATGGGTGAATTTTATGATATGTGAATTTGCATCCCAATAAAGCTATTTTTTTAAATGACAACTGATGACATAATACAAATATAACAATGTATTTTGGTGTTTATAACAGATGTAGAAGTTAAATGTAATACAACAGTAACACAAAGGATTGGAGAAAGGTAAGAGGAAGCTTATTGCTGTAAGATTCTTATTTTTAGGTAAAATAGATTATATTAAAGGCAGACTGACAAGTTAAGGAGGTATATGTAATTACAACACACATCCTTAGTGCATCCTTGGTGCAACACACATACATGGATGCACACATAACGTGTAGCTGACAACAACAAATGGAAAAATATGTTTCCAAAACAACCCAGGTTCATGGGAGTTCAACTTTGACTGGAAGGTACTTTCTTCCTGAATCACCTTCTTCAGGAAACTTTGCAGAGGCATCTGTTAAGGTGGAGCTTCCCCACCAGCGCTCATTAGTGCGCCACAAATAGGCCAGGGATGTTCTACAAGGCAATGATCCCTTTGCCTTGGGGGTGACCAGAGGGCCTTGGGGGTGACAAGAGGGCCATAGGCAGGTCACCCCTGACCACAAATAGCCTCGTCTAGTGTTCCGCAGAAAGTGGACAGAGGTGAGCGGGACCCAATGGCATGCCGCATGGCCCCTGTAGGCAGCAGTCTCACAGAGCGCCATCCAGGTCTCATCCACCTGCTAGGATTCACTGAGTACAGCCAGGGCAGTGCTCTGCCCCTGGCCAGCAACAGAGCACACACCCTCTGCAAAGCTTGTAGCTGTCCCAGTGAGCAAGGCCCTCTCAGAGCTACTGGGGACTTTCACGTTCCAGGTGCCGAAGGAATGCAGCGTGCAAGCCTGCAGCCCAGGATGCAGCTGGGCGGTGGGTCTGGGGGTTCCTCAGAGGCACAACTCCAAGCAGTGGCCCCCAATCTCTGTCTTTGTAAATGAGCTATTTTTCCCCATTTGTGGCTTATGTGCCATTTTAATCACATCCAAGATACCTGGCTGCTAAAACCATGTATGCAATTGATATGCAAAAGTTCTATTGGATTAAAAATCCATTACCATCATAAGAAGTTTTAATAATACATTTGTCAATAAAAATAAAGGAAGAACTGCCCTAGCCAGTTTGGCTCAGTGGCTAGAGCGTCAGCCTGTAGACCAAAGGGTCCCAGGTTTGATTCTGGTCAAGGACATGTACCTTCGTTACAGGCTCCTCCCCAACCCAGGCCCTGATCAGGGCTCGTGCAGGAGGCAGCCAATTGATGTGTTTCTCTCACATCGATGTTTCTCTCTGTCTTTCCCTTTCTCTTCCACTCTCCCTAAAAATCAATGGAAAAATATATCCTCTGTTGAGGATTAACAAAAAAATAAATAAATAAGTAAATACAATAGATAAAGGAAGAACTGACAAATCTTGTAAATACAATTTGAGCTAATCTAAAATGATTGTTTAAATTTTTTTACATATTTTTTCACTTAATTACATGAACAAATTTTTTGTCGTGACTATCACAATTGAAGAGATTGTGATTTTAAAGCCTTGATTAAAAATTACATGTAACCATTTCAAACATAAAATAGTAAATTAAAATACTATTTTTATGCAAGACCAAGCTTCTCATTTAAATTTTTGAAAACTTTTATTTTTAAGATTTATACAAGTCATATATTTGATGTCTTTCCTAAAATTTATTTTCTCTTTATAATGATTATAAACATGGATTTTTTTCATCCTTAGTTAATCTCAACGTGCTGTACAAGTAACATTTTCTCTGTTTGCCACATGTGTCAAATGGGAGCCAGCATAGAGAGAGGCTGTCAGATCTGAAACTGCTATAGCACTCGGTTGCCAGCAGGGGCGCTCTGGAGAAGGGATAAAGGATAAAGCTCACACACTGGAAGGCAGGTCAGCAGATGGAGAGAAACCAAGATCATGTGAAATGTTTTGTAATAATGTTAATTCATTTTCAGTCCAAAACAAAGTTTTCACATAAACATGAAGGTACACTTAGAGCAGTCCCACTGCAGCTAGCTTCAACAGGACTGCAGGGCACTCTGAGTTGGATTTTCTGTCCCTGACAGCCAAAAGTTTCTCAATGAGGCAGTCCTGGTGGGAAGGGGATCTTGTAAGCTAGAGAGTAAATACACTTGAAAGTTACACTCTCAGAGAGACAGCTACTATTTGTAAGAGAAGTTTATTACTTAAATCAATGGTCAGCGAAGTTTGTTCAAAAAGGGCCAGATGGTAACTACTTTAGGCTTTGTGGGCCACATGGGCTTCAGAACAAATATTCACCTCTGCCTATGTAGCATGAAAGCCGCCACGGGCAATACATAAAAGAATGAGCATGGCTGTCTCCCAATAAAACAGTGAACACCAAAATTTTAATCCTGTGTAATTTCCACATGTCACTTAATACTCTTCTTCTTTTGATTTTTTTTAACCATTTAAAAATATAAAACCCCTCCTCAGCTCATAGGCTGTACAAAAGTAGGCAGTGAGCAGGATTTTCCCTACAAATGTAATTTGCCAACTTCTAGCTTAGATCCTCTCTCTAAATGAAGTCATGACCCTCTATCAGCCCCTCCCCAGGACAGGAAAGGTAACAGGTTTCCTTGGCTTCAACTACAAGAAGGGCAAAATGGAAGGGACTTTCTAGATTTCCTCCAAGGCTAACTAAGATTGGGTAGGAGAATAGCCCCATAGGAAGAGTAAAGAAATGCCTTGCCTGTCTTCTGAACTCCAGGTGTATTTGGGATTGTCTATGAGTAAGGGTGTGCTCTTCCTAATAACAGAGTCTTTCTGCCGTGCCTCGGTTTAGCGATAAGATTATAATTCTTAATTCTGAATATTCTTGCACAATGACATCCATCCCAATCTCTTCACTGTGAAGATATTGAAGGGAAAGACCTTTGTGGCTAATAGTCATCATAAATTTTCCAAAATGATGGGATGGTCTTCCATTGTAGGGGGTCCTGGGGTGGATAGAAATGAGAGCGGTACATTCCTTCCTTCCTTAGGGCCCCTTCTGAGGGTCCTTGGGGGATATGGAACTTTAACTTGATCAGAATTAGAAAAGGAATTGGGGAAGGAACAAAGGTAAGCATATATCACAAACATAGAGTTGACAGATTTAGAAAATAAAAATACACCCAGTTAAATTTGAATTTCAGATAAATAACAAATCATTTCTTAGTGTAAGTATATCCCAAATATTGCATCCTGTGTTCTGTCTGGGGACCCAACAGGTGAGGGAAAGAGTGAGGTTTCCAGAACTGTCTGCAAAGAAGGAATTGGGATTGGGAAAGCATAGCTTCTGGGGAGCCCCAAATGGCTGCCAGGAGCTTTTAAGGACTCCTTATTCATCCCTTTTCAGTTCTGATTTCTTACTAATTTTCTAACCTTTATTTGGAGTAAACATCTATCATTTATTAAAGACAACATGTGACTGTGAGACTTTCATGCCATATGTGTAAAAGGTTGTCACCTCCAACACTTCAGCAGATCATGGGAGACCAACTGTGACCTTCAACTCCACCTGTTCTTTCTGTCTCTCCATCCACCCTCGCCCCCGCCCCGCTCCCTCTCCCTCTCCCTCCTTGCATGTGTTGAGCGTGTTGTCCCTTATGCTCTCTGCATTTTGGGTATAGTCTTAACTAGTTCCTATTTAAATCCCTTCTCAGATAAAGACTTGAAAAACCTCAAAAATGGACTATTTAATGGGTAAATTCCTTTAATTTCCTATTGAGTTCCAAAGAACACTGATTTGCTCATTGACTGAAACAAGGATCTCCCTTCCTTCAGCTCTGAACTAGCTATTCCAAAACTATAAATATTCGATTACTTTCCAGACAGCAAATGTGCAGTTTGCTTCCTCCATGCTCTATATTCAGTGGTTTGCATTATTGTTTGCTAAATACGCTTAGACACTCTATCTACCTCTAGACACATCTCTCAGACCTTTGTGTGACAGCCCACCCTCTAGGAGCAGCCCAGGTAAATCACTGCTTAGCCATTTAGCACACAAAGAGAAGATTCCAATTTTCCAGACAGTGCTATTTCTTTCGCTTATTTGGCTGCTAGAGAATTGTGGAAATGGTACTGATGTAGACTAGGAAAGAGTACCACCAAGCCCTTCAGGTCTTGTCTGTGATGGGACAGTCCAAATATCCTCACCAGTGTCCATTTTGAAAATGGATGAGACTGGGAGGGAGGTTAATGAGTGTGTTCATTGTACTGTTATTCTGCATACCTTACACATAAATTATAAATATTCTTGGCATTCATTCATTTATTTCAATAAAACAGTTTTTTAAATGAAAAATCCACCCACTTCCCCACTCAAAGAAAGAAATAAAATGCCTTAACCTTTACACCAACTTGAAAAGCAATCACTTTGCAGAAAGCAAGTCAGAGCATGAGATTATTCATAGGTGGTTAAATTTATCATACATCCAAGAGGCAGATGGTTGCACTATGAAATTGAAAATCTGGGTTCTAATCTCTGCTTTGCCCAGAGATAAGGCCATTAGTCAATAAATTCCTCAAAGACAGGGATTGTGTTCTGTTCACTGTTTCCCTCTAGCTAATTTTTAACTAATAAATTATACATAATATAGTTGCATAAAATATATAGTATTATAGATAAAGTCCCTTTGGACTTCTTCACTCCTTTCCACCACCAAAAATCGAGAGAACTGCTATTATATCTGATATATATCTGTACCAGACTGTTTACCTACACCATAGAATATATGGAGTATTGATTTTTTTGTGTTTTTCCCACATAAATGGTCATAGAGTACATATAACTCTGAGGCTTGCTTTTTTCACTATACAATATATTTTTAACATCAATCCATGTTGATGTGGATAGCTCTAATTTTTTCTTCTGAATGGCTGTGTAAAATTTTCACCATATGACTAAATCATGTCCCATCTATACATTCCAGAGACATTTAGATTGTTTCCAATTGTTCTTGGTACAGACAATTTTAATAGATACTTTCAAGTTGTCCTCCAAAATCAGGGACCATTTTACCATTCCCACCGGAAATACAGGGAAGTTGCCCTTTTCCCAAAAGTCAACACCACTGATATTAATAAATATTTCATTTTTGCCACACAAGTAGGTAAAAATAAAGTCTCATCTTGTGATGATTTTAATTTGTATTTCTCACTAAGAGAAGGTGAACATATAAAATGCTTTTTAGCTTCTTATGTTTTCCCCTTCTGTGAATCCCATGTTTATATCATTTATTCATTTGTCTGTTGGTTTATTTGTTCTTTTCTTACTGATTTGTAAGGTTCTTTATAAATCCTGGATAGTAATTCTTTGTTATATATGTTGCTTTTGTTCACTTTTTAAAACTCCAACACGTAGCAAAGTGTCTGGTTCTTAGTAAGAGGTAGTAATTATTTGTTGACTGCATGAATTCATGAATACATGAATGATGCATAAAAGCCATGTATTGGACAGTCACTCTGTAGCTCACAACAGGGCTATGGAATTTTCATTACTTAGCTATGAAGACCAGGCAAGTGGGTACATTAAACATGAGTCACTAAATGGTGTACCCTAGACATTTCTGAATCCCCAATTCTTAGGGCAGGACCTTCTATAGAATAGCTGCTCAATAATGGTTGAATGAATTAAAGACCAGAAAGGAAGAAATCAAAAGAGCCTCCTCCCTTTCACATGCCTGAGAGACCACATTTCCATTCCATAACAAGCTAAGTTAACAAAAAACTGTAATAAAATCTGGCATGTGGCCAATAGAGGAGAATGTATTCCATCTCTGCTCTGCTCAAAATCTCTTGATCTCCACAGCAAAATCGGGAAATTAGAGCCAAAGTGGGTACCTCACAAGAAAAGCAAATAAAAACAAAATGAATGCTTCAAGCCACTTGACTCAATGTAAGGATTTCCAGTTAAAATCTGATTGCTTCCTCCACTGCTTCTTCCCCTGGGGACCAGGGAGAGGACAGAGGGCCAGGTCTGTTCCCCCTCCTTGCCCATGGCTTCTTCCCTTCCCCCCTCCCCAACCCCCCTGCCCCGCCCCCTCCTTCCTTCTCTCCACTTCAAGGTACTCCCTTTTTTTCTTTCCAGGTTGTTTCTTTTTTTATAAGGGGTTGATCTCTGGATTTTCCTGGATTGTCATGTTGAAAGAGTCTTGAGGCAGAAATGCCACCCACATTTATATACATATAAATATGTTTCTTTTCTTCTGCTCTGGAGCTATTTGGTTTAATTATTTCTGGCACTTTGCCCATCAAAATGTGCAATTCTTCAAAGGGATAGAAATGACAGTGAATCTGCCTCCTCCTAAGCAATTGAAGTTTTCATTTGAGTTCTGTTGTCGTGGAAACAAGCAAGTTTCATTGAACATACACCTACCATAATAGATAAATCATCAGCTGGAGGCAGGACTCCCTGCCATCCACTCTCTGGATTGCCCAACTCACAGGTTGGTTAGCTGCTGGATTGGAAAAAGACTGTGAGCCAAGACATCTGGATTCTAGCCTTACCTCCCATCCTGTCCCCCTGGTTCTAGGCGTGTCTTAGAACTTTTTTGAGCCTCTATTTTCTTATCGGGAAAAATGGGAATAATACCACCACTTCTATCTCACACTCATTGGGAAGATTAAGAGAGAAGGTAGATTTGAAAAATCACTTTGGAAACTTCAAAAAATAAGGCAAATGTAATTACATACTTGAGTTATTATTTTCCTCTTGTTCAAAACAAATCATGATATTTTAGCTCAGCCATGTATAAATGAATTCTCTGGGAACTGTCTTTTCCTAATGGTAAAATGGGTTATCTTTAAAGACCTAAGCACCTGAGAGCTGAAAATTATTATTGATGACAAGTGGCCACTCCAGCTGTGGTTCATTCTGCTAAATGAAAAGTAACTCCATGTACATGGGAGGCAAAGCTGTGCCTGTTGTTGACTTCTCAGTTGTGTAGTACTAAAATTATTTGTTTCAGTCATCTCTGGCTATATAACAAACCACTCCCAAAACTTAATGGCTTCAACTGTGCCACAATTTCATAAATCAGAAATTCAGGAAGGTCTGGCCCGGGGCAGTTTATCTCTGCTATGTGAGGTGACAGCCTGGGTGGCGTGGACTGAAGGATCCACTTCCAAGATGCCTCAGTGTTCCTCTGCTTCTCTTTCTCCCCACAGGGTGTCTCAGCCTCCAACACCTCTCACACAGGGTTGAGGGCTCTCTGAGCATTGTGGTTTCAGGGTAGGTGTTCTCATTGCATGGTGTCTGGCTTCCAAGAGGCAGGAAGCAGAAGCTGCTAGGCCAGTTAAGGGCTGTGCCTGGAAATGCAAAGCATCACTCTGCCAAAGCAGAAACAGAGGCTGCCCAGGTTCAAGGGGATGGGGAAATAGACTGCATCTCTTAGTGGGAGGATGGCAAAGTCACATGGCAGATGAGAACCATCTCTGGAAGATATACTCTGCCATAACTGTGTTGGCATTTGTCATCCCTAACAAGGCATCCCCTAGCTCAGCTCACCGGGATTAAAAGTAACAGGACAATAAAGCACCTTCTCAGACTGACCATTTGCAGACCTTAGTACCAGAGCTTGGCACTTGCCAGGAGAGAAGAAACACCCACAAATCAGATACAGGTTCCAAGGAAACTCAAGTTTGGATGATTCACATCTGGAAGCCTCTCCACATCTAAGCACGCTTCTAGGAGCACCTTGAACACAGACACCTGGTACCATGAAAAATGTGATATCAAAGATAGTGTTTATGTCTTGCTACACACATTTAACATGTATGTCATCTTGGGTTAATTACAGAACTTTCCTGGCTCTCGGTTTCCTCATCTGGACAACAGGAGATTTGTACCTCTACTAATTTACCTTCCCACAACTGTTGAGGTTATCAAATGAAATAATATATGTATCATGCCTTTTTAGTTATGAAGCAGTATATCAATGTCAATTATTAACTCAGAAAGGCAATAGGGCAGGTCCTGGTTTTGCCTCTTCATGGATGTGTGACTTAAACAAGTTCATTTAAACATCCTGTGCCTCCATTTCACTTTTCATCCCCATGTAGTGGCTTAGAGAGAGCTCTGGAACCAGACTTCTGGATTTATGTCCTGACCCCACCTGTGGTCAGCTATGTGACCTAGTGCAGAATACCTAACTTCTGGCCTCTTTTTCCTCATCTATAAAATTAAGGTAGTGATGTCACCTACTCATGAAGTTTTGTAGGAATTAAATGACTCAATGCACTGAAAACAGTATGTAAAAACATAAGCATTAGTAAATGTTAGCTATTATTATTAATCTCGATCTTTTTATATCTGCTATATATTCCTTATGATCACTCTGCAAAAGCAGGAGGGATCCCCATGCAAAGTTTAGTTCCAATGTCAAACTGAAGACGTAAAGAGGGTATGAAAATGTTTATTACTCACATAATTCATGTACCTGGGGAAGACAGGGAAGGACTCTCGAGCAGGTCCAAACTCACTTGTGAAAGCAAGGGAAGGAGACTGTTCTGGGTTTTTACTGTGGTTGGGGCAGTAAGGAGACTTAGTGTATGTGTTACCATGTGGGACAGGGCTGTCTCCCATCAGAGAAGAAGTAACTTTCTTAACAGCTTTCCAGACATGTCGTATAAAGAAAAGAGGAAAGGGTAACACTTAAAAGCAGTCAGAGGTTAAATATAAAAAATTGGTCAGCCCTGGCTGGGTGGCTCAGTTAGTTGGAGCATCGTCCCATGCATCAAAATGTTGCAAGTTTGATTCCCTATCAAGGCACATACCTAGGTTGCAGGTCCATTCCCTGATAAGTCTGTCAGTCGGGATGCATGTGGGAGGCAACTGATCAATGTTTCTCTCCCACAGTTTTCTCTCTCTCCCTTTCTCTCCAAAATCAATATAAAACATATACTCAGATGAAGATTAAAAAAATGATCAGTATAACATCATATGGGTCCTCACTATAACATGATATGGGTCCTACACATTTCTTGATAAGTTTATAGTTTAAGGAAAAGATTTTGTGAGTGGTCACCTCTTTAAACTCTATTACTAGTTTTAATAGTCTTTAAGCTAATACTCTGGTTTTTAACAGACGATTATGCTACCTATAAATAATGAGATTTTCTTTTTCCCTCTCTAATAATTATATGTCTAATTACATGTCTTTTTCTTGTCGTAATGCATTGGCTAAAATATACAAAATTAAATAACAGTGACAGTGAACAACCCTACCTTGTTCCTGGCTTTGGGAATGCCTTTGGTATTTTGCATTAAGAATGAATTTAGCTATTGGTTTGAGATTGACTTTTTTCTACCATATTAAGAAAGTCTTCATCCATTCTCTTAGTTTATTAATAGATGTTATGTGAAATAAATATTAATTTGTATTAAATGCCTTTATGAAATATATCATGATGAGTTTACATTTTCACTAATTGTTATTATCTTGAATATAGGATTTTCCATAAATGAATGGAATATTTCTTTATTCAGTTAAGTATTATTGGACATAGAAATTATAAACTTAGACTTGAATCTTAGCTCTATTTACTCACCAGATCCAAAATTTAAAACCCCAGTGTATTATTCACTAAGACCAAAATTGAGGAGAATTTTTTCTTTTAGCATATTTCAGGTAAGGGGAGAGCCAAAGGTACAAGAGACATGTATTTTAGATCTTGTATAACCTATTAAGGGATTCCAATGAAAGTGTCTGACTTTTTATTTTGAATTATTCCAGGAGTCTCTTGAAAGATGTTCATTCATATTTTTATAACATGCATAAAAGTTTTCCAAAAGCTTTACTCCTTTCACTCCTCAAGTATTTTAAAAGCTACCAGCAATTACATTATCTCTTCTGTTTAACACAGAAGAGGCCATTCTTGCCAACATAAATGGCATGAATATGAACTAAGAACTAATACCATTTCCTGAAGGCCAGTTGAAATCCATAATATATGCAGACTTTTTATTAGAAAGTGTTAGCTAAAAAGCAAAACTTTTCAAAATCGTCATCCTGGGTGTTATGAGGATTAGAGATGGAGTAAGGGCTGGTAAGAGACTCAGATTTCCAGAAATGTGGGACACAGAGAATGCATAGAGAATGAAAATGAGGCCCCCAGAAATTCAGTAACTTGCCCAAGGTCACACAGCTGGTAAATAAATGGTAGCACCAGAGTTGGATCACAGAACTGGTTGACTCTAAATTCATATAGACCTCATGCCTGGCTGAGATCAGAGGACTCAAGGGACATCTATCAAATGTTCATTGTCAGGGAACTCAACTATTTTGTAAAATACAACACCTACTGTTTTAATTAGGATGTTTTCAGCTGAAAATAGCAGAAAACCCAGGTACCAAAGCTTAAGCACAGAGCTCTGGGGTAAGGCAGCTATATTGTTGGCTCATTGGTGGCTAAACATCACAAGTCTGCCTGGAATCCACTTCTTGGTGCTTCTTCTGGCTTTCTGCCTTGTAATCCAGAGAAACAGCACCAAGCACCAAATCCGCGCACCTAGCAACATCCAAAGCAGGAAAGAAATCTCCCTGTTCTGATTCTTACTACGTGAGAAAACCTTTTGAAGTCCCCCAGCAGGCATCCCCTTACATCTCATTGACCAAGGTTGGGTTTGATGCTCACTCCTAACCACTCATTGGCAAATGGGAATGAATTACTAAGACTGACTTGGACTAATCATAATTCTCCCCCTGGAGACAGGAAGAGTCCCACAATCCCCGGGGCATATGGCTACCCAGTACCTTAGCAAAATGAGGTACATTGGCAGGGAAGGGGTGGATTTGCTGGTGGTGGGCGGCCAACAATGTTGCCACATCCACATCACTGCCCTCATCCACAGACGTCCTAGCAGCTTGCCTTAGTTTCCCTGGACTTTGAGTATTGTCAGATGTGACAGAACAGGAAAATCTGTCTAATCCATTTCTCATAACCAAAGGTGATGAATCAACTATGTAAAGAGAAACAACAATGGAACTAAATGAAAGGGACAAGAAAACAATTGTAAGCAAAAATAAATTCTTTTTAGAAGTTACAGTAAAACAAGCATTATACAAGCTACTAGGGAACCAAGAGGCTCTAAATCCAATAAAGGGCTGAGTTTCTCACGTAAATCTATGCAAACCCTATATCTGCAGGACAGAGTTGGCAGAAAAACTTCTCAAGGTTTACATACTCTGACTAGGTGTGGTCTGCACATTGTAACTGAGATAGAAAAGGTGAACAAAGGGAAAGCAAGAATAATGTGAATCTATTTCATTTGTATGACAATTATATTTCGTTAAATTCAATAAGCACTAAGTATCCACTAACCCCTTCAATGACCAAAGCAATATGCTGAGTTGTGCAAGAACACCAGGCTTGAATCAGACAAGGTTTCTGCCTTATGGTGAATAAATCACAGACCTGTAGAAAAATTTGTTTTAAGCAAATTGGTTTCCTCAATTGACTTTTGGTGAATTTAATTTGGCTAAATGACTTTGGGGAATTGATCTTCAGCAAACTGATCAGCTGCCCATATGAACAACTAATATTAGAATGTCATGAATGCAGGGGTCCTCAAACTTTTTAAACAGGGGGCCAGTTCACTGTCCCTCAGACCGTTGGAGGGCCGGACTATAGTTTAAAAAAAAAAAACTATGAACAAATTCCTATGCACACTACGAGCCCGGGACGAGTCGGCTGCTAAGCAGGACAGGCAGCGGCACCCGGCGGGCCGGATAAATGTCCTCGGCAGGCCGCATGTGGCCCGCGGGCCGTAGTTTGAGGACCCCTGGTATAGTGGGCTCAATTCTTGGACATAATTTGTTCCAGAAGGCTGTTTGAGAAGCGATTTGTTTGAAAACTAAATCATTTTTTTCCCATTAGAAATAATGTAAATTGAATTAATCCATTCAAAACCCCCATCTGATTCCCTGTTTTAACCTTTCTTATATATATGTTGAATGTACTGTTTAATCTATAAATAAACACTTTAGAAACAAAAAGGACATGAGTTGTAAATGAAAATTTAACAAAAAAGAAATGAAATGTACAGTAAAAAATGAAAATTTATGTACACACTAGAACTTACCTTTAATGTTGACAGCTATTGATGATTGAATATGGAGAGTGGGGATGGAGGGATGTTATTGTTTGGAAGGGGAGTCCCCTTCCATAAAAAGGTCAGGTAGCTGTTTTTCTGGGATCTTTCTCTCTCTGCCTCTTTGTTCCACTAGAACTTGCTTCAGGCTCACTAGGCCCCTGATCACTAAGAACCTATCCAATGATGTTTGTTTTTACCTGCATTTTAGCAATTGCCAGAGGTGAAACACTGCATTGTCATTGAACAAGTTTATTGCACAGTTTGCTACTTCTTTGTCCGGTGATATTTCTCAATAAAACTTTGCATTTCTCCCCATTTCCCAGGCATTTCCTTGATTAGTGAAGTAGGAATGTCCTCTCTCCCCTCCTCCTCCTCTGAAGAGAGCACCTCAGCTGCCGCCTGTTGCTGCTCCCTCTGCAGGTCTTGGAGCTCCTTGGTGGTCAGCGCAGTGCTGTAGTCCTCCACCAACTCCTCCACATCATCATCATCCACCTCCACGCCAGGGACTCGCCCAAAGACACAATACCCTCCACAACAGACACGGCTCATCCTCAAAGCCCTCAAAGTCTCTTTCACCAACAGGATCAGGCCACAGTGTCTTCCAGATTGATTATGTGGTCTATGAGCCTCAAACAAGTGAGGATATTAAAATGTTCCTTCCAGAGCTCCCTGAGGGTTAAATTCGTTTCAGAGGAGGTCACCTCAAAGCACCTCTGAAATGGTGCCTTTGTATAGAGTTTCTTGAAATTAGAAATGGCCCATGGGCTGGAGGAGAGGAGTAGTCAGGTGGCAAGAACCTAACAGTGATGAAGCTGTGCTCCTCCACCAACTGGCCCCCAAGCCTGGAGGGTGGGCAGGAGCTTTGTCTATTACAGGAAGGGCCCTGAGTGGCAATTGTTTTTCCTGAAGGTATTTCTCCACACTTGGAGCAAGCACTTCACGAATCCACTCAATAAAAAATTGCCTGGTTACCCAAGCTTTGCTATTAGCCCTCCACATCACATTCAGCTTGTTTTAAACAGCATTTTTCTTGAAAACCCAAGGGTTTTCAGAATGGTAGATGAGAAAAGGTTCAATTTAAAGTCCCCACTTTTATTTATTCCCACACAATAAAAACGTCAGCCTGTCCTCCATTGACTTGTGTCCTGGCAATGACTTCTCCTCCTGTGTGATGCAGGCCCTCTTTGGCATTTTCTCCCAGAAGAGGCCTGTCCCATCACAATTGAACATTTGTTAGGGAACAAATTCCTTGGCTTCTATGTGTTCTTGAAATTCCGTCGCAAAATTATCAGCAGCTACTTTGTTAGAACTGGCAGCCTTCCCATGCCTCACTGCACTATGAATGCCACTTCTTTTCTGAAATTTACCCAACCACGCTCTCCTACCCTTCAATGAGTCACTTTCAGCACTCATTCCAGGCGTGTCTTTCAGGAGGTCAGGAGGCAGCATCTTTCCTTGTACACATAACATTGCCTCCAAAATGCTATCACCAGCGAACAGCTTTTCATTTATCCAAAGCAACAGTAATTTTTCTACCTCTTCAGTTGCCTATGATCATTGTTTCATGAGCATTTTCACACCCTTAGCAGCATCAGCACTCTGGATGGCCTCTTTATGTTTTAAAATTGTGCTAATTGTCAATTTTGCTATGCCATACCCGGTAGCCAGATCTCAGACATGAACACCTCTATCATGCTTTCAAATTATTTCTTTTTAAAACTCTATTGCTGTTCTCACAAATTTCCTTTTCACTTTGCTGTTATTACTAAACTTCTTAGGACCCATGGTGACTTACTGTACAGAACAGTAATAAGCAACAACAGAAGCAAGATAACCATGAAAATATTCACCGCACAATTTCCTGAGATGTTAACAATGTGAGGTTTAGCAGCAAACTAATTCATACTCGCTCATTCTCTCCTTTGTTGCCAGAGAGACACGTGACTGATCACAGGCATCAACATGAAAGGGTTGTCAGGTGGAGAACCAAAGTTTTGTTCGGCAACGGAGACATATTTTTCCATGAACAATTTGGTGGACAACTGAATTGTTCAAGATGGGAGACATTTGAAAACTGAGGCTTGACTGTAAAAGGGATGCAAATAAGCTGCTTTGAGAGCTGAAGGTTTGGAAAAAATAACTTCCAAATGAACATTTGAATGGGTGCAGGGGTGGGCAAACTTTTTGACTCGAGGGCCACAATGGGTTCTTAAACTGGACCAGAGGGCCGGAACAAAAGCATGGATGGAGTGTTTGTGTGAACTAATATAAATTCAAAGTAAAGGAGCGGAGGGGAGAGCAAGAGAACCGGATAGAACAGCCGGATCCGGCCCGCGGGCCATAGTTTGCCCACAGCTGGTCTAGAGGAATGAGGAGGAGTTTAGCAGACACACAGGGGAAGGGAAGAAGGTGACACAGACACAGTAAAGTGCCAGGCCTATTTTGTGATATCAAATTCTAACTGTCAAGCAGATACTCTACCCATGTTTCCTCAAACAGACAAGAAAAGTATTTTAGTTCCTGCTCTTAGCAAAAATGATTGTTCTAAGCAACAAATGAACAAAACAAACTCATAGACACGGACAGCAGAATGGCGGTTACCAGAGGGGAAGGAGGGAAGGGGGAGGATGAAGAGGTTTGCCCTTCATCATCAAAGGAGGGTCCGATTTTGGGGATGGATGGGGACCAGACTTTGGCTGGTAAACACACATTGCAATATACAGATGAGGTATTATAGAACTGTACACTTGAAACTTATATAATGTTATTAACCAATGTCACCCCTATAAACTTAATGAATTTTTGAAAGGGACTGTTCCAGATGGCCAGGAACAACCAAAAGAACAAGACCTGTCAAATTAAAACATCTTCTTTTCACTGGTTCCATTGGACCCGCTGTTTGCCATCCTAGACGTCTATCTGCCCCATCCCCAATCAAGTCAAGAGAACATGATTGGCCAGGCACAGGTACTTGAGAATGTTCCTCAGACTATCAAGCCCTGCCCAGGCCCATCCAAAGGCAATAGAATAGTAAGACATTATTTCCTCATTTCCCCATGTAGGAAAGCTCTTCCCGATTCATGTCTGGGATTCCTCCCCCACGTTCTTGTTGTAGTCATAAAAACAATGCTCCTAAAAGGAACATGCCCTTTAAAGAGAAAAGCTTAAAATTATTTAAGTAAAGTTTGCCTTCTGTGGCCTTTTCTCAGAGGAGGGTCTACAGCAACCAAATTCACTAGCCTGAGGGCTAAGGTTTCTGAACATTGGCAGTTGATCATGTCATTCCAGTGTATCGTTTTTTTCTAAATACTTTTCTTCCTCCCTCTCTGTTTCTCTCTGCATTGGAGCCTCCACCCATGAAATTGAAAGATTTCTAATAGAAATTCTTTTGTTGCATCAGCTTTTGGAAATATGGATTACAGTATTCTGTGAAAAACATTTATTACCCTGAACTGTGACTCAGACATTGTTGCATTTCTGGGGTTATAGATTTTCTTTCAGCTAAACTAAGGCTCTAAGTCACAGTGACAGTTGTAATGTGTGTAATACCACAGTACCAGATTCTATTACACACATATTTTTGCTAGAGGTTTACGATGTTAAAAATATTTCTTCTTTTTTCCAATACCTTTCTGTACCTGTTGTGTAAATATATTAGAACCTATAACACCAAAGTCAATTTCCAGATGAAATGTGCACAACAACAGTAGTTTGTCCTTTAAAGAAAAGGGGGTGGGGGTGCTGCATACGAGCTGCATACAAGCTAATGATATTCAAGCACAATATTGAATTGTAATAAAAGATGAATGAGAGAAAGTGTGTGTCATTGTGAGGGATGGAGAAGGTTACAGAAAGCTGAGGCCAAGAAAGGATTTATCATGGCTGTTGCTGCAGGCATTGTGTTAAAAAAAATCTGCCCTTATTTGCAAGTGTATTTTATGGGAAAATAGAGCAGTCTACCGAGGAAAGAATTTCTAAAGATTATCTTTTATACAAGATTCAGATAAAACTTAAGCAATATGTGAGAGGAATCTCAACTGATTCTCAAGGGGATGGAACTTCAAATTTATCAGGGGGTCCTGTCAATTCCATACATGTTGGAAGAGGTCTTTGTTATAGTGCCGTGGGTGCTGTAATTTTTCAAGGTAGGTTAGAAAAGGCACACATGGATCAACAAAGTGGACTTAATTAGCACACCCACTCACAAAGCACTAATCCATTAGAGAGTCATACCAACAAATCCTTCCACTTTTCTTTCGAATTCAAATTTTATTTAACATTCACAACAGTTCTCTTGGGTATTTAACCATATTTCTGTCCTTCTAAAAGAATCCAGTGTGACTAATGCTTTTATGGGGGAAGAAGGGGTCCCGATTGCAGTTGAGTAAATTGTCAGAAGCAGAGTGAAAATATAACAAGAATAGATATTTTTTAATTAAATTTTTTCCTAAGTTTTAACTTCTTAACACTTTCCTATCTTCTGCTGAATCAATAATAAAAAAGCAAAATTAGCTGGGTTTCACTTTATTTTCCTTTCCACAGCTTCTGCATTTATGTGGAAGTGGTAGACAATAAAATGATCTGAAGGAAACAGAATGAGAAGAACTGGGAGATTGACCAACCCAGTCAGCCCCGTATTCCTCAATGAGCAGTAATTTTCACCTCAGCGTTTGTTCTCCTCAGTGACAATTGTGATTTTTGTTCAATTTCAGTTCACTCAGTGATTACTGAAAGAAAACCTTGCAAACTCACGGGGTGTAGTTTGGGAGGGGGGCGGGGGGTGTCTTTTGTTTTATTTGTAAAGGGGAATCTAGAGCTCTCTCTGCCTTATTTCAAATGTAAATCTAGAATTCAATTTAAAAAGTTCATGTCAGTAATAAGTATCTAGTACCATAAAAATATTTATACCCTTGCCCTAACTAGTTTGGCTCAGTGGATAGAGCATCGGCCTGCAGACTGAAAGGTCCCAGGTTCGATTCCGGTCAAGGGCATGTACCTTGGTTGCGGGCACATCCCCAGTAGGGGGTGTGCAGAAGGCAGCTGATCGATGTTTCTCTCTCATCGATGTTTCTAACTCTCTATCCCTCTCCTTTCTGTAAAAAATCAATAAAATATATTTTTTTAAAAAAATATTTATACCCTTTGATCTAATAATTCTGCTGCTGTGAATCCCTCCACAGGAAACTATCTAAAATGCAAAAAGAAAAAAAATAAAATAAAATAAAATAAAATGCAAAAAGACTTAAACTCAAATACTTTATATGCAAAACTATTTCCAATACAAAAGAAGGGACTCTTAGTTACCTACTCAACTCCTAGTCAAATTCCTCTTCTTATACCCTTGACAATTTGTTTAGGTGGCAGTGGTCCTAGAATAGGTAGTATGGCAATGATTAGTCCAGAAATGAACATGAGACCCAGTTCTGGTCAAGGACATGTAAGGGAAGGACTCCTTAAAGAAATTCCCAAAGTAGAATTACTAAATTAAAGGGTATAAATATTATTTTTTGTTGCCCTTGACTGGGAATCGAACCCACAACCCTTCGTCTGAGGCTCTAACTACTGAGCAAAATCAGCCAGGGCAAAGGTTATAAATATTTTTAAGTCCCTTGATACTTGGCAAAGTTTTTTACAACTCCGCGCCCCCCCAAAAATCACATTTTTAAAATTTTTCTTTTCTACACTGCCCCTCACCCCTCATGCTTCCTGCTTAAGATCTGACTGTGTAGAGACATACAGTTGGGAACTGTGGCAGCAATCTTGAAACTACCATGAAAAGTCCTAAAGATCACAGTCTATCACCCTGATCAACCCTGGACCCATCTATTTTCAGGCTGCATTTTGAAAGCATGCTAACTGAAACACATCTATAATAATAAAAGCATAAAATGCTAATTAGACCATACATCCTTCCAGAAGTCCTTCCAGATGACCTTCTGGACGAAGCTGGGGCTGCAAGGGAAGCCCGGGTCCCAGGTGCTAGAGGGAAGCCGGTGCTAGCAGTCGGGAGAAGGAAGACTTACTCTTACACAAATTTCGTGCATCGGGCCTCTAGTCTGTATAATAAAACATTATTGTTTTTCAAAATGATGCTTATGAAGTTTTTTGATACGATGGTGAGAGTTTACCACCCCAAATTCTGCCTTTTGGGATTTGATTATTTCAAACTGTCTATTTTTAAGAAATGAAAGACTCGGGAAAAACCTTTAATCTTCCCTCTACCTGCCTAAAAGTATTCAGACAGAGGACCTGCTCCAGGAAGGGAGCTACCATCATAGATAAGAATAATGTAATGTGAACTACGGTGTGATATGCAGGCAGGAACCAGCAAGGCCCTCTTGTTCAAACTCCTCTCTATGTCCCATTGTTAAAGTTTACCAAACATTTGTATTTCCACCTCCATGTGAAGGGCCTCCCTCCCCTTTAAAGTCCCAAACTACAGCCGAAACCGGTTTGGCTCAGTGGATAGAGCGTCGGCCTGCGGACTGAAGGGTCCCGGGTTCGATTCCGGTCAAGGGCATGTACCTTGGTTGCGGGCACATCCCCAGTGGGGGGTGTGCAGGAGGCAGCTGATCGATGTTTCTCTCTCATCGATGTTTCTAGCTCTCTATCCCTCTCCCTTCCTCTCTGTAAAAAATCAATAAAATATATTTAAAAAAAAAAAAAAAAAAAAAAAAAAAAAAAAAAAAAAAAAAAAAAAAAAAATAAAGTCCCAAACTACAATTCCTGCCACCTTCTTCTTAGTTTGTCCTCAGGTCCCATTTTCTTATGGAATTCCCACATGTACATACGTAATAAATTTGGTCATTTTCTCATGCTAATCTGTCTCATGTCAATTTGATTATTAGACCATCCAGAAGAGCTTAGAAGGCTAGAAGGAAAATTATTTTTCCTGCCCCACAATGGGGGAGAGCTTACAATATAACATTAAATAAAAGGTTAGAGGTTACAAATCTAAACTTATAACACAGTATCAGCCATGTACAAATATGCATAGAAAAATATCTGGAAATGAACAACAAAAATGTTTAAAATATTTGTCTCTAGATAATGGGCTGAAAACTATTTATCTCACTGCTTCTTTGTGTTTTATCTACATTTTCCAAATTATATACAATCAGTGCACATTGTTTTTACTATCAGAAAAAAAAAGAGAGAAACAGAAAAGACTAGAGTTCAGATAATTAAACTGAGAAATTATATACCAACTCAAAAATAATATCCAAGGTAAATATGGCCAAGCATAATTTTCTAATCTGAGGGCCATGAATTTTGATCACCTCCAAGGCTCTCACTATCTTTGTAGTCAGAGAAAAATGTTAAATTTCTGCCCAGCAAATGTGGCTCAGTGATCGAGAGTCAATCCATGAAACAAGAGGTCACCAGTTCGATTCCGAGTCAGGGCACATGCCTGGGTTGTGGGCTTGATCCCCAGTAGGGGGTGTGCAGGAGGCAGCCAATCAATGTTTCTCTTTCATCACTGATGTTTCTCTCCCTCTCCCTTCCTCTCTCAAAAATCAATAAAAACATTGCTTAAATGTTGAATTTCTGATAATTAGAGTATCTAATCTCACCAGTAACAGAAAAATCGTAACTTTTACTTTAAAAAGTAACTCCTGCTCATTGTAAAAAAAAAAAAAAAAAAAAACCTTCTAACCAAACAGAACATATTGTAGAAGTACAAACTCCCCACCATACCAGTCCTTGAAAGTAACCACTGATAACAGATCAGTATGCATTTCCCCAAACATTTTGTCAGGGAATATACAAACTTTTTTTTTACATACAAACTTTTCTAAGCAAACATGAGCTCTTATTATGTAAGCTCTTCCAAAGGTTGCCCTTTTCTCCCCTTGGCATTATATTGTGGACACTTTCCTATGTCTTTGTATAAGATTATCTCACTCTTTGTAATGGCCACATGATGTTCTACTGAATGGGAGTACCACAATTTATTTAACGGACATTATGGTTGTTTAGAATTTTTCTCTATTACTGAAGTTTGAAGGGACTATCAATAATACTGTCCATTTTCCTATTGGATTTTAGAATTACTTAAAGACATAGGATTCAGACATAAAAATCAAGTATCATTTTGATTACTGATTATGAAGATTCTGGAGAACATGTCTTTGGTATGAGAGTCAAACGAATTTACTGCTAATAAGGTCCTCACCACCACTAAAATTTAACTTAAACCCCAGAACTACAGGCTGTCCCACAGGGCCACAGCTCACTCTATGACCAAGAGCAGATGCGACTGCAACCTCACTGAAGGCAGGAGATGCAAGCCCCTTACTACACACCTCAGTTGTGTGAACCCGTGGAGTTGCTAGGAGAAGGGCAGGCTGGGAAAGCACAGAAGCTCTGCGCCCCTTCCCATGTACTTTGTCCTATGCGTGTCTTCTGGCTCTGTCTGAGTTATATCCTTTTATAAAAAACCAATAAATATTCTCCTGAGTCCTGCACCCGAACCCTCAGTTCCTCACAATGTGACCTTATTTGGAAATAGGGCTCCTGTAGGTGTATTGGAGTAGGGTGGGCCACAAATCAGATACAGCTGGTGTCCTTATAAGAAGACAGCCATGTGAAGACAGAGATACAACAAGAATGCCATGTGAAGATGAAGGCAGAGATGGAAGTCATGATGCCACAAGCTAAGGAACACCAGGCATAGATGGCCACCACCAGAAGCTGGGACAAGCCAAGGAAGTGTTCTTCCCCTTTGGCCTTAGAGGGAGCGTGGCCCTGCTAACACCGTCATTTCAGACTTCAAGCCTCCTGAACTGAGAGAATACATTTCTATTGTTTAAAGCCACTCCACTTGTGGCACTTTGTTTTGGTGGCCCTGAGAAACGAATGCGATGCCTATAAATTGTCTTCCTTCTCCACCCGCTGCCCAGCATGGTTGGAAGATACTGGAGTCAACCATCAAATCCCATCCTTTAGCACAAACATGTTCAGTAAGATGGGTAGGGAACACTTTGTGGCAGTGACGATGGTGATTTACTTTTACTTTGTTGTTGCCAGTACACAAAGGATGAGTCTGTCCTGAGTACACCAGAAATCTTTCCCATTGCTAATGGGCGGCCGGCCTCTGGTTCACTCCTTAGGAAATGAGGCCACTAAGAGGAAGTTCAACACGGGATTTATGCTTTAGTAGCATGTTTAATTATGATACAACCACCACTGTCTCTTACACAGGAATTTAGCATACAAGATTTACAGCTCTTAGCACAATTTTTGCTTTTGTTGTCTCAAATACCCTTGTTTCTGATGTTTTATTAGACTGTCAACCTCTGTTAGATTGTGTCACATTGCCCCCTACTGGTCTAGTCTCATAATGCCATCCTGGCTGCTACTGTTTTGAGTTCCTTTCCAGCATGTTTTTGCTAGGATCTGTAAACCTGCCTCTCATGCCCTAAAGAACACGGAACATGGGAACAGTAGGAAGACTTATTTTTTTTTTCTTTTAACAAGACCACTGAACAAACACAAAAAACATATGTGTGTATATGTGTGTGCGTGTATTTTAAAATACATCATCTGACTGGCTCACGTTTGCAAGAGAAATTAAGTTTCCAGAGGAAGAGCCAGATCAGATTGTTTTCTTTCTTATTTCTTGAGGGCAGGAAACATCTTCAAGAGAGAGCCTCTCTTGTCGTGATATGACAATAGGGACATTTTTAAGTGAAGCTGATGAAATTTTAACTAATCCAACCAGCCAGAGGAAAGCAACGTTACAAAAGAAGCCTCAAAGGAAGGGTGGGATTTCTTTTCCGCTTCGAAGGTGTTGGTGTGCAATGCTGTGAAAAGACAGCCTGCGGGGGGAGGCGGAGCGCTGCGGACACCCACTCAGGCCGCGCTGAGCGCGCCACGCCCAGCCTCCTCTGCGCGGACTCCCCTTTGCTGGTCTATGGCTCCGCATGGGATGGGGCCAGCCATTAGCCAGGAAGAAAGTGACAGAGGGTCAGGGAAAGGGTGTCGGAATAGATGAGCAAGGAACGAATAGGGAACCTGGACATGAGGGTTTAGGAGACTTTATAACACAAATCCATTCTCTAAGTATTCAGGGGACCCAAAATTATCCAAAGGCAAGAGATAATCACGCAGAACAAACGTCCCTAACTCCGTGCTGGTGGTTTACAAATAAACTGGCCTCACTGCACGGCAGCCCCCCTAATTCCAGATCTCTCCTTTCTCTTCCCCAGATGGCATCGTTTCAGCTGTACCCAGCCCGAGCTGCGCTCCCTCCAGGCCTCCCCTTGGATGACTAGCTAATGTGATACTCAGGACTATGCGTCTGTGTGACCACACACAGCCTCCTTCCAGGGGTCTGTGGCATATGCAGCAGTCCTATAACTAGCTCTCAGGAGAGTCTGGTTTCCTGTGACCCTGAGCCACATGCACACACCTGTATTCTCTCTGTAATTGCCTCATGCCCTGCCCTGTCCAGGCTACAAGCCTCTGGGGAGTGGGGGACGTTCTGTGTCTCTGCCCACAGAATTTTGTTATCTTCACATGGCATTTCCAAAGCCCACGGGAATGGAAGTGGGGGTGGGAATATCACTGGAGAACATTTACTCTTTTTGCAGTATGCCAGACAAACTCAAATCCTATTCCATAATTTTTTTTTTTTTTTTTTTTTTTTGGCATGGTCCGAGAGAATAGCCCAGCTGCTATCTTTGGCTCTCCTCCATTTCTCACTCCCATTCATAAAATCTTCAGACAAGGCCATGAGCTGCTTCCTCACAGAACAGCTCCAGCTGTGCTCCGGTCCAGAATGAACTTGGATTTAGATGCAGGTGGTTAAAAAAGCCCTGGGCAGTCTATCTGGTGTGGCTCAGTGGTTGAGCATTGACCCATGAACCAGAAGGTCACAGTTTGATTCCCAATCAGGGCACAGGACCCGGTTGCAGGCTCAGTCCCCCGTGGGAGCCATGCAGGAGGCAGCTGATCAATAATTCTCTCTCATCGTTGATGTTTCAACCTCTCTCTCCCTCTCCTTTCATCTCTCTAAAATCAATAAAAACATATTTTTTTTAAAAAGCCCTGAGCTGTCCCTTCATGAGCCCTACTCTATCCCCACTCTAACTCTCCCTACCTAACCATCCCCACCATGAATCAGTAAATCATATGCTGAGCCTCTCTAAAGATCCAGCGCGTGCCGGAAGCTGGGGATCACAAAGCTCCCTAAACTTCGGACACTCACGCATTTAGCATTCACAGCATTCCAAGAGACTTGTGGCCTATAGCAACTTGTCTTTTGCTAGGGCCCAAATTTGAATGTTAAATGCCATGACACCAGAGTTTGGGAGACAGTCATTTAGTAAGTGAGTACCGTTAGCCTATTTATTATTACCTTCTCAGTTTACCATATGCCAGGTATTGTGCAAATTTCTTTCTATATGTTATCTCATTTCACCATGATTATAACAACTTTATCCTCACTTTATAGATGAGATCCTAAGACATGAAGAAAGTTTCTCAAGACCATATAATTAGTTAGTGTGACAGAGCAAGACCACAGAGCTAGGTAATGCGATTAGGATAGATTGTGGAGTTAGTATGACTGAGGAGCTCACAGAGCTAGCTAGTCAGGGATTTGACCCCAGGTCTGTCTCACTTTAAATCTCAAGCTCTTACCCATGAGCACTCAGAATTTTGTTACCATGTGGGGAAAAAAAATGGCCGTAGGTGCTAGAGGTATCATTAGTGAACATTTAAAAGATTGTTTGCAATGTGAGAATACACAAGATTACACCTGGCTCTGAAAAGATATAAATCTGGAGAAGTCCAGGAGCTTGAATTTAAACAACTCTACTCTGATAAATAAGAGAATTTTGAAAGATCTCTGTGCCAAGTGTTTTATACAAGCAGAGAAAGAAACAGAGGTCTACATACAGCTACATATGGATATGGATATGGATATGGATATGGATATGGATATGGATGTGGATGTGAATATGGGTAGGAATATGGATATGAATAAGACATATTTCCTGCTCTCAAGAATATAGCACCATTGCTGTACCAGGAGAAAGAATAATCAGAAACTAGAGTATGCAGTGGTGACTGTATTAACGGTGTTTAGGAACAGGAGTGCATTGAAGCATTCAGAGAATGTGCCTGAAGGAGAAGTAAAACTTGAGTTAGGCCTCAGATAAGAACACAATTTAGATGGGGAGAAGGAAAAAGGGGAGCTTTCAGCCTGATGAAACAAACTAAGATACAGAGGCATAAATAAATATAACAGACACAGGGAATTTTAACCTAGATTGTAGGCTCTATGGGAGCAGGAATTACGTCTTAGTTTGTTGTACAGTTCTATCTCCAAAGTCTAGCACACAGTAGGCACACAGAAATTACTTGGTGATGAAAGAAAGAGCAAGGGGAAAAAGGGAGTGGGAGAGGAGAGCAAGAGAGAGAACTCAAATGAATAAGGACAAAACAGAGATTACAAATGTCTGAACACAGAAGAAGATACGTGTTGGCAGTGAAGGGAAGTAAGTTGGTAAAACTGGGTGGAACAAAGGGAAGAAGGGCCTTGACCAAAGTCAGGGCAGAGGCTTATTTAAAGTAGGTAAGACTACACCAGATGGAGCACCCATGGGTTTTTTAGCATTAGAAGCATGTTAAAAGCCATGAAATATGCACCAGTGTGTCAGCCATGTGAAGGCCAGACTGAAAAGAATACAGGCTAGAGACTGGCAGAGTCCTTAGGAAGCCACTGAGGCAGTCTAGAGATGAGGTGAGAGTTGGACCTATGGGGATAGCATAAGGAATGGGAGGAGGAATGAAAAATTGAAGAATCTGTTGAAGGGGAAAAATCTATACAATGTTGAGAAAAGTTGAGATAATGGAGTAAAAAGGGAGAAATAGGTCAAAATTTTAAGTGAGGAGGTAAAAGAGTAGCGGCAACATGCTTAGAAAAAAAGGAAGTTAATATGGTTTAAGATGAAGAGAGGGCGATAAGCTCAGCCTGAGATATATAACTTTAGAAATATCAAATATACATCTAAATCTATAAAAAAAATATTCTGCATGATAGAGAGTCCAACTTGTTCATGGTTTAATACATGGGTACTTTTGTAGAGTCAACATATCTGATATAGTCACTAAGCAATTATAATGGAACTACAGAATTTTAGAATTAGAAGAAACATAAGGCTGTCCAACACTTGTATAATATACAAGTTTATTTTTTCACATTTATTTTTTTAATTTTTTTAATTTAAGTATATTTGGTATATAATATTAAATTGGTTGTATTAGTTTCAGGCATACAATATCATCTGTCACAGTACAAACTTATCACAATCTTATTGACTACATTCCCCTTCCCCTTTTCACCCCTCCCTCTGGTAACCATCCCTTTGGTCTCTGTTTCTATGTATTTTCTTAATTGGTTTTACCTGTTCATTTGTTTGATTTTTTTCAGATTCCACATATAAGCAAAACCATATGGTATTTGTCTTTCTCTGCGTGACATATCATTTATATATATATAAGCCCAGCAACAGGAATGGCGGAATGACTGGTCGCTATGACACGCACTGCAGGGGCCAACTGGCCCGATCTGGTCTCCGATCAGCACCCCCCAACCTCCCGTGGGCCCTCCCCCCAGCCAGCCCCACCCCTGATTGGTGGTACCCCATCCCAATTGAGGGCTGGGCCAGCTGTCCAACCACCCGCAGCCCCTCCCCCCTGCACCAGCCTACCACAATCGGCCCCCATCAGGGCAGGCCAGCCCAACCCCACCCATGCACGAATTCATGTACCAGGCCTCTAGTTAACATAATACCCTCTGCAACCACCTGTTGTTACAAATGGCAAAATTTTGTCATATATATATATATATATATATATATATATATATATATATATATATATATTCTAGAGGTCCAGTGTACGAAATTCATGCACTGGGGGGGGGGGGGGTCCCTCAGGCTGGCCTGCACCCTCTCACAGTCCGGGAGCCCTCGGGGGATGTCCGGGACCCCTCGCTCCTTACCGCCTGCCTCCTCATGGCTCCTTACTGCTCAGCTCACTGTTCCTTAACGCTGTCATGGAGGCAGGAGAGGGTCCCACCACCGCCACTGCACTCACCAGCCATGAGCCCAGCTTCTGGCTAAGGAGCACTCCCCCTGTGGGAGGACATTGACCACCAGGGGGCAGCTCCTGGGTTAAGCATCTGGGTTAAGCTCCTGGGTTAAGCAGCTCCTGGGTTATGCTTAGACGTGCTCACAAGCTGTGAGCCTGGCTCAGGGCTTCTGGCTGAGCGTCATTCCCCCTGTGGGTGCACACTGACCACCAAGGGGTAGCTCCTGCATTGAGCGTCTGCCCCCTGGTGTTCAGTGTGCGTCATAGCAACCAGTCGTTCTGTTGTTTGGTTGATTTGCATATTAGCCTTTTATTATATAGGCTATGATACATATATATCACATCTTCTTTCATCTATTTGTGGGCATCTAGACTACTTCTCTATCTTGGCTATTTAAATAATACTGCAGTGAACATAGGGTGTGCATACTAGTATATCTACTTGATTTCATGTTCTTGTTTAGTGTTCTTTGGATAAATAACCAGAAGCGGAATTGCTAGGTCTTATACTATATCTATTTTTAGTTTTGTGAGGAATTTTCATACTATTTTCCATAGGGGCTACAGTAGTTTGCAGTCCTAAGTGTGCACAAGGGTTTCCTGTTCTCCGTATCCTCACCAACACATGTTATTTGTTTTTTAAAATAGCCATTCTGAATGGTATGGGTGGGATCTCATTGTAATTTGTTGTTGTTGTTTTTCTCTTTTTTTGTTGTTTTGTTTTTTTTTATTGTCACCCGAGGATATTTTTCCATTGATTTTAAAGAGTGGAAGAGAGAGAGAAAGACAGAGAGAAATATCAATGTGAGAGAGACACATTGATTGGTTGCCTCCTGCATGAGCTCCCACCAGGGCCCGGGCTGGGGAGGTGCCTACAACCAAGGTACATGCCCTTGTCCAGAATCAAATCTGGGGCCCTTTGGTTCACAGGCCAGCACTCTATCCACTGAGCCAAACTGGCTAGGACCTCATTGTAGTTTTGATTTGCATTTCCCTGGTGATTTGTGATATTAAGCATGTTTTCATATATCTGTTGGCCATCTGTAAGTCTTCTTTGGAGAAATGTCTTTTCATGTATTCAGCCCATTTTTCTATTGGATTTATTTTTTGTTATTGAGTTGTATGAGTTTCTTATACATTTGGAATATCAACCCCTTAATGGATATATCTTTTGCAAATACATTCTCTCATTCAGGTAGGTTTCCTTTTTGTTTTGTTAAAGGTTTTCTTCACTGTGCAGAAGCTTTTTCATTTGTTTCCCTTGCTTTATGAGACATATCTGAAAAGATATGGTTTCACTTATTCGAGGACTCTGAACAAAACAAACAAAATAGTAACAGACTCATAGATAACAAGAATAGACTGACAGCTGTCAGAGGGGAAGGGAGGCAGGTAGAAGAAGGTAAAGGAGAAATTAATGGTGATGGAAGGAGACTTGACTAGGGGTGGTAAACACACAATACAATATACAGATGATGTATTATAGAATTGTATATCTATATAATCTTATTAACCAGTATCACCCCAATAAATTCAATAAAAAATTTTTAAAGTAATAAAAATATAAAGATATTATTCAGACTTATGTCAAATCATTTACTTCCTATGTTTTCCTGTTTTCTTCTAGGAATTTTATGGTTTCAGGCCTTACATTAAAGTCTTTAATGTATTTTGCATTTATTTTTATGTATCTATAAGAGAGTGGTCCAGTTTCATTTTTTTACATGAATACGTCCAGTTTTCCCAACACCACTGTTGAAGAGACTGTGGTTACTCCATTGTATATTATTACCTCCTTTGTCATAAATTAGTTGGCCATATATGCAAGGGTTTATTTCTGGGCTCTCTATTCTGTTCCAGTGATGTGCCTGTTTTTCTGCCAGTGTGCTGCTTTAATTATTAGAGCTTTGCAGTATAGTTTGGTATTTGGTATTGTGATATCTCCAACTTTGTTCTTCTTTCTCAAGATAGCTTTGATTGTTTGGGGTCTTCTGTGGCCCCATATAAATTTTAGGCTTATTTGTTCTAGCACTGCAAAGAATGACATTGTCTTTTGATAGGAATTGCATTGAATCTGTTGATTGCTTTGGGTAATATGGTCATTTTAACAATATTAATTCTTCCAATCCATGAACATAGTGTTATACATGTTCAGAACACTCAATACAGTGCACAGCAGTATTTTCTATCAGTGTCTATTTAAATAGCCTCTAATGGAAATAGTTCACTCCTCTTTCTGTGATTGGATGGCTTCACTTATTTAAAAGTTTTCCCTTGTCCAACTATCACGGCTCAGTGGTTGAGCATCAACCTATGAACCAGAAATCACAGTTCAATTTCCAGTCAGGGCATGCCCAGGTTGTAAGCTCAATCCCCATTGAGGGGCATGCAGGAGGCAGCCAATCAGTGTTTTTCTCTCATCATTGATGTTTCTATCTCTCTCCTTTCCTCTCCAAAATCAATAAAAATATTTTTAAATAATAAATAAATGAAAGTTTTCCCTAATATTGATGTATTTTGGCAAAATGAATCTCATTAACGCATAACTTTGGCAATCTTACAAAATAGATAAGGAAGATACTGCTACTCTTTCAAAATCCATTCTCCCCTTTTCCTTCCGGGGGAGGGGAGAGGAAATACTTTAGTGAGACACATGACTACCCATAATATAGTAAGACCACTTTTCCCAGGTTCCCTTCCAGTTGGGTGGCCATGTGACCTAGTTCTAGCCAATGAGATGAGAGTAGAAGTGATGTGGGGAATTTCAGGTTTGTTCCCTTAAAGAGAACGAGTTTGCCTTACACTGGCTTTTTCCCCCCCTCTGGCTACCTAGAATGTGGGTGGGATGCTGGCAACAGGAACAACCATCTTAAATGAAATGAAGCTGCATGCTGAAGACAGCAAAATAACAAGATAGAATAAGCCTATGACCCTAATGATTTGTAAACACATGTACACTTCCAGACTGCATGACGGAGGAATAAACTTATTTTGTTTAAGCTATTTTATTTGGGTATCTGTTACAGCAGCCAAATTATATACTAACTAAAACTTTGAGTTCTAATCTCTGCCTCTGTCATTTGCTAACAAGTTGTTTAACTTCTCTGAGCCTCAGTTTCTTAATCTGTAAAACTTAGCTTACTCCACAGGGTTGCAGAAGAAACCAATTGAGATAATGTATGTAAACATATTTAGCACAGTAAGTACTCAATGAATTATAGCTATTATTACTGTTACTACTACTATTTATTAATATAAAAATTCGCTATCTCAAAAATAAATCCAAACAACTATAATTCCTTAGAATTAGCTCTTTTAAATTACTACATTATAATATAGTAGTTGAAGATTAGTTTATTTGTCTGAACAACTCTGACATAGAATCAATATCTTCATTTCATATTCAAGAGGCTTAGAAAGGTATAGAAACTAGAAACTCAGGGCAAAACAGTAAGTGGCAGAGCTTGAATTAATTTTATATCCTTCATTCCCTTGAAGTTCAGTCATTTGAAGAGCAAGCAACAGGAAAGAAGTGTGTGTGTGTGTGTGTGTGTGTGTGTGTGTGTGTGTGTGTGTGAATACTGTACAAGAATCTCCCTGTGTCTTTTCAACTTCAAACAGCCTATGTTCCTAAAGCTCCCCACGGTCATGCCTGAGGAAGGGCTGGCCCTTTCCTTTGTACAGAGGCCTTTCCATCACTTCTCCTCGAGATGTCCTTCCGGCACTTCGCAAGACTCTCATGAACTGTTTCCCTTTTATGTGAGGGAACATCTAGACCAGCCGTGGGCAAACTACGGCCCCGGGCCAGATCCGGCCCATTCGGCTGTTCTATCCGGCCTACGGAGCCGAAAGAGCAGAGGGTTCTCTTGCTCTCCCCTCCGCTCCTTCACCAGCAGCAGTGTTAACATGGCAACGTGGGGAAACACGGCCACAGCTCCTTCTTCTGAGTGGGCGGATTTATATCCTCCCATTCAGTAGAAGGAATAACCTCTCAATCTTCCAGAGGCTCCTTGTAATGCCCGCGGACGCGTCCCCCCCCCCCCCCCCACATCACCCTGGGAATGCGTAGACACGTTATCGTGGTGATGTAAGGAGACATGCCCCTGGAGAGCACAGTATCAGAGCATTAGCTAAAAAGGAGACCAACAACACTGTTCCCACTGAAGTTGATGTTTTAAAGACCAAAAACCTTTCAACCCAGTCTACATTGCCATCTACATCTACGTCCCAGGTGTAATTTGGAAGTTGCACTAAAGAAAATGTTTAATTTACTGTTTACACATTTTGTTCTTTTCTATTTGTTTTAGTTTTAAATTATTTTATTATATTTAAGTTTAATTTGAAAGGCTTTTGTACCTTTCCTTTGTTAGGCAATTTTATTTTGCCTTTGCCATCTTCAATATAAGGTATGTTATTGTGCTATGATTCCTCCATTTTTTGAAGTTTCAAATTATAATAATTAGTGTTTACATTCTTCTTGTTAAAATGTTTGAAATGAATAAAACTATTGAAATTAAAAAAAAAAAAAGACCGTACCCTTTTATGTAATGATGTTTACTTTGAATTTATATTAGTTCACACAAACACTCCATCCATGCTTCTGTTCCGGCCCTCCGGTCCAGTTTAAGAACCCATTGTGGCCCTCGAGTCAAAAAGTTTGCCCACCCCTGCTCTAGACACACAGAGCCTAGGCCACCCCAAATCATTGTCCTAAGATCCTCTGCAAAATCACTCCATCTCTCAGTCTCACCTTTTTCTTTCTTCACACAGCTAAGTCCCATCAGATGGACAGCTATCTTGAAAATGCTGTTGAGGTCTCTTCCTCAAAGAGTTACTTTTATTTAGGCCACAAAAACCAGTAAGAGAGACTAAATACTGAGTATTTGAGGATGGAGGGAGGGAGGGATAGAATGAAGGGAAGGAATTTACTTGACTTAAATTTTTAAAACTCCTTAAAATTAACCATATCTGACAGAATCAAGAATATTCTGTTATGGGGAGACATGTGTGAAAAGGAACAGTTGAGTTATTAAAAAATAAATCTGGATTTCAAAGGAAATTTTTAAATAAAATTAAGGCATTCTCGTTGCAAAACATATTCTATTTCCCAAAAAAGAAGAAATAAAATTTTCCTTTCTTTTGACTCCCCAGCTTGACTCCTAGGAATAACTGTGCCTCATATTTTCTTATATTTGCTTCTAGAAATTGTCATGCATGTACAAGAAAATGATATATATAATTATATGTTTTCTTCTTTCATTATTATATTATATTGCATTGTATTATATTATAATATATTATATGCTATGTATATGTCTTCTTCCTGTATTATTTCTAAAACTATCAGTGAAAATTTAATTTTTAAATCCTGGTTCTTAAAACAAAACTCCCTAATAAGGGGAAGTAAAAGGTTCACACACAACAATCTCAGGCCTTCACAAGAGTCAGCAAAAGTTCAGATACTCTGTGAAACAGAAATAATCAAATGCTTCAAAATATTTAATTTCCTCCTCCAGGAATGTGAAACAGGTATAATTAAAATAACACTTTTTTAATTAAGTGACCTCTCTTGACCAACCATCTGTGAATAATTCAGATTTCCCCCTTATTAATACTGTAAAATTAAAACGAGGTCATATAAACAGAAAGATCCTCTTTAACTATCTTTAAGCACCAGCAATATATATTTTCCACCAGTTAAAATCCTTAATGATACAAAAAAATCTATCAAGCATAACTACCCCAATTCATTTGCCTGAAACCATCAATATTTTATCATGCACTTGCAGTTGGCTTTAATTTAACAGTCCAGGTTACTAATCAAACAAAACACCCAAGTCATTAAAAGTTAGCATGCCATTTAGAAAGTGCATTTCACGTTTATTAAAATATCTTTCATGCAGCCATTAGAAACCTAAAGTTTTAATTACAATCAGATATTTAGTCCCACTCCCGTCATGCATTTGGCAATCTCTTGCAACTGCCCTGATTAATCTTCCAGACCAAGTTCATCCATTACCTCCTGAAATTATTGTCCTCTCAACTTCTTCGGAATTCATCTTTCTACCCCACCGCCCCCCACAAATAAGTAAAATGCATTGTAAAGGTATGCAAAATTATTACCCAAAAGATAACTCATTTAAATGTAATTTATCCTTCACAAAAGACCAAAGAGCCATCATTCAGAAAGACAAAATGAAATTGAAAATTGGTTCTTTATGTCTTTATTGTCAATTTTCATTATTTATTTTTCTTTCTAATGATGGGGAAAGTTCAATAAGCATTTTTCCTTACAATTTTCTAACTGTGTGATTCAATTAAGTGTTATTTTTCTTTAACATTCCAATCCTCCCTTCTTCTGCTCCTGCCCTGACTTGCTCTAAAGTTCCATGAAAGAGATTGCTGTCATGACATCAGATTTTGTGTTGAATTCAGCTCTTCTGAATTAGAACATTTGGACTCTCCATTAATATTTACTGTGCACTAAAAGAAATTTTAGATGAGATTTAGAAATAAGAGCAGCTATAGGTCATTTGATTTCACTTCTAAGAATATTCCCAACCAATAAAAATTGTGGGGCCTACTATTGAGATGAAGGCCTCCAATTACCCAGGTGTGAGTAGAATTGAGAGTCCATTCAATAAACAATGAGCTATCCTTTAATGATTAAAAACGTCTTGCATCCACCAAGCTATTCCTCTTTTTTTATATATATTTTATTGATTTTTTACAGAGAGGAAGGGAGAGGGATAGAAAGTTAGAAACATCGATGAGAGAGAAGCATGGATCAGCTGCCTCCTGCACACCCCCTACTGGGGATGTGCCCGCAACCAAGGAACGTGCCCTTTACCGGAATCGAACCTGGGAGCCTTCAGTCCACAGGCCAACGCTCTACCCACTGAGCCAAACCGGTTAGGGCCACCAAACTATTTCAAATATAAATCAATAAAAGTCACAGTTGTAAATATAAAATTACATTAAATACAATTAATCATACATTTTAATGGGGGGAAAAAAGATCTTCACCAAAATTCAGGTTTACTTTCCAAGAATAGTTAACATTTTTAAAGTAAAGATAATATATTCCAAAGAAAACTAGTAACAACACAGATGTCCCTGAATTTCCTGTAGCTCAACAGAGCATGACATCAAAGTTCTGTTTTCTGAGGAGAAACCAAGATGGCGGCATAGGTAAACACCTAAACTGCTGCCTCGCACAACAATTTCAAAACTACAACTAAAAGACAGAACGGACACCATCCAGAACCACAGGAAAGCTGGCTGAGTGAAAATTCTACAACTAGAAGGAAAAAGAAAAGCTCACAGAGAATTGGAGGTACGGCAAAGGGGCTTTGTGCGCGCAGAGAGGAAAGGCGGCTGAGAGCCTGGCTGACTTTCTCTGGCGGAAGGGGGAAGGAAGCCTCCGACCGCACTGAACCCCAGTTCTGACTGCACTGAACCCCAGTTACAGGCGAACCCCTGGGGACCCACGCTCTTACGGGGGGAGTCTGGACTCTCGGGCGGAGACTCGAGCTGGGAAAGGCAGAAGTCTGAAGGCGCGCGCGGGCCAGTGCGCACAAAGGCTGCGGAGGTTGCCACAGGCTTTCCCTAGTGGAAGGGAGTCAGAGGATCCTGACTGCACTGAGTCCCAGTTCTGACTGCAGTGAACCCCAGTTCCAGGCGAGCCCCTGGGGACCCACGCTCTTGTGGGGGGAGTCTGGACTCTCGGGCGGAGACTCGGGAGCCGGGGAAGGTGGAGGACTGAAAGTGAGCACGCGCGCGCGTGCCAGTGCGCACAAAGGCTGCGGAAGTTGCCACAGGCTTTCCCTAGTGGAAGGGAGTCAGAGGATTCTGACTGCACTGAGCCCCAGTTCTGACTGCAGTGAACCCCAGTTCCAGGCGAGCCCCTGGGGACCCACGCTCTTGTGGGGGGAGTCTGGACTCTCGGGCGGAGACTCCAGCTGGGGAAGGCGGAGGACTGAAAGCGCACATGCGCGCAAGGGCAAGGCTGACAGGAAGCCAAGACTGAGACTCCACCCCATCCAAGCTGAGCACAGAGCCTATTGCAATTTGGCAAGTCTAATCCTATAAGGCTGTCTCCAGCACCGAACTTCTCCCAGCATAGACACAGCTGATCCTTACAGCCAACTGGCCCGGAGGTCAATTCTTCCCAGTGATACCAACAACAATAAAGACTTAATTACAACAAGGCTGTACACACAGTCCACAAAAGGGTGCACCAAGAGTGTCCACCTCAGGTTAACTGGGGAAGCAGACCCACTGGGCCATATTGGAAACCTAGCACAAATATCTACCTTACCAACTCAGGGAATCAATGAAAATGCGGGGTCAAAGAATCAGATCACAAACGAAAGAAATGGAGGAAAACAAACGACTGGATATAGAATTCAAAACCACGGTTATAAGACTTTTTAAGAATATCCTAGAAAAGGCCGATAAATATAACGAGACCCTCGAAGATATGAAAAAGGACCAACTAGAAATTAAACATACACTGACTGAAATAAAAAATATTATACAGAGACCCAGAAACAGAATAGAGGAACACAAGAATCAAGTCAAAGAATTGAAATACAAAGAAGCAAAAAACACTCAACTGAAAAAGAAAAAAGCAAAAAAAAAAAAATCCAAAAAGTTGAAGATAATGTAAGAAGACTCTGGGACAACTTCAAGCGTACCAACATCAGAATTATGGGGGTGCCAGAAGAAGAGAGAGAGCAAGATACTGAAAACCTATTGGAAGAAATAATGACCGAAAACTTCCCCCACCTGGTGAAAGAAATAGACTTACAAGTCCAGGAAGCCCACAGAACCCCAAACAAAAGGAATCCAAAGAGGACCACACCAAGACACATCATAATTAAAATGCCAAGAGCAAAAGACAAAGAGAGAATATTAAAAGCAGCAAGAGAAAAGCAGTTGATTACCTACAAGGGAGCACCCATACGACTGTCAGCTGACTTCTCAACAGAAACTATGCAGGCCAGACGGGAGTGGCAAGAAATTTTCAATGTGATGAATAGCAAGAACCTACAACCAAGATTACTCTACCCAGCAAAGCTATCATTCAGAATTGAAGGGCAGATAAAGAGCTTCACAGATAAGAAAAAGCTGAAGGAGTTCATCACCACCAAACCAGTATTATATGAAATGCTGAAAGGTATTCTTAAAGAAGAGGAAGAAGAAAAAAGTAAAGAGAAAAATTATGAACAACAAATACATATCTATCAACAAGCGAACCTAAAAATCAAGTGAATTAAAAACCTGAGGAACAGAATAATCTGGTGAATATAATAGAATCAGGGGCATAGAAAGGGAGTGGACTGATAATTCTCAGGGGGAAAGGGGTATGGGGGGTTCATGAAGAGAATGGACAAAAATCATACACCTATGGATGAGGACAGTGGGGGGGAGGTAAGGGCAGAAGGTGGGGTGGGAAATGGGTGGAGGGGAGCTATGGGGGGAAAAAGGAGAAATAATTGTAATAATCTGAATAAAGATTTATTTAGGGAGGGAATAATGGCGGCGGAATAGACAGACGTGTTCCGAGCCTTGTCCCGGAGCAGAAAGAAAGAACAGCTGAGGGACGCACAAGGAGTGTTTGTTGGCTGGTTGGGAGACAGCTGAATTCCAGAAGGAGGTGGGGGACTGCTGAACGGGGTTCCCCTGACCTGGCAGCACCAACTGCGGCTGGGTCCCCTCCCGGAGCTGCGGGCTTGGACGCGGAGTCTGCGCCATCTTGATCCGGAAAGTGGAGCTTATCTGAAGCCTGAGAATCCACAACTGCGGCACCCCAGGAACAGCTGCGAGCCCCAGAACAACGCTCCCCAACTGGCGCAAGCACAAGGGTTCAGAGGAGCTCTACACTCCACCACGGAAAGGTGAGATTTCGCCTGGGATAAGGTGAGGTCTCTGGTCCCGGCGGGAGAGAGGAACGCGCGTTTTGCGGGAGCTGGAGGACCAGGGAAGTCTGTGCCTAGAAAAGTCCGTGGCTGTAGGGGCTGGCGTGATCTGTGATTGTGGAAAGGGGTCCTCAGAGCTGCTAAGAGAAGGGCACTCTAAAAAGCAACCCATTTTGATCTGAAGTGCAGGGACACCCTAAGAATTTCAGGCTGTCCAGACTTACGCGCAGCCCGTGCGCTCCCTTTGTGCCTGGGTTTACTCGCAGTCCTGGAGTTCGCACACTTGGGCTTTTTCCTCTTCAAATCCTTGCTTCTGATTACTAAGCCCAATACATAGGATCACCCAGTTGGGGACACCCTGGGAGACTGCAGGGGAAAGTTGTTTTTCTGGAACCTGGGGATCGGAGCGGGGAGTGACCATCAGAGAGTCAGCTCTGAGGCAGACCACGCCCACAGGCCGGTGGCAGTGCCACAGGGAAAGAAGGCTCTAACACTGCCTAGAGAGGCCATAGATAGACCCGGAAGTCAATCCAGAAACACTGCCACCCAGGGGCTGAATCACAAATTGACTCTTGCGTAATCAAAAATAAAGGAATACGAGAAATTAAGACACACCGCCTGCTTAAAATCAGGACTGGCTTACAACACCGAAGAGCAGTGGATCGCAGGGAACTGCAATACTGTCTGGACTGAGAAACAGGCGTGCCAAACAGAAAAACAGAGGAAGTGAATGACCTTCACTACTTCACATTTTATTTTTACCTTTTATTTTTTTATTTTTTTATTTTTTTTTATTTTCATTTTTTGCATCTTTTAATCAAGAAACTTTTTTTTCTTTTTTTCATCACTTGATTTTACCTTTTTAATGATTACATTTTTATTTTCAATCCGTATTATTACTACTGCTATTTTATCTTTTTTTTTTTTTTTAAGTGTCATTTTATTTTCTCTTCATTTTATTTTGGGATTAGGGTTCTACATTCTATTTTTTATCTTTCCTTTAGCATCGTTTTACTCTATCTCAACTCTACCTTTAGGCCATCACTCTCTTCCCAACCTCCCCCTTTTCAGTGTCCTGTTTGTCTTACCCTTTTACTGCTTTAGATTTTCCCTATTCTTTCTGTTTACCCCTTGTTAAAATTTCACCCTACTTACATATCTAATCTCTAATCCCCTGCTCCAAGTCCACATACACCTCTCCCTTCGCTGTCTGAGCTATCCATAAACTTGTCCTTCTCTCTGTCCTTTTGTTGTTGTTTGCTTGAATGTAGATTATATCCAATTTTTATGCTGTTTTTGTGAGATTGTTTTGCTTATTCTTCTTTTGTTTATTTTTTTGTTTGTTTTGTGCTTCAGCTTTCCCTTGCCTCAATCCATATTAGTTGGTGTTGTAGTTTGTATTAATCCCCAGGCACTTGTTGCTGGCATTTGCTGGGATTAGTGATTGTTCTATTGGAGTTTTATCCCCAATATATATAGTCTGTTCCCCTTTCTCTCTTAGTCACTTTCTTGTCTCTCTTACTTTTTTTTTTTCTCTTTACTTTCCCTTTTCCCAATTTCATTTTCACACTCCTTTTTTCTTTTTTTCTTTCTTTCTTTCTTTTTTCCTCTTCTTCTTTCTCTCCTATCACCTAATTTGCCTTTCTCTGGTGGTCACCTTTATTGGAGGTTATTAATATTGTGAATACATTCCTGTTCAGTGCCTTGTGAGTTGTACCTGGTAGTGCTGTATTTTGTGCCTTTAAATCAACCCAGGAGAGAGAGAACTACATAACCAGACACCCAGAGAAGAGAGACCATGGGGAGACAAAGAAGCAGCCCGCATATGAAAGAAAAGCAGGCATCACCAGAAAAGGAAGTAAACAAAATGGAGGCAAGCAACCTTCCAGAAAAAGAATTCAGAGAAATGGTCATAAGGTGGCTGAAAAGAATGGAAGACAAATTCGACAATATGAGCAAGAACCAAGAGGAAATGAAGAAGAACCAAGAAGAAATGAAAAATGACATCGCTGCTGTAAAGAACTCAATAGAAAGCATCAAGAGTAGACTAGAAGAAGCAGAGGACCGCATTAGTGAGCTAGAAGACAAGATGGAAAAAAATACCCAAGAAAAGCAACTTCTAGAAAAAAAAATTAAAAGGCAGGAGGAGAGTCTAAGGGAACTTTGGGACAACACGAAACAAAACAACATCCGCATAATAGGGGTTCCAGAAGGAAAGGAAGCTGAGCAAGGAATAGAAAACCTCTTTGAAGAAATAATGACAGAAAATTTCCCAGATATAGGGAAGAAAAAACCCACACAAATCCAAGAAGCTCACAGAGTCCCAAGCAAAATGAACCCCAAAAGACCGACGCCAAGGCACATTATAATTAAATTGGCAAACACCAACGACAAAGTAAGAATCTTAAAAGCAGCAAGAGAGAGACAGAAAGTTACATACAAAGGAACCCCCATCAGACTAGCAACTGATTTCTCAACAGAAACTCATCAGGCCAGAAGGGAATGGAATGAAATATACAAAGTCATGCAAAGGAAGGGGCTGAATCCAAGAATACTGTACCCAGCAAGGCTGTCAATCAAAATTGAAGGTGAAATCAGGAGCTTCACAGACAAAAAAGGACTAAGGGAATTTATTACCACCAAACCAGCAATGCAAGAAATGCTAAAGGGTCTACTGTAAAAAAAAAAAAAAAAAAGAAAGAAAGAAACAGGAAGCGAAGAAGTAACACAGGGGTAAAGAATAAAAATGGCAACAAATAAGTACCTATCAATAATAACTTTAAATGTAAATGGATTAAATGCCCCAATCAAAAGACATAGGGTAACAGATTGGATAAGAAAACACGACCCATATATCTGCTGTCTACAAGAAACCCACCTCAGAAAAAAAGACGCACACAGACTGAGGGTGAAGGGATGGAAAAAGGTTTTCCAGGCAAATGGAACTGAAAAAAAAGCTGGGGTAGCAATACTTATTTCTGACAAATTAGATCTCAAACTGAAGGACATAACAAGAGATAAGGAAGGCCATTTCATAATACTAAAGGGAGCAATCCAACAAGAAGAAATAACTCTGGTAAACATATATGCACCCAATACAGGAGCACCCAAATACATAAAAAAACTCCTGGAGGATATTAAGGGAGACATTGACAGCAATACAATCATAGTAGGAGACTTTAATACCCCACTATCACCATTGGACAAATCCTCTAAACAAAACATCAGCAAAGAAACATCAATCCTAAATGACTCACTAGACCAGATGGAATTAATTGACATCTTCAGAACATTTCACCCCAAAGCCACAGAATATACATTCTTCTCAAGCGCACATGGGTCATTTTCAAAGATAGACCATATGTTGGGACATAGGCAAAGTCTCTTCAAATTCAAGAAGATAGAAATCATATCAAGCATCTTCTCAGACCACAGTGGCATAAAACTGGAAATCAACTACAATAAAAACAACCCAAAGAAATCAAACACATGGAGACTAAACAGCATGCTATTAAACCATGACTGGGTAACCAGAGAGATCAAAGAAGAAATAAAAAACATCATGACAACAAATGACAATGAAAACACTACAATCCAAAATCTATGGGACACAGCGAAAGCAGTCTTGAGAGGGAAGTTCATAGCTCTACAAGCCTACTGCAAAAAACAAGAAACAGGGGTAATAAATTACCTAACCCAACAACTCAAAGAGTTAGAAAAAGAGCAACAAGAAAAGCCCAGTGTAAGCAGAAGGAAGGAAATAATAAAGATCAGAGCACAGATAAACGACATAGAGACCAAAGAAACAATACAAAAGATCAACAAAACCAAGAGCTGGTTCTTTGAAAGGATAAACAAGATTGATGAACCTCTAGCCAGGCTCACCAAGAAGCAAAGGGAGAGGACCCAAATAAACAAGATCAGAAATGAAAGAGGTGAAATAACAACAGATCCCGCCGAAATACAAAGGATTGTTAAAAAATACTACGAACAACTCTATTCCAACAAACTGGACAACCTGGAGGAAATGGACATATTCCTAGAAAAATATAACCTTCCAAAACTCAATCAGGAAGAATCTAAACAGCTCAACATGCCAGTAACTATGGAAGAAATTGAAGCAGTCATCAAAGAGCTTCCGGCAAACAAAAGCCCGGGGCCAGACGGCTTCACAGGAGAGTTCTACCAAACATTCAAGGAAGAACTAAAACCTATCCTCCTCAGACTATTCCAAAAAATTCAAGAGGAAGGAACACTTCCCAGCTCCTTCTATGAAGCCAGCATCACCCTAATACAAAAACCAGATAAAGACAACACAATGAAGGAGAATTACAGGCCAATATCCCTCATGAATGTAGATGCCAAAATCCTCAATAAAATTCTAGCAAATAGGATCCAGCAGTACATCAGAAAGATCATACACCATGACCAAGTAGGATTTATCCCAGGAATGCAAGGATGGTTCAATATCCGCAAATCAATAAATGTGATACATCACATAAACAAATTGAGAGATAAAAATCACATAGTCATATCAATTGATGCAGAAAAAGCATTTGACAAAATCCAACACCCTTTCTTGATAAAAACTCTCAACAAGGTGGGAATAGAAGGATCATACCTCAACATCATAAAAGCTATATATGATAAACCCACAGCTAACATCATACTCAATGGGCAAAAACTAAAACCATTTCCCCTAAGAACAGGAACAAGACAGGGATGCCCACTCTCACCACTCCTGTTTGACATAGTACTGGAAGTATTAGCCACTGCAATTAGACAAGAAGAAGAAATAAAAGGCATCCAAATTGGAAAAGAAGAAGTAAAGCTGTCCTTATTTGCAGATGACATGATATTGTACATAAAAAACCCGAAAGACTCCATCAAAAAACTAACAGACTTAATAAATGAATTCGGCAATGTAGCAGGATACAAAATTAACACCAAGAAATCTATGGCATTTCTATACACCAACAATGATCTTACAGAAAGAGAGACTAAAAAAGCAATCCCATTTTCCATCGCACCAAAAAAATTAAGATACTTAGGAATAAACCTAACCAAGGAGGTAAAAGACCTATATGCGGAAAACTACAGGACACTGAAAAAAGAGATAGAGGAAGATGTAAACAGATGGAAGAACATACCATGTTCATGGATTGGTAGAATCAACATCATTAAAATGTCCATACTACCCAAAGCAATCTATAGATTCAATGCACTCCCCATTAAAATACCAACGGCGTATTTCACAGACCTAGAAAGAACTCTCCAAAAATTCATCTGGAATAAAAAAAGACCCCGAATAGCCACAGCAATCCTGAGAAAGAAGAATAAAGTAGGAGGGATCTCAATACCAGATTTCAAGCTGTATTACAAAGCCACTGTCATCAAAACAGCCTGGTACTGGCACAAGAACAGACATATAGATCAATGGAACAGAATAGAGAATCCAGATATCGACCCAAACCAATATGCGCATTTAATATTTGACAAAGGAGGCATGAGCATACAATGGAGTCAAGACAGTCTCTTTAATAAATGGTGTTGGGAAAATTGGACAGATACATGCAAAAAAATGAAACTAGATCACCAACTTACACCATACACAAAAATAAACTCAAAATGGGTACAGGACTTAAATATAAGACGGGAAACCATAAAAATACTAGAGGAATCCACAGGCAGCAAAATCTCAGACATATGCCAAAAGAACTTTTTCAGTGATACTGCCCCTAGGGTAATGGAAGCCAAACAGAAAATAAACAAATGGGACTACATCAAAATAAAAAGCTTTTGCACAGCAAAAGAAACCATCAACAAAACAACAAGAAACCCCACTGTATGGGAGAACATATTTGCAAATGGTATCACTGATAAAGGTTTAATTTCCAACATCTACAGGCAGCTTATACAACTTAATAAAAGGAAGATAAATGATCCAATAAAAAAATGGGCAACGGACCTAAATAGAAGCTTTTCGAAAGAAGACAGAAGGAAGGCCAAGAGACACATGAAAACATGCTCAAAGTCACTAATTATCCGAGAGATGCAAATCAAAACAACAATGCGATACCATCTCACACCTGTCAGAATGGCTATCATCAACAAATCAACAAACGACAAGTGTTGGCGAGGATGCGGAGAAAAAGGAACCCTCGTGCACTGCTGGTGGGAATGCAGACTGGTGCAGCCACTGTGGAGAACAGTATGGAGTTTCCTCAAAAAACTGAAAATGGAACTCCCATTTGACCCAGTAATCCCACTCCTAGGAATATATCCTAAGAAACCAGAAACACCAATCAGAAAGGATATATGCACCCCTATGTTCATAGCAGCACAATTTACAATAGCTAAGATTTGGAAACAGCCTAAATGCCCATCAGCAGATGACTGGATCAGAAAACTATGGTACATCTACACAATGGAATACTATGCTGCCGTAAAAAAGAAGGAATTACTACCATTTGTAGGCACTTGGATGGAATTAGAGAACATTATGCTAAGTGAAATAAGCCAGTCAATGAAAGAAAAATACCACATGATCCCACTCATTTGGGGATAATGAAAAACATTATAAACTGATGAACAAAAAGATAGTTACAGAGGCAGTAAAGCATCAAACAGACTGTCAAATTACAGTGGTAAGGTTAGGGAGAGGTGGGGGAAATAAGAGATCAACTGAAGGACTTATATGCATGTATATAAGAGTAACCAACGGATGCAAAACATTGGGGGGTGAGGGCATATATGGGAGTGGGGTGGGGGTCGGGGGCAATGATAAGATATGTACACATATAATACCTTAATAAAAATTTGAAAAAAATAAAAAATAAAAAAATAAAAAAAAATAAAAAAAAGATTTATTTAAAATAAAATAAAATAAAAAAAATAAATAAATATTAGGTGAATAAAAAAATTAATTAATTAATTAAAAAAAAAAAGTTCTGTTTTCTGATTCTTGATAAGATGGTGGCAGAGTAGGTAGATGTTACACTCACCTCCTCCCAGGATCAAACTGAAATTACAACTAAAATATAGTGAGCAATCAATCTGAAGACTAGCTGAAGAGAAGTCTTATATCCAAGAATTCATAGAACAAGCCACATTGAGAGTGGTAGGTAGGATGGAGAGGCAAAAAGGGCTGGCCCTGCTCCCCCGGGTGGCAGCTGAGATTCTGGAGGGATATCTCAGCTGCAAAGGTTCCCCCTCAGAGAAGAAACCAAGATGGCGGCATAGGTAAGCACCTAAACTACTGCCTCGCACAACAATTTCAAAACTACATCTAAAAGACAGAACGGGCCCTAACCGGTTTGGCTCAGTGGATAGAGCATCGGCCTGCGGACTGAAGGGTCCCGGGTTCGATTCCGGTCAAGGGCATGTACCTGGGTTGCGGGCACATCCCCAGTAGGGGGCGTGCAGGAGGCAGCTGATCGATGTCTCTCTCTCATCGATGTTTCTAACTCTCTATCCCTCTCTCTTCCTCTCTGTAAAAAATCAATAAAATATATTTAAAAAAATAAAAATAAAAATAAATAAATAAATAAAAGACAGAACTGACACCATCCAGAACCACAGGAAAGCTGGCTGAGTGAAAATTCTACAACTAGAAGGAAAGAGAAAAGCTCACAGAGAATTGGAGGTATGCAAAGGGTCTTTGTGCGCGCAGAGAGGAAGGGCGGCTGAGAGCCTGGCTGACTTTCTCTGGCGGGAGGGGAAAGGAAGGCCCGACGGCACTGAACCCCAGTTCTGGGCGAAACCCCGTGGACCCCGGCTCATACAGGGGGAGTCTGGACTGTCAGCTAGAGAGAAAGGCACCCGGAGACTCGGAGACCCGGGGGAGACCCGGGGGAGCCCCGGCGGGCAGGAGTCTGGAGGCGCGCGTGCCAGTGTGCACAAAGGCTGCGGAGGTTGCCACAGGCTTTCCCTAGCAGAAGGGAGTCAGAAGCTCCTGACTGCACTGAACCCCAGTTCTGACTGCACTGAACCCCAGTTCCCGGCGAGCCCCTGGGGACCCACGCTCTTGTGGGGGGAATCTGGACTCTCGGGTGGAGGCTCGGGAGCCGGGGAAGGCAGAGGTCTGGAAGCGCGCGCAACAGTGCACACAAAGATTGCGAGCTTGCCACAGGCTTTCCCTAGTGGAAGGGAGTCAGAAGCTCCTGACTGCACTGAGCCCCAGTTCTGACTGCACTGAACCCCAGTTCCAGGGGAGCTCCTGAAGACCCACGCTCTTGCGGGGGGGAATCTGGACTCTCAGGCAGAGACTTGGGAGCCGGGGAAGGCAGAGGTCTGGAGGCGCACGCACGCAAGGGCAAGGCTGACGGGAAGCTAAGACTGTCTGCTCCGCCCTGAGACTCCACCCCATGAAAGCTGAGCACAGAGGCTTTTGCAATTTGGCAAATCTAATCCTATAAGGCTGTCTCCAGCACTGAACTTCTCCCAGCGTAGACATAGCTGATCCTCACAGCCAACTGGCCTGGAGGTCAATTCCTCCCAGTGATACCAACAACAATCAAGACTTAACTACAACAAGGCTGTACACACAGTCCACAAAGGGGTGCACCAAGAGTGTCCACCTCAAGTTAACTGGGGAGGCCAACCCACTGGGCCATATGGGAAACCTAGCACACAAATCTACCCTACCAACTCAGGGAAGCAGTGAAAATGTGGCGTCAAAGAAACAGATCACAAACGAAAGAAATGGAGGAAAACAAACGACTGGATATAGAATTCAAAACCACGGTTATAATGCTTTTCAAGAACATCCTAGAAAAGGTCGATAAATATGAAAAGATATGAAAAAGGACCAACTAGAAATTAAACATACACTGACTGAAATAAAAAATATTATACAGAGACCCAACAACAGACTAGAGGAACACAAGAATCAAGTCAAAGAACTGAAATACAAAGAAGCAAAAAAACACTCAACTGAAAAAGAAAAAAGAAAAAAAAAACCAAAAAGTTGAAGATAGTGTAAGAAGACTCTGGGACAACTTCAAGCGTACCAACATCAGAATTATGGGGGTGCCAGAAGAAGAGAGAGAGCAAGATACTGAAAACCTATTTGAAGAAATAATGACTGAAAACCTCCCCCACGTGGTGAAAGAAATAGACTTACAAGTCCAGGAAGCGTACAGAACCCCAAACAAAAGGAATCCAAAGAGGACCACACCAAGACACATCATAATTAAAATGCCAAGAGCAAAAGACAAAGAGAGAGTATTAAAAGCAGCAAGAGAAAAACAGTTAATTACCTACAAGGGAGCACCCATACGACTGTCAGCTGACTTCTCAACAGAAACTATGCAGGCCAGACGGGAGTGGCAAGAAATTTTCAATGTGATGAATAGCAAGAACCTACAACCAAGATTACTCTACCCAGCAAAGCTATCATTCAGAATTGAAGGGCAGATAAAGAGCTTCACAGATAAGAAAAAGCTGAAGGAGTTCATCACCACCAAACCAGTATTATATGAAATGCTGAAAGGTATTCTTAAAGAAGAGGAAGAAGAAAAAAGTAAAGAGAAAAATTATGAACAACAAATACATATCTATCAACAAGCGAACCTAAAAATCAAGTGAATTAAAAACCTGAGGAACAGAATAATCTGGTGAATATAATAGAATCAGGGGCATAGAAAGGGAGTGGACTGATAATTCTCAGGGGGAAAGGGGTATGGGGGGTTCATGAAGAGACTGGACAAAAATCATACACCTATGGATGAGGACAGTGCGGGGGAGGTAAGGGCAGAAGGTGGGGTGGGAACCGGGTGGAGGGGAGCTATGGGGGGGAAAAGGAGAAACAATTGTAATAATCTGAATAAACATTTATTAAAAAAAAAAAAAGTTCCCCCTCAGAAGTGTGGGGTCTCAGCCCAAAGCCTGGTCCCCAGCTGAGAGCACCAGAGCCGGGAAGAGGCACACAAACAGCATCTGGTTGTGAAAACAGTCAGGGATTGGTCTGCCAGGAAGAGAGGGAGTCCACTAGAGACATAGGTGCCCTCTATTTTATTTTGCTGTTGTTATTCCTCACCTGAGGATATTTTTCCCATTGCTTTCCAGAGAGAATGGAAGGAAGGGAAGGGGAGATAAACATCGATGTGAGAGAGACACATCAACTGGTCACCTCACGCACGCACGCACCCCAACTGAGGGCAGGGAGCGAACCTGCAACCACAGGTATGTGCCTTTAACTGGGAATCGAACCTGAGATGCTTTGGTGTATGGGCCAATGCTCTAACCACTTAGCACACTGGCCAGGCACAGGAACCCTCTTAAAGGGCCAATAAACAAAATCTTATTCAAAGTCACTCACCCTGGTCTCTGGCAGGAGGGTGGGGCAGACTAAAGTCACTTGAGGAGAAACTAGGGTTTGTGGCTCTGGGGAGAAAGCTGAAGAGACAGTCACTAGGATCCCTGAGCTGAGTTCCTCTACCACACCATAGATGCCATCTTTCTTGGGTGAAGCACTCCCCTCCACACCGCATCAGCCTGGAGGAATGCAAAAAAGTCCCACCTTCTGTTGCCCTACATTCTGGAGCTTGTGCTTTGCTGAGGTAGGTGTGCTGAGGACTGGGCAGACTCAGGGAGTGGCAATGACTGAGTTGTGTGGCTTTGGGATGGGGGCATTCCCCTCACTTTCCCATGAACCTGACTGGTGCCTCCCCATCACAGGAGATCCACTTGCCCCACTCTTGCTCCCAGTGGCCTTCCCTCCCAACTCCTAGTGGCTTCATCCTGCCAAACTCTGGGCAGAATCTGGAACAGACTGAGTTGTGTGGCTCTGGGGTGGGGGCCACTTCCCAACAATTTTCCCACAGGCCTGACCAGCTCCTCTCCCTCATGGAAGATCCAGTAGCCCCATCCTCCCAACACCTGGCAGCCCTGCCTTGCTGAGTTCTAGCTCTAGCTAAATCTGGGACAGACTGGTCGTATGGCTCTAGGACAAAGGATATTTTTCACACACTTGAGAAGTGCAGAGCCGTCCCTCACACAGACAAATCTTGGTTTGTTTGGGCCTGATAAACTCTGCTGGCTTCACCTTGATGACACCCTGAACCTTAAAGGTGTGTAAGCACCCAGCAGTAGCAGCTAGATTTGATATACCATAGGACGTTTGCTGAGTAGCCTCAGACCCAGCACTGGCACCAAGTTTGAACCAGTATTGATCTGGTGAACACCATTCACCCCAACCTGGTGACTCACTGAGAACCTACCTCAAACAACTCAAATACTGCCAAGGGCTCTTTCAGTGACTGAGCCTAACAGGCAACCAGCAGACAGCAGCAGGTGGAGTTGTTCTTGAGTGCCTTGAGACTTTTTCTGACCTGCCTCAGGCCTGGCACTGTTAAATGCCAGCATTGGTGTGCAGCTTGGTCCTTCCCGCCCATACCCAGGCCAAGAGAGACAACCACAAACTGTAGATCACAATGTAGCTACAAACAGGTTGCCCATCACCAGTCACAGGCAGCATCTGATATTGGCCTGCAGCAAAATCCTCCCAAGATGCCCCAGAATCAATACACCCAGTGGCAAGCTTTGGACAAAATCAGAGCAGGGTCCAATTAGTCACAGAAGCAGCATATCCAAAGAAAGATCTTGGCAGGCACCAGACCCTGCTGAGTTGAAATCTGCTTCATGTGGTCAGCACCTGCATAGCACCTCATACACTGTGGTCAGGGTTGATCCTCACAGTCAGCCAGCCTGAGAGTTAACCACACACACAAATGGGCCAATAGCAATTAAGACTCAAGTACAACAGGAGGTCCCACATAACCCACACAAGAAACAGTCCTGGAGCACCGAGTTCAGGTGATCAAGAAGACTGTGCCATTGTGTCCCACAGAACACCTACTATTTAAGGCCACCCTATCAAGACTGAGAGCCATAGTAAATCAACCTAATACACAGAAACAAACACATTCAGGCACTCAAAATGGGAAGACAAAGAATCATGTTCTAAAGGAAAGAACAGGAGAAATATCCAGAAAAATATCTAAATAAAATGGAGGCAAGCAATTTATCAGATATAGAATTCAAAAAAAAAATGGTTATAAGAATGCTCAAGAAACTTATTGAGAAGTACAACAGCATGAAAAAGGACCAAAAAAAAATACAAAAAAGAATCAGTCAGAACGGATAAATGAAATATCTGAAATGAAAAATATACTAGAAGGAATACACAATAGGTTGAATAAAGCAGAGGACTGAATCAGCAAATTGGAAGACAGATGGCAGAAAACACGCAATCAAAGCAGAGAAAGGAAAAAACAATCAACAAAATGAGGATAGTTTAAAAACCTTTGGGACAATATGAAGTGTAACAACATCCATATCATAGGAGTACCAGAAGAATATAGAGAGGAAGGGATCAAGAACCTATTTGAAGAAATAATGAATGAAAACTGCCTAACTTGGTGAAGGAAAAAGACACACAATCCAGAAGCACAGAGAGTCCCAAAGAAGATGAATTCAAAGAGACACATCATAATTAAAATGATAAAAGTTAAACACAAAGAGAGAATTTTAAAAGCTGCAAGAGCCCAGCTGACATGGTTCAGTGGTTGAGCATCGACTTATGAACCAGGAAGTCAGGGTTAGATTCCCAGTCAGGACACGAGTTGTGGGTTTGATCCCCAGTAGGGGGCATGCAGAAGGCAGCCAGTCAATGATTCTCTCTCATAATTGATGTTTCTCTCTCTCTCTCTCTCTCTCTCTCTCTCTCTCTCTCTCTCTCTCCCTTCCTCTCTGAAATCAAGAAAAATATATTTTTAAATTTTTAAAAAATAAAAATAAATAAAAGCAGCAAGAGAAAAACAGTTACCTACAAGGAAGCTCCCATAAGACTGACAGCTGATTTCTCAACAGAAACATTTCAGGCCAGAAGGGATTGGCATAAAATATTCAAAATAATGAAAACCAAGGACCTACAACCAAGACTACTCTACCCAGCAAGGCTACCATTTAAAATTGAAAGGAAAATAAAGAGATTCCTAGAAAAGAAAAAGCTAAAGGGACTTGTTACCACCAAACCAGTATTACAATATATGTTAAAGGGCATTTTTTACAAAGAAAGAAAAAAAAAACATAGTTAAGAGAATAAAAAGCAATAAATATGTACAAATCAATAACCATTTTAAATGTAAATGGCTTAAATGCTCTAATCAAAAGACATAGGTAGCTTAATGGGAAAGAAAACAAGATCCATATATACCCTTCTACAAAAGACCCATATGAGAATGAAAGACATACACAGATAGAAAAAGATATTTCATGAAGATGAAAATGAAAAAGAAACCTAGGCTAGTAATACTTATATCTGACAAAATAGACTTTAAAACAAAGTCTATAGTAAGAGACAAAAAAGGGACACTACAGAGAGAAGAAGATGGCTGCCAATTGGAAGGCAGACTGCAAGATAGTGTGTGTGTGAGAAAACAAAGGGAGAGTGTGTGGTCGCACGGGAAGTGTTTGTTAGTGAGTTGAAGGACAGCTATACTCCAGGAGATTGTGGGGGACTGTCGGACGGGGCTCCCCTGACCAGGCAGCCCCGACTGCTGCTGGGTTCCCTCCCAGAGCGACCAGCTCTGACGTGGAGACCACGCCATCTTGAAGGGGAAAGTGGATGTTATCGGAAACCTGAAAAGCCCGGGAAATCTACAACTACGGCACCCACCAAACAGCTGTGAAACCTAGAACACCAGTTCCCAAGTGGCGCAAGCACACGGATTCAAAGGAGCTCTACACTCCACCACGGAAAGGTCAGATTTCGACTAGGAGAAGGTGTGGTCTGGGATCCCAGCAGGAAAGAGAAATGCGCACACAGGAGCTGGAGAGCTGGGGAAGTCTGTGCCTAGAAAAATTCGTGGCTATTGGGGCTGGCGTGATCCGTGAATGTGGAAGGGGGTCCGCAGAGCTGCTAACAGAAGGGAACTCTAAAAAGCAACCCATTTTAATCTGGACACAAAAGGACAGCCTAAAAATTTTAAAAGTGTGCCGGCTTCTTAGACCCAAGGGGAAAAAAGACTGCACAGACTTGTACGCAGCCCCGGAGTTCACACACTTAACTCTGGCTCTTTTTTTTTTTTTTTTTTTTTTTCTCCACTTTAAATCCTTGCTTCTGATTACTAAGCCAATACATAGGATCACCCAATTGGGGACACTCTAAGAGACTGCAAGGGAAAGTTGTTTTTCTGGAACCTGGAGATCAGAGCAGGGAATAAACATCAGACAACCAGCTCTGGGGCAACCTACTCCCCCAAACCAGTATTAAGTGCCACAGGGAAAACAATATCTAAGCACTAGCTAGAGAGGACCTGTAGACCCAGAGGTCAATCCAGAAACACTGCCACCCAGGGGTTGAATCACAAATTGACTCTTGTGTAAACACAAATAAACTGCCTGCTTAAAAATCAGGACTGGCTTACAACACTGAGGAGCAGTGGAATGCAGGGAACTTCAATACTGTCCTGACTAGGAAACAGGTGTGCCAAACAGAACAGTAGAGGAAGTGAATGACCTTCACTACTGCACATTTTTATTTTTATTTTTTTCATCTTTTACTTAAGAAACTAAATTTTTTTTCTTTTTTCCTCACTTGATTTTACCTTTTTAATTATTACATTTTTATTTTCAATCTGCATTATTACTACTACTATTTTACCTTTTTTTAAAAAAGTGTCATTTTATTTTCTCTTTATTTTCCTTTGAAATTAGTGTTCTACATTCTATATTCATCTTTCCTTTAGCATCATTTTACTCTATCTTAACTTTACCTTTACACCATCACTCTCTTCCTCACTTTTCTCCTTTTGTTATCCTGTTTCTCTTACCCTATTCCTGCTTTAGATTTTCCCTGTTCCTTCTTTTTACCCCCTGTTAAAATTTCACCCTACTTATATATCTAATTTCCAATCCCCTGCTCCAAGTCCATACACACCTCTCTCTGCTCTTTCTTCACTATCCAAAATTATTTTTCTCTCTGTCCTTTTGTTGTTGTTTGCTTGATTGTTGATTATATCGATTTTCTATGCGTGTTTGTGAGATTGTTACGCTTTTTCTTTTTGTTTTTTTGTTTTGTTTTTGTTTGTTTTTTGCTTCTGTTTTCCCTCGTCTCACTTCATATTAGTTGTTGTTTGTAGTTTGCATTCGTCTCCAGTTACTTGTTGTTGGCATGTGTTGGGATTAGTGGCTGTTCTCTTGGAGTTTTCTCCCCAAATATAGAGTTTTTTCCCCTCTTCTTTCTTATTCTCTCTCTTTTCTCTCTCTTTTTTTTTACTTTTTCCCAATTGCATTTTTGCACTCCTTTTTTGTTCTCTCCTTTCTTTCTTATCCTCTAATTCACCTTTCTCTGGTGGTCACCTTTATTTGGGGTTATTAATATCGTGAATACATTTGTGTTCAGTGCCTTGTGCATTGTGCCTTGTTGTGTTGTATTTTGTGCCTTTAAATCAACGCAGGAGAGAGAGAACTACATAACCCGAAACACGGAGAGGAGAGAACATGGGGAGACAAAGAAATAGTCCACATATGAAAAAAAAGCAGGCATCACCATAAAAGGAATTAAACAAAATGGAGGCAAGCAACCTGTCAGAGAAAGAATTCAGAGAAATGGTCATAAGGTGGATGAAAAGAATGGAACACAAATTCGACAATATGAGTAAGAACCAGGAGGAAATGAAGAAATGAAAAATGACATCGCTGCTGTAAAGAACTCAATAGAAAGCATCAAGAGTAGACTAGAAGAAGCAGAGGACCGCATCAGTGAGCTAGAAGACAAGGTAGGAAAAAATACACAAGTAGAGCAGCTTCTAGAAAAATAAATTATAAAGCAGGAGGAGAGCCTAAGGCAGTGGTTCTCAACCTTCCTAATGCCGCAACCCTTTAAAACAGTTCCTCATGTTGTGGTGACCCCCAACTATAAAATTATCTTCGTTGCTACTTCATAACTGTAATTTTGCTACTGTTATGAATCGTAATGTAAATATCTGTGTTTTCCGATGGTCTTAGGCGACACTGCTAGTGGTTCTCAACCTGTGGGTCGTGACCCACAGGTTGAGAACTGCTGCTGTAGAGCCTAAAACCATCGGAAAACACAGATATTTACATTACGACTCATAACAGTAGCAAAATTACAGTTATGAAGTAGCAACAAACATAATTTTATGGTTGGGGGTCACCACAACATGAGGAACTGTATTAAAGGGTTGCGGCATTAGAAAGGCTGAGAAGAACTGGCCTAAGGGAACTTTGGGAAACATGAAACAAAACAACATCCGCATAATAGGGGGGCCAGAAGGAGAGGAAATTGAGCAAGGAATAGAAAACCTGTTTGAAGAAATAATGACAGAAAACTTCCCTGATATAGGGAAGAAAAAACCCACACAAATCCAAGAAGCTCACAGAGTCCCAAGCAAAATGAACCCCAAAAGACCGACGCCAAGGCACATTGTAATAAAATTGGCAAACACCAACAACAAAGTAAGAATCTTAAAAGCGGCCAGAGAGAGACAGAAAGTTACCTACAAAGGATCCCTCATCAGACTAGTGACTGATTTCTCAACAGAAACACATCAGGCCAGAAGGGAATGGAATGAAATATACAAAATCATGCAAAGGAAAGGTCTGAATCCAACAATACTGTACCCAGCAAGGCTATCAATCAAAATTGAAGGTGAAATCAGAAGCTTCACAGATAAAAAAGGACTAAGGGAGTTTATTATCACCAAACCAGCAATGCAAGAAATGCTAAAGGGTCTGATGTAAAAAAAAGAAATAGGAAGCGAAGAAGGAACACAGGGGTAAAGAATAAAAATGGCGACAAACAAGTATCTATCAATAATAACTTTAAATGTAAATGGATTAAATGCCCCAATCAAAAGACATAGGGTAACGGATTGGATAAGAAAAAATGACCCATATATCTGCTGTCTACAAGAAACTCACCTCAGAAAAAAAGATGCACACAGACTGAGGGTGAAGGGATGGAAAAAGGTTTTTCAGGCAAATGGAAATTTAAAAAAAGCGGGGGTAGCAATACTTATCTCTGACAAATTAGATCTCAAAGTGAAGTTCATAAAAAGGGATAAGGAAAGCCACTTCATAATACTAAAGGGAGCAATCCAACAAGAAGAAATAACTCTGGTAAACATATACACACCCAATACAGGGGCACCCAAATACATAAAAAAAAATCCTGGAAGATATCAAGAGAGAAATTGACAGCAATACAATCATAGTAGGAGACTTTAATACCCCACTATCACCATTGAACAAATCCTCTAAACAAAAAATCAGCAAAGAAACATCAATCCTAAATGACTCACTAGACCAGATGGAATTAATTGACATCTTCAGAACATTTCACCCCAAAGCCATAGCACATACATTCTTCTCAAGTGCACATGGGTCATTTTCAAAGATAGATCATATATTGGGTCACAGGCAAAGTCTCTTCAAATTCAAGAAGATAGAAATCATATCAAGCATCTTCTCAGATCACAGTGGCATAAAACTGGAAATCAACTACAATAAAAACAATCCAAAAAAATCAAACACATGGAGACTAAATAACATGCTATTAAACAATGACTGGGTTACCAGAGAGATCAAAAAAGAAATTAAAAACATCATGGCAACAAACGACAATGAAAACACAACAATCCAAAATCTATGGGACACAGCGAAAGCAGTCTTGAGAGGGAAGTTCATAGCTCTACAAGCCTACTGCAAAAAACAAGAAACAGGGGTAATAAATTACCTAACCCTACAACTCAAAGAGTTAGAAAGAGAGCAACAAGAAAAGCCCAGTGTAAGAAGAAGGAAGGAAATAATAAAGATCAGGGTGGAGATAAATGACATAGAGACCAAAAAAACAAACAATACCAAAGATCAACAAAACCAAGAGCTGGTTCTTTGAAAGGATAAACAAGATTGATGAACCTCTAGCCAGGCTCACCAAGAAGCAAAGAGAAAGGACCCAAATAAACAAAATCAGAAATGAAAGAGGAGAAATAACAACAGACCCCACCAAAATATAAAGGATTGTTAAAAAATTCTATTAACAACTCTATTCCAACAAACTAGACAACCTGGAGGAAATGGACATATTCCTAGAAACATACAACCTTCCAAAACTCAATCAGGAAGAATCTAAACATCTTAACAGGCCAATAACTATGGAAGAAATTGAAGCAGTCATCAAAAAGCTTCCAGCAAACAAAAGCCCGGAGCTAGACGGCTTCACAGAGGAGTTTTACCAAACATTCAAAGAAGAACTAAAACCTATCCTCCTCAGACTATTCAAAAAAATTCAAGAGGAAGGAATGCTTCCAAGTTCATTCTATGAAGCCAGCATCACCCTAATACCAAAACCAGATAAAGACAACACAATGAAAGAGAATTACAGGCCAATATCCCTCATGAACATAGATGCCATAATTCTAGCAAATCGGATCCAGCAGTACATCAGAAAGATCATATACCATGACCAAGTAGGATTTATCCCAGGGATGCAAGGATCGTACAATATTTGCAAATCAATAAACGTGATACATCACATAAACAAATTGAGAGATAAAAATCACATAGTCATATCAATTGATGCAGAAAAAGCATTTGACAAAATCCAACACCCTTTCTTGATTAAAAACTCTCAGCAAGGTGGGAATAGAAGGATCATACCTCAACATAATAAAAGCCATATATGATAAACCCACAGCTAACATCATACTCAATGGGCAAAAACTAAAACCATTTCCCCTAAGAACAGGAACAAGACAGGGATGCCCACTCTCACCACTCCTATTTGACATAGTACTGGAATTATTAGCCATTGCAATTAGACAAGAAGAAGAAATAAGAGGCATCCAAATTGGAAGAGAAGAAGTAAAGCTGTCCTTAATTGCAGATGACATGATATTGTACATAAAAAAAACTGAAAGACTCCATCCAAAAACTATTAGACTTAATAAATGAATTTGGCAATGTAGCAGGATACAAAATTAATGCCAAGAAATCTATGGCATTTCTATACACCAATGGTGAACTTACAGAAAGAGAGACTAAAAAAGCAATCCCATTTACCATCATACCAAAAAAATTAAGATACCTAGGAATAAACTTAACTAAGGAGGTAAAAGACCTATACACAGAAAACTACAGGACACTGAAAAAAGAGATAGAGGAAGACGTAAACAGATGGAAGAACATACCATGTTCATGGATTGGTAGAATTAACATCATTAAAATGTTTATACTACCCAAAGCAATCTATAGATTCAATGCACTCCCCATTAAAATACCAACGGCATATTTCACAGGGCTAGAAAGAACTCTCCAAAAATTCATCTGGAATAAAAAAAGCCCCCGAATAGCCACAGCAATCCTGATAAAGAAGAACAAAGTAGGTGGGATCTCAATACCAGATTTCAAGCTGTATTACAAGGCCACTGTTCTCAAAACAGCCTGGTACTGGCACAGGAACAGACATATAGACCAATGGAATAGAATAGAGAACCCAGATATCGACCCAAACCACCATGCTCAATTAATATTTGACAAAGGAGGCATGAACATACAATGGAGTCAAGACAGTCTCTTCAATAAATGGTGTTGGGAAAATTGGACAGATACATACAAAAAAATGAAACTAGACCACCAACTTACACTATACACAAAAATAAACTCAAAATAGATAAAGGACTTAAACATAAGATGGAAAACCATAAAAATACTAGAGGAATCCACAGGCAGAGAAATCTCAGACATATGCCAAAGCAATTTCTTCACTGATACCACTCCTAGGGCAATGGAAACTAAAGAGAAAATAAACAAATGGGACTACATCAAAATAAAAAGCTTTTGCACAGCAAAAGAAACCATCAACAAAACAACAAGAAAGCCCACTGTATGGGAGAACATTTGCAAATGTTATCACTGATAAAGGTTTAATCTCCAACATCTACAGGGAACTTATACAACTTAATAAAAGGAAGATAAATGATCCAATAAAAAAACTGGGCAACGGACCTAAATAGAATCTTTTCAAAAGAAGACAGAAGGAAGGCCAAGAGACATATGAAAACATGCTCAAAGTCACTAATTATCCGAGAGATGCAAATCAAAATGACAATGCGATACCATCTCACACCTCTCAGAATGGCAATCATCAACAAATCAACAAACAACAAGTGCTAGCAAGGATGCGGAGAAAAAGGAACCCTCGTGCACTGCTGGTGGGAATGCAGACTGGTGCAGCCACTGTGGAGAACAGTATGGAGTTTCCTCAAAAAATTAAAAATGGAACTCCCATTTGACCCAGTAATTCCACTTCTAGGAATATATCCCAAGAAACTAGAAACACCAATCAGAACAGATATATGCAACCCCCTAGCAGCACAATTCACCATAGCTAAGATTTGGAAACAGCCTAAATGCCCATCAGCAGATGAGTGGATTAGAAAACTATGGTACATCTACACAATGGAATACTATGCTGCTATAAAAAAGAAGGAACTCCTATCATTTGCAGCAGCATGGATGGACCTGGAGAGCATTATGTGAAGTAAAATAAGCCAGGCAATGAAAGAAAAATACCACATGATCTCACTCATTTATGGAAAATAAAGAACATTATAACCTGATGAAAAAAAAGATAGATACAGAGGCAATAAAGCACCGAACAGACTGTCAAATTGCAGCGGGAAGGCTGGGAGTGTTGGGGAGGGGTGGAAAGAGATCAACCAAAGGACTTGTATGCACGCATATAAGCACACCAATGGACACAAGACACTGGGGGAAGTGGGATGAGGGCATGCGATAGGTGGTAGGGGAGGCTGGGGGAAGTCAATGGGGGAAAAAAAGAGATATATGTATTACTATATGTAATACTTTAAACAATAAAAAAATAAAATTTAAAGAAAAGAAAAGAAAAAAAAACCAACACTACATAATGATAAAGGGAGCAATCCAACAAGAGGATATAATTCTTGTAAACATTTAAGCACCCAACATAATAGCACCTAAATATGTAAAGCAAATCTTGATGGATATAAAAAGAGAGATCAACAGTAATACAGTCATAGTGGGGGAATTTAACACCCCCTGGACATCAATGGATAGATCTTCCAGATAGAAAATCAACAAGGAAACAGTGGTCTTAAATGACACCCTAGGTCAGATGGATTTAATTGATATCTTCAGAGCATTTCACCCCAAAGCAGCAGAATATATATTCTTTTCAAGTATCCATGGAACACTTTATAGGATATATCACAAGTTAGGACACAAAATAAGTCTCAATAAATTTAAGAAGATTAAAATAATATCAAGCATTTTCTACAATGGTATAAAACTATACATCAATCACAATTTTTAAAAAAACTGAAAAACACACAAACACATGGAAGCTAAAAACATGCTACTAAATGATAAACAGGTTAACAATTAGATCAAGGGAAAAATCAAAAGATACCTTAAATCAAATGAAAATGAGAACACAACAACCCAAAATCAATGGAATGTAGCAAAAACAGTCCTAAGAGGAAAATTCATAGCAATACAGGCCTCTCTCAAGAAATAAGAAAAATCTCAAATAAACAATCTAACTTTACACTTAAACAAACTAGAAAAAGAAATATAGCCCTGACTGGTTTGGCTCAGTAGATAGAGTGTCGGCCTGCAGACTCAAGGGTCCCAGGTTCAATTACGGTCAAGGGCATGTACCTTGGTTGCGGGCACATCCCCAGTGGGGAGGGTGCAGGATGCAGCAGATCGATGTTTCTCTCTTATCAATGTTTCTAGCTCTCTATCCCTCTCCCTTACTCTCTGTAAAAAATCAATAAAATATATTTTAAAAAAAAAAAAAAGAAAAACAAACAAAACCCAAAGTGAGTAGAAGAAAAGAAATAATAAAGATGAGAGCAGAGCCCAGCTGGCATGGTTCAGTGGTTGAGCATCCACCTATGAAGCCGGAGGTCAGGGTTTGATTGCCAGTCAGGGCACATGCCTGGGTGTGGGTTCAATCCCCAGTGGGAGCAGGCAGGACATCATTGATGTTTCTATCTCTCTCTCCCTCCCTTTTCCTCTCTGAAATCAATAAAAATACATTTTTTTAAAAAGATCAGAGCAGACATAAAGAAAATAAAGTCTAAAAATTAATACAAAAGATAACTGAAACCAAAAGCTGGTTCTTTGAAGAGATCAACAAGATTGACAAACCTATAACCAGATGCATCAAGAAAGAAAGAGAGGGAAGGTGGGGGCAGGTGCTAGGTGGAGGTGGGCAAAGATGGGGGGAGGGACATCTGTAATAATGGCAATGATAAAGATAAGGGGGAAAAGAAAGAAAAAGAGAGAGGACCCAAATAAATACAATCATAAATCAAAGAGGAGAAGTAACAACTGACACTAAAGAAGTACAAAGTATTGTAAGAAAATATTACAAACGAACATGTTAACAAATTAGACAATCTGGATGAAATGCATAAATTCCGAAAAACATAAAATCTTCTAAAATTGAATCAAGAAGAGACAGAAAATGAATAGACAGATTTTATAGGAATTGTGTTGAATCTATAGATCTGGGTGGGGGAAGGATTTGGGGGGAAGTGGGAGATAGCTTTTTAGTGATGCTAATTCTTCCTATCCATGAACATGATATATGCTTTCATTTATTTGTATCTTCTCCAATTTCTCTTGTCAGTGTCTTATAATTTTCCAAGTACAGGTCTTTTACATACTCGGTTAAATTTAACCCTAGGTATTTTATATTTTTTGATGTAATTGTAAATGGGATTGTTTTCATATTTTCTCCTTCTGATCATTCATTATTGGTGTATAAAAATGCAGCTGATTTCTGGATATTTAATTTGTCTCCTGCTACTTCCATTTATCTGTTCTAGCAGTTTTTTTTTGTGTGTGGAATTGTTAGGGTTCTCTATATACAGTATCATGTCATCTACAAATAATGACAGATTTACTTCTTCCTTTCCAATTTGGATACCTTTTATTTCTTTTTCTTGTCTGATTGCTGTGGCTAGGACTTCCAGTACTATGTTGAATAGGAGTGCTGAAAGCGAACAACCCTGTCTTATTCCCAATCATATGGGAAATGCTTTTAGTTTTTGCTCATTAAATATAATGTTGACTGTGAATTTGTCTTCTATAGCCTTTATTATGTTCCCACTTTGCTGTTTCCACTTTGCTGAGAGTTTTTATCATAAATGGGTGCTGGATTTAATCAAATGTTTTTTTCTTCATATATTGATATGATCATGTGATTTTTATCTTTTTTTAATGTGGTGTATCACAATTATTGATTTGTAGATATTGTATCAACTTTACATCCCAAGAATAAGTTTCACTTGATCACGGTGTAGATCTTTTTTTTTTTTAATCCTCACCCAAGGATATGTTTATTGATTTGAGAGAGAGAGAAAGGGGGAGAGAGAGAGAGAAAGAAAGAAACATCGATGTTAGAGAGAAACATCCATCAGTTTGCTTCTGTAAACGCCTCCACGGAGGATTAAACCAGCAACCTAGGTATCTGCAAGGACTGAGAATCAAACCTGTGACCCTTTTTATGCATGGGACACACTCCAATCAATGAGACACCCAGCAGGAACATATATGATCTTTTAAATGTATTGCTAGTGCCTGGCTGGCATGACTCAGTAGTTGAGGGTCAACCTATGAACTAGGAGGTTACAGTTCGATTTCCAGTCAGGGCTCAGTCCTAATGGGTGCATGCAGGAGGCAGCCGGTCGATGATCCTCTCTCATCATTGATGTTTCTCTCTCTCTCTCTCTCTCTCTCTCTCTCTCTCTCTCTATTCCTCTCTGAAATTAATAAAAATACATTTAAAAAATAAATGTATTGCTGGTGACTGACATACCTCTATGTGGAGTTGGGGGGACGAGAAGAGATAAACCAAGGAACTTATATATCTATATGCATAGCAATCTATAGATTCAACACAATTCCTATCAAGAAGCCAATGGCAGCCGAAACCGGTTTGGCTCAGTGGATAGAGCGTCGGCCTGCGGACTGAAGGGTCCCGGGTTCGATTCCGGTCAAGGGCATGTACCTTGGTTGCAGGCACATCCCCAGTGGGGGGTGTGCAGGAGGCAGCTGATCGATGTTTCTCTCTCATCGATGTTTCTAGCTCTCTATCCCTTTCCCTTCCTCTCTGTAAAATATCAATAAAATATATTTAAAAAAAAAAAAAAAAGAAGAAGCCAATGGCATAGTCCACAGAACTAGAACAAGTATTCCAAAAACTTATATGGAACCATGAAAGATCCCAAATAGACACAGCAATCTTGAGAAGAAGAACAAAGTTGGAAAAATCACACTACCTGATATCAATTTATACTACAAGGCCATAATGATCAAAACAGCCTGGTACTAACATAAAAACAGACACATAGAACAGAATAGAGAGCCCAGAAATAAGCCCACACCTTTATGGTCAATTAATATTTGACAAAGGAGCCAAGCACATACAATGAGATAAAGATAGTCTATTCAATGAATGCTGTTGGGAAAAGTGGACAAATATGTGCAAAAAAAATGAAACTAGACTACCTTCTTACACCATACACACGAATAAATTCAAAATGCATTAAAGACTTAAATGTCAGACTCAAATGCATAAAAATCCTAGAAGAAAACATAGGCAGTAAAATCTTGGACATTTCACTGAAACCGGTTTGGCTCAGTGGATAGAGCGTCGGCCTGCGGACTGAAGGGTCACGGGTTCGATTCCGGTCAAGGGCATGTACCTTGGTTGCGGGCACATCCCCAGTGGGAGGTGTGCAGGATGCAGCTGATCGATGTTTCTCTCTCATCGATGTTTTTAGCTCTCTATCCCTCTCCCTTCCTCTCTGTAAAATATCAATAAAATATATTTTTTTAAAAAAAAAAGAAAATCTTGGACATTTCTCATAGCAATATTTTTTTTAATATATCTCCTTGGGCAAGGGAAATAAAAGAAAAATTAAACAAATGGGACTACATCAAACTAAAATGTTTTTGAACAATATCGGAAACCATCAACAAAATGAAAAGACAGCCCACCGAATGGAAGAACATATTTGCCAGTGATATATCTGATAGGAGGTTAATACCCTGTTTCCCCGAAAATAAGACAGTGTCTTATATTAATTTTTGCCCCCAAAGACACGCTAGGTCTTATTTTCAAGGGATGTCTTATTTTTCCATGAAGAAGAATACGGTACACATTTATTGTTAAATGAAAATAAAGGAAATTTATTACCTGTATACGGTACGGTAGTACGGTAGTTGTCAACACAAACCAGACAAACTGTGAATCCTACAGTATCAAGAATTTACTCATTTATTCAATGACAATCATGTCATCATCTTCTGGAACATCATCATAACAATCCAATTCCTGAATTTCCTGGTGAATTTCTTGTGACTCCATTTCTTTCAGAATCAGTAGACCAAATCTCTCATGTTTAGCAATAGCACTGTCTTTAAATGAGTACTTCTTGTCAAGGTAGCCTGCTCGCAGTGCATTTGCAATGCAACTGTCAGTGATTTTCTCCCATGAATTCTTCACCCAAGTCACAACTTCTTGCAGTTTAGGTTTCACAAAGTTTCCACGCTGATTTCTCTCCATTCTGTTTTCAATGTACTCATTAATTTCCATGCGCAAATTGTCTTTGAATGGCTTGTTTATTGCAATATCAAGAGTCTGGAGATAGGCCGTCATTCCTGCGGGAATCATTATCTGATCTATTTTTCTTTCGTGAAGAAATGTCTTCATATCTTTAGCGCAGTGAGTGCTGGCTGCATCCCAGACTAGCAGACCTCTTTGGCTCCCTCGCATAACAAGCGGCAGCATTAAATCGACCCACTTCCTTATAACTGCTTGTGTGGCCCAGGCTTTTTCAGTTTCAAGAATAAAAATGCCCAAAACACGTTCAATCTTTTCCTTCTTGCCCTTAGAAATGATTAAAGGTGGGATTTTAGTGCCATCCAGACGAATTGCCAAAATACAGGAAACACGTGCACTTTCGTAAGCAGTGGAGGGAATGTACGCTAAGGAGGCACCCCGCTGTTCAATTGTTGTTTGAGATGATTGGCCCATAAACACTGCAGTTTCATCCATAGCAATCATGTTAGAAAGATTGTATTTAGAGAAGTCAGCATCATCAATAAAGGACTTGAATGCAAGTGCTCGCTTAATAACTTGAGTATCTTCCAACCTAAACAATGTTGTAGATCTTCTTAAAGACAGTTCACTTCGCTGAAGGAAATTATCCAGCCAGTGTTTTGATGCTTTGAAGTCTTCGGGGGCTATGTCAAACTGTGGTGCCATTGCAAGGGCAAATTCTTGAATCTGAGCCCTATTCACAACCAAAGCCTTTGCTCTCCTGTCAACAACCCATTCACAGATCAGGTCTTCCAGCTCGGAAAATAATGGTTGCCGACCTGATCCACACTTGCGCTTTTTAGCATTTCCCTTGTCCACTTGTTCAATGAGCTTACCATACTCTGCTCGCCATTTTCGGACCAATCAGATACTCAACATTTTCTCTTTGCAGAAAGCAGTAAGATTTTGGCCCCAAGAGTCTTCCACGATTCCTTTCTTATACTCCACGGAGTAGCTTTTTCTTTTTGCGCTCATTTCTAGGGGTAAAAAAAAAAGGAATTGGGGTATCAAGGTGGGGGGAGGGGATCACTCAAAATGACACAGGGGGGAACAGAGGGGGGAATCAAAATGGCACAGGAGAATCAGAGGGGGGATTACCATTTTAGTAACCCCTTTTGATCCTACCATCAAAAAATCAACAACTTCCATTTTGCTAGCCTGCTCTCTATTCTTTCTCAGCTGGCATGCTTTGGTGAGGCAAGCCACCTTGTTGGAGAGACTCACATGGCAGGAAACTGAGCACAGTCTCTGGTCAACAGCAGCAAAGAATTGAGACCATCAGACCTAGATGGAGCTGCCAACACCACTGGGTAAGTGTGGAGGCAGATCCCTCTTAGGTCCAATTCTCAGATGAGACTGCAAACCCTGGTCCAGCACCTGGCCTCCTCTGTCGCTCTCTGAGGTCAAGAGTCTTTCTTTTTCTTTCTGAATCCCTATATCACTTTTCTCTCTGAGAACGGATTTTCTCTACACACTGATCCACATCTGCATGGATGTATCATTCCTGCTCTTAAAGTCCCTTCAATGATCGTGTAGGTCAGCTCTCTACAAATGGCTTTGTTTTTCCAAATTCTTGCAGCTTTATAGGTAGAAGGAAATGTTTTTAAAATCTTGATCTTTAGTTATCTCTAAGTGGTGGGACTCTGAATAGTTTTGTTTTCTTTTTTACACTAGTCCATGTCTTTCCCAAATTTTCTACTATGAACATTCATTACATTTATAATCAGCAAGGGAAAAACAGAATTTTCTCCACTTTGTCCCAATCTTCCATCACCGTGGAAACTTTCCCGAAAATTTGGGAAAGACATATAACTTTTTCTGAGAAATTAAAGGATCTGAAAAGTCATATGCCATTCCTCCAGCGTGAAGCTGGGACCCAAGAGTGGGGGGAGATTGCCTGTTCTGTGGGGCAGGAGTGGAAGAAAGGAGACCCAATCAACAGTGACTATTGGATGAATCTGTGCAGAACGTAAGAAATTGTCTGGCACCCTCCTGTAGACTTGGTGTGTAATCATGAGACTGTAATGGTATGAGCTAGTTCTCATAATGATCTACAGATATTACAGCTACAAATAAGGAATAGCAAACAAACAAAACTGCAATCTGAGGGATCATATGATAAGTAACATGAGAGATTCAAAAAAATAACTGTCACCCTGGCCCATGTGTCTCAGTTGGTTGGAGGGTCATTCTGTATGCCAAATGTGGTGGGTTCAATTCCCAGTCAGGGCAGTGCGGGAGGCAACCGATCCATGTTTCTCTCTCAGATCAGTGATATTTTCCCTCTCTCTCTCTCTCTCTCTCTCTCTCTCTCTCTCTCTCCTCACCTCCTTCCTCTCTCTAAAATCATAGATAGATAGATAGATAGATAGATAGATAGATAGATAGATGATAGATAGATAGATAGATAGATAATTGATAGATAGATAGATATGAATGTTTCAAGGCACATATCTGTCTTCTCTTGTGATCATGTCCTCCCTCTAGTTTAGCCTTCATATAAGTGTTTTACAAACCATTATAGTGACACTATAGATCTCTAATATCCTATATCTGGACAACCGTCCTGACAACCTTCCACACGAAGCCGGGGCTGCGAGGACTGAGCCCCTTGCACAAATTTTGTGCATCAGGCCTCATGTTGTATATATGGCACTTTTGAACACTTTTGAAGTCACTGCCAATCCTTTTAAGTCATATGCAGTCCTAGCCTGTGCCGATGGGCTGCAATGAGCATCATCCTAATCCAATATCATCTCAGGTTTCAACATAGACATCATAATAAGAGAAATAACATTTCTCTGCCTTCTAGTATGACTGCAAATAATCTTATCTGGACATGCTGAGACTTTGCCTGATTTTTTTTTTAACATTAGTAAAAAATTGACAATTTCTCTCATTATAACATTACATACTCTGGATTCCAGAAATTCTTCCTTGTGACTAAGTTATATCTCTTCTATGGTCATTAAAGTCCATTTCTTCTTGTTCCATTCTTCCCTGTAGTGGAGAATAACAGCTACTTCACATCTTCCCTAGGAACGCTTCATCCTGAGAGCCCACCAGGATGGGGCCTATCCATTCTTTCAACACCAAGTAGTCCATGTTTATTTGACCTTTCCTCATACATTCATTTTCCCATTCCAATCAAATTTATGGTTTTCCTTTGACTCTACTCCAAATTTTCTTGCTCTCCTAAGCCATGGAACCAAATCAAATTATGTGAACTTCTGGGTGATTTCTCAGCATTATGCACTCCCTTTTATAAATGGAAAAAATGTAAAAATATAAAGGGATTTCTTTTATGTTTTGGGATATATCTTACTGAAGCATGCAGTAAGAATTGTCTTTTGCCCGGCCAGCACAGCTCAGTGGTTGAGCGTCAGCCTATAAACCAGGAGGTCACAGTTCAATTCCATCAGGACACATGATGGGGTTGTGGGCTAGATCCCCAGTGTGGAGCAGGCAGGAAGCAGCCGATCAATGATACTCTCTCATCATCGATGTTTATATCTCTCTCTCCCTCTCCTTTCCTCTCTGAAATCAATATAATAAGTATATATTTAAACAAATATGTTTTTAAAAGAATTGTCTTTTTGTAGCACGGACAAGTCTTAAGAACAGGTTATGCCTTTTGTGAACGTCATTGATACTTGGTAAAATGGTGCCACCTAGTGTCCTAGACTAGTAACAACATCTGCAAAAGAAGGGTAGAAAGAAACTGTAAATCAATTACAGTGCAAAATGACAACTACAGAAACTAGAGTCAGAGCAATTTAATAACAATAGGTCAATTGACTCTGGGGACCATAATTCTCAGTCTATTGACTGGGCCACTGGAGCAGCTTAACAAATAACATAGCCTGTATCCAGAGAGAAATGCACTGTCCTGAAAGTGCTAGGTCACACCAGAGGTTGACAAAGAGAGAAGCAAGCAAGCTTCTACTTCATGCCTAGCACTGCGGTAAATATTTTACATGTGTTTGTTTGTTTTTTCACTTAATCTCGACATTCACCTTATAAAACAAGCATTATTATTTTACAGATGAGAAACTGAGACCCAGAGAGGCTATAATCTTACCTCGGGTTACATAATAGAGCCAGGCCTGACTCTAAAACCCACATTCTTCCCCACACATTGCCCCAGAAGAGGATGTATGGAGAAGCTTCTTGGCCCTCTTTCTCATTTATCACTCACCACAGGGAAGACCAGGAAGACCCTGCTGGTCCAATGCCGCCACCAGGGAGTCCTTGCTGTGATACACAATTCTGCTAAAAGATGCCAAAATTGAAATTTGGAAGTCATGGGACACAACAACACAAATATTGCACTGGAATAAGGACCAGCTAGCAAAGGCATTTCCGTAGCCCAGTTTGAACTTTTTTTTTTTTTTTTTTTTTTTTTTTGGCTTGCCATTAATTTTTATCTGCCAATAAATCAGAAGCTCCTAGCCCTGGCTGGGTAGCTCAGGTGGTTAGAGTGCCATCCCAATACACCAAACTTGGGTTCGATGTCTGGTCAAGGCACATACAAGAAGCAAGCAATAACTGCATAAATAAGTGGAACAACAAATTGATGTTTCTCTCTCTTAAAAAAAAAAAACACTCTGCCAGGGGCTATCCCAGCCGTGGGCAAACTACGGCCCGTGGGCCAGATCCGGCTGTTCTATCCGGTTCTCTTGCTCTCCCCTCCGCTCCTTTACTTTGAATTTATATTAGTTCACACAAACACTCCATCCATGCTTTTGTTCCGGCCCTCCGGTCCAGTTTAAGAACCCATTGTGGCCCTCGAGTCAAAAAGTTTGCCCACCACTGGGCTATACCCTTGATATGTCACAGTAGCACTAAGTAAATATTGACCAATTGATTAAATTAAAGCACAATTGAAAGCCTCTTGTTCACACCTACCTCTCTTTTTCATGGCCAACCTCCTGGCATTGACACAGACAATCCAAACAGGGAAGCCTGCATCTCAGGAAAGAACAAAGAGAGGAATTCAACTTAAAGAACAGGCAAAAGCTGCCAGGGCTTACGTCCCTTTCAAACACAGATTGACTATAGGCACTGACTAGTGGAGTTGCTCCCCAGATTAACTAAGCAGCACTCAGATCAAAGGCATAGAGAGAAGGGGTCAAAATACTTATTTTTCTGAAAGTTTGGCCTTGTACAAAGAAGTAGAGAATTTTCAAGACATTGCATTTTCATTCATATAATTATTTTTACTTCAGCCATTATGTCTACTAGGTAAATAAGTCAATGAGGCAATTAGACAGAAACAGTAAATAAAACAGCAATATGTTGTCACACACAAAAAAAAAAAAAAAAAAAAACACACAATGATGTGCTCCTGATATGGAAAGGATAAAAATATGTAAAAATAGAATTTAAAAGAATGGGGAAATGCACTGAGTTCTTGTGCTCCTGATATGGAAAGGATAAAAATATATAAAAATAGAATTTAAAAGAATGGGAAAATGCACTGAGTTCTTTAAATCCTATGGGTAGCACTTGTTTTGTTTCCTAAATAAAGTATCACTGGAAGTGTGATTGCATCCAGGAAATTTTTCTTAAAAATTCTATTCTAACTAAGAAGATAACAAACAAAAAAGAAAAATTAAAGGGCACTTTATATTTCCCTGAGAGGGAAGTCCATAGCATTATAGGCCTACCTCAAGAAACAAGAAAAAGCTCAAATAAACAATCTAACCCTACAACTAAAATAATTAGAAAAAGAACAACAAGATAAGCCCAAAGGAAGTAGAAAAATAATAAAGATTAGAGTGGAAATAAATGACATAGAAACTAAAAATATACTACAAAAGATCAATGAAACCAAGACATGGTTCTTTACAAAGATAAATAAGATTGATGAACCGTTAGCTAGGCTCATCAAAAAACAAAAAGAGAGGACCCAAATAAATAAAACCCCAAAAAAAGAAAAAGAAAAAAGAAAGAGGCAAAGTAATAACTGATATCACAGGAATACAAAGGATTGTAAGAAAATACTATAAACAACTATTTGCCAACAAATTATACAACCTGGGTGAAATGGGCAAATTCCAAGAAACATAAAATCTTTCAAAACTAAGTCAGAATCAGAAAACCTGAATAGACCAATAACAACTAATGAAATTGAAGCAGTAATAAAAAGAAATTCCCAGCAAACAAAAGTCCTGGACCAGATGGCTTCACAGGCAAGTTATACCAAACACTCAAAGAAGAACTAACACCTATCCTCCTCAAACTTTTCAAAAAAAATTTAGGAGGAAGGAAAACTTCCAACCTTTTTTATGAAGCCAGCATTATCCTAATTCCAAAGCCAGATAAAGACACTAGAAAGAAAGAAAATTATAGGTCAAGATCCCCAATAAACATAGGTACTAAAATCCTTAACAAAATATTAGCAAATCTGCCCTCGTCAGTGTTGCTCAGTGGTTACAGCATAAGCCCACACACTGCAGGTTTGATTCCCAGAAGGACCCATATCTGGGCTGCAGGTTCAATCCCTGGCCCCGATGGAGCATGTGGGGGAAGCAACCAATCAATATGTCTCTCTCACACTGATGTTTCTCTCCTTCTCTCTCTTTCCCCCTCCCTTCTTTCCACTCTCTCTAAACGTAAATGGAAAAATTATCCTCAGATGAGAACTAACAAAAAATTAAATTTAATTTAAAGATATTAGCAAATCAAATCCAGCAATACATTAAAAAATATCATACACCATGATCAAGTAGCATTTATCCCAGGGATGCAAGGATGGTACAATATTTGCAAATCAATAAACGTGATACATCACATAAACAAACTGAAAGACAAAAATCACATGATCATATCAATAGATGCAGAAAAAATATTTGACAAAATCCAACACCCTTTCTTGATAAAAACTCTCAACAAGGTGGGAATAGAAGGATCATACCTCAACATGATAAAAGCCATATATGATAAACCCACAGCCAACATCATACTCAATGGGCAAAAACTAAAACCATTTCCCCTAAGAACAGGAACAAGACACGATGCCCACTCTCACCCCTCCTGTTCCACATAGTACTGGAAGTACTAGACATTGCGATCAGACAAGAAGAAGAAATAAAAGGCATCCAAATTGGAAAAAAAAAAAAAAAAGTAAAGCTGTCCGTATTCACAGATGACATGATACTGTACATAGAAAACTCTAAAGACTCCATCAAAAAATTATTAGACTTAATAAATGAATTCGGCAAAGTAGCAGGATACAAAATTAATGCCAAGAAATGTATGGCACTTCTATACACCAATAGTGAACTTACAGAAAGAGAGACTAAAAAAGCAATCCCATTTACCATCACACCAAAAAAATTAAGATACGTAGGAATAAACTTAACTAAGGAGGTAAAAGACCTATACGCAGAAAACTACAAGACACTGAAAAAAGAGATAGAGGAAGACATAAACAGATGGAAGAACATACCGTGTTCATGGATTGGTAGAATCAACATCATTAAAATGTTTATACTACCCAAAGCAATCTATAGATTCAGTGCACTCCCCATTAAAATACCAATGGCATATTTCACAGACCTAAAACGAACTCGCCAAAAATTCATCTGGAATAAAAATTAAAAAAAAGACTCCGAATAGCTGCAGCAATCCTGAGAAAGAAGAACAAAGTAGGTGGGATCTCAATACCAGATTTCAAGCTGTATTACAAAGCCACTGTTCTCAAAACAGCCTGGTACTGGCACAAGAACAGACATATAGACCAATGGAATAGAACAGAGAACCCAGATATCGACCCAAACCACTATGCTCAATTAATATTTGACAAAGGAGGCAAGAACATACAATGGAGTCAAGACAGTCTCTTCAATAAATGGTGTTGGGGAAATTAGACAGATGCATGCAAAAAAATGAAACTAGACCACCAACTTACACCATACACAAAAGTAAACTCAAAATAGATAAAGGACTTAAACATAAGATGGGAAACCATAAAAATACTAGAGGAATCCACAGGCAGAGAAATCTCAGACATATGCTGAATCAATTTCATCACTGATACCACTCCTAGGGCAATGGAAACTAAAGAGAAAATAAACAAATGGAACTACATCAAAATAAAAAGCTTTTGCACAGCAAAAGAAACCATCAACAAAACAACAAGAAAGCCCACTGTATGGGAGAACATATTTGCAGATGTTATCACTGATAAGGGCTTAATCTCCAACATTTACAGGGAACTCATACAACTTAACAAAAGGAAGATAAACAACCCAATCAAAAAATGGGCAATGGACCTAAATAGATACTTTTCAAAAGAAGACATAAGGAAAGCCAAGAGACATATGAAAACATGCTCAAAGTCACTAATCATCCAAGAGATGCAAATCAAAACGACAATGCGATACCATCTCACACCTCTCAGAATGGCTATCATCAGCAAATCAACAAACGACAAGTGCTGGTGAGGATGTGGAGAAAAAGGAACCCTCATGCACTGCTGGTGGGAATGCAAACTGGTGCAGCCACTGTGGAAAACAGTATGGAGTTTCCTCAAAAAATTAAAAATGGAACTCCCATTTGACCCAGTGATCCCACTTCTAGGAATATATCCCAAGAAACTAGAAACACTTATCAGAAAGGATATATGCACCCCTATGTTCAAAGCAGCACAATTTACAATAGCTAAGATTTGGAAACAGCCTAAGTGCCCATCAGCAGATGAGTGGATTAGAAAACTGTGGTACAGCTACACAATGGAATACTATGCTGTGGTAAAGAAGAAGGAATTCTTACCATTTGCAGCAGCATGGATGGAACTGGAGAGCATTATGCTAAGCAAAATAAGCCAGTCAGAGAAAGATAAATATCACATGATCTCACTCATTTATGGAATATAATGAACAACATAAACTGATGAACAAAAACAGATCCAGAGACAGAGAAGCATCGATCAGACCATCAAACTTCAGAGGGAAGGTAGGGGAGGGTGGGGATAGGGGGAAGAAATCAACCAAAGGACTTGTATGCATGCATATAAGCCTAGCCAATGGACACAGACAACAGAGGGGTGAAGGCATGAGTGGGGGAGTTGGGGGGGGAGGCAATGGGAGGATAAGGACACATATGTAATACCTTAATCAATAAAGAAAAAAAAGAAAAGGTTTTTGATCCAAAAATAAATAAAAAATAAAATAAAATACCAATGGCATATTTCAGAGATCTAGAACAAACATTCCAAAAATTTATATAGTACCAAAAAAGACCCCAAATAGCCTCAGCAATCTTGAGAAAGAAAAACAAAGTTAGAGGAACCACAATACCAGATATCAAACTATATACAAAGTTATTTTAATCAAAACAGCCTGGTACTGCTACAAGAACAGGCATATAGATCAATGAAAAAGAACAGAGACCCCAGAAATCAACCCATATACCATTATGGTCAATTAATATTTGACAAAGGAGACAAGAGCATACAACGGAGTGAAGACAGTCTCTTCAATAAATGGGGTTGGGAACATTGGACAGAGACATGCAAAAAAATGAAACTGGACCACCAACTTACACCATACACAAAAATAAACTCAAAATGGATACAGGACTTATAAATTGCAAAATCATAAAAACCCTAGAAAAAAAACATAGGCAGTAAAATCTCACATCTCACATAGCAGTATTTTTACCAATACATCTCCTAGGGCAAGAGAATCAAAGGAAAAAATAAATAAATGGGACTACATCAAACTAAAAAGCTTCTGCACAGCAAGAGAAACCATCAATAAAGTGAAAAGGTAACCCACCTTATGGGAGAACATATTCACCAATGATAAATTTGATTAGGGGTTAATTTCCAAAATACTATGTAAAGAACTTATACAATTAAACACTAGGAAGACAAACAATCCAATTTAAGTATGGGTAAAGAGCCTGGCCAGTGTGGCTCCGTGGATTGAGCATTGTCCCATGCAACAAGAGGTAACTGGTTCGATTCCAGTCAGGGCACATGCCTGGGGTTTCGGGCTCAATCCCCAGCAGGGGACATGCAGGAGGAAGCCAATCAACGATGTGTCTCTCTCATCGATGTTTCTCTCTCTCTCTCTCCCTCTCCCTTCTTCTCTTTTTAAAATAAATAAGAACATTTTTACAGGGCAAAGGACTGAATAGACACTTCTACAAATGGCCAATAGACACATGAAAAAAATGTTCAGTGTCACTAATCATCAGAGAGAGGCTAATTAAAACTACAATGAGGTACCACCTCACACCTGTCAGAATCAATAAATCAACAAACAACAAGTGCTGGTGAAGATGTGGAGAGAAAGGAGCTGCTGATGGGAATGCAGACTGTGGATCAAACCTGCAACTCAGGTATGTGCCCTTCCCCGGGAACCAACACACTGAGCAACCCAGCCAGGGCAACAATCTATAATAATAAAAGTGTAATAACATGCTAATCTGACTGGACGACCTTCCGGACAAAGCCAGGGCTGCGGGGGAAGCCTGGGTCCCGGGTGCCAGAAAGAAACTGGTGCTGGCAGCCAGGGAAGGAAGGCCTACTCTTGCATGAATTTCATGCATCAGGCCTCTAGTGTTTTAATATAATAGGATGGATGATGTTTTTCTGCTGAAACAAAATCACTCTTCACAACTTGGCTATGGCACTGGTGTCTCCACACAAATGCTTCTGTGTTTGGCAGGTCTGGACTACCTCATGTTTTGTTGTGGCTTAATTCTCTTACCACTTGCCTCGTTTTGAAGTACAGCATATCCTTGAATAAAGTCATTTCATGATAATGTGGATGAGATACCGTAGAACTTAATTCTTGTTTATATCAACTAACCTATGATTAAATTTGTTTCCTTATACATCATTTTGCTTGGAGTCACAGACCCTATCAATGACATTAAGTAAGAATTTACTATAGTGTCAACAATCAATAGCACCAAATGCCATGATATCTTTGACTTCACTTGACCTAAATATATCATATACAGTTACCTTTTTCTTTTCTCATTCACCCAGGACAACTCAGGCGGCACTACTTAACACCAGTAATTTTATATATGCAATTGCAAACATGGTTTATAACATACGATAGTCTCCTAGTCCTAGAGAAATAAAAGTTGTATTCACACACAAAAACAACAAAACTGTACACAAATGTTCATAGCAGCTCTATTTGTAACAGCCAAAAGCTGGAAACGACCCAAATATTCTTCAGCAGGCAAATGCAGAAATAAATTGCAGCCTCACACAATGAAATACTCCTCAGTAACAAAAAGAAACATACTAATACATACAACAACTTGAGGGGATCACAAATGCACTATGCTACGTGGAAAAGGCAATCTCAAAAGCTTATATACTGTATGATTCTATCTTTATAATAATATTGAAATCACAAAGTTACAGCGATGAAGAACAGATCCATAGCTGTCAGGGGTAGGTTACAGGAAGGAGTGACTAAAAAAGGGTAACAACATGGAGTTTCTTTGTGGCAATTGAAAAGTTTTGTGTCCTGGATGTGTCAGTGTGTATACAAATCTATTTCATATAATAATACAGAAAAAAGCCCTAGCCGGCTTGGCTCAGTGGATAGAGCGTCAGCCTGTGGACTGAAGGGTCCCAGGTTTGATTCCGGCCAAGGGCACATGCCTGGGTTGCGGGCTCGATCCCCAGTAGGGGGTGTGCAGGAGGCAGCTGATCAATGATTCTCTCTCATCATTGATGTTTCTATCTCTCTCTCCTCCCTTCCTCTCTGAAATCAATAAAGAAATATATTTTTTAAAAATAATAATAATAATAATACAGAAAAAACAGTGCATGTAAAAACTGGTGAAATGTATCATTGAGTTAATACCAATTGTCAATTTCCTGGTGTGATAATGTACTATCTATAATAATAAAAGCATAATATGCTAATTAGACTGGACGTCCTTCTGGACGACCTTCCAGACAAAGCTGGGGCTGCGAGGGAAGCCCGGGTCCCGGGTGCCAGAGGGAAGCTGGTGCTGGCAGCCAGGGGAAGGAAGGCCTACTCTTTCATGAATTTCGTGCATCAGGCCTCTAGTGGTTACATAAGATGTTATCATTAGGAAGAGCTGATTAAAGGGTATTCGGGAACTCACTATACTATTTTTGTTACTTCTCATAAGTCTGTAAGTATTTCAAAATCAATTCTTTTAGATCGTAACCTAATAACAAAGAAGTCTAGACAGGACATCTTTGAGATTTTTGCATGAACCAAGCATTGACAGGTATCAAAGAAATACTACTCAGAGGAGGAAGCATTTAGAAAAAGAGAGAATTTTACCATCAAAAAGAACAAAGGAATCAGACTTTAGAAGGATTGGCTCACCAAATTGAAAACACAAGAACTTAATGGAAAAATACACAATATTACCAAGGTTAAAGTAGCAACTCCCTGATATGACTGATTCGCAAAGCTCCTGAGGTATCTCCAGCCAGGAACGTAGCAAAAATTGGGGATAAAACTGCTTTTGTTTTGGAGCCCAGGTTCACGGTAAATATCTAATCTTTTTATTATTTGGGGTATGATAGAAGAAGTACAAATCACGGTGACTCTACTGACTTCTCCCAGGGTGCACGGCGTGTTGCTGGTGTCTTTGGGTTTTCCTGCGACAGAATAAGCGTACAGACACATTGGGGGCAGAGCAGGTTTTGCTTTTATGCAACACTATGATCTGCCAAAAGCGCCTGCACTTGAACACCTGGCATCGCAGTGACTGGGTGAGACTGCATTTTCCTCACTGCCTGCTGTGACCCCACTGGGCCACGGTGACCCCACTGGGCCGAGGGGGAGTCTGTCTGGTGTTTCCCACAGACTGTCAGTCAGCACTTGAGAAATGTCAATTAATGCAGTCAGCAAAATACAGAACTCGGTGACTCTTTCAGGCAGTCTAGAGTGAAATATTTAATGATTGAATTGTGAGAACTTAGAAAATAACCAAACAGCCAGCAGTCATTGGATTATATGATAGGTGCTGCATGCATATCATCCTATCTCATCTCATCCTTACTGCATAAAGTAGGCATTCTTCTCACTCCCAGTATTGGAGCTGGGACTTGAACCCAGGAAGTTCTGACTCCAGAATTTATAGCCAGTGTACGAGGCTCCCTTATGCAAAAATGCAGTAATTGCTGGGACCCAGCTTGAATTTACTAACAATAAGCATGCCTAATTTTATTATCTCTTTAAAAGGAACTTCCAAATGAACGGCTATGAGAAATAGGATAGACCTGATTTCAGCAAAGAATCGACAAGATTTTTATTATTAAAGAGAATGACTAGTTTGAGATGGAACCTTGAAGCTGGGCCATGAGGAAGGGTGACAATCGCATGTAGGAATGCTCTCGTGGGAATTAAAGCTTCATGAATCTGGAATGCACGGATTTTTTTCATAAGGTTCCTATGTGACTTCTGTGTGTTTTTCCCCATACATGAACCTAGCTGATGAATGCCTCCTTCACCAGCTCCCAGTTTGTTAGACCCCTAATTAATCCTATACTCTAGCACTTGGCCTGGAACGTCTTGTGAGGATATTGCACCAGGGGCAACAGAGAGCAGACGTCTCCCGGGACCAGCTCGGACCTCAGTCCCCAAGGGCACCCCTGCTGGGCCCATGATCCCAGAGTATGCATACACAGGGCTTCCCTGTCTTAGCTTCACCTGCCCCAACTGGCACCACAGCTACAGATCATCCGGCTTAGGCAAATGGCAGGAGGGAGGAGGCGGCTGGGAAAATAAATTTCACACTCTCGATTTCGGGGAAGCCAGGGGCCTCACCTGCTTTAACAGAACTTGTTTTTCAGGTCTCTAAAAGCTGTGCCCTTTGCAGCTTTGCTTCATGTTTATGACCGAAAGGGAATTAAATGAAGATCCACTGATAAATGTATCATGAGAGGTTTGCCAAAAAAGGACTCCCCATGGCTCTCAGACCTGAAAGCTCAGAGACAAAGGAGGAGAGTATGTGGCCTGAAGGTGGGATTTCCTTTCTATCCTCTCCAACTTTTGCTTTAAGGGCCCGTGGAAGAGAGAAGTAGATTCCTGGGTCCTGCCCCTCCCCAAAGGCTCACAACTTTGAGAATACTGAGTAGAGATTCATTAACTTTTGACACCCAGTAGTGGAAGATGGTGAGTTGAAGGGAATTGTTACATTGTGAACAATACAAGGCCCAGAATAAGGGCTCTGACCTTTACTGGGGTAATTCCACTTTTACAAGAACGTTTATGTCCAGGGAATAAGGTCTCCCTTCAAACTCTACCATAGAGGTTTAGATTTCAGTTTGACAAGACCACAGTTTGTACTTTAACAGGTAGCTGGGAAACTTTATTTGACACAGGGTTTGAAAACAGCTGGGGAATACCCTGCATATAAGCTAGCTAACTGCATTTTTCTTTTTTTCTTTTTTTGTTATTGTTGTTTTGTTTGCTTGTTAATCCTCACCTGAGGATATTTTTCCCATTGATTTTTAGAGAGAGTGGAAAAGGGAAGGAGGGGGATAGAGAGAGAAAAACATCAATGTGAGAGAGACACCATCAATTAGTTGCCTCCTGCACGCACCCCAACCAGAGCCAGGGATCAAACCTGCAACCCAGGTAAGTGCCCTTGACCAAGAATCGAACCCACAACCCTTTGGTCCACAGGTCGACTGACCACTAAGACATACTGGCCAAGGCCTTCTTTTTTCTTTTTTTTTTTTTTAATAAACATCACACAAACTTCATAAGGGACCCAGCAGGCATAATTTGAGAAGCCCTATAGCAGAAACCTAACCAGCAGCCCTCCCAGTGAAAAAGCACTAACTATCCCCTCACACTCCTCCTCCTTTTCCCCAAAAAAATGCCCTGACTCCAGCCCCAAACAGTCCCCTTCATCCAAAAGGCAGTCCTGCCCGGCTGGTATTTCTCAGTGGTTGAGTGTTGACCTATGAACCAGGAGGTTTCGGGTAGATTCCCAGTCGGGGCACATGCCTGGGTTGCAGGCTCAATCCCCAGTAGGGGATGTGCGGGAGACAGCTGATCAATGATTCTCTCTCATCACCAATGTTTCTATCTCTCTCCCTCTCTCTTCCTTTCTGAAATTAATAAAAAAAAATTTTAAATGCATTTTTTAAAATGCATTTTAAAAGGCAGTCTTCTGGGGAAATGTAAATTAAAACCACAATGAGATATCACCTCACATTTATTGGCTATCATCAATAAATCAACAAACAGCCCTAGTCGGTTTGGCTCAGTCGATAGAGCATCAGCCTGCGAACTGAAGGGTCCCAGGTTCAATTCCGGTCCAGGGCACATGCCCGGGTTATGGGCTCGATCCCCAGTGGGAGGAGAGGGGGTGTGCATAAGGCAGCCAATCAATGATTCTCTCTCATCATTAATGTTTCTATCTGTCTCCCTCTCCCTTCCTCTCTGAAATAAATTAAAAAATAAAATAATTTTTAAAATAAACCAACAAACAAGTATTAGTGAGGATATGGAGAAAGGGAACTCCGTGCACTGCTGGTGGGAATGCAGACTGGTGCAGCCACTGTGGAAAACAGTATGGAGTTTCCTCAAAAGTTAAAAATGGAACACCCATTTGACCCAGTAATCCCAATTCTAGGACTATATCCCAAGAAATCAGAAACATCAATCAGAAAGGATATATGCACCCCTATGTTCATAGCTGCACAATTTATAATAGCTAAGATTTGGAAACAGCCTAAGTGCCCATCAGCAGATGAGTGGATTAAAAAACAGTGGTACATCTACACAATGGAATACTATGCTGCAGTAAAAAAGAAGGAACTTTTACCATTTGCAACAGCATGGATGAACCTGGAAATCATTATGCTAAGCGAAATAAGCCAGTTGGAGAAAAATAAATATCACATGATCTCACTCATTTGGGGAATATAATGAACAACATAAACTGATGAACAAAAATAGATCCAGAGACAGAGAAACACTGAACAGACTGTCAAACCTCAGAGGGAATGCAGTGGAGGAAACTTGTATGCATGCATATTAGCATAACCAATGAACATGAACACTGGGGTGGTGGGGGCTTGTCCCTGGGGGTAGGAGTGGCCAGGGAAGGGTCAATGGGGGGGGAGGGAGGAGACATATGTAATACTTTAAACAATAATAAAAAAAGCCAATGGAAAAAATATCCTTAGGTGACGATTAACAAACAAAAGAAGTAATAATAATAATTTCCAAATGGTTCTGATGATTAGCTTACTCTGGAGCCAATAATGTGACTGCTTTTTTGAGTAGACAAATAATGCTCTATAGGGAAATTCTTTTAATTTAATAAATGCTCTATGTAAAGACAGAAAAGGGCCTCTCCTTTTCTTTGCTGTGGCCTAACACAATTTATGAGAAGCACCTGGTAATTAAACCCCAAGATTGTTGGCCCCTCCGATTCAAACAGCTCCTCTGTTCAAACTGTGGGACAAAAGCTACTCTCAAGGCTACATTCTTACATCCCCCTCCTCCCTGTTGTTTTCACAACTTAGGGATATTCTCACCAAGAAGTCTCTAGTTAGTAGAAAAGTCCCTTCCCCTATTCCCTTCAAACAAGCCTCTTTTAAACTCTTCATAACTTTTGCTCTAAGCATGTTTTACAGGCTTGGGGAAAATATTGATAAGACACCTTCCTAGGACATCTGCTGGGCTATCTCCTGGAAAACAAACAAACTATAACTTGTCAAGACAACCTCTGGTATCTGCTCAACTTCAACACAACTCCCTCTCCCTTCCTTGTTGCTTGACAACAGCTACTGCTTAAAAGAGCAGGTCACCTTTGTTCCCTGCCCTATACTGACCAGCAATACTTGGCCCTTTCCTCTTTTGGAAAGTAAAATAAACTTCCTCTCTGCATCTCTTCTTTTAGTTGTGAATTCTTTCACAGCCCAGGTCACCAGCCAAACCCTAACACTCTACAGGGGATTTCCTTTAATGCTTTTACGTTTTTTCAGGTCTAAATCTCTCTCAGGGCAATGCAGTAAAGTCTTAGAGTTTGAAAATTGTCCAAAAGCGTATTCATTTCTGAGAAAAACTTTTGTCTTTTCCATAACCATCTAAATCATGAAGTGGACATGTTTGGTTTTGTCTCCCAGCATCCCATTTTGCCTCTCATTCCCCCAGCTTTGGTCATAGTGCCCCCATTTTCCTCCAGTGAGCCTACCCACTCTCAGTCCACCCCCAGCTCCACATGAGGGCATGTCCCACCTCCACGGCCATTAACCTTGCACATTCTCTTGGCCACAATGCTTTTCTTAGTGGAGGATAGGTTTGCTACACTCATGGGAAAGGGAGTCTTCCTCTCATCCTCCACAAGACAGTATGCCAAAAAGATGGAACCTGAAGATTCCAGGGATCAGAACACAGAGCTTTAGAGAGGAGCCAACACAGAGGAATGGGAGCAAGAAGGGCGTCCTGCAAGCATGTTTGAGTCCTGACTCAAGTCTCACCTGAAGCCAGTTTACCTGTGATAGTCTCAGTTACAAGAGCCAGTGAATTCCTTTGCTTATTTCTTTTGTTTAAACTAGTTCGTTTGTGGTTTGAGGTTACCCACAATAAGAAGATTGCCGACTGGTGTATCTTCCAATAAGCAAATGTGGATGCGGACACAAGTCTGGCTTCTCCATTGTCACTAAAATATCAATAGGCAGCATCTAAAGCACAGGGAGCTGCTTTAATCAAAAGTTGAATCATCAGCACTTCTAAGAGTGCTGGGAGAATTCAACTTTGACATTATCTTGAGCAGCGATTTTCAGCCTTTTACATCTCATGGCACACATAAACTACTTACTAAAATTCTGCAGCACACCAAAAAATATATTTTTTGCCAATCTGACAAAAAATAGGTATAGTTTTTATTCATTCACACTGGACAGCTATTGTTGTGTTGACTGTTATCTTTTTTTTATTTGACAGTCTAAGGTAAAAGAGGTCAGTGGCCCTGACAAAGTATAAGGTTATTGCATGTCTTCAAAATGCTTGCAGCACACCAGTGTGCCTCGGTTGAAAATCGCTGATCTAGAGGTTTCTTGACTTTTCTAATACGTGAAAAGCAGTTTTCTCAGCAGTGTCTGTGCCCTGTGTGAACTACAGAGAAAGTGTCACTGATGCTGGGTAGAACTGGTTGAAAAACACCGACCTCAGGGACATCATTATCCTTCTCTCCAAGTCCACTTAGCTCCGTCTCAACATTAAATCCAATGGTCAAAAGCGATAAGCCTGACCCAAATTGTTTTCCATAAAGGAATTGATTGATTAAATCTCCATATTAGGTTATTTAAGACAACGTAATGGCCTTGGCTTTTGTAGAGCAAAGAGGAAAGGGGAGGTCCATCAGCAAAGGACGTTGCTGGTGACAAAAGGTGAAAAATGGTTCATGAGAGCAGAGAAAATAATCCTAAAGAAGAACAAATATTAGGTTCAGGATTCAGGTATAAGAAGCCAAGTATGACTCCTACATTTCCCACAGAAAAAGGAAAGTGAGAGCAAGGTTGTTATAATGCCTCGGAACCAACATCTCTTTCCTGTTGTTCTTGTCTGCACTGCGTTGAGGAAGGTGAGCCAACTTCATGGAACTGAGGGCTTTGGAGGTTTATGCCTCACATTTTACCTCCCATATCTGCTTGTTGCTACAAGTGGAACCCACTGAACAATGGGCCTGCTCACACTGGGGCCTCTTCTGGGGAGACACTATCTGGCCAGGTATTTCTTCCATCTGGCAGGATATGAAGCACTCAAAGACTAAGGGTATCTGTGTTTCTGGGCCACAGCCTAGCTACAGGAAAACACCCTACAAGTCAGGAACTTACCCCTCGAGGCAGAAGAACTAAAACAATTGAGGAACTTGAGATCTTGTGGGGAGAAATAGTGAGAGGACAAGGTCATGGAGGAAGTTACAAAGGCTGTTTTTCAGATTATTTCTCTTCACTAAAATAGCACAATAAAGATGACAATGGATAATGAGAATCATGAAGCACGGCTCACTATGTTAAATGCACAACAATGGATAGTGTGCAAGTATTTTCTCACTTACCATCTAATGTTTGCTTTAAGTTTTTCAAACTTTCACTTCATCAAGGTCTGAACAAGATGGGCCTTCCAGATCTGGTAATGTGACAATTAGAGTCATCTGGAAATGTTGGGTAAAGTATAACAAAAAGAAAATGTGTTAGATACACAACTGAGCTCACAAAAACAAAAGTGTGAAAGCTGGATGCTGTGAGGGCCCTTATGTGATCAGAGGGCAGGGAGGATGGAGCATTGGATCAGACTAGGACTAGGAGACAAAGTCCTGGGCCCACACGAGGGAGGAGTTGAAGCTAAGCCACAAGTAGACTTGAAATCTTAGCGTGTGACGTGGGAATCCCCAAGCCAAGAAATGAGTACAAATATTGTTCCTGGTTTCCTAGGCTGGTGATCCCCTCAGTGTGCCTGACATGGCAAACACATCCACCTTAGGGGGATTCCTTCTCAACCCAGGCTGCTTGGAATTCACACACACACACACACACACACACACACACACACTCACACACATACAATCCCCACCAAAAATAAACTCAAAAGTTAAAAATAATAATAGACATATTTAAAACTAACTCTCTACAAGCAAGAGTCAGCAGCAGCAACAGAGAAGAGAACCTCACAGAGAGCCTCTTCCTCTCTCCCTAAGCAGGGCACGCTAGGCTGCTCCTGGCCTAGGAGGTTGTGCTGGTTCCAAATCAAACACAAGTCATACCTGCCATGTGCTGCTGGTAACCATGTCAGCCAAGTTCTGAGTGGGAGGGGGGGCAGGTTCTTACACACCATTTCCTGCACCCACTCCCACAGCAGGGCCTTTTGTCATCCTGCTCCATTCCTCTTCTGCCAGGGCGACACAGTCTGCCTCTCACCCTGATTCACTGGCCACAGCAGGGATTCCCAACCATTTTGTCTGAGGTTTGCGATAACCAATGCTTAGGTCAGGGTTCTCCATAAAAAGAGAACCAACAGAGTGTGTGTGTGTGTGTGTGTGTGTGTGTGTGTGTGTGTGTGTGTGTGTAGAGGTAGGAGAAAGGAGGAAGAAAAAGACTGATCAATTTCAAGAAACTGGTTCACACAATTGTGGGGCCTGGCAAATCCAAAATCCAGGGGGTCGGGATAGCAATTCCTGCAAGTTAATTTCTTGAGTCTGAAGGCAGCGTAGAGGCAGAATTCCTTCCTCTTGAATGGGCCTGAGTCTTTTCTCCTAAGGCTTTCAATTGATTGGATGAGGCCCACCACATTATGAAGGGTAATCTACTTTACTCAAAGTCTACTGATTTAAATAGTAAATCATGTATTTTTTAAAAAAACTCACAGCAGCATCTAGATGGTGTATGCATCTAGCCAAGTTGACACACAGAATTAACTATCACACCGTGAGTTGGGGAGAATGCTGACCATAGCGCTTCTTAGTGAGAGAAGGAAGTGTACCCCAGATGTGCACCCCTCCCCAGTGGAAACCTTGAAAACCTTGAAAGGAATTTAGAGAAGGAAAGAGGCAAAGAGTGAGATCTCAACAGCAGTAATTGTCTGAAAGGGCCAAGTCCACAATCATATTCTGAACACAATACTCACCTTCTTAAACCACTGGATAAATTCCTCATCCTCCTCATTAGATTTAAGCCATTCAATTTAGTACCAAAGTTGCTCATGAGAAAAAGAACTTCAAAGAAATCTAAAGCTTCAAACACATGTCACTTCACTCATAATATCATTGTCAATAGTAATATTAGTATTGCAATTTTGCAACTGTTTTATGTAAAGTAGAATAAAGCAAATAAACAAACCATATTTATGTTATTAGGAATCAAGATTTTCAACATAAAAGAGAAGAGTTGAGTATTTAAAATAAAACAGAACTAGCCCTAATCGGTTTGGCTCAGTGAATAGAGCATCAGCCTTCGGACTCAAGGGTCCCAAGTTCGATTCCGGTCAAGGGCATGTACCTTGGTTGTGGGCACATCACCAGTAGGGGGTGTGCAGGAGGCAGCTGATCGATGTTTCTCTCTATCCCTCTCCCTTCCTCTCTGTAAAAAATCAATAAAATATATTTTTTAAAAATAAAATAAAACAGAATTAAGAATAAAAACACTGAATGTTAAACTGAAATTAGAATTGTCAATTTAAACACATGATTGTTTTCTTTAGTGTATTTCCTAGCTTGTCTACTAAAAGCAATAGCATCTCAGTAGCAATAAGTACAGCTAGCACCCAGACCTTGGTTTTAAAATATATTCCCTATCCAAAAGATAGGGATGTAAAAGAAGTACATAAAGATCAGTAGGGTTGTATCAAAAGAAAACAGGAGAAAAACTAGCAGTGTCGAGTCAAGCTGAACATATCCTATGAACAAGCAATTCCACTCTGAGGTGTATGTCCCCCACCCAAAATAACAATGCACTCATCCAAAGACCAGCACCAGAGTGTTCATAGCAGCTCCACTGTGACAGCTTGAATCTGGGATCATTCTAAACGTCCACCTACATTAGAATGGATACATACATTGAAGGAGCAATGGAAACCAAAGATCCACAACTACATACTTGGTAGTGAACCTACCTAGCATAACGATGAACAAAGAAGTCAGATACAAGAGTAAAAGCGATGAGAGAGAGAGAGAGAGAGAGAGAGAGAGAGAGAGAGAGAGAGAGAGAGAGCGCTACATGATTCCATTTACAGAGTTCCCAAACAGGCAGCTGATCCATAGGTCTGGAAGTCAGCCTGGCACTCATTCTTGCAGGGGCAGCAGTGATAGGAAGAGGGTGTGACGGGGATTCTCGGGAACTGGCAATGTTCTGTTTCTTGATCGGGGAGCTGGTTGCACAGGTGAAAAAAATTTTAACTATAGACTTGATTTTGTGTGTGTATTTCTCTATATGTTATATTTTAATTTTACTTTTAAAAAAAGCCATCTCGAAGGGGCTCTCACAGGCCAAATTTTGTTGCCTTTTTAAAAAATATTTTTTTATTGATTTCAGAGAGGAGGGAAGAGGAAGAAAGAAATAGAAACATCAATGATAAGAGACCATCATTGATCGGCTGCCTCCTGCATGCCCCACTCTGGGGATCGAGCCCACAACCCAGGCATGTGCCCTGACCAGGAATCGAACGGTGACCTCTTGGTTCATAGGTCAGTGCTCAGCCACTGAGCCACGTCGGCTGGGCTCGCTGGCCAAATTTTGAAAATCAAAAAAGGATAATGATTGTAGCTGGTTATTAAATGAAAATATGAATCCAGGAGGAGGGGAGAGGATAAACAGAATAAACAGCTCTTTTTTTACAAAAGAAAGCACTAATAAATGTAGAAGGAATGACAAGATTAGAAGATCACCATTTTATAACCCCTGATATAATAATTGAGTGTGGTAACCGATCACCAATGGAAAATCAAACCATTGTATGAAAACTCATTAGCAAACAGGCCATTCATACAGTACAAAGACCACTTACCTTCAGGTGGGGACCATATTGAATTCAGCATCACAAACAATGGGACAGTGTGGCATTGCATGCCTCCTGGTAGGATGCAAATTAAACAGCATAGTCTGAGGCAGTGGGACTTTAATGCATTAAAATCACCTGAGATTTTAAAACTCCCACTGCCGAGGCCATACTGCCAGACCAACTCTATCAAAATCTCTGAGGTAGGACCCACACATCAGGTATTTTGTGCAGTCAAGGTATTCTGGACAAAAACATATACCCTGAAACGTTTAGTTTATAAGATACATAGGCATGCCTCAGAAATATTGCGGGTTTGGTTCCTGGCTATCATAATAAAACAAGTATCACAAGAAAGCAACCATAATCTCTTTGCTGGCAGATGGTCTTGACTACTGTTTGTTAAAAATGCAACACCGGTGAAGCACAATAAAGCAAAGTACAGTAAAACAAAGCAGTGATTTTTAACGTTGCTGATTGGAATCACCTGGGAATTTTGGAAACGAGGGCCACCGGGGCTTCCTCTGCAGCGCTTCTGGCTTAAGGGGTTTAGGTTGGAACTCAGGCGGGGTACCCTCTTTTCTAGGCTTTAAGCTTGATTTAACCTCCAGTGAGAACAGAGTGGACCTCTTACTACCCCTTCCTTGTAATGCAATGAAACAGGCGGTTCTGATGTTCGCCCAGGGCTGAGGATGACCAGGACAGAGGAACAAGCGAACGTCAGGAGGAAACAGACAAATCTATAAGGTGGGACATTCTGGAAGACCAGCCTGGATTCTTTGGAAGGTCGACATCACGAGGGGGAAAAAAGAGGGAAGAATTATTATAAGTTAAAATAAGTATCCAAAAAATGTATTGCATGTGTTAGTTGATAAAAACAGCTAAAAATGCATTTGGGGTACAATTGGAGACATTTAAATGTTAAGTTGATTTTATATGGTTAATTTTTTTAGTAGGGACAGCAACCATATGGTTCTGTAGACAAATATTTGTATCCTTAAGTGGTGTATTTTGTACAATGAAAAGTGGTGTTATAAAACATATGTGTAATTTGGGAGTTCATTGTACTAATCTTTCAACTTCTCTGAGGGTTTAAAATAGTTCATAAGAAAAAAGCTGAGGACATGAGAAAATTTTAAATACAAATAAAAACCTACTCATACCTGGCCAGTGTGGCTCAGTGGTTGAGCTTCAACCTATGAACCAAAAGATCACAGTTCCATTCCTGGTCAAGGCACATGCCTGGGTTGTGGGCTCGATCCCCAGTAGGGGGCGTGCAGGAGGCAGCTGATCAATAATTCCCTCTCATCATTGATATTTCTATCTTCCTCTCCCTTCCTCTCTGGAATCAATAAAAATATTTTTCTTATAAGAAAACCTACTCACAAGGCCACATAATGTCCATTTGTATTAGTTCTCTCTTGGAATTTTTCAGGAAAACCTACTCACAACCTTACACAATCAACTTCACACCACAACCAATAATCAAAGCTGAATTTCTCAACCTTTGCCCACTGGATTTAAATATGAGTTACCTGGAAAAGATCTCTTATCAAGTGAGTTACAAAATGATGAGTTATGCAGGGTTTTCTTGCTACCACATATCTCAAAAATCTTAATATATTTAACATGCATTATCCAATGGGATCAGGGAGGTCACCTACATAGTAAAGCAACATTTCTTATCCCTTATGTGAGCACAGACCCCTCTTATCCCAGAAAATCTGTAGGCATTAGGGAATAAGGATAGCATAAAACATCCTTTCCCTCATTTTAAGACTCCTCTGGCTTTTTTTTCTTTTTTAATTTCAGAGAAGAAGAGAGAGGAGAGAGAAAAACATCAATGATGAGAAAGAATCATTGATTAGCTGCCTCCTGCATGCCCTGGAATCAAACTGTGAGCTCCTGGTTCATAGGTCACCGCTCAACCACTGAGCCACGCCGGCCAGGCACAACTCCTCTGGCTTTGATTAACGAAAGAACCCCTGGATTTTCATCTGGGCCCTGAAGACTCTAAAGGCACATTTGCAGCCAGATGAAATTCTGTCTCCCAACTAGTGCAATTTCCTGTTCACCAAAATACAAAATGTGATTTTTTTTAATTATTCTTATTTTTTTGTTGTTATTGTTCAGGTCCCTTTTTAAATATGTATGTGCTGTTTTCTGTGTCTCTCTACAAGCTTTACTTCAACCGCACCGAACATGTGTGTTTTAAATTGTGAGTTTCAAGGCCACCTATTCTGTCTCTTCCCAGTCAGGTTTCAGGATGGCACCTCACACCACAGACAGAATACGTGCTGATACCCAAACAGCAAAAAAATAAGTGGCAAAGGGCTCATGCCCTAGGCGCCCCGACAGCACTGCTCATAGGCATCTCCCTGGTCCTCCCCCCAACCCTAACAGGGGTGTGCTACGATCACAGGTGAGGTTCCTGAGGGTCAGAGCGCCTTAGCATGGACAAGCAGCATGGCTGGGATCTGCGTCCCGGGAGCCTGTCAGCAGAGCTCCGGCTCTCACACGACAGTACTCTGTCCCTGCACCTCAGCCTTAATCACCTCCTGCAGTTCCTGCTTTGCGGCACACAGGGTCAGGACTTGCAGGATTTCCAGTAACAGCAGACTGGATCCTCCCCTGCCGCTGGTGACACAAGGAACCTGGCAAGTGGCAAGCGTCAACTCAGAAGCTAAATCATCACCCGTGTCACCCTCTGACTAAGCCAAGTTGGCCAGCCCTGTGGCACATCCAGCCTCGAAAGACAGCTATAATGAAGGGCTAATGACAAGTGTGAACAAAGAGGCTCAATGAGTCACTGCCCAGCGCAACCTGGCGGGGCACACCCTGCGGTTCTCCAAAGCTTAAGGGCTGCCTGAAACTCTCATTGAACACGGCAGGAAATCCTGTACCTCCCCACTGCTCCCCTCCCTGCAAAACATTATATATAAGGGCATAGGAGAGATCACTGTATTGTGGCCAAATTAAGACAACAGTAGTCCTCCCTCTCCTGGGGGAGTATGTTCCAAGACCCCCAGTGAGTGCCTGAAACCATGAATAGTACCAAACTCTATACAGACTGTGTGTTTTTTATATACTTGCATACCTGTAATAAAGTTTAATTTACAAATTAGGCTTAGTAAGTGATTAACAACTAATCATAAAACAGAAAAATTATAACAATATACTGTAAAAAAAGTTATGTGAATATTGTCTCTCTCTCCCTTATTGTACTGTACTCACCCTTCTCCTTCTGCTGATGTGAGATGATAAAATGTCTACAAAATAAGATGAAGTGAGCCCTGACCGGTTTGGCTCAGTGGATAGAGCGTCAGCCTGCGGACTGAAGGGTCCCAGGTTTGATTCCGGTCAAGGGCATGTGCCTTGGTTGCGGGCACATCCCCGGTGGGGAGTGTGCAGGAGGCAGCTGATCAATGTCTCTCTCTCATCGATGTTTCTAACTCACTGTCCCTCTCCCTTCCTCTCTGTAAAGAATCAATAAAATGTATTTTTTTAAAAAAAAGATGAAGTGAGGTAAATGAGATATTATTAAGTAAAATAAAGGTGACTTGAACACAAGCTCTGTGATATTATGACAGTCAATCTGATAACTGAAACAGCTACTAAGTGACTAATGGTGGGTAGTGGGTGGGAAGCATATACAGTGTGGATATACTGGACAAAAAATAATCCACATCCTGTGTGGGATGGAGTGGGACTTTTGAGGTTTCATCACACTACTCAGAATGGCAGGCAATTTAAAACTTGTGAATTATTTATTTCTGGAATTATGCATTTAATAATTTTGGACCAGGGTTGATCACAGTTAACAAGCAGCAGAAAATGAAACTATGGATAAGGCAGGACTACTGTAAAAACTGAGTTTAAACTCAGTTAAAGAGATGAGAACTCATTGTGAGCAGATATCAGATCTGGTATGGAATTTTCAATGGTCAAGGGGAAAAGAGTCTCATATTCCCTCAGTTGATCAGGGGTAAGGGAGACCTCATGCCATTCTTTGCAACTCTTAAGCCTGCACCAGAGCCCCAGCTCTTGGGTAGAAGTTAGTCAAGGGCAAATTAGTGGTGCCCCATGGTTGCCACCTGCCCAGAGTTCACAGTCAATCCAGGAATTTAAAATTCCTGCCCAGGATCTGAATCTGCCTGTGATTTAGATACACAAAGTCATGGAGTACTAAAATGAAGTTCAATTGAAGTTCAATTCAGGCCATGCAAACTTGTTCCTCAGCTTACATCATTACTTTGCTCATCTTTTATCAAAATTATAGACATTGCAGTCCAAGCATTTCCCAACCACCTCCTCTGTACTATGTGATTGTACTAAATCCTGGTATTTTAGGGACAGTTTTGTCCAAATATGGCAGCCTTCCTTCTCCCATAATCCCCAGAAATGATAAGCAGGTTCTTATTATAAATTAGGTTGCAAGACATTCTGAACTCTGAGACATCAGTTTGAAGGGTTTTACAGAAGAGTCTCTTTTTTCTCTCCTCAACATTAAGAACTAATCAGATATTACATTAGTTTTTCAGACTTCTATTGTAGGTTTTCTTTTCTCAAATATTCAACATTTTTAAAGTCCAAATGGACAGTCAAGATCCTCAAGTTAGAAGGGGTGAACTAAATAAGATCTGTCTATAGTCAAGCATAGCAAACACCTCCTAGAAAGCCCTTCTTTCTTCAGAGGACTTGCCTCCTTATCATACGAAGATGATTGACAGTGACAGTATCCAATCACAACTTTTTCTATGTATAGGGTTTGGGTTTTTAAGTGGGCATCCTCCAGTTTCTGCTAAAGGTACTTCAAAATTACAATTCTGAAAATAATACCATAATGTAATACAAGCCACACAAAATATAAAATCAACCTACAACCATTTCCTGTCTAGTCTCTTGTTGTGGGATGGAAATTCCTAAGCCATGCTAGCTGGGCTCTCCTTGGCCAAGAAAAGGAAACTTTGGAACATGACAAATGACCAAAGGCTCTCTCAGTCTTTCCCCCCAGAATCTTCAGGGGTTCTATCCACCTATTAAGAGCACAAAGCAGATAAGGAGGTAACAAACACCCTGTTTCTAACTAGCAGAGGTAATATGCAAATTGACCATCACTCCAACACACAAGATGGCCACCCCCATGTGGACACAAGATGGCCACCACAAGATGGCCGGCAGGGGAGGGCAGTTGTGGGCGATCAGGCCAGCAGGGAAGGCCAGTTGGGAGGGACCAGGCCTGCAAGGGAGGGCAGTTGGGGGCAATCAGGCCTGCAAGGGAGGGCAGTTAGGGGTGACCAGGCTGGCAGGGGAGGGCAGTTAGGGGTGACCAGGCTGGCAGGTGAGGGCAGTTAGGGGCAATCGGGCCAGCAGGGGAGCAGTTAGGTGTAGATCAGGCTGGCAGGGGAGTGGTTAGGGGGTGATCAGGCTGGCAGGCAGGCGAGCGGTTGGGAGCCAGCAGTCCTGGATTGTGAGAGGGGTCCCAGATTGGAGAGGGTGCAGGCTGGGCTGAGGGACACACACCCTCCCCCGCTTCCTCTGTGCACGAATTTCATGCACCAGGCCTCTAGTAATGACCATAATTGGGGTGTTTCCAAAGTGGCATAGATCTACAGAAGAGGGAAATGTGCATCCTATCTGTGGATGTTGGAGAAAGCTACTCAACATGGTTCCTGGGCTTTTGACCATTGGAAATGCGAGAACCATGACAGCAAATGCACCAGCATGTGAAAGTGCCTGGTGTGTTTGAGAAATGGCTCCTTATTTGGGGAGAGGAAGGACAAGATAGAACCACAGTGATCCAACTTTTTTTGCAGGGCAAATTTTACTTAAGTGATTTGTCTATGTTTCTTTCCTTCTCTTCCTCCTCCCCTTCCTCCTCCTCCTCCTCCTCCTCATCATCATCATCATCATCATCATTATTATCATTATCATTATCATTATTTGTTTTTCTCTGTCTTTCTCTATCTCTCTTTTCATTAAGCATTCAAAATAGATCCTACACAGGAACTCTGAGGAGGTTAGCACATCCTGGAGTAGAGCTCTAGTCAGGGCTTTCCCAGCCTCCAAAATTATCTGTTTGATTAGCAGATAGCAGGCGGCCGGGCTGGATATTCCAGGTCACCGCAGTGCTTGGGCTGAGGAGAGCTCTCCCTGAAATTAGGTCTCTGAGTTTTAAAAGTAGGACAACACAGCCACTACTAGTACATCTTAACCACACACGAGTTTATTCAGCATTCTAAGTTAAATTAACTTTGCCTTCACTATTTATAGAATTAAAAGGCTAAAGTTCATTGTCTAAGCACTTTGGGGCATCATTTCTCTTTAAAAACTCCCCCCCCCCCCCAAGAACTCCATAAAAGAGGTGACAGATCAGAAAACTGAGGCTCCAAGAAGTTCAGTAACTTACCCAAAGTCCCACAACTAGGAAGCAGGGGAGCCTGGATGTGAATTTCATCAGTCAAACTCCAAAGCCTATACCTAATCACTTAGGCCAGTGGTCAGCAAACTCATTAGTCAACAGAGCCAAATATCAACAGTACAACGATTGAAATTTCTTTTGAGAGCCAAATTTTTTAAACTTAAACTTCTTCTAACGCCACTTCTTCAAAATAGACTCGCCCAGGCAGTGGTATTTTGTGGAAGAGCCATGTGGCTCTTTGGCCCCTTGAGTGTGGCTCTTCCACAAAATACCACGTGCGGACGTGCACGTACAGTGCGATTGAAACTTCGTGGCCCATGCGCAGAAGTTGGATTTTGGCTCTCAAAAGAAATTTCAATCGTTGTACTGTTGATATTTGGCTCTGTTGACTAATGAGTTTGCCGACCACTGATTAGGCTAAACACGTAAGACATGATTGTGTAATAGTCCTACTGTGTTCTAGTCATTAGGAACAAAAACGTTTTTACTTATTTTCTCTGTACTTCAGAGTTGCCAAATTTTTGCCAATTTTTTACATTCCCCACAGCATACAGATAGTGCTGCACACCATTGCTGATCATTCGTGTTGATTCATAAGAAACATGTAAGAAGACTAGATCCATAACAACAAAACAAAACTGAGAGAGAAGGAGAGACTTGATCAATGGGTGGGTTGGTTTTCCTCTCAGTCTGTGCGCCTATGTCTCTCTTCCTTTCTCTCTCATCCCCTCACAGCCACCTTCCTGCTCCTTCCTATTGCTTCTATGACAGGCAGCTGCTTTCCAAATAAAACCCACTTTATCTTGCCAGCAAACAATAGCTGTGAGAACGAACCTTCAGGCTGAGCTCTAATAGAAATCCTGAACTACTGTGGACCTGACAAGGTCAGTCTTTAATGGAGGCCTCTTGTCTTCAACTCTCCACTTCATCTCAGAACCATTCCTCAGAAACAGGAGGCTTCCCAGGAGCAAAGAGTTACACAGCCTGCACCTTATTACAGATCACCAGCCGAATGAGTCACCGACGTCAACAAACAGATCACTGGCTTCCATTTCTAAGGAAGCACAGCTAGATTGGAGATGGATAGCGAGGATGATTGCACAACAACGCGAATGTACGTAATGCCATTGAACTGTACACCTAAAGATGGCTGAAATGATAAGTTTTATGTTTTGCATACTTTACCACAATTTTTAAAGTTAAAAAATAATAAATTGAATGTGATTTTTTTTTTAAGTATAGCTAAATCCCAGGTAGCTTAATAATTACTGATTCATGATTACATTATTTTTAAGCAGAATCTCAATAGTACAGGAAGGTTACCAGCTTCAAGGGTTTATGAAAATCAAAAGTAGAAAAACATATGTCCTTATATCATAAATGCCTTAAATTAGCCTTGGCCAGTGTTGCTCAGTGGATAGGCCTTTGATTCCCGGCCAAGGGCATGTGCCATACTTGTACCTGGATTGCAGGTTCCATCTGGCCCAGGTCGGGGTGCGTGTAAGAGGCAACCAATTGATAGTCTCTCTCACACAGATGTGTCTTTCTATCCTCTGTCTCTCTCCCCCTCCCTCCCTCCTTTCCACTCTCTCTGAAAAGCAATGAAGGGAAATATCCTCAAGTGAGGATTAACAACAAAATGCCTCAAATTAAAATTTAATACACTCCCTCTGCTATACAAGTGTTGTCCATGAGTAAGACTTTCTAAAGTCCGTCACTAAGCTTTTCTTTCAGAAACCAGTTCTTTCACAATTGCAGCTTGAAGAACATTCAGATCCTTTATAAGGGTTTCCAGCTCTCTCTTTAACAAAATGTGTGCAACAGTCCGTTCCCACAGTACCGCTCAGAAATGTCAGCAGACCCACCCCCATTAACATACGGGGAAAACATTATTTGCTTTTGCAGATGGTAAAATTAAGGCATGGGAAATCTACAAGACTGCGCTGAGATCATTCCATGAGAAGTTCAGATTCCAGATCCTAAGCTCCCGGCCCAGAGGCCACCTTTTACCTCCATCCTGGCTCAAGATCATTTAAGAAACAAAGGTTATTCACTGTAAATGTATTAACTCCAACAAATATCCACCCACATAAGAACCTACTCTCTTGAAATCCCCAGGAGACGCCAACACAAGGAGCCCCAAACTGGGGAAAGCCCTGGACGCAGCTTACCTTTGGGAAAGGAAGAGTGTGATTCATTTTCATGCCTGTCAGTTTCACTTACAAAGAGTAATGAGTGGCCTGTCTTAGAGGCAAGGCAGGAGGCAGCTCCAGCACAGCTCCAGTTTGAATTCACCCTGCATGTCAGCTGCATGTGGCAATGCACATCAGTCAGAAGCAATCGTGGAGGCAGAAACCCAATAGTACGCCTAAGAAAGAGAACAGATTATGGCCGTCTCTTGACCAGCTATCAATAGTAAGAGCTTTTATCCTGATGCCAAGCCAAGATGGACCAAGAACAAAATAAAGAACAATGGAATGTTCACAGTTCCCTGCCACCTTACCCTCAAAGGTGTTTGCACCTGCCCTGGAGTTCACATCTTTCCCCTGTTTCAGCAGAAATATATACAAACTGTCCTCTTCCCAACAAGAATAATAATTTCCTTTGAGTTCTGCTCCCACCTGAACCCCTCCTTGCTGGCACGCTTGAGCTATCCATCACTAATTTTCAAGTCTCCCTTTCTATTGCCATGATTCCTTTAGCAAGTGTTTCTTCATATGTGCAGATCACAAATCTCTTTGAGAAGCAGGTAAGTTTTGCATACTATTTCTTTTTTAAAAAAGTATTTTTATTGATTTCAGATAGGAAGGGAGAGGGAGAGATGGAAACATCAATGATGACAGAGAATCACTGATCTGCTGCCTCCTGCACGCCCCCTACTGGAATCAAGCCCGTAACCCGGGCATGTGCCCTGACCAGGAATCAAACTGTGACCTCCTGGTTCATAGGTCGATGTTCAACCCCCACTGAGCCACGCCGGCAGGGCCTGCATGCCATTTCTAAGGGATTGATAAATTCCCAGCCTCATGAAGCCCAAGTAAGGACTCCCTGCTTTAGCAAGTCTCTTTCACGAACTGAGACCTTAGCTGCTAGTAGAAACCTCTCCTTCCTTTCAAAGCAAGCTTCTAGAATATAGACCACTGCTCTCTACATCCTATTCCACTGCCCTACTTCACTAAAATTAATCCTGCTAAAGTAAACACTAACATCCTGAATGCCACACCCAATGGGTACCTTTTTCAGTCTCATTTGACCACCTGCCATATCTCTGTGACCCGTCCCATATCGTAAAACTCTTTCCCTCATCACCTTAATGCCACAGCAATAAACCCTCTTAGAGCCTGGTTAACGATTTCTCTTCTCTAGGAAATGCCCCTGCCACCCAGTTGAGCCCTCACTGTCATGTTGGTATACTCACATGCCTCCACCTCCCCACCACAGTTGACCAGCCCATGAGTGGGCCTCACCAAGCAAGAGTAATCAATGTCTTCCCTGGGAATTTTTAACAGAGAGGAAAGACAAAAAAAATTTCTTGGGTTTCCCATATGTTCTAGTCACACATTCCAGTTACATGACTATATTTACATGCCTGACTACCCCTATATTTTTATAATACATTCCCTTTTTTCCTTCAGTCAGTTTGCATTTGGCTTCTTTTATTTGCCACCAAGCTATTTGCAATGCAGGTTTCTATGGAAAAATAGAAGTCAAGAAAAAAATCATCAAAATAAGCAGCTGCAAAGTTGACTTACATTGGACTATACCGGTATTATAAGGATTAATCTAAAATGGTTTTTCAGAAACCTCTTCTCCAAGGCTATCTTGGCACTGAGTAGCTGCTGTACATTGGTCTGCCTCGGTATTTATGTTCCCTCATCTCTTTTTCTCTGTTTCTTTACTCCTCAAAGATGACTATATATATAATGGAATTTATTCTTTTAGAGCAGTTTTAGTTTCTCAGCAAAACTGAACAGAAGATGCAGAAATTCTCCATGTACCCCCTACCCCCACATATCAATAGCCTTCTCCATTGTTCTTCAAACATACTAAACTACTGTGGTTACTCTGAGCATGCCTTGTCCTCCAGAGCTGCTCGGCCTTTGCACATACCATTCTCTCAGCTTAGATGCCATCCTCTGCCACCCCTCCCCACACTGCATACCAGACACTCCTACTAGAAAAGATATGTCTGCTGGAAGCCTTCTCTACATTCCCCAGGTAGATTTATGAGCTCCATTTCTCCTCTGACCCCATTAACACTGATACACAACCTCATTAAAGTAGTTTAGCTTATTGAATTAATTTATTTGTTTATGAAATGGCTTATCAACAGACTGTAAGATTCTTAATGACATGGGACCTTATTTTGGATTTGGTTTTGTTAAGTGACGAGTCCATTCCCAGTTGATAGTAGGCCCTCAAAAATTATATATTAAAAATGGACAGTTAAGGGGAAGGAGGGAGGGATAAATTGGTGGAGTGCAGAGGATTTTAAGGGCAGTGAAACTACTCTGCGTGATACTGTAATGGTGGAGACATGTCATTACACATTTATCCAAACCCATACAAGGTAAAACACCAAGTGAATCCTAATATAAAGTATGGATTCTGGGTGCTTATTACATGTCAGTGTAGGTTTACCAGTTGTGCCAAATGTACCACTCTCGTGGGGATGTCAACAATGGAGAAGGCTATTGATATGTGGGGGCAGGGAGTGCATGGAGAATTTCTGCATCTTCTGTTCAGTTTTGCTGAGAAACTAAAACTGCTCTAAAAGAATAAATTCCATTATATATATAGTCATCATTGAGGAATAAAGTAAAGAAACAGAGAAAAAGAGATGAGGGAACATAAATATTGAGGCAGACCGCTGCACACCAGCTACTCAGTGCCAAGATGGAAGAAGAAATGCACAGCCAAGATAGCCTTGGAGAAGAGGTTTCTGAAAAACCACTTTAGATTATTACCTTTAAAGTACTGTTAACAAGCAGGAGGATTTGAAGAGGAACACTCGAAACCCAGCCTCCTGTATTCAGCTGTAAGGGACAAAAACTAGTCAAGCCGTGAAGATGAGAGATAAGCCAGAAATGAAGTGGAAATTTGAAAGCTCCTTGCATAGACATAGCAGAATAATTACTTAAACCAGGAAGGCAGTAATTCAGGTCTAAAATGTCACTGCCATTAATTCTACGTTTTATTGTAGTCTGTTAGGGAAGAGTTCTCTGGGGATCATGAATAACTGCTTCTTGAAATGAAAACTCTGCAAAACAATTGACATTTCTATAATCTTAAGGAATGAGACCTGGAGAAAAAATGACTTTTCAGGTGGCTGTCTGGTGTCTGAATAGCTAATAATCATTCTTGCTTTATGTCACCCTCATTAATCAGCTCCTATTAAAGATAATGTCATACATGTAAGTATATGGCATAGCATTATGTTAAATATTTAAGACTTTCATACCGTACTATATCTTGGGTGTGGTGATATATTGCCCCAATTTGAGTCCATGTGTCAATTGTTCATAGATTTTCATCTATATTCATGTCTCAAGGCCCCTTAGCAAATTAATAACCAAAAGACTATAGACTCCTTTGTTTGTAAGTCCCTAGTCAGTTGTGCAGCATACTTCTCCACTTGTTTTAGCTTTAAAAACCTATTCGGCTTTCTAAAATTATGCCTACCCTGTTTTATAATTGCCCTGGTTACCACACTACATTTTTTTTCAATTACAATTGACATTCAATATTATTTTATATTTGTTTCAGATGTACAGCATAGTGATCAGAAAATTGTTTAATTTACAAAGTGATCCCCCTGATAATTCTAATACCACCTGGCACCATACACAGCTATTACAATGTTATTGACTACGTTTCCTAAGATGTACTTTGTATCCCTCTGACTATCATTCTTTTCAAACATAAAGATTCTTTTATTTTCTTTGCTTTGGTTTTCTGTACATCATTTTGAATGTCTGCCTGTAAAGGGACCTTAGTTGAAAACAGTTCACCCAGTTCTGAAGCTTCCTGAAGTGAAGGCAGCAAGGTGCCTGAGGTTATTTACAAGTAGCTCATCATGATAAACCAGTTGGAAATGCCAGGGAAAGCAGGTTCCTGTAGTTCTCCAGCATCAAGTGCTGGTATAAGGCCCTCTGAGCTGAGTTCAGGTATTTCCACTCCTCCTGAGAGAATTCAAAAACCTCATCCTTGAATGTTAGCCATCCCTGCATCAAACATAAAGATTTCTCTGTGCCAAAGGATACAATCCTCAGCAGGGGGGAATGTAACTCCAAGAAACAGATCTAAAGAATCTCCAGCCCTAGCCAGCTTGGCTCAGTTGATAGAGCATCGGCCTACAGACTGAAGGGTCCCGAGTTTGATTCCGGTCAAGGGCACATGCCCTACTTGCAGGCTCGATCCCCAGGAGGGGGCGTGCAGGAGGCAGCCGATCAATGATTCTCTCTCATCGTTGATGTTTCTATCTCTCTCTCCCTCTCCCTTATCTTATATAATAAAAGGCTAATATGCAAATTGACCGAACGGTGGAACGACCAGTTGCTATGATGCGCACTGACCACCAGGGGGCAGACGATCAATGCAAGAGCTGCCCCCTGGTGGTCAGTGCACTCCCACAGGGGGAGCACCACTCAGCCAGAAGCCGGGCTCATGGCTGGTGAGTGCAGCGGTGGTGGTGGGAGCCTCTCCTGCCTCCATGGCAGTGCTAAGGATGTCCAACTGCCGTCTTAGGCCTGCTCCCCGTGGGACATCCCCTGAGGGCTCCTGGACTGCGAGAGAGCACAGGGCGGGCGGAGGGATTCCGCTCCCCCCGAGTGCATGAATTTCGTGCACCAGGCCTCTAGTTTATTATAAATAAATAAATAAGAATCTCCAACTGTCAGCCATTTCTGTTGATTTCCTGAGAAAGAGCCACTGCTGAACCCTCTCCTCTTCCTCCTCCTCTGGCTCCTTCCTCAGGTAGCAAGGTTCTCAGAAGTCAATGCTCTACAGGGTGACCTTCACTCTCAGCTCTTAACTTCTGACTTCTCCCCGTGACTATTTAGTAACTACCAATTACTACTTCTTAGATTTTAAAATCTAATCAAGTGTGATTTAAAATTACACCACACTTGCCAACTGAGTCGTCAAAACAAACAATATGTGGGACATTTACACAATGGAATACTATGCAGCTATAAAAAAGAGGGACCTCTTACTCTTTGGGACAGCATGAATGGACCTGGAGAATATTATGCTAAGTGAAATAAGCCAGTCAGAAAAAGACAAGTATTACATGATCTCACTTATTTGTGGAATCTAATGAACAAAATGAATTCACCAACAATATAAGACCCGAAGCATGGAGGCATGGAACAGACTGACATATCTCAATGTGGGGATGAGGGAATGAGAAGAGATAAACCAAAGATCTTATATACTTACTAGAGGCCTGGTGCATGAAAATTCATGCACTGGAAGGGGGGGGTCCCTCAGCCCAGCCTGCCCCTTCTCACAGTCCGGGAGCCCTCAAGGGCAGGAGGCGACCCGACGATCAGGGGAAGGCGACGCCCCCATCACACCTCTGCCACTGACGGCAGCACAAGCCTCGGCTGGCCCTGGTTACCTGAGCCTCGGGCGGCCCTGGGAGGCTGGGCAGCCCTATCCAAGGTTTGCCTGTGCCTTGGGCCGGCCCTAGGCAGCTGCCATCCGAGGCTTGCCTGCACCTCAGGCTGGCCCTGGGTGGCTGGTGGGCTGAAGGGAGTGGGGAACTCCGGAGGCAGGTGCGTGGAGTGGCTGGGCCACCTGGGGGTGGGCCAAGGCACAGGCAAGCCTTGCCACACGCCTGCCGCCCTGGCAGGGCTGAGGGGACTGGGTGCCGCCATCTTGTGGCTGTGGGTGCCACCATCTTTGAGTTATTATATTCCCTCCTTATTGGCTGTGGGCGCCGCCATCTTTGAAGGCAGGGCAGCCAATTAACATATTCCCTCCTTATTGGCTGTGGGCACCAACATCTTTGAGGGTGGAGCAGTCAATTAGCATATTCCCTCCTTATTGGCTGTGGGTGCCACCATCTTTGTGATGGTGTGAGGGTCAATTAGCATATTCCCTCTTTGTTAGATAGAATATGCATAGTCCATGGACATGGGCAATATGGTGAGGTAAAAAGAGGGGAGGGATGGAAGACATCTATAATATTATCAACAAAAAAAAATAAAAATAAAAACAATAAATGAAATAAACCAACAATAAGCTATAAGGGATGAAGATTAAGTCCAAGAGCATGCAATAAAATCTAACTTATTTAACTTATTCTGCATATTTAACATACAACAAAACTCATCTTTTTTAAGAACTCATCTTTATGTGGTACATTTACACAATAGAATACTAGCTGCTATAAAAAAGAAAGCTCTTACCCTTTGAGACAGCATGAAGGGACCTGGAGAGTATCATGCTAAGCAGAAATAAGCCAGTCAGAGAAAGACAAGTATCACATAATCTCACTTATATGTGAAATCTAATGAGCAAAATAAACTGACAAACACAATAGATCCAGAGACATGGAAGCTTGCAACAGACTGAAGAATCTCAGAGGGAAGGGGAGTGCGGAGGCAGGAAGAGTTTAACCAAAGAATTTATATGCATATATGCATAGTCCATAGACACAGACAATAGTGTGGTGAAGGCCTGGGACAGGGGTGGGGAGGAGTGGGGTAGAGGGGGTCATTGGGGGAATAAAATGGGAACATCTGCAATGCTTTCAATAATAAAGATAAATTTTTTAAAAACTCATTATTATATACTTTCCAAGTGCTAACATGGGGTTTCATCCTTTATTCCTTCCAACAACCTTATGAAATAAAGTCAGCACTATCTAATTATTTAATCAGGGTGTAGGAAATGGACCTCTGTGATCCATCTCCAGCACGGTCGGCTTTTGATGGAATTTACTGAACTTCCCCAGGGCAAACAGAATGTAGGGAGGAGGGAAGAAGAACCAAGAACTGTGCACGTGGGCAACACCCCATGCAGGCGTCTGCCTCACCTAGATGGGGGAGGTAGAGGCAGCTAGAAAGGCCTCAGTCCAATTTTTTTAAGTGGCCCAATGGGAGACAGCAAGACCTAGGCAACGCATGAGGAAACAGGTGACCTCATAGTACTCAGCCAATGAGGAACCGGAGGAGGGACTGAATAAATAGCCATGTTCCCTGCCCCACATATGTGCCTGTACAATGGACACCTGCTCTCGAGAGTATATTAAAAGTCTCGTTTTCACCATACTTCTGTTTCTGACTCCATCATTTGAAATTTGGAAAGGTGAGCCATTTCTCACAAGGGCAACAAAGAAGGCAAGGTCCTTATGCAAATTTCCATGACAAATAGCTGAATGGGGATTAAAACTCTGTTCACATGCTAATAGTCCACTTTCTCCTGCAAATCTTTTGTGAAAACCCTGGCCTCCCCTGGGCTGCTCACAGCAACCACCGTTAAATCGACAAAGGTCCACCCTAAGCCCAGCTGCTCTTGGGAGAAGCAGTGGCATTGTCAGAATTCAGTGCCTGACTGCTCTGAAAAGGGCTGCCTCTCTCTTAGAAGGACCCCCTTCTCGCGAACTTCCAAATTTCCTTTACCCTTTCCTTCAAGTCAGAGGAGCCCAAACATGCTCTTCTAATTTGGTGAAAATCTATCCAGCTGTTTCACTTGATGTAATAAATGAAATTTTGTTTTATCTAAATGAGTGCTGTTATCCTGCAGTCTGAGCATATTGACTCTGCCAAACTCCAGGGCCATCAGTAATGCATGGCCTAATGCCCTAAAAGCTGCTTTGGTGTGTGGTCTCATTAGAGAGCTAGATTATTATTTCTCCATCAGTGGCCCTACCACAAGATACTTGTTAAAATGCAGATTCATAGGTCCCAATACAGACCTATGGAATTGGACTTAGAGGTGATGATGCATTAACCAACACTAAAAGGTGTGGTGATTGCTGGGGAGAGGTGGTGGAAGGAGGTGGAGGAGGGTATGAGGGGGATAAATGGTGTTGGAAGGAGACTTGACTTGGGGTGGTGAACACACAATACAATATACAGATGATGTGTTGTGAAATTGTGCACCTGAAACCTGTATGATTTTGTTAACCAGTGTCACCTCAATAAATTCAATAAAAAGGAAAAGAACAACACTGAAAGGTTAAGGTGGTGGTGCGCAGGCGGGCTATAAATAGCCATCTCAGACGGTGATTAAAGAAAATTTCAATTTATTTAAGAAAAAGGGAAATGGAGGATAGGAATAGCCAAAGGGGAGGGCTACACAGCCCTGAGCCAAAGGGTATTGGGTCCATGATGGCAGCAAAAATGTACTTAGGACAGTGAAACAAGGAAGCGCATAGGAGAAGCAATAGGAGAGGCTCAGCTGGGCTGCCTTGGCTCACTGGGAAGTCAGAGAAAAGGGGGCCTTGGAGACAGGGTCAGGGGGTTAGCCTGGGATGAGCTGCCACTGCCCACTGCTCCCCTAGTTGCAAGTCTCACGGGGTCTCTTAAAGGTGAGGGGATACGTGCCTGCGGGAGGAGGAGAGGGGGAAGGGAAGGGAATGGCACTGCATGCTCCTTGGAGGGAGAGCATGCCCGGTCCCTTTGTCCTGAGCATATTTATCTCTCTCTTGAAGGTGGAAATCTTAGAGGATCTTAATAGAATCCTCTAAGGGGAGGGTCTTAATAGAATATTCATCAGCTTTCCAGCTGTGCTCTTTCAAGGTTGTGGTCTCCACTGACTGGTCAGTGCCAGGTCAAGGGGTCATTAGTCAATGTAGCTGGTCCTGAGGCAGCCACGGAGTCACTTGTCTGATTTTGCTGCTTTTCTTGTCCTGGAGCTGAAATATAACTGAGGCCTAGATGTTAGCCTTAGGGAGGAAAAGGTCGGGGGGGTCTAAACCTCATGACCAGTGATATGGAAGATCAGGGGTTCAAACTGCATGGTCAGTGATATGCTAGGGGAGAAAGGTTACCCTGGGGATGAGGTTCTTGTTTTTCCAGTGTGGATGAAAGGTGCCACACGCTGACCTGACAAGCTCAGGGGAGGCCTGCATGGCTGTCTTGCAAACTCAGAGACCTAAAGTAACCACAAACGATGGTCTGAAATTAAACTTTAACTAAAAGCAGTTATGGTGGGCAGTTACATCCTAGGCCAGTATCTTCACTGACAAAGTCAACCTTTACCTATCTGTCTTTTTGCATCTATGATAACATACCCTTGAAATGTCTGGGTAACTTGTAACTTCCCTTTTTCTGGAGCCCCTGGGGGCACCAGGACAGATACCACAAATTCCTTCCTTATCATGTTAATTGTTCCTGCACCCACCTAACCCTGTGTCCATCATTTTACTTTTTATCCAATCCCAGGGGTTCCTCTCCTCCCCACTTTGCTTTATCCCACCTCCTTAATCTATCACCAATGAATTTCTTGTCCCTCCTTTGATTGCAATGTATAAATACAGATGTAACCCGCCATTCTCTGGAGCATTATCTCAATTCGTTGAGGTTCTGCTTTCCAGCATATGTCGACAGTTTGGCTCAAATAAACTCACAAAAATTCTTCACAGGTTTCAATGTTTTTTTGTTGTTGTTTTTTATGTTAACACCAGTTTTGCCCCTTGCTAGGCATCTGGGGCTTTCTGCCCTGGTGAGTTTCTCATCTCAGCAGGATGTACCTCATCTTTGCTCTGCTCATGTCTATCTAACTCTTAGGAAGCAGTATAAACACTCATAGACCTTTAAGCTGATTTCTACCTTTGTCCTATTCTCAATGTGTGGAGTACAGAGTCAATAAAGCCAAAGGTATGACTGCCTCTGCAAAACTCTCTGTAGACCTGCTCCAGCCCAGCCTGAGGCTCAGAGATTCTCCAGAAACTCAGAAAATAAGACATTTGATTGCTTTTAGGCAAAAATTCTAGTTTGGTCAAACAGCCAAACTCTCATTTGGGACCTTCCTCTGCTTGGAAACCTGCTGAAGATGAGGTGCATGGGGCACATTCAGCTCCTTCTGTGTCTCCTCACCGCCCCCTCCCCCCCCCCCCCCGCCGCGCTTCCCCCCCACCCCCCTGGTTCCGCCTTGGGCTGGGGGCGTGCTGGGAGAGGAATGAGGCAGGTACTGGAGCCTTCCTGTGTCGGTGGGGCTGAGACCTGAAAGCAGCAGAAGCATAATTACTGACTCTTATTCTTCAGTGGGGCGCCCTCCTCCACTGAGGACCCTGATGTAGTCACCAATGTGGATGGTACTTCCTCTAACTGGCCACCAATGCCATCCCCTCAGATCTAGTTTCCCCTACTGTCCACCTCCAGCCTCTTGGTGCTGGGTTCACCCCGCCCTTCAGGAGGTCCTCTTCATTAAGATGACACAAGTCCCACTCTCTCTTCCATGGGTCCTCACCTGTTTGCACCTTAGTTCCTCCACCAGTGAGAGTGCAGTTCATCCATCATTGTCTTCTCACCTCATTCTGTCAACTCTGGTCAGAAAGAAACAGGTACCAGTCTCTTCACCTGAAACTCTGTGAAGTCCCCCCTCATTTCATTTGGTGTACTCCCCCCTGTGGGAGCTCTCCTCCCCTCTCCTCTCCCACCAGCAAAGCATGGTGACACCTCTCTCTCTCTCTCTCTCTCTCTCTCTCTCCCCACCCCCCCACCCCCCACCCCCACCAAAAGGATTCTCAATGCCCAGCGCCATGATGATTCTTCACCTCACCTGGAGCATGAGAGAAGTGAATGCTGGCAACACCAGTTCCACACACTCATAGGTGGTCCGGCATCTCAGGAGGAAGTAGGGACATTTGTCACCTGTCATAGTACCCGGGCAGACAACTAAAAAGTCACATCTAACATCTTTTACATTAGTAAGACTCCCAGTTACAAGAAAAAAAGACTCATTCAATTCTTCTTAATTAGTGGAGCTTTGAGATAAGAAGACTAATGGAAGAATGAGCACTCGAATTCTACAGCAGCCCGAGAGCAGTTGTACCCAGACTTCCCAAGGACTAGAAGGCAGTTCAGAGTGTAAAACAAGTCTAATGACCGGGAACCTGGACCCCCCCAGCAAAGGAGTGCTGACTCGCATGACATGGGGACAGAGCTGTGTGGGGACCCTGACCAGAGTACTCCAGATGTTAAAGGCCCATTTGCCATACACATGTGCAAAGGCAATGACACAGCACTTTTATTGTACGCACTGCGCAGGCGCACCTTTATGGTATGTATCTAGTTGATGCAACGCTGATGTCACTATTTGGCAAGAAGCCTCTTTTGTCTGAGTTATATAAAATGTGCTACTGAACACCTGGTGGCTGGCTGCTTGGTGTGCAATGAAGCATGTCCCATCTACCTGCAGCTGCTCACGTCTTCTTCCGGCTCCCGGCTCCCAAGGAGGTCCTATCCCTAGCAGAGGGACTCGGATCCAACAAGCTGCCTCCCTGTTTCTGCTGCCATCCCTTCTTTTGCTGACACCCACATCCGGCTCTTACTCTAAACTCTGTTCCATGGAACATAATGCTAGAAAAGTGTTCACAGGTGGGTGTTCTGTTATCAAATGTCTGGGAAACACTGGGTGAACATTAGACAAGCTTCTTACTGTGGGATTCTCAGCCTTTCAAATGCTAAAGCACCGTGCACCTTTCTAAAAGGGGGTGTAAACGTGGAGTTTCCCAATTGCACTGGCCTAGGACACCCCATTTAAGGAACACCTGTTACGGGCTGCGGGACCAGCTCAGGCTCCAAAGCTGGGAGCGATACATGTCCTTCCTCTACTTCTTTGGCACACTCGTACCTTTGAAGTCTGTAGCATCTGCAGACTGTCCTCTCTATATTTTTAGCTGCTGCTCCCACAACCAACCAACTCTCCCTATGTCTCAATTCTCTTAAAGATAAATGAATTTCTTAGTCCTGTGTGGTCATCATCAGGACAATTTGGGGAGATCCTTAGTACCAAGCCATTTTATAGGCCATTGACCAACCTACAGCCTGATGTACATTGACCTGAGTGATCACCCCTGACCAGGAAAGTGGAACAAATTATGACCTCCCACCGTCCGCAGGAGACTGACTAAGCACTGTGACTGACCCTTCTATAAATACCACAGACTCTCTAACCCCTTTGTGATAACCAGCCACTAACTGAAGGAGTACTAATATAGCTTTTGTAACTGGGAGACTTCTGTTGAATAAATGTTTCTCAAGTGCCTTGAGAGTCCCCCAGCCTGGTGAAGTGCACTGCGATCAGAATGAGACCAGGGGCCATGGTAACTCCTCTAAGCCTCTTCACTGAAGAAGTGAGCCACATTTTAAGTCAGCCGTGGGCAAACTATGGCCCGTGGGCCGGATCCGGCCCGTTCGGCTGTTCTATCCGGCCCACGGAGCCGAAAGAGCCGAGGGTTCTCTTGCTCTCCCCTCCGCTCCTTTACTTTGAATTTATATTAGTTCACACAAACACTCCATCCATGCTTTTGTTCCGGCCCTCCAGTCCAGTTTAAGAACCCATTGTGGCCCTTGAGTCAAAAAGTTTGTCCACCCCTGTTTTAAGTATATATAACCTTTAAATAAATATATTTAAATATCTATAGTATATATAAGTACTATACCAGCTATTAGCACATTTAAGTGTACACTGTATGTATATGATATATATAGAGAATGTATAGTATGTTTTAAATATTTATAGGATATACTAGAGTCCTAGTGCATGAAATTCGTGCACAGGGGGAGGGGGTATGTGTCCCTCAGCCCAGCCTGCACCCCTCTCTAATCTGGGACCCCTTGAGGGATGTCCGACTGCCCGTTAAGGCCCTATCCCACTGGGATTGGGCCTAAACGGGCAGTCGGACATCCATCTCACAATCCTGGACTGCCAGCTCCAAACCGCTTGCCTGTCTGCCTGCCTGATCACCCCCTAACCACTCCCCTGCCAGCCTGATTGATGCCTAACTGCTCCCCTGCCAGCCTGATTGCCCCTAACTGCCCTCCCCTGCTGGCCTGGTCACCCCTAACTGCCCTCCATTGCCAGCCTGGTCACCCCTAACTGCCCTCCCCTGCTGGCCTTGCTGCCCCTAATACCCTCCCCTAAAGGCCTGGTCGCCCATAAATTCCCTTTCCTGCAGGCCTGGTTGCCCCCAACTGCCCTCCCCTGCTGGCCTGGTCACCCCAACTGCCCACCCCTGCAGGACTGGTCCCTCCCCAACAGCCCTCCCCTGCAGGCCTGGTCGCCCAAACTGCCCTCCCCTGCAGGCCTGATCACCCCCAACTGCCCTCCCTTGCAGGCCTGGTCCCTCCCAACTGCCCTCTCCTGCCGGCCTGATCGCCCACAACTGGCGTCCCCTGCCGGCCATCTTGTAGCGGCCATCTTGTGTCCATATGGGGGCAACCATCTTTGACCAAATGGGGGCGGCCATCTTGTGTGTTGGAGTGATGGTCAATTTGCATATTACCTCTTTATTATTTTTTTAATAAATCTTTATTGTTCAGATTATTACAGTTGTTCCTCTTTTTTCCCCCCATAGCTCCCCTCTACCCAGTTCCCACCCCACCCCCTGCCCTTACCACCCCCCCCCATTATCCTCATCCATAGGTGTATGATTTTTGGCCAGTCTCTTCCCGCACCCCCCACATCCCTTTCCCCCCGAGAATTGTCAGTCCACTCCCTTTCTATGCCCCTGATTCTATTATAGTCACCAGTTTATTCTGTTCATCAGATTTTTTATTCACTTGATTTTTAGATTCACTTGTTGATAGATATGTATTTGTTGTTCATAATTTTTATCTTTACTGTTTTCTTCTTCTTCCTCTTCTTAAAGAATACCTTTCAGCATTTCATATAATACTGGTTTGGTGGTAATGAACTCCTTTAGCTTTTTCTTATCTGTGAAGCTCTTTATCTGCCCTTCAATTCTGAATGATAGCTTTGCTGGGTAGAGTAATCTTGGATGTAGGTTCTTGCTATTCATCACTTTGAATATTTCTTGCCACTCCCGTCTGGCCTGCATAGTTTCTGTTGAGAAATCAGCTGACAGTCGTATGGATGCTCCCTTGTAGGTAACTAACTGTTTTTCTCTTGCTGCTTTTAATATTCTCTCTTTGTCTTTTGCTCTTGGCATTTTAATTATGATGTGTCTTGGTGTGGTCCTCTTTGGATTCCTTTTGTTTGGGGTTCTGTGTGCTTCCTGGACTTGTAAGTCTATTTCTTTCACCAGGTGGGGGAAGTTTTTGGTCATTATTTCTTCAAATGGGTTTTCAGTATCTTGCTCTCTCTCCTCTTCTGGCACCCCCATAATTCAGATGTTGGTATGCTTGAGGTTGTCCCAGAGGCTCCTTACACTATCTTCAAATATTTGGATTCTTTTTTCTTTTTGCTTTTTTGGTTGAGTGTTTTTTGCTTCTTTGTTTTTCAACTCTTTGACTTGATTCTTGTGGTCCCCTAGTCTGCTGTGAGGTCTCTGTATAATATTTTTTATTTCAGTCACTGTATGTTTAATTTCTAGGTGGTCCTTTTTCATATCCTCGAGGGTCTTACTAAATTTATCAGCCTTTTCTAGGAAATTCTTGAAAAACCTTATAACCATGGTTTTGAACTCTATATCCAGTCATTTGTTTTCCTCCATTTCTTTCGTTTGTGATCTGTTTCTTTGTCTCCGCATTTTCGCTGCTTCCCTGAGTTGGTAGAGTAGCTTTGTGTGGTAGGTGTCCTATAGGGCCCAGTGGATCAGCCTGCCCCAGTTACCTGAGGTGGACACTTTTGGTGCACCCCTTTGTGGACTGTGTGCACAGCCTTGTTGTAGTTAAGTCTTGATTGTTGTTGGTATCACTGGGAGGAATTGACCTCCAAGCCAATTGGCTGTGAGGATCAGCTGTGTCTATGCTGGGAGAACTTCTGTGCTGGAGTCACCCTTATGAGACAAGACTTGCAAAATTGCAAAAGTCTCTGTGCTCAGCTTGGATGGGGCAGAGTCTCAGGGCAGAGCAGACAGCCTTGGCTTCTCATCAGCCCTGCCCTATGAGGCCCTCAGTGTCCCTCGGTAATCGCTGCAAGCACCTCTGAGAGAAAGCCGCCCTTGAGTTTCACCCACTGCCAGACAGTCCAGTTTCTCCCCCAATGAGTCTGGGTTCCCAGAAACTCGCCCGGAACTTGAGTTCAGCGCAGTCAGGAGCTTCCGTCTCCCTCCCGCTTTAGAAAGCCAGCCGCACACTAGGCTGCCCGTGCACTCAGCTGCCTGTCCTCTCCGCGCGCGCGCGTCTCCGTACCTCAGCCTTTTGCAGCTCCTCTGAGTCTCAGTGTGCTTTCCTCTTTCCTTCTAGTTATAGAATTTCCACTCAGCCAGCTTTCCTGTGGTTCTGGATGGTGTCCATTTTGTCTTTTAGCTGTGGTTTTGATATTGTGCAAGGCAGCAGTTTAGGTGTTTACCTATGCCGCCATCTTGGTTTCTTGCGATCCCTTTTATTCAGGTTTGGGATCCACCTATAGCCCTTAGGCAGGCAATTTCCAATAACAGGCAGACTATCTTATCAGCAAGAATTTACATAAGACTAAAAGGTGGAAGTTGCTTCAGCTACCTTTGTTTCAACTAGACAGTGGGTGTATGGCTTTGACCCTTGCCAGAGCCTCCAGGTTGACCAGCCTTCTGGGTTCCATGTCTACACCTCTCTGCTAGTGAAGGCAATGGGCAGCTTCCAACATCTCCCCTGTTTCTTTTCCTTAAAAAATCTTCAAAAGTGAATGCCGCCTGAAGGGTGTGAGTCCTTTTAAGATTCTTCATTCCGCATCTGCAGACTAGAAATAAACATATGAGAACAAAAATGAGACAAGCAATAGTGATTATGCTGAGAGGCAAATGAATCAGTCTGTAGTAAGTTTCTTTCTGGGCCAACAGTTCTTTGAGTCCCAATTTCAATGTCCAACAGTTCCTTATGTGTACATGCCAGCCATGATATGCTAGTTCTGGATGGTGGGCAAAAGGTGGCAATGCAGGTCTGATCTTCTCTGGCTTGGTCCTGGGAAATCTGCAGCAATGCACAGCTGCTGACTGCTAGTATGGCAAGGCATCTTCACTATCTTCATTTCTGGATTGTTTCTCCTCTGTTCTTGGGGGCCACTGCTTTTTCTGTGGCTGGAACAGTCCTGTCAATTCCTCTCTGTGATCTGTTGTTGCAGGAATCCACATGGGCTTGGAGTTTTCTGGAAATATACAAACATATTCTCGATCAAAAGTTAATAAAGGAATATTTTCTATAAATTTGACTTGGGATCCTTTTTCATATTTGCCCAAACAATTTTCCTTTGGCTTATTTTGACACCATGTGATTTTTTTATGGGTGTCTTGCTATTAGTATTACAAGTGAAAATTAATTTTCAAAGTAAAAAATTTTCTTGATGTAATTTTCTTACAGGATATTTCTCCTTGCACGATATGATTGTACTATCCTTTCTTTTTTTATTTAAATATTAGGAGGCTTTTGGAAATTTCACAATGTAGTCTTGATAACTTTTAATTTTAATTTTTTGCATAGAAATATGACTGCTTTGGATTCACTGCATGTTTGGCAATTTTGCTATGAGATGAACCATCAATAAAAATTTTAGTTAATACCTTAAGAACAGGTTTTTGTCCAGTACAATTAAATTTTCTTGAATATTCACTTATTTCAATTAGCCAATTTAAATCAATCTGAAATAAGGTTTATTTTTTAACTTCACTTGTCCTAGATTATGGACAATAGATGACATTAACTAAACTAATGCAATTAGTCTTTCAGTAACTTTATATAGACTTTGTCAAGGAGGCAAAAATACAAATTATTTACTTTAGTTTAAGAGACCAAATATATTGACTTTCAACTACAGTTCTTAAAACATTTGAAGGAAACCTCTCTTTATTCCCTTCCAAAATAATTTTCAGGATTCGGAGTCTCATTTAAAAGTCTTTGTCTTTCTTTACAACAAGCAACCTACAGGGCTGCTGCTTAATCCTGGTTTGTTCAGCCAAATAGCTAGCTATATTACAAGTAACTTTACATGAAGATTGACTACTAATTTACTGTCAGATTTAATACTTTAGCAATCTTCAGTTTACATTGTAAATATTAGTGGAAGAGAATTCAAAATTTTTAAATTTCTCCTCTTTATTAAATTTATAATTATATTTTTAAAGAGTATCCCCTTTGACTTATTTGCATATACAGAGGGATCATGGGAGGTTTCAGTAACTTTCTTTAGAATACTTAATCAAATTGCTTACAAAGACATTGGCTTATTCAAAGGGAGGGGTTGGCCTTTGCTGTTTCAAGATGGTGGCCCCCAGGGGAGCAGCAAGACATGTGGTCAACATAGCAGCTGCCAAGTCAGGCAGTCCAAAATGGCGGCTGTCTTAACTGTTTTTTTACAGAAAAGATGGTTTGTTTATTCTCACAATAAACAAGGGAAGAGCCAAACAAACAGAAATTTCACTTGCTGTTTCTGGTGGCTTTACAATTAAGTAAGTATCTTTTATTGAAAAAGCAAAGCAAAGCAAATTTAGTAAATGTTTATGTCTGATTCACAAGGCACAAACTCTGCCCCACCTCCATCCTAATTAAAAATGTAGGCGGCTTGGGGCTTTTGTCTTTCTTGAAATTCTACTGCTGTTGAAAAATTTGGTTGTATTAAAGAAATATATTGTTACTTTATTTTCCCCTTCTTAGAGGCCAAACCTTCATAACATTTAAAATATATGTATATAAGTAAAATGTATTGATTAATTTTTATTTGATAAAGCTTTCCATGCGATTTCAAGTATCAATCGGTTTAATTAAAAAAATATCTAAGAGAGAACAGACTTTTGAAAAACATTTCAGGGCCCATGAAATGTCCAAAAGTTATTCTCGGTCAAAGTCTTGAAATAAACTTGGAAAGATAAAATATGTATATCCTATCTAATAAAAGAGTGATATGCAAATTAACCATCACTCTGTTACACCCACAAGCCATGCTCACAAGCCAATCAGGAGCAAGTATGCAAATTAACCCAACCAAGATGGCTGCAGCCACAGAGAGAGCAGGAGGGAGGCTTGGGTTGCCCCCGGCGATGGAGGAAGCTAAGCTTTCCGCACACCCTGGCCAGCCCAGACATCCAGTCCAGGCTACAAAGTTTCAATTATAGAAGATAAATAAATCCCAACAGAAATGGCAGCAGCCACAGAGCTGGAAAGAGCAGGAGGCTAGGGTTGCCCCTGGTGATGGAGGAAGCCAAGCTCCCACAGCCTTGGCCTCTTTGGCCTCTGCTTAAGGCTACAAAGTTTCAATTACAGAAGATAAATAAATCCCAACAGAAATGGCTGCCTCCACCAAGCGAGCAGAAGGCTTGGCTCTGCTCCAGGCTACAAAGTTTCAATTATAGAAGATAAATAAATCCCAGATACCAGGGCCTCCGCTTGGGTCACCAGGGGGCGTGGCCGGCCTGCAAACCACCACAGGCTCCTCGCCCAGGCCTCCCCACACCCCAAGGGAACCCCCACCCTGATCCGGGACACCCTTCAGGGCAAACCAGCTGGCCCCCACCCATGCACCAGGCCTCTATCCTATCTAATAAAAGAGTAATATGCAGATTGACCATCACTCCAACACACAAGATGGCTGCCCCCATGTGGTCAAAGGTCCTGCCCCATGTGGACACAAGATGGCCACCACAAGATGGCCAGCAGTGGAGGGTAGTTGGGAGAGACCAGGCCTGCAAGGGAGAGCAGTTGGGGGTGACCAGGCCAGCAGGGGAGGGCAGTTGGAGGTGACCAAGCCTGCAGGGGAGGGCAGTTAGGGGTGACCAGGCCTGCAGAGGAGGGCAGTTAGGGGCAAACAGGCTGGCAGGCAGAAGCAGTTAGGGGCAATCAGGAAGGCAGGCAGGTGAGCAGTTGGGAGCCAGCAGTCCTGGATTGTGAGAGGGATGTCTGACTGCCCAAATAGGCCCGATCCCGAGGGGGTTGGGGGGAATCGGGCCTAAACAGGCAGTCAGACATCCCTCGAGGGGTCCCAGATTGGAGAGGGTGCAGGCTGGGCTGAGGGACAACCCCCTCCCCCGTGCACAAATTTCGTGCACCGGGCCTCTAGTTTAGATATAAGCTTTTATCATTTGATTTAGTAAACTTCAAAGTTTTTAAGTTTCCAGCAGAGAGGCCTGGCCCAGCTGCTTGACTTTTAAAATGACCATAATTTTTCTGCTGGGGAAGTCAAGAAGCAAACTTGTAAGCTATTCAAATGCAAAATTGCTATCTACTTCCTGCTGGTTACTTGCCTCTGGGCAGGAAATTTTAAAAGAGCCACATTTTTTCCTTTAGAGATTGCCTTGGGAAGTCAGCCTGTATTTTTTCCCCAGGTCAAATCCACCATCTTTCTGAGGGAAAGAACCTTTTGGATTTGATACTGTAACATGGCAAAGAGTCAAGCTCAGCTAAAAAACTCTATAAATGTCCAAAATCGGACAGTTGTGTGCATTTGTTTTTAAGCTAGCTTTTCTCCTTACAAGTGCACAGAAATCCCAGATGCATTTACAAATTTTTAAAACTTTTTCATGGCTAGAAAAGAGACTTTAAATTAGCATACTGGGAGAGTGGGCTTCCATACTGGATCGCCACGTGTCTCCCTTCCCCCACATCCTGCCTGCTTTGGGGGAAGTTTTCAGTAACAGACCTGGCTTTGTATCTTTTCATGCTTAATAGATAAAGACAGATCTTAATTTTTTTCCTTTTTCGCTTTCCGAAGTAATAACTAGCACTTAAGTTTATCTTTGCCAAAATTTGGTTATCATAAGATGTTCTTCGGTAATTTTTAAACAAAACTTTAAGTAATCTTATTGCGGGAAAGTGGACAACTCTGCCCTCTCCTGCCACCTTTGAATTTCTCCACACCAGAGGCGGTTTTGGCAGTGGGGTTTCATTTCTTATTACAGATTTTAGATTCCAAATACAAATTAAGATTTTAATTTGAACAAGGAACCACATTAAAGATGACCATGCACTCTTTTTTCAGCCTGATTTTTAAAAAGTACCTTTTGATAGTCCAATTTCTTTATAATTTTGCCTTTTGACCAAATTTTTCCCAAAAATTCAAGATCTAATGTACCTTTTTCAGGAAACCAAGGGTTATGTTCTATAACATCAAGCAAAAACATAAGAGAATACCTTCTGAAACTTTAATTCCTTAAGCATGCAAACCAAAAGTCTATAATAAAGTTTACTTTTTAACCTAATTCTGCCCCATTAGCCTGGCTGAAAAAGACGTTCCCACCCTACTTAACAGATTGTGACTTCTGCAGCTGATTGTGGGCTTGGCATGCGGTGAATTTCCCTCACCGATATGGTGAATTCTTCCCCACCTTTTCGGTGTAATCTTCCGTTCTTCGCTCTAGGCGAAATCATCCCCTCCAGAGGTCCCACGTCGAAAGCGCCAGTTGCGAGTGCCCCACGTTGGGCTGCCAATTGCGGGTTCAGGGTACAGGTTCAGGGTTCGGGCTCTGGAGGAGGCTGGACACAAATGAAAGAGACTAGACAGGAAAATATTAATTTGGGAATTGGGGGCCAGGCGGAAGCCCAAGAGAGGACCCCTTTGCTCTGGCCTTGCGATCCTTTTTATTCAGGTTTGGGATCCACCTATAGCCCTTAGGCAGGCCATTTCCAGTAACAGGCAGACTATCTTATCAGCAAGGATTTACATAAGACTAAAAGGTGGAAGTTGCTTCAGCAACCTTTGTTTCAACTAGACAGTGGATATATGGCTTTGACCCTAGCCAGAGCCTCCAGGTTTGACCACCTTCTGGACTCCTTGTCCACACCTCTCTGCTAGTGAAGGCAATGGGCAGCTTCCAACACATATTCCCTTCTCAGAGGTTTTAATTAACTTGCCCATGTCTTCCCAGCATAAAAGGTTGTCCTTAAACAGAGAGAAAGAAGAGATAGAAGGTGCTAATTACTCTGAGGGTGAGACCCCCAAAAGGCCACTGGTGCTGGGGGAGACTTCTGCTCTCCCCAGTCACCCATGCCCCTGCTCCTGCCTGGTCTTTGGGAAGCCCAAAACATGGAGCTCAGGGTTTGCCCTGAGGGTTTCCATGCAACTCAACCTACTTAAGGGCTTGGCCCCACATTTTGGCCTTTACACCTATTGTTCCTTCTGCTTAAAACACCCTTTTCCACTGGTTTGCTTAAGGCCATGGTCGGCAAACTGCGGCTCGCGAGCCACATGCGGCTCTTTGGCCCCTTGAGTGTGGCTCTTCCACAAATACCACGGCCTGGGCGAGTCTATTTTGAAGAAGTGGCGTTAGAAGAAGTTTAAGTTTAAAAAATTTGGCTCTCAAAAGAAATTTCAATCGTTGTACTGTTGATATTTGGCTCTGTTGACTAATGAGTTTGCCGACCACTGGCCTAAGGGACACCTTTCATCCTTCCAGACTTACTTCCTATCACCAGCCCTGTGATGTTTTATCTGCTTCATCTCCATTGAGCAATTCAAATGTCATCTTGCAGTAAGTCTTTCTTCCTTTAACCACCAGATTGTCCCTTAAGTAGTTAAAGTCTGCAAGCCTTACCTACAATGCTGGCTGACACAACTTGAAACAATCTGAATTTAGACATCATTGAGGTGTGTGCCAGTTACTATAACCTCTCAGCTCCAAACCCATCTCTCCATGCCCTGTGGTGCTGGGGCTGGAACTCTACAAGCCACATTTCCACTTGGCCAGCAATCTTTCTGTTAGGCTTTGCCAAAAAGGAGGTCTGGAGGGAGACTGAGAGGCTACAGGAGGTAGAAGGGACTCCTTCCTGTGTACTCACAAGTCCTGTGAGCTTCACACCAGCAATGTGTCTGTCCCTCCCAGCAGCATTTACATTTAGTATCCAGTTTTCCCAATGCGTGTAGCACTAGCCTCATCTCAGGTGGTGCCTTCTCCTTAGATCCTAGAGGTCTGGTTCTCAAACCCACAGGGCCTCTTCTCCAAGCTCAGAGATTCCAGTTCCAGCAAAGCTATACCTCCTCCTCCTCTAAGTTGGCCTCCACTCCACAGGGTCCCTCCCCCATGTTGCTACCTTCTAATAATCCAGGCTTTGTTCCCCAAGCCCTGTAAGTGCGACTGCTTCCTGCAGTTGACTCGAACGGACTTAACTGAACAATGATGGGACAAGGTGCTCTTAGTGTAAGCATATAAATACTTGGGTCCATATATTTTATAGGATTTAATAAGTCATTTTTGCCTGGGGATCCCTAGCTCCTGAATGTCTGTCTAACCTTAATGTGATTATGTAGTCCAACCCCTAAATGCCTGGCCACTTTGATGTAATTAAGCTGCCCAGCCCAACTGCATGGATTCTTTGCAGATTCCGGACCCCACCAGCTGGTCCCATTCAAGGACAGCCCAGTGGAATAGCCTAAGGCAGTGGTCGGCAAACCGCGGCTCGCGAGCCACATGTGGCTCTTTGGCCCCTCGAGTATTCTAATGCCACTTCTTCAAAATAGACTCGCCCAGGCCGAAAACCGACTTCTGCGCATGGGCCACAAAGTTTCGATCACACTGTACGTGCGCGCCTGCACGTGGTATTTTGTGGAAGAGCCACACTCAAGGGGCCAAAGAGCCGCATGTGGCTCACAAGCTGCGGTTTGCCAACCACTGGCCTAAGGCAACCAGACATGGACCTAGTAGAGACATCCATTGTGGTGTGCTAACAGGGTCTCTTTCCCCACTAGCAAGACTGATTGATTGATTGATTGATTGATTGATTTTGGTTAATCCTCACCTAAGGATATTTTTCCATTGATTTTTAGAGAGAGTGGAAGGGAGAGGGAGAGACCGAGAGCAAGAAACATCGATGTGAGAGAAATACATCAAGTGGTTGCCTCCTGCATGCGCCCCAACTGGGGCTGGAGCCTACAACCAAAGTATGTGCCCTTGATTGGAATCGAACCTGGGACCCTTCAGTCCGCAGGCTGATGATTTATCCACTGAGCCAAACAGGCTAGGCTAGCAAGGCCCACCCCCTATGGGCCCATACCTGAGTCCTATGGAATGTAAGTGACATAGAAAGGGAAAACATACGTGGTATGCTTGGGCAAGGAATGCTTTACAACCCCTCTAGCTGAGAGCAACACCAAACTCCATGTTGAAAGGGCATTCTTCCCTGCGTCACACATGACACATGGGTGTCTCCGTGAACACCCTAGGTATCAGGGACAGTATCTGTGCCAAGCCAGTTCAGCCAGGTTCGGTGAGCCTGAGAGGGGCAGTGAAAGGTTGAAAAAAGACAGACAAGAGAAAAAAGCTGGGTCTGCGTGGGACGCTGTCCTCTCTGATGGAGAGGCAGCGCCACAGCCTGTAAGCTGTCTCTTTATTTTATAGCCAGATTCCACGGGGCAAAGTAAGGGCGTGGTTACAACGTTCTCGTGGGTTTTGAATCTATTCAATTGCATGCACCTGAACTCTATCAAGCCCACATCACTCGACACGTGGGACCATGTGTTCGGACCATAGGTTCAAGCTTACAACTATAGCTTTTGGCTATAATTGTGTGGGAGGGCTCTGCCCTCCAGGCTGGGACTTGCACGTGGCCATGAGAGGACTGTACCCTCTCATTAGTCTAAGGCTTGAACCTGTTCAAACACTGTAGCCGCTCTCCACAAGTATCAGACTCATGGCACTGGGACTCAGTAGATGACAGCAGAACCCTAAGGGTACCCTATGGAGGTAGCAAAACAGCTGCGCCAGGCAGGAGGGTGTTCATTTATGTACACACTAGAGGCCCGGTGCACAAAATTCATGCATTGGGGTGGCGTCACTCAGCCCAGCCTGCACCGTCTCCAATCTGGGACCCCTCAGGGGATGTCTGACTGTCGGTTTACCAGCAGTCAGACATCCCTCTCACAATCCCGGACTGCTGGCTCCTAACCACTCACCTGCCTGCCTGCCTGATTGCCCCTAACTGCTTCTGCCTGCCAGCCTGATCACCCTCTAACTGCTCCCCTGCCAGCCTGATTGACGCCTAACTGCTCCTCTGCTGGCCTGATCACCCCCAATTGCCCTCCCCTGCTGGCCTGGTCACCCCCAACTACCCTCCCCTGCTGGCCTATTTGCCCCCAACTGCCCTCCCCTGCCAGCCTGATAGCCCACAACTGCCCTCCCCTGCCAGCCATCTTGTGACAGCCATCTTGTGGTGGCCATCTTGTGATGACATGGGGGTGGCCATCTTGTGATGACGTGAGGGTGTCGCGAGAAGGCCACCTAGGCTTTTGTTAGTATAGATGGGAGGAGCCTCCTATTATACAGGGTGAAGTATTGCTGGAGTGAGTGGGATAAGAACCCACTCCTTTGGGCCATTATGATTGATGTGATTCCATTTGTACTAATAGGCAGTTATCTTGGGTCTTGTGAAGTGTTGCCTAATCATGTTGCATCTTTGACAATAAGAGGCTCCACATTTGATATGACAACCAAAACATGCTGCCTTATTTAAATGTAAGGAGTCTTCATTTTTCTCTGACCAAAAATGTTTAACATACGTTTATTTAGGCAATAAATCTGTATGAACACAAAAACAAATAAGGGTTCAGATGCAAACTGAACTTTAGCTGCAAATTGAATTGAAATCAAATACTGCAAAGCCAATGGGAAAAAATGTAAAAATGCATCCTTTCGGCAGGGCTGAATGTCAGGATAAAGGATTTTTCTCTTTTTACCCCAGATGCTTTCACACTTTAATACTAATCCAATACTATCTATGACTTGATACTTTGATAATTCTGTCACAGTGTCTTCTTGTCTCTGTTAACTAATCACCAGAGGACATGCCAGTAGACTTCCACTTTGGATAAATCAGAAGTGACTTGACTTGACTCTGAGGATGCCTCAAATTTATAAGTGATGACTACTTTTAATGAAGGGGATTGCCCTGGCTGGTGTGGCTCAGTTGGTTGGAGTGTCGTTCCATATACCAAAAGGTGGCAGGTTCAATTCCCTGGAAGGTTCAGGGCACATACTCAGGTTCAGGTTCGATCCCCGGTCGGGGCATTTACAGGAGACAGCCAATATCTGTCTAACTATCTATCTATCATCTATCTATCTATCTATCTATCTATCTGTCTATATTTCTATCTCTCTCTCTAGTTCTCTCTCTCTTCCTTTCTCTTTCTAAATAAAAAGTTTAAATAAAGGAGATCTATTGCATCCTAATTTCTACTATTGGCCAAGTTATCCTTTAATTCTGGGATATACAGAAAAAAAATGTTTTGGTTTCTTCTAACATGGCTTGCCTTGAGTTCTAGTCAACTATGCTTGAAGAATGAGGCAGTTTGAAGTATTCCATAACAGACTTTCTCGTCTCTCAAATTCATTAAAAAGGAAACCAAATGTCTTGGCTAAGGAAAGAGCTGACCCTCTACTAAATTTATAGATGGAAACTCCTCTTGGCCAATCCAGAGATCCTCTAATCAAATGGGAAGTTTAAGGCCACTGCTTTTGCAGATAAATTGGTTTAATCAAGGAAAGACTGCAGATCTGACAAGAAAAACAAAAAACAGCATGCTCAAGAGAAGATGAATTTTTACTATATTTCATTATAGAAGTCCACAGTGAAAGAAAAATGACTTCATCAGTCCCACTCCAGGAGCCCTGGTGAGGCTACGGATGAAAGGAGAAAGCCCCTGGAACAGGCTTCCTGCCACACAAGTTGCATCCATCAGTGCAGGGGAGCTTCAGAGAGGCACCTGCAATCCCAGCTGACAGTGGATAAGTCACAATTATCAGGACCTTATTAGCTATTGCCCTGGAGTTAAGGAGGGCCATTTGCCTCTATCAGGGAGCAATCGATTTCTTTGTATGGCCTATAACTTATAAGGCCAAGGTCAGGGTATGGTGATGGAAAATTAGGTTAGATATCATAAATCCTCCAGCACCGGTTCTTCTTATCTGAAGGAGAGTGCTATAAACTATTAACCCTGTTACATTTTGTGGGAAATATAACAAAATTCAAAAGCATAGTGAACTCTATGATGGATAATACAGTATATCAGAAAAAACTAGACAGATTGAACTTTCTTCACCTGATAAGAAGAAAAGAAAATTGAATTCACTCTGCCTTGAGGCACACTGTTAATTCTTCAGACCAGCAAGTACTCATCAAAATGAGGCAAAAGACACTTTATAGAAGAAAGATTACCTTATTTCTCCTCCTTGTCTTCTCTTGCTATGATGCAAGAGAACCCATACCCTAAATGAATGGGTCACAAGTAGCAGAGACCATGAAGTTGGCACTGACCAATGTGAGGAGATAATTCTGTCAGAGTGTCTTTGTCTCTGTAACTAATCACCAAGAAGTAAACTTCAAAAAAAAAAAAAAAAGCAGAAACAAAATATAATTCTCAACTGCCCAAATAAAAAATGTCTTATAACAATTTAGAGTTGTCAGAAAATATTAACAATTAATAAACTTATATAAAGTATGTAGTATTACTCATCTGAATTACTGAAAATATTCCAATTTAAAAGTTGGGGGGAAATCTTGTGATAGTTGGTACTAAAGTAAAAGTAGCTGTAGTTTAATTCATAAAAATAGTTTCTTGTATTTCTTATATTTCTGTTTTTCTTATAGAATAGTTACTTTAATTTTATGGGCATAAAAATGGCTTTTATTTTTATGTATACTGAAATTTGTATACCTACAAATATCTATAAATCAGCATTTTTCATCCTGATTGCAATAAGTATTCCATCAACAAACCTATCTGTGTTCTTGTTTGGCAATTTCTAAAACTTGGAAGAAGATAAGACAAAAAGGTAAAAATTAATGTCATTCTGATGACCATCTTTAGCATAGTTGAATCAAACAAGGAAAAAACAGAATCAATTTTTTAAACTTTATACAGTGGAAAAAGCGTGAAGTTTTATTAAGTTCATGAAAAATAACAGAAATTTCGCCCTGGCGAGTGTAGCTCAGTTAGTTGGAGTGTCATCCCGTACACTGAAAGTGGTAGGTTCGATTCCTGGTCAGGGTACATGCCCAGGTTGCCTGTATGAACCTGGATGGGGGGCAACCAATCGATGACTCTCACATGAGTGTCGTTTAGAAATGACAGAACTTAGAGATTGTTCTTAAAAATCAATGAGAATGAATTGATGAATGATCAATTCTCCAGGTTCAGAAAGGGAACCAATAAAATGTAAATCCAGAGTTATCTCTGAATTCTCAGCTAGTTGAACAAACCTTGACATTAAATCAAAACTGAATTTTTCCATAGGTTGCTATAGAGGCAAAAGCAGGAAGCTTCAGAAGCACATAGGCATGAAAATTTACAAACATTCAAAATGGTTTACTTTGCAATCTCCACTGCTTTTTTTCCACTATTATTGGACACTATCATCTGCTAAAATTACTCATTGGAAATTCTAGCTTTATCATCTGTTATTATCTCAAATTCTCACTAACTAAGGCTGAGTTGCATTTCCCTAATACCTAGTAAAGTTGAACATCTTTTCATATATCTGTTGGCCATTTATATGTCTTCTTGGGAGAGGTGTCTGTCCAGGTCCTCTGCCCATTTTTTAATTGGGTTGTTTGTCTGTTTGGTGTTGAGTTTTATGAGTTATTTATATATTTTGGGTATTAACCTTGTTGGAGCTGTTGTTTGCAAATAACTTCTTCCATTGGTCAGTTGCCTCTTTGTTTCATTGTTGCTTTCCTTTGCTGTGCAGAAGCTTTTTAGTTGGATATACTAGTAGTCCCATTCATTTATGTCTTCCTTTACTTCCCTTTCCTTTAGGATCAAATTCATAAAATGTTCTCCACCAAGATCCATAAGCTTAGTACCTATGTTTTCTTCTATGCAATTTATTGTTTCAGATCTTGTATTTAGGTATTTGATCGACTTTGAATTCATTTTGGTACATGGGGACAAACTATAATCTAGTCTCATTCTTTGCATTTGGCTTTCCAGTTTTCCCAGCACAATTCACTGAAGGGACTTTCTTTTCTCCATTGTGTGTTTCTGGCACCTTTGTTGAAAATTATCTGTCCATTTACATGTGGTTTTATTTCTGGCCTCTCAATTCTGTTCCATTAATCTGTGTCTGTTTTTCTTCCAATACCATGCTGGGATTATTTTTTGTTTGTGTTTGTTTGTTTGTTTTGATTTTATTATTGTAGCTCTGTAGTATAATTTTAAGTCAGGTAGTGTGATACCTAGATCTTCATTCTTTTTTCTCAAGATTGCTTTGGCTAGTCAGGGTCTTGTAGTTCCATACAAACCTGATGATTTTTTTGTTCTATTTCTTTAAAAAATGACATTGGGATTTTGATGGGGATTGCATTAAATCTGTGTATTGCTTTGGGTAATATGACCATTTTCACTATGTTGATTCTTCCAATCCATGAACACAGAATATCTCCTCATTTTGTTGTGTTTTTTTGTCTTTTTCCTGATGTTAAAGGAAAAGCTTCCAGTTTTTCACCATTGAGTATGATATTGGCCGAGTGTTTGTCATGTATGGCCTTGATTATGTTGAGCTACTTTCTTTCTATACCTATTTTATTGAGTGTTTTAATCATAAATGAATGTTGTATTATATCAAATGCTTTTTCTATGTCTATTGATAAAGTCGTATTATTTTTATCCTTTCTTTTGTTAATGTGGTGTATTAATTGATCGATATGCATATGTTGAACCATCCTTGTGCCCTGGAATGAATCCCATGTAATCATGATGTATTATTTTTTAACTAGAGGCCCGGTGCATGAAATTCATGCACGGGGGGGGGGGGGGAGGGGTTGTGTCCCTCAGCCCAGCCTGCACCCTCTCCAATCTGGGACCCCTCAAGGGATGTCCGACTGCCCGTTGGGAGCCAGCAGTCCGACAATCCAGAATTGCTGGCTCCCAACCGCTCACCTGCCTCCCTGCCTGCCTAATTGCCCCTAACTGCTTCTGCCTGCCAGCCTGATCACCCCCTAACCACTCCCTTGCCAGCCTGGTCACCCCTAACTGCCCTCCCTTGCCAGCCTGGTTGCCCCTAACTGCCCTCCCCTGCTGGCCATCTTGTGGCGGCCATCTTGTGTCCACATGGGGGCAGCCATCTTTGACCACATGGGGGCAGCCATCTTGTGTGTTGGAGTGATGGTCAATTTGCATATTACTTCTTTATTATATAGGATTATTGTATTTGATTTGCTAGTGTTTTGTTTGGGGTTTTACATCTGTATCCATTAGAGATATTGGTCTGTAGTTTTCTTTTTTCTGTATTATCCTTACCAGATTTTGGTATCAGGGCCATGTTGGCCTCATAAAAAGTGTTAGGAAGGACCTGGCCAGTGTGCTAAGTGGTTAGAGCATTGCCCCATGCACCGAAGAGTCGAGGGTTCTATTCCCAGTCAAGGGCATGTACCTGGGTTTCAGGTTCATTTCCCGGCCCTAGTTGGGGCATATGTGGGAAGGGAGGCAACCTATCAATGTGTCTCTCTCACATGAATGTTTCTCTCCCTCTCTCTCTTCCCCTCTCCTTCCCTCCATTCCACTCTATCTAAAAGCAATGGAAAAATAGCCTCGAGTGAAGATTAACAAAAAAGAAAAAATGTGATGGAAAGTATTGCCTCTTCTTCAATTATTTAGAAGAGTTTGAGAAGGATAGGTTGCAAATTTTCTTTGAATATTTGGTAAAATTCACGTGAAGCCGTCTGGTCCTGGACTTTTATTTTTAGGAAGGTTTTTAATGGTTGTTTCAATTTCTTCACTGCTGACTGATATATTTAGATTTTCCAATTCTTCATGATTTAGTCTAGAGAGGTTATATATTTCTATGGTAGGAACTTATCCATTTCTTCTAGGTTATTGAATTTTGTGGCATATAGTCTTTCATTGTATTCTAGAATGATCTTTTCACTAGCTTATATACACTGAGTGGCCAGATTATTATGACCTCTGAACACATAATAATCTGGCCACTCAGTGTATAGCCTATATAATAAAAGGCTAATATGCAAATTGTCCCCTCGACCAGGAGTTCGACCAGCAGACAGGCCGGCCAACCGCCCATGTCCCCTTCCCCTGGCCAGGCTGGCCGGACCCCACCCATGCACAAATTCATGCACTGGGCCTCTAATATATATAGTATATACACTGAGTGGCCAGGTTATTATGATCTCTGAATGCATAATAATCTGGCCACTCAGTATGTATGTGTGTGTGTGTGTATATACACACACTAGAGGCCCTGTGCATGAATTCATGCATGGGTGAGGTCCGGCCAGCCTGGCCAGGGAGAGGGGACATGGGCGGTTGGCCGGCCTGCCTGCTGGTCGAACTCCTGGTCGAGGGGACAATTTGCATATTAGCCTTTTATTATATAGGATATACACTGAGTGGCCAGATTATTATACGTTCAGAGAACATAATAATCTGGCCACTCAGTGTATATTTCTAATTACTCAGTAACAATTTATGTCTGTTCTAATATTCTTTCAGTTGTAAGTATAACTTTTTACCAGAATTTTTTACTTAAAATATTGTGATCCTCCACTACCATGTCAAATTAAAAATAAAACAAAACTCACCCTAGCCGGTTTGGCTCAGTGGATAGAGCATCAGCCTGCGGACTGAAAGGTCCTGGGTTCAATTCCAGTCAAGGGCACATGCCCAGGTTGCAGGCTCAATCCCCAGTAGAGGGTGTGCAGTAAGCAGCCGATCAATGATTCTCTCTCATCATTGGTGAGAGAATCATTGATCGACTGCCTCCTGCATGCCCCCATTGGGGATCAAGCCCGCAACCCAGGCATGTGCCATTGGCCGGAATCAAACCTGGGACCCTTCAGTCTGCAGGCCGTCACTCCATCCACTGAGCCAAACCGGCTAGGGCAATAAAAAATATATTTTTTAAAATAAATAAATAAATACTCTGGTTGCACTGCTAATTGTAATACGTTTTAGAAGATTTTGGTAAAGTATAAAAGCTTCCTAGATTCAATTACATTTTTACATTATTTATGATGAGGATTTAGTGAAAACAGATAAGTATCTTAAAGGAGGAAGAAGTTGTTCTAAGAATGTAGTTTCTTCTGCTAGCTAAGCTTTAATGGTAAAACAATAAAGTGGTCAGTTGCATTCCAGGCTCCTAACTAAAAGACTGGTGTTTCAGGGAAGCCTCATTTTAGAAGAATTAGTATGAGAGATGGCAGGAATGGAGAGCGAGGACAAATCCCCAGCAACTGAAAAGGTGAGCAGCTGACCTCCAAAGCAGGGAGAGATGGCCCATAGCTCCACAAGGTGACAGGTACACTGTGAGCCCTGGGATCTCACCAGTACTCAGCTACAGACTCTGGTGAAGAGACAGTCCAGACCCCAACCCCAGACATCTGAGGACAGTGGTGAACTAACCAGACTTCAAAAGAGGGCACACGCAGATCAATGATCAATCAGATTGACTTGTCCCCACTCAAGTAGCCTAATATACAAAAGGGTGCGCACTTTTCGGAAGGCAAATATTATTTACTTCAGTCTCTACTATTCCTTTTTTTTTTTTTTTTTTTTCCCGATGTTCAGTTTCCTTTAATGACCCCCATCTCCCTGAAGGACGGGTGCAGGCAGCTAGGCGATGGCAAGAGATGTTCACTTGAAGATCTTGCCCTGACTGGAGGCTTTGCCCACGTGCTGGAAGACCCCCTCCCAGCAAAAGTACTCTCACACCCACGTCTGGGTCTCCGCGCTGCCGGATCCGGTTTCCGCCCCTGTATGTCCACCTGCCAGTCTGGACTCGGCGGAAAGGCAAGCTTCTGGCCTCGGAAGACCCAGACTCCAGAAAGAGAGCTGCTATTGTTGGTTCCAAAGAGGATGACACTGGCAAAGGCATTCTTCCTCAGCTTGTCCAACCGCTGGAACATTCCAGTGATGAGGTTGCAGCTCATGAAGGTCTGGGTGAGCTCTTCAGGGAAACGGTACTCGGAGTACCACAGGGACCAGCCGTCCTTATCAAAGTGCTCCCAAAAGTACGGCAGCGCCACCGACAGCGTGTCCTTGTTGGAGTTCTTGCGCTTGAATTCATCCAACACAAAGGCACTCTTGGGCAGGTGAGCAAAGGGGTCCTTGGCCTTGGGCTCCGCAGCCAGGGCCTGCTCCCGCTCATCCATCCCCTCCTCTGGAGCGGGAGCAGCGGCCTTTTTCTCCTCTATCCGCTCAGCCTGGGGCTTCGGCTTCTCCTCCCGCGGTCCTTCTCCTTCTGAGGGGTGTCCTTTTTAGGCTGGCTCTCTGCAAACTTTTTAGCATCAAACTGGGCCATCTTCTCACAGAGCTTCACCTCCCCCAAGACAGCGCGGAACTGGGGCTGGTTAATGCAGGGAGGAACCAGCGGCTGTTAATGGGGAAGGCCTGGCGGAAAGAAGGCTCTCAACATATAATTGTTATACACACATACAAACACATACAACGTGTATTCAAAAGATTTTCCTTCCCACTGAGAAAAAAAAATTAGATTTGTAACAAATTTAGAATCGATAATTTTTCTTAAACACCATTTTCCATCAAATTTAGTGTTGAAAACTTTAATTCTGAAAAGTTGTTTGTTTTGAATAGTTACATTAGCTAGGTATTACACAACATACTTAAATTAGAAGTACTTTTTGGGGGTGGGGGTACAGTGCACTTTATTGGTGGTGCGGGACAAGGTAGGACTCCCCAAGCCCTTCCCCTTCTTTAGGGGGCCTGGGATAGAAACTGTGGAGATCAGGAGACTCTCAATGTGTTGGCGGACAGATTTGGGGCAAGGACTCTCCAGCAGCTGAGGGCTTCTCTTCCTCTCACTAAGGATGGTGATCCAGGGGGCTGTTACTCCTTGGAGGCCATGTGAACCATAAGGTCCACCACCTGTTGTTGTAGCCAAATTCATTGTCACACCAGGAAACAAGCCTGACAAAGTGGTCATTGAGGGTGATGCCAGCCTCAGTGTTGAAGGTGGAGGAGTGGGTATCACTGTTAAAGTGATTGCTGGAGATGACATGGTCCTCAGTATGCCCTTGAGGGGACCTTCTGATACCTGCTACACCACCTTCTTTTAAAAAAATATATTTTTTTTTTATTGATTTCAGAGAGGAAGGGAGAAGGAGAAACAGATAGAAACATCAGTGATGAGAGAGAATCATGAATCAGCTGCCTCCTGCACACCCCACACTGGGGATGGAGCCTGCAACCCAGGCATGTGCCTCAACCCAGAATTGAACTGTGTAGTTCATAGGTCAAAGCTCAACCACTGAGCCAAGCCGGCTGTGCTATTTTTTTTTAATATATTTTTATTTATTTCAGAGAGGAAGAAAGAGAGAGAGAAATATCAACGGTGAGAGAGAATCATTGGTCATTACCTCTTGACGCCATCTTATTTAGCAGCTTTCTCCAGGTGGCAGGTTCGATCCACAACTGACACATTGAGGGTGGGGACACGGAAGGCCATGCCAGTGAGCTTCCCATTCAGCTCAGGGATGATCTTGCCCACAGCCTTGAGCACCAGTAGAAGCAGGAATGATGCTCTGGGCAGCTCTCCAGCCATCACTCCACAACTTCCCAAAGGAGTCATCCACAATCTTCTGGGTGGCAGCGATGGCATGGATTGTGGTCATGAGTCCCCCCACGATGCCAAAGTTGTCATGGATGACCTTGGCCAGGAGGACCAAGCAGTTGGTGGTACAGGAGGCATTGCTGACAATCTTGAGGGAGTTGTCATTCTTGTCATGGTTCACACCCATCACAAACATGGGGGCATCGCAGAAGGGACAGATGATGACCCTGCAAGTGAGCCCAGCCTTCTCCATGGTAGTGAAGATGCCAGTGAACTCCACAACATACTCACACCAGCATCACCCCATTTGATGTTGGCGGCACCTCCCTCCTGGAAGATGGAAATGGACTTTCCATTGATGACAAGCTTCCCATTCTCAGCCTTGACGGTGCCTTTGAACTTGCCGTGAGTAGAATCAAACTGGAATATGTAGACCATGTAGTTGAGGTCAATGAAGGGGTCACTGATGGTGACAATATCCCAGCCCTGGTGACCAGACACCCAAAACAGCCAAATCCATTCACTCTGCCCTTCACTATCGTGTCTCAGGGTTGAGGCTTGCACTGTACAGGATGACACGACTGTCTGCTGAACAGGAGGTATAGAGAGCCTAGCAGTACTTTCAAAATTCTATTTTGTTGAACCTGAATGAATAATTTGTACTGGCTATGAAGATACTAGGAAAATTTTAAAAAACAACACTATAATTCTCATACACCACTGGTAGGAGTAAAAATTAGCATAGTAGAGTGGATAAACAAATCATAGTGTATATTCATAAAATACAATACTATACACAGCAATAAAAATGAATGAATTGCAGTTATATGTAAAAGTACAAACATAAGCAAAAGAAGCAAGGTGCAATACCTAAAGCATTCTCCACTTACATAAATTTCAAAATTAGTCAAAACTAAACTATTATTTTATGGATGCATATACAGGTGGTAATATCTAAAGAAAAGAAAGAAAATTATTATCAAAAAGTCAAGATAGTAGTTACTTATAAGCTGTGCTGTCCAATATAAATATAACGTGAGCCACAAAAGCAAGATCTAAATGTATAATTTTCAGTTTTCTGGTAGCTACATTAAACAAAGGAGGAAAACAGGTGAAGTTAATATATATTTCATTTAACCCAATGTATTCAAAATATTATCATTGCAATATGTAATCAATATTAAAAAGTATTAATGAAGTACTTCTTTTCTACTAAGTCTTCATAATCCAGTGTGAATTTTACACTAACAGCACGTTTGAATTCCAACTAGTCACATTTCAAGTGGTTACTAGCCTCGTGTGGCTAGTGGCTACCATACTGGATGGCCTAGTTCTAGCAACTATGAGAGTCAAGATAGAGGTTATCTCTACAGAAGAGAGGTAGGATTGGAATTGAGAAGGACACATGGGGACTTCTGGGGAACTGACATTATCTTTCTTGATATGAGTGTTGGTGACATGAATGTTTGCTTCATAATTATTTATTAAACCATACATGTGAATTTTATGAATATTTTTAATGTGCTGTTTCATCAAAAAAGTGTTTTAAATATACTAAATGTATGTCCTTCTATATTTATCATTATAAATCTGAGCAGGTATTTCTGAAGGATAAATTTATGGAAGTGTAACTACTGGATCAAATGATACAAACATTAAAACATTTAATAGTGCCCAGCTGGTGTGGCTTAGTGGTTGAGCATCAACCTATGAACCAGGAGGTCATATTTTGATTCCCAGTCTGGGCACATGCCCCGGTTGTGGGCTGAATACCTAGTAGGGGGCATGTTTCTATCTCTCTCTCTCTATCCTTTCCTCTCTAAAATAAATTAAAAAAAAAAAAAAACATTTACTAGTACTACATTAGCTTCCAAATACTTGTACCAATTCCCACTCCTACCAAGAATGAGTAAAAACTACTATTTCTCTACATACTTACCAACACTGGATTTTATCAATTTTAGGACATTTGACAGTTGTGTGTAAGAAGATATTTGAATAGTTAGGGCCACTCAATACTATTTCAAGCAATTACAAATATTCCATTCAGTACAAGTTCCCTTTTAGCATACATTGGCCCTAATGATCAGGTTGTTGGTCCTTCTGGTGCCTTTGAAACAGATGGGCACCTGCATTCTTGAGCTGCCATTGTCCCGCGCCAGCAACTTCACCCTGCAGCTGGTCATTATTTGAAACTAGGGGCCCAGTGCACAAATTTGTGCACCTGGAAAGAAACTGTGGGCCGCGAGGCTGTGGTGGGCACAGGGGCAGATCTTGGCCCATCCTCCGTGCCCCCACCTGGCCCTTCCCCCCCCCCCAGCCCCTGGTTCCCTGTCTGCCAGCAGCCCCATTTCCGCTGCCACTTCCATGCACTGACTGTGCGGGCTGCACTCGTACCTGCTGACTGTGCGAAGAGATTGGGGCTGGTGCCAGCAGTGGGTGCAAGCGGGGCTGGCGCCATCAGTGGGTGCAAGTGGCTGCTGCTGTCCCGATTGCCCCTCAGGAGTAGAGAAGGTGGAGAAGCCCTCAGGTGTGATTGGGGCTGGCAGCCGCTGCTCGCACCCACTGACGGCGCCGGCAGCGAGTGCGAGCAGGGCTGGCACCGGCAACAGGTGCAAGCACCAGGCAGGACCGCGGCACACTGGAGCAAAGAATTTTCAGTAACCACCAGAGGCTCGCCCCAATGACAGCAACCAGTGCCCCGCCTTGGTCTGGCGCCCCTGCTCACCTGCTCCACCATCCTGCTGTGGCCGATGCCCGCCATGTTCTACGCTCTGCTGCCTGCTGCTGATGTCCATCATGTTCCACATGCACCCCCTGGTGGTCAACGCATGTCATAGCGACCGGTTGTTCGGTTGTTTGGTTGTTCCGCCGTTTGGTCTATTTGCATATTAGCCTTTTATTATATAGGATAGCCTTCCCTTGAAAGTGCATGCACTAACCTTCATTCTGACTGCACATTTTAGCCTTTGATACTTCACCTCAAGGCTGTATCATGCTGTCAAGCTTTGGCTTGAGTGGTAGCCAAATGCAAGTTCTCAAAATCAATGATGACTTTGATTCCACTGAATGAAAAATCTTTCCATCTTGGCACTAGTCCAACCTTTCTCCTCTAAAGTGTTATTACAGTCCTATTTCCCTTCGTGTGACATTTCTAAATGTTTAAAACATATGTTTGGACTCGTCTAATAAAACTGCCTTCAGAGATGGATTATCAGCCACACAAGAAAAATGAGTCTCATTACTCTGTAATCACAAAATACCTTTATTTGTCAGATTCTTCTCTCTCTATCTCCCATTCTCTTTCCTCCTTCCCTTTCCTCTTCCTTCTCTCTCTTATTTCCCAACATTGCTTAGCTTAGTGCTGATCTCTCCTTTCTTCCTCTGCAACTTGAGCCCACAGCCTGGGGATCCCAGGGGCTTACAGTCCCAGGCAAGATGCCCCAGGCCCAAAAGGTGGCAGCTGAGAAGTAAAGGACTCTGAAGACAAACTGAGACCTTAACTACAGAAAGGTTTACGCAGAGCTTAACAAGCAGATCTGTGCAGGAGGGCTTCCGTGTTTAGTGCTGATTTGCTGCCAAAAGTCAATTACATGGGCACGAACAACTGCACCCTAAGTGGAATGATAAAAGAAAAGTCTGGCCTGCTTGTACTTTACTCTAATTTTTTTTTTTTTGAGGAAACTGTCTGGTATTGTAGAACTGCTATTAGAATAGCATGACTAACTAGTAAGGATGTCCAGGCTCCATGGCAGATCTCCTGAATCAGAATAATCAAGACCGTCATACTGGTTAGGAACTACTTAACAGAGGGAGGCACACAGAGTTTCCCAGCCTAATAGCCCTGGGCATAAATCTGCTCTTGTTCACACACACAGGCTCATCGCTTGTTAGTATGTGACCTTTGAAAGTCTCTATGCACCTTGCTTTCCTTATTTGTAAGCTAGGGATGATGCTTACCATCATCCCTAGCTTACAAAGCTAGGAGTGGGTTAAAAACCTGTGATACATCTACACAATAGAATATTACGCAGCTGTAAAATAGAAGGAACTCTTACCATTTGCAATAGCACTGATGGACCTGGGGAGTATTATGCTAAGTGAAATAAGCCAATCACAGAAAGATAAGTATCACATGATCTCACTCATATGTGGAATCTAATGTACTTCTATTTTTAATGGGTCTTGCTTTTTCAAGAGTCTAGCCTTTAAGTATCCATTATAGAATCTGATATTAAAATTTGTTAAAAATGGGGAAATGTGGGTCAGTTTCATGGAATAGGGGCAAGGGAAAAAAATAATTTTTATCTCTTTGAAATGTAAATGTTTTCATCCCAGTTGTATTTATAATTACTGAAATAGAAATGAACAAGACAGGCACAAAATCTATTCTCAAAGTTTTTGTTGAGTAATAGGATAGAAACAACTTATAGCAGACATCACTAGAATTGTGCTAAGTGACACTGTGTCACTGGGCCCGTCACCTAGTCTGGAGGGTCACAGAGGTTTCCTGAGGAGGACACCTGTGCTGGTAGACAAGTGACAATCTAGAAGGAGAGTAAGGATGCGCTGGAGGGGCAGAGGAAAGAAACTGTGTAGACACCCTGAGGTGGGAAGAAGGCCCAGGGAGGGAGGGGAGAGAGGGCTGACAGTCACGTGAAAAGCTTCTGAACCACAGAGTGGAGGATCATCCAGGCCTTGGGGAAATGTTATGGATTTGGGACTCAATCCCAAATGCAATAGAAAGCCGTGCTGGGTTTTAGGCAGAAGTGACATAACCTAATCTGTTCTTTCAGAGATCAGTCTGGGTGCATCATGAAAAACTGAGATGTCGTGATCTAATGAGAAAAACATATTTGATCTTTGTCCTAGGTTCCTGGCACAGAGCTTCTAAAACCCTTGGCATTTCCTGAGTGATGAAAGTGAGAGAATTGTTTTTCGTTGTTCACATACGTGTGTTTAAGTTAATGAGGGACTCTTGATGGAACCCTAGATAGCTTCAGGATGGGGGCTGGAGGAACCAACCTTGTGATTAGAGTGTTGGAACATGCAACCCCGCCTCAATCTCTTGCCTCCAGGGAGAGGGGAGTATCTAGAGGTTGAGTTTAATTACCAGTGGCCAGTGATTTAGCCAATCACGTCTACATAAACAAATCTCCAATTAAAACCCTCCACAAGCCCTGGCCAGTTGGTTGAGTGTCATCCTGAAGGGTCACTGGTTTGATTGAGTATGGGAAGCAACCAATTGATGTTTCTCTCTCTCTCAAATCAATAAAAACATATTTTTAAAAAAAAAAACAAAAAACTCAACAATGGGGATTTGAGAGCTTCTGAGTTGGTGAACACATTGAGATGCTGGGAAAGTGGTACACTTGGAGAAGGCCTGGAAGTTCCGTGCCCCTTCCCACACACCTCTCTTATGCACCTCTTCCATTTAGCTGTTCCTGAGTATTCTTTACAGTAAACCAGTAATGGTAAATAAAGTGTTTTCCTGAGTTCTAGCAATTATCAAACCTGAGGAGGAGGTCGTGGGAACCTTCAATTTATACCTGATAGGTGAGAGGTACAGGAAGTCAGGGCTCTCCCTTGGCATTGGAAGTAGGAGCCCTCTTGTGGGACTGGATCCTTAACCTGTGGACTCTGATGCTATCTCCAGGGAGACAGTGTCAGAATTTAATTGAAATGTAGGACATTCAGCTGGCGTCAGAGAATTGGTTTGTATGTGGGGGGGGGGGGGGGGCGGGGAGACACGCATTTGGAAGTGTTCTGAGTACAAAAAGGTTTTATTTTAAGAATGGATTCAAGGGAAGTAGGCATGAATGGAGTAGTGGCAGTGTAGGAAAGAAACAATAATAAAATAATCATTGGACAGTTCAGATCTATTACTTAGGAGGTAAAATCAACAAAACTTAAAGGTTGATTAGAAATGGCAAATGGGGAAAAGGGAAGCAATAAGGATCAATTCTAGGTTTCTGATTTGGGTAACTGGCTTGGGAATACTATTTATTGAGATGAGGAACACTGACGCAGGATCAGGTCTTAGGGGCCAAAAAGAGGACATTACAGTGTCCAATACATAGCAGGAAATAAAGATAGGTGCTCAGAAACAAGGTCTGAATTGCATTATAAATTTGGGAGTGGTCAACCCAGAGATGTGTAATCAATATGCCTCCAGACCCCACCTCCTCTAACTGCAAGAAAGGCCACATCTCCTGGAACATCCAAATTGCTTCATCCTTTCCCAGGGCTTTCCTTCAGAAACACCCAAAGACTCTCAGGGCTGCCCACACTGGCCCAAGTCCCATGTGTCTCTTGCTGCCACCACAGTGAGGGCAGCTCCATCACCGCTGACTTCTCTGTGGCCTTATCTACAGGCTGCCTCCATCATCTGCTCCCTGGAGGGTAGAATCAGAAGCCAGTTTTGCCACAGAAGTGCTTGAAGGCACTCCTGGCCTCTATCCACCTGGAGAGGTGAAGTAACTTACCTGCTTGGAAATCTGGGAAGAACTGGGAAAGCAAGACCAATATTCACCTATCTTCTTAGGGATGACCTACCTACAGGGAGCACCAATTTGGCTGCTCCTCAGATGCTGGCTTTTTCCCCTCTGCCCTGATCCAGCACTGCCTGTGACTGAGAGAGAAATTCTGCCTAATCCTGGGCTTAGAGATGAACAAGCCCATTTGAATAGCCGACCTAAAATACATCATGCCCTTTGACAGAAAAAAGATGGTTTATTGGCCCACCACTAATACATCTACCAGCATGGATGTATTAGTCTTCTGTTGCTGCATAATCAATTACCACGAACTGAAAAGCATAAAACTTTCTGTGGTTCAGGGGTGCAGGTATGCTTTCCTGTGTCCTCCACACAGGGTTTCACAAGGTTGCAATCAAGGTGTCAACTGGGCTGTGTTCTCATCTGAACACTCAAATGGAGAAGAATTCTCTTCCTTGGTGCTGTGTGAACGAGGGTCTGGCTTCCTACTGGCTGTCAGCCAGAGGCTCCCCACAGCTCCTGGAGGCCACCCACAGTTCCCTGACATGGCGCTCTCCACAATAAGTTCACAGCATGGCTCTTTGCTTACAGGCCAGCAAAAGACTCTCCTGTCTGCCAAGAGAGAGTCTTATAAAATGTAACAATTGCCTGGCCTATTTGGCTCAATGGTTGAGTGTCAACCCATGAACCAAGAAGTCATTGGTTCAATTCCCAGTCAGGGCACATGGCTATGTTTCAGGTTTGATACCCAGTAGGGGGCATGCAGGAGGCAGCCTATTGATGATTCTCTCTCGTCTATGATGTTTCTATCTCTCTATCTTTCTCCTTCTCTCTCAAAAAAAAACAATAAAAACATTTTTAAAAAAAAATAAAATAATAATAATAGCCCTGACTGATTTGGCTTAGTGGATAGAACGTCAGCCTGCGGACTGAAGGGTCCCGGGTTCGATTCCGGTCAAGGGCATGTACCTTGGTTGCGGGCACATCCCCAGTAGGGGGTGTGCTGGAGGCAGCTGATCGATGTTTCTAACTCTCTCTCCCTCTCTCTTCCTCTCTGTAAAAAAATCAATAAAATATATTTTTAAAAAAATAAAATAAAATAATAAATAGAATGTAACAATCATGGAGGTGACATCTCATCACTGTATTGTTGTAGAAGCAAATCACATGTCCCACCCACTATGAAGGTAAGGGGATTCTAGAGAATATAACCACAATGGGCAGAGATCATGGAGCCATCTTAGGTGATTGTATGCAGGAGTCCTTGAATCATGTTATTTTATTTAATGTTGTTTCACTATGACCTTATGAGAAAAAGTAATGGAGTCCCAGCAGGGGCCACTGTCTGTGTGGAGTTAGTACGTTCTCCCCATGTCTGCATGGGTTTTCTCCAAGGACTCCCGTTTCCTCCCACATCCCGAAGATGAGCATGAGGTGAATAGCGTGTCTATGTTGCCCCGTCTAAGTGAGAGTGGTGGGTGTGAGTGGCCCTGTGGTGGAAGGGCATCCAGTTCAGTTCAGGATGGGGTCCTGCCTTGTGTCCTGAGTTGCCAGGACAGACTGTAGTCACCTGACCCTGAAATGAAATAAGTGGGTTGGAAAATAATTATTTTACTTTTTAAAAATGCTTGAAAGCTAACAAGTTAGCCTAGTAACTGTTTCATGGTTACAAGTTAGCCTAGTAACAGCCTAGTAACTGTTGTGGACAAAAGACATGAGACTCTAGGGTTAGAGACAAAGGCCTTTGTTGCCCAGAGCAACAGCACTAGCTGCTATTAATATTTTCTTGTTCTATTCCTCAAGCTCTAAATCCCACAAGCAGGCACAAAGAGGGTCTAAGTGACATCTGCACATACAATGGATTTCATTATAGGCAAGCACCCCTGTGCTTAGAGAACCCAAATCATTTTAAACGGGACAGTCAGCATGTCTGCCCTTTGTGCCAGAGGTAAACACTGTATCTTCCAAGGTTCTAAGCAAACCTACCCTTAGCTCTAAAAGGAGACACTACATCTTCCAAGGCTGTTTTGTTCCCTTTACAAACATCCCTGAAAAGATAGTCTGGAACAAAGACAATTAGAGCCACTGTTTGCAGACATGCAGAAATGTGAGAAGCTCACAAAGAACTATTTCCCAACAATGTTCACTCCCCAAATACACCCGTTTCAACACATCATGTGCCACTCCATCACTGCTCTGATTAGTCTAACCAAAAGAGGCTGGAACCAAATCAACCTAACACAACATTTAATTAAGGCTGCTACCAATAGGACTCCATGCAGCTGAATGTGCCCATCCTATATTGACCTCAACCATGGCCCCCAAAGTCCCTAGAACCAACCAATTTAATGAATCCCATAAGCCATCCAGGTTGACCTAAGAAAGTCAAGTGGCTTTTTTCTTAAGTTTCTGTATTGACCTTTCCACTTGTTCCAAGGCACTAATCCAGACACCGCAATATGTGACAGAGATTGCACAGACTCCACCTTGGCCCCTGAGGAAGACGGCAAGGGCAGTTCTCCCACATGTAACAACGCTGGCTAATGAGCTGAGGCCAACCTGACTTCCTTCCAGGACTAAGGCGGTGTCATTAATCACTTCAGCTAGAATCATGAATAACTTCTGTATTGCCTTTCCTAATTGGATGACTCCTAGGGCAGGGATAACTGCTCACAAGGTGCACATAAGTAATGAACCAGTTATCTTTCTGGAGTGCCTCATTTTGGAGAGATCTCTCGGTCATCTAAGGGCCACATGATCTATCAGAGGTTTTTCCTTTAAAACTCAAAGGTCTCTTATGATTGTCCACAAGGAGTTTTCAGAAGAGGCAAATTAACTCCTGGCTTCTACACACACACACACAAAATAAAGTCCAGGGGGCACACATGAAATCCCTGGAAAGAAAATGTTTATAATTGTTGTAACCATTGTAAACCAAGTGGAACCTCCATCATTCAAAGAGCATAGGCTGACATTCCTCCAACGGGGCCTCCTAGCAAGCTGGTAAGCCTTAGTTAAGATTCCCCATTCAGTTTATTTATTTCTATTTTATTGTGAACAGTACTACAGATGTCCCCCCATTCCTCCTCTGTCCCCCTAAAACCAGCCCCTCCCACCCCAGGCCTTCCCTACACTATTGTCTGTGTCCATGGGTTATGCATATATATTCTTTCGTTAATCTCTTCCCATCCCCTCCAACCCCACTCCCCTCTGAGATCTGTCATTCTGTTCTTTGCATCCATAACTCTGGACCTATTTTATTTATCAGTTTATTTTGTTCATTAGATTCCACATGTAAGTGAGATCATGTGATATTTGTCTTTCTCTATGGGATGATTTTGCTCAGCATAGTACGCTCAGGTCCCTCCATGCTGCCTCAAAGAGTAAGAAGTCCTTCTTTTTTACAGTTGCATAGTATTCCATTGTGTAAATGTACCACAGCTTTTTTATCCACTCATCTACTGGTGGACACTTGGGATGTTTCCAGAACTTAGCTATTGTAAACAATGCTGCTATGAACATAGTGGTGCATATATTCTGATTGGTATTTCAGGATTCTTAAGATATATTCCCAGAAGTGGGATCACTGGGGCAGTTCCATTTTTAATTTTTGAGGAAACTCCATACTGTTTTCCACAGTGGCTGCACCCGTCTGCATTCCCACCAGTGTACTGGGGTTTCCTTTTCTCCACATCCTTGCCAGCACTTGTCGTTGGTTGATTTATTGATGGTAGTGATTCTAGCAAGTACCCATTCAGTTTAAAAAACTGAATGTAGTCCCTATTTTTGGAAGGGTTGAGTGAGAGCTATCAGTCCAAACTGTCCTATCTGTCCACACCACTACAAAGGTGGCATTCATTCACCGCTCCCCCGAATGCCTCGCAATGGCTCTGGGGATGGAAGACATCCAGAGGTGTAACCAGTGCTTTGCCTGGGAGATGCCGAAGCTGGGGCTGTCCTCTGTTTTATCTGGTAGATTTTTGGTAAGGTCAAGGGGAATGGCAATCAAAACCATGGTCATAGCCATCTGGAACTCGGGGAGGAAGATGGCAGGTCCAGCGTCAGTACCCTTTAAGGCGTTTGTAACACTTTGGAAGGGCCACAGCTGCGGAAGGATCCAGTGTGGCTCTGAAAGACATAATGTCATTAGAGTTCCATCCTCCCCCTTCAGAGATCTAAGGCAGCGATTTTCAACTGGTGAGCCACAAAGAATTTTTAAAACGTGCAATGCCTGACTATTTAGTCAGGGGCACTGCTCTATTTTCCCTTAGACTGCCAAATAAAAAAGTGACAACAGCCAACACAATAGCCGTCCAGTGTGAATGAATGAAAATTATAACTATTTTTTGTCAGATTGGCAGAAATTGTATTTTTTGGTGTGCTGCAGAATTTTAGCAATTGGTTTATGTGTGCCATGAGATAAAAAAAAAAAAGGTTGAAAATCTTTGGTCTAAGGTGTTCTCACCTCAGGTGCTGGAGTTGTTGCTCTCTCACTATCACTACAAAATCAGTTTGTCCCATTCCAATAGCTGTAACTTCACCTTTTTTCCAATAATCTCTACTCACACGCAGACCTTTCATTCAGAAGAGTCAGGTGCATGAGGGATAAGGCATTTTATAAAACTTACAGAAACTCATTATGCCACCCACGTTGGCCTGCATGAACCACTGTGTGACTCACGAGGCGGTGCAGTCACCAGGTGGTGATCAGCCTTATGATATGGGGCTATCTCAATGCAACAAAAGAATCCAGGTGGCGGAGCCAATCCGAAAGCCTGAGGGCCCCTTTTGACTGGGCTGCCAACCTACCGGTCTAGAGCTGCCATGAATGAACAGAAAATCATCATGCCCAGGAACAGTCAGGAAGAAATCCCAATTTTTAAAATAATAATAGATCATCTTGATCATTAACCAGGAAATGGCTGAGAGATTATCCCTTTTCTGAGCACAGCCATAGTCAGCGACCAAAGTGCCTTATTAAAGTGTGTGAGCCAGGAAGAGGTGAGGAAGCTAGCGTTTAAAACCGATCTGAATTTAGTTTGAGGAGACCATTCCAATACTCAACAGTATCTCATGCCCGTGAGTGCTAGAGAGCCTGACATGTCCATCAAATACCTTCACTATCAGCACATTGTTGAGCAGCTTTTGTAATAAAAAGCACAGCATCATCAAGCTATAGGTGGTCCAGAAAGCTGAAAACATGACAGAGATTTGTTTCAAGGGCCACAATAGAGAGGCTGGAACTAGCTGATTAGGCTGGAACAGCAATATTGTAAGCTGAAAAAGTGTCAACAGCAGAGGAGGTCAACAGTCTGATATATATCTTCCAAGAGCAAGCAGGTAGGAGTGAAGGCCCATGCTATGCAACCCCACCCCCACCGAAACCCTTCCGGCAGCAGTCACAAGGCTGATTGCAGTGATAGCCTCTGCATCAGAAATGGGGCCCTTAGCTTCGTGCTGAGCCTAAGATGATGGATGTGCCGCCATGTCCAGGACAACGATGCAGCCAGGCAGTAATGGGCAGTGTAGTCTTGATGTGAACAGCAGCTTGACACCAGAGAACTGGCCCTTATTATGGGCATCTACACGAGTGGCCCAGAGAATTGCAGCTGTGACTTGTCTTATTTGGCAGCCCCAAAGAAGGGTGCCATTAACCTACCAATCTGTACTTTTCTAAGTGGCAGACCAAACTACCTGATCATTAGCTACACCCAAAGGGTCAGTAAATATACAAGGTTTTTTATATTTTTTTAGAGAGGACGGGAAGAGGAGAGAGAGAGAGAGAGAGAGAGAGAGAGAGAGAGAGAGAGAGAGAGAGAGAGAGAGAAACATCAATGATGAGAGAGAATCATTGATCAGCTGCCTCCTTCACACCCCACACTGGGGATCGAGCCCACAACACAGGCATGTGCCCTGACCGGGAATCGAACCGTGACCTCCTGGTTCATAGGTCGCCACTCAACCACTGAGCCCTGCTGGCCGGGCAAATATACAATTTTTATCAAGAGGAGTATTGGCCAGGGCTGTGAGAACAGCCTTGCGTTTTGCACAGTGAATGGATCAATCCTGCCCATGTTTGGTTCTGCAAAGCTGGTACTGAGGCTCAACCACAGCAGAAGCTCAGCGGGAACATCAGGTTTAAGCTTAGCTTAGCCAAACCAGTGAAGTGGGCCCTGCACTTAGGGTAATCTCTGAAAACTGAGGTCCCCATTGAGCCAACAGTTTTGCTTCAGGCAGCAGAACAAGAGATAAATAGCCCTGAGCGAAGCTGCCACTTTTTCGTGGCAAGCTGAGCAGCTCAGGTGCATTCTGCAATATGGCATTTCCACTTGACAGTGAGGCTTGTTTGGACCTCCCAACCTTGTTTGGGTAAGTCTGGTTGATCTGCCCCAAAATGGGACTATCATGCCAAAGAGTGCCAAGGCCTCCATGGGTCAGTTTCAAGAACAGTCCAGTGGCAGGTTAATAGCTGCTTTTCAAAAGAGGAGCCAGCGGCCCAAGGACTCCCAGGTACCCAAGAAGCACCTCACATGGAGGATGCCTCTTTTTGCCAGACTCTAATTGGATAAACCATCAGTCACAGAGACTTGTAGCCCAAAGGGGTCATTAGGGTTGTGGGGATGCAAAGGCACTAGTATTATTTGGGAAGAGATGCATTCTCTAAATTCACCTGGTACTTATAAGCATTCATAGTACAGACATGTAAACAATGATTCCAATTACACTAAGTTCTCACTTAACGTCATCAATAGATTCTTGGGAACTGCAACTTTAAGCAAAACAACATACACTGAATGGCCAGATTATTATGATCTCTGAACGCATAATAATCTGGCCACTCAGTGTATATCCTATATAATAAAAGGCTAATATGCAAATTGTCCCCTCGACCAGGAGTTCAACCAGCAGGCAGGCCGGCCAACTGCCCATGTCCCCTCCCCATGGCCAGGCTGGCCGGACCCCACCCATGCACGAATTCATGCACCGGACCTTTAATATATGTCCTATCAATAAAAGAGTAATATGCAAATTAAGCATCACTCCGCTACACCCGCAAACCACGCCCGCAGCCACGCCCACCAGCCAATCAGGAGGGAATATGCAAATAAACCCAACCAAGATGGTGCAGCCACAGAGAGCAGGAGGGAGGCTTGGTTTTCCCTGGCAATGGAGGAAGCCAAGCTTTCCGCCTGCCCTTGCCGGCCCAGGCCTCCACTCAATGCTACAAAGTTTCAATTATAGAAGATAAATAAATCCCAACAGAAATGGCAGCAGCCACAGAGCTGGAGAGAACAGGAAGCTAGGGTTGCCCGCAGCAATGGAGGAAGCCAAGCTCCCACAGCCCTGGCCTGCTTTGGCCTCCGCTTAAGGCTACAAAGTTTCAATTATAGAAGATACATAAATCCCAACAGAAATGGCTGCTGCCACGGAGCAAGCAGAAGGCTTGGCTCCACTCCAGGCTACAAAGTTTCAATTGTAAAAGATAAATAAATCCCAGATCCCAGGGCCTCTGCTTGGGTCGCCGGGGGGCATGGCCGGCCTGCAAACCACCACAGGCCCCTCACCCAGGCCGCCCCACACCCCAGGGAACGCCCCCCCCCGATCCGGGACACCCTTCAGGGCAAACCAGCTGGCCCCCTCCCATGCACCAGGCCTCTATCCTATCTAATAAAAGAGTAATATGCAGATTGACCATCACTCCAACACACAAGATGGCTGCCCCCATGTGGTCAAAGATCCTGCCCCCATGTGGACACAAGATGGCCACCACAAGATGGCCAGCAGGGGAGGGCAGTTGGAAGGAACCAGGCCTGCAAGGGAGGGCAGTTGTGGGCAATCAGGCCAGCAGGGGAGGGCAGTTGGGAGGGATCAGGCCTGCAAGGGAGGGCAGTTGGGGGCAATCAAGCCTGCTGGGGAGGGCAGTTAGGGGTGACCCGGCCGGCAGAGGAGGGAAGTTGGGGGTGACTGGGTCTGCAGGGAAGGATAGTTGGAGGGGACCCAGGCCTGCAGGGGAGGGCAGTTAGGGGTGACCAGGCCTGCAGGGGAAGGCAGTTAGGGGCAAACAGGCTGGCAGGGGAGCAGTTAGGCATCAATCAGGCTGGCAGGGGAGTGGTTAGGGGGTGATCAGGCTGGCAGGCAGAAGCGGTTAGGGGCAATCAGGAAGGCAAGCAGGCGAGCAGTTGGGAGCCAGCAGTCCTGGATTGTGAGAGGGATGTCCGACTGCCCATTTAGGCCCAATCCCAGTGGGATCGGGCCTAAATGGGCAGTCGGACATCCCTCGAGGGGTCCCAGATTGGAGAGGGTCCCAGAATTTCGTGCACTAGGCCTCTAGTATACACACACACACACACACACACACACACACACTGAGTGGCCAGATTATTATGCGTTCAGAGATCATAATAATCTGGCCCCTCAGTGTATAACAAAACCAATTTTCCCACAGGCTAATTGATATAAATAAGAATTAAGTTCCTATGGCATATTTCTGGTCCCAAAAATAAAGACCCAAAATACTTCTAATATTAAACATTACATAGATGTGAGCTATACATACATTTTAGAAAGATGAATAAAAACAAGTAAAATAAAAATAACATTTTTAAAAAGTAAAATAATTATTTTCCAACCCACTTATTTCATTTCGGGGTCAGGTGACTGCAGCCTGTCCTGGCAACTCAGGACACAAGGCAGGACCCATCCTGAACTGAACAGGATGCCCTTCCACCACAGGGCCACTCACACCCACCATTCTCACTTAGATGGGACAACATAGACACGCCATTCACCTCATGCTCATCTTCGGGATGTGGGAGGAAACGGGAGTCCTTGGAGAAAACCCACGCAGACATGGGGAGAACGTACTAACTCCACACAGACAGTGGCCCCTGCTGGGACTCCATTACTTTTTCTCATAAGGTCATAGTGAAACAACATTAAATAAAATAACATGATTCAAGGACTTCTGCATACAATCATCAGTGGAAGCTACAACAGTAGTACACTGAATAGACCCAACGGTCTCCACCCAACAAGGCCACATTTATTTCCTTGCTCCGTTGCAAAAATTGCCCAAACTCCAAGAGTTGGATTCTGGTGCCCACTCCTCCCACAGGACTTGATAGGATAATGACTCGAGTGGCTATAACCAACAGAATGATAAAAGTTTGAATCTCTCCCCTCTACAAAGTGACCCCAGCGTCCTCGGGCAGGTGTGTATCGGGCCTCACCCTTAATTACCTTTCACCTTAATGAAAGCGAGGCCAGGGGAGAAGAGGAGCGAGAAGGGGGCACAAAGGGAGAGAGAGCTCTGAGCCAATAAGCAAGGCTTTGCATCACGGTTCACCCTAATGAATGTGTTTTCAGACCATGCAAAGGTCTGTATTGCATAACTTGTCCCTCACTGCAGACGCCATCTATTTCAGTTTTGGGGATTCTTTGTCTTTGCAGCCAGTCACATTGTCTTCAGAGTTGTCCCATTATAATAAGATTCCTACTTGTACCTGCCCAGAGTAGAGTGAACCCCTAAGGCACCATTTAGGCAGCTTGTTTCAATCCTACCTCATTGTTCAGCCTCTAATCTTTAATAAGCAGGATACTGGTATCGCCCTTATTACCCTAATCAACCTAATACTTGGGCAAGAGCATTTATTACTGGGTGCCAGGGAGTTGTCTCATCTCTCACTGGCCTGTGGGCCACCATCCTTCATCGTCCAGCAGACCATGTCTCTGTCAGCATGCCATCCTTATCACCAAAACTGTCAAGAACTGTGAAGGGTCTGAGACTTTACCGTTCTTGCAGACTAACAAGTTAATCTGGCACAGCTTTGGGGGTGCTGGCAGAAGACATGAGATTCCAGGGTCAGAAACAAAGGACTTTATCACTCAGGGCAACAGCCAAAGTATCGTGTGTGTGTTTTTCTGGTCCTCAGCCCCAATTCCCACAAGACAATGCAAAGAGCTGGGTGATACCAGTGCATACAGAAGGTTGCAGTACAGGAGAGGAACCCTGCGCACAGAGAACCCAAATTTTTTCTAGTGCCCTTTGCTCCAGAAGAAGAAATTCTCTATTTTGCAAGGCTCTGAGCAAACCTGCCGTTTTTCCTGGGATGGGACACATCTCTTCTCTATATTCTCCACCATACAAACATCATTGAAAAATATTCCGGAGTAAAGGCAGTCATACCTACATTTACAAGACATACAGAAACATAAGAGACCCATGGAGAATTAATAAATACCTCCTTATAAACAGATAAGGTGGAATGATCTCCCCATTTGTTATTTGCTAACAAATAAAGCAGACACTTGAATCAGTTGGTGAGAATACACTTCCCTGATTTATTCATTACTTTGTTTTTACATAGTCATTATTTTGCTTGAGATAGTATGAATACAACTCAGACATAACCATATCCAACTACTTTTAACTACTTCAAAACTAAATAATTACATCTCTCTCTTCCCTCACTATCCCTAATAGTGATGATATAGATTGACTTTTTAAAAATATTAAAAATTTATACATTACTCATTACCTCCAGACTAGAAAATACTTCCCAAATCTAGTCTTTAAATTTAGGGCCAAAAATACTTACATTTTTTTGACCAGCCAGTGTCGCTCAGTGGTTGAGCATTGACCTATGAACCAGAAGGTCACGGTTCGATTCCCAATCCCAGTGTGGAGCATGCAGGAGGCAGCCAATCAATGATTCTCTCTCATCATTGTTGTTTCTGCCCCTCTCTCTCTCCCTCCCTCCCTCTTCCTTCCTCTCTGAAATCAATAAAAATTATTTTTTAAAAATTTAGGGCCAATACTTACATTTTTAAAAAATGGTAAAATTTATTCTGGAAAGCATATTAAAATATATGCCTACCCTGACTGGCGTTGCTCAGTGGTTAGAGCGTCAACTGGAGCACTGAAGGGTCTTGGGTTCGATTCCTGTGAAGGGCATGTAGCTGGGTTGCAGGTTTGATCCTGGCCCTGGTCCAGGCGCGTGCGGGAGGCAACTGATTGATGTGTCTCACTTGCATTGATGTTTCTCTTTCTCTCTCTTCCCCACTCCCCACTCCCTTCCATTCTCTCTGAAAATCAATGGAAAAAATATCCACAGGTGTGGATTAACAAATAATAATAATATATCTAATTTTTTTAATTAGCAATACTTTTATGTTGAGAAACATGTTAAGATACTTATTGCTTATATGTCTACAGCAATCAATTCAGAATATAAATACTAGATCAATATTTAACCACAGAGGAAAAAACACATTGCCACTGCAGCTGATTTTTCTCTTTGAATTTAATGAGTTTACATCAAAAACTTAATAATTTTACATTTAAGGAATAAAATTTTTTTAAAAAATAATACAAATAGTGAAAGAAAGGATTTTAACCAAGTTTACCTTTCTTTTTGATATAGCTTTTAACAATTCATCTCATCACATTTTATTGCAATGTTCAAATGCACTTGCAGCACCCATTACAATCAGAAATTAAACTTAAGGAAGTACATGTAAGTAATGACTCTCAGAGGAAACTGATTTACTGTCTATTAAAAACTCCATGATATATAAGCATTACACAATAATGCTACTTAACCACCTGTTGTCACAAAAATTTTCTGGAAATGAGTCCACATAAGAATTGATGTTTAAAAGGTGAAATGTTCCTTATGTTTAACTTTAGCAAGATCTTATTTTTTCATTGTTAAGAAACATTTTAGTAGTTTTAAAGCAGAAGCTATGAGAGTCTAGAGAGCTAAAACTGTACTCCTGAGTTCAAACTTACAGATAAGTCTTTGTAAATAGTTCTCAATAAAATATCCTCCCTCCCCACCCCCTGCCCCAGTTCTTACAAAACTTTGGTCAAGCGTAGAAATATATCCAGGCAGATGTATATGCCATACAATAGCAAGAACAGTAAAGCCCAACTAATGACTTGGGATCTTAGAAATAGAAGGCAATTTAAAATGTACTCAAAGTTACATTAAGAAAAGCTTTCACAAGGTAATATTTAAAGTCACAAAGGTTAAGAAAATACTGATATCAAATTACAAATAACTACAATGTTAAAATAGACAAAAACTACTATACAAGAGCCTCTTTTAAAATTAAAAATAAAGAACACAACACATGAGTCAGGATTATTTTCCTGTTCTACTCATGAATTTTAGTCTTTATATTCATAAGGTTGGTCACGCTGACATCTAGTCGAGTTTCTTCTGGCGTCTGATGAAGTCTCATTCCAACTTCAGAGGCTGGTTCTTCCCTAGGGAACCTCGCTTCCGGTCACCTCTTGGTCATTGTACAATTTCAAAGTAGTGCAATATGGCCATGATGTGCTGAGGCATGAAGACGTATCCTGTGTACAGCGCCATCCCCACGATGGAGACCAGCATGGAATCTGAGTTGTAGTTAAGAAAACTTACTGTTTTTCTGAATTTATTCAAAACTAAATCCCAACATTTTTTCAACAAATGTTTTCTGTGGAAGTAGCCATTCAATTGGTCTTTTCTCATATATATCAAGTATTTATAAAGAACTAATAACTGTAGCCAATAATGTTTACTACATTTTTAAAGCTCATTTTATCTTTACCATCACCTTATAAGGTAATTACTATTATTCTCCCTTTTATACTTCAAAGCATCAGGCTGCTTCAAATTAAGCATAGAAACTGACACTGTTTAACCTAAGAAACAGAAATATATAAAAATAGGAGAAACCAAGATGGCGGCATAGGTAAACACCTAAACTGCTGCCTCGCACAACAATTTCAAAACTACAACTAAAAGACAGAACGGACACCATCCAGAACCACAGGAAAGCAGGCTGAGTGAAAATTCTACAACTAGAAGGAAGGAGAAAAGCTCACAGAGAATTGGAGGTACGGCAAAGGGGCTTTGTGCGCGCAGAGAGGAAGGGTGGCTGAGAGCCTGGCTGACTTTCTCTGGCGGAAGGGGGAAGGAAGCCTCCGACCGCACTAAACCCCAGTTCTGACTGCACTGAACCCCAGTTCCGGGCGAACCCCTGGGGACCCACGCTCTTGTGGGGGGAGTCTGGACTCTCGGGCGGAGACTCCGGAGCCGGGGAAGACGGAGGAATGAAAGCGCGCTCGCGCCGGTGCGCACAAGGGCTGCAGAGGTTGCCGCGGGCTTTCCCTGGTGGAGGGGAGTCAGAGGCTCCTGACGGCACTGTGCCCCAGTTCTGACTGCAGTGAACCCCGGTTCCAGGCGAGCCCCTGGGGACCCACGCTCTTGTGGGGGGAGTCTGGACTCTCAGGCGGAGACTCGAGCTGGGGAAGGCGGAGGACTGAAAGCGCACATGCGCGCAAGGGCGGGGCTGACAGGAAGCCAAGACTGAGACTCCACCCCATCCAAGCTGAGCACAGAGGCTATTGCAATTTGGCAAGTCTAATCCTATAGGGCTGTCTCCAGCACCGGGCTTCTCCCAGCATAGACACAGCTGATCCTTACTGCCAACTGGCCCGGAGGTCAATTCTTCCCAGTGATACCAACAACAATAAAGACTTAATTACAACAAGGCTGTACACACAGTCCACAAAGGGGTGCACCAAGAGTGTCCACCTCAGGTTAACTGGGGAAGCAGACCCACTGGGCCATATTGGAAACCTAGCACAAATATCTACCTTACCAACTCAGGGAAGCAGTGAAAATGCGGGGTCAAAGAATCAGATCACAAACGAAAGAAATGGAGGAAAACAAACGACTGGATATAGAATTCAAAACCACCGTTATAAGACTTTTTAAGAATATCCTAGAAAAGGCCGATAAATATAACGAGACCCTCGAAGATATGAAAAAGGACCAACTAGAAATTAAACATACACTGACTGAAATAAAAAATATTATACAGAGACCCAGAAACAGAATAGAGGAACACAAGAATCAAGTCAAAGAATTGAAATACAAAGAAGCAAAAAACACTCAACCGAAAAAGCAAAAAGCAAAAAAAAAATCCAAAAAGTTGAAGATAATGTAAGAAGACTCTGGGACAACTTCAAGCGTACCAACATCAGAATTATGGGGGTGCCAGAAGAAGAGAGAGAGCAAGATACTGAAAACCTATTTGAAGAAATAATGACAGAAAACTTCCCCCACCTGGTGAAAGAAATAGACTTACAAGTCCAGGAAGCCCACAGAACCCCAAACAAAAGGAATCCAAAGAGGACCACACCAAGACACATCATAATTAAAATGCCACGAGCAAAAGACAAAGAGAGAATATTAAAAGCAGCAAGAGAAAAACAGTTAATTACCTACAAGGGAGCACCCATACGACTGTCAGCTGACTTCTCAACAGAAACTATGCAGGCCAGACGGGAGTGGCAAGAAATTTTCAATGTGATGAATAGCAAGAACCTACAACCAAGATTACTCTACCCAGCAAAGCTATCATTCAGAATTGAAGGGCAGATAAAGAGCTTCACAAATAAGAAAAAGCTGAAGGAGTTCATCACCACCAAACCAGTATTATATGAAATGCTGAAAGGTATTCTTAAAGAAGAGGAAGAAGAAAAAAGTAAAGAGAAAAATTATGAACAACAAATACATATCTATCAACAAGCGAACCTAAAAATCAAGTGAATTAAAAACCTGAGGAGCAGAATAATCTGGTGAATATAATAGAATCAGGGGCATAGAAAGGGAGTGGACTGATAATTCTCAGGGGGAAAGGGGTATGGGGGGTTCATGAAGAGACTGGACAAAAATCATACACCTATGGATGAGGACAGTGGGGGGGAGGTAAGGGCAGAAGGTGGGGTGGGAAAGGGGAGGAGGGGAGCTATGGGGGGGAAAGGAGAAATAATTGTAATAATCTGAATAAAGATTTATTTTAAAAAAAATAAAAAAATAAAAATAAAATAAAATAAAAGTATAAAAACATAAAAAAAAGAAATATATAAAAATAAAATTGTATTTAATCACTGTACAAGGTCTACCAACTTGAGTAAGTAATAAGAATGTATGATCCAAGACTTTTAGATTGAGACTGTGGCTAAAAGCATTGGCTTTGGAGCCAAAGCTAAAATCAATCATACACCAGTGACATAAATTTACAGCACCTGCTACTATTAAATATTTAGTATTATCACTAAACTTTGCAACAACATCAAATAAAAGTCATCTTGATAACCTAACCAATATATGTTCTCTACAGTGTTCCTTCCTTCTCATTCCAAAGGGAAGTGAAACTGTATAGATGCAAATCAACAAGGGTCCTGATAAAATATTGATGCAGTAAATAAAGAGCTTTTCCCTGCACAGTCACATGGCCATGCTAAGAGGAATAAGAGCTTCTGAAGTGGGACCATGTTTTATTCGTTCATTCATATTCTCTCTCTCCCCCTCCCCGTTCTATCTCATACCTTTCAGCTCTACATACTAGTGGTTCTATAATACTTTACATTCTTTTATGAGAAGATATGGTTTATATAAACAATATGCTTACTACCAACTAATATCTGTATAATAGTTTAGATGACAAACCTCTTTCAAATATTATCTTTCAGAGTTCCTGTGAAATATTTAGAGGCTGACAAAACACTGAGTGACTTGTCCAGGGCCATAGAGAAGCTGTCTTTAGAGCAGAGACCAAACAAGCTATCTGAATCAAATTCTAAAATCATTTCCCTCATCCAGCAAACATGGGTAAAAAGTCCCCCATAACCACTTTTTTAAGTTTCCTTTTTAGCCTCCCTTAATCAAGTTCTTTCTTAAACTACCGCCTTTTATTTACCACTTAATTTCTTTTTTTTTTTTTTTTTAAGTGCATGCATACCCGCTGCTTCGTATCACTCTCTGGTCACCAATGACCTCCTAGCAAATCCAATGGCTATCTGAATTGACTCTATTTTACTTTTCCCTCTTCAAAACTCTTCCACCCTGGTCTGAGATACTCCCTAGGGCTCTCCTCCCATCTCTCTCACCACTTTTCTGTTTCACTGGCTCTTTCCCTGTATGTTCCTTTTGTGAATTTTGTGCTTTTCTCTCAAACACCCACTCCTTTCTCCTAGTATAGCAGCCATCCTCTTTGTGTAGGCCTAACCCTGCCCCACTTCCAGGGGTAAGTCCCAATAGATCTTAACCAATTAGTAAATGCTTCTCTGTGTAATAATGCCTGCCCCCAAAACTGATCAACCAGCTCAAAGCTTAGGACTTCTGCCAGGAGTTCAGAAATGCAGATCCTCTCTCTCCCTCTGCCCCCCCCCACCCCCACCCCCCCGCTTCTCTCCCTCCCTCCCTAGAATATGCAATTTGCTGATGGACTCCTGGAATTACTGGTGTCACTCTGCCTCCATGAGGAAAGCAAAACTCAGAACAAAGCCGACTCATGAAGGTGGTGGAAGAAAAATAATCGCAGACAAATGGAGCCAGAACCCTAATCAAACCACCCTGAAGCCCACCCTACCACTGATTTTCTAATATAAAAGTCAATAAATTCCCTTCATTCTTAACCAGTCTGAGTTAGATTTTCTTTGTTACTTGCAGCTGAAAGCATTTTAAATGATAATAATGGAGTTCCCAATATTTTGTCTTGGGTATAGAAGACAAAACAATCTTATAACTTAAACAATCGCCTTCATGTTGTTGACCTGACCCCATCTTCCATACCACAGACAAGTATTTTCTACAACTTACTGAACATTTCTACCTATGACATTCCATAAGGTACTTTGAATTCAACAAAGCCAAAACTGAACTTATTTTCTCCAAAACTACCTCTTCCTATGAGTCCTATTTTTTCAACTACTTGAAAATAGTTGATGTAATTATCTGAGATAAACTATTTGATATAACTATTGATTAACTATCTTCCTAGTCATCCAGTCTACAAACTACTTTCCTTTTTGTTAGGATGATTTCTATATTCAATACATAACAGAATGCTAGTGAGACAGGGCTCTGTGAAAGGAGAGACACAATTACTTGCAATTAAAAATTTAAAATCCTAGATCAGTACATTTTAAAATCTACAAAGTTCTGATGGAAATTTTGCATCAAGTACTTTGGGGTCAAATGAAAAATATATCTTCCAGAATTTGATTCTCCTGTAGCTCTTTGGAGGGTCCTGCTTGCCCCCATCTTCTTCCAGGTTGATTTTAGAGATCTGAGTTGCAAGCACTGTGATTCCAGGCTCCAGTTTCTCTGCAGGGATGGGACTGAGGTCTATAAGCGAACTTTGGGCTCAGAGATTGAACCAAATCCAGCAGAGCTGCCTCATACCAGGAGGAGTCGTGTTGGAATGATGATGTGATTGAGCTTACAAGCTCCTTTTTGGCTTTCTGTTGTCATAGGAGATGTAAACACATATTTTCTAACTCTTGTCATCGTCCCTCTTTGGGGTCGAGATATGTAAAAGGTATATTTCTTTTGACATGTCCACAGGGCATCATCGTCCATAGGTGAGTGAAACCCAACTGTCTTCTTCTCCCTTCTAGTCTCTCCACTGTTAGTGGACTCTTGGTGCTTTTTGATGGATGACGTTCCAATCACATGGTGACTTCAGCAAACTTGGTCCAGAGTCACTCCCATTCATATCCAAGTTGAGCTCTTAGTAAGCTCTTTCATCAGCAATCAGTCCTTTCGACTTAAACACAGCTTGAGTTCTTAACCAATTGTAGCCTAGGCGAGACTGATGAAGCTGCTGCTGTTTTAGGAGAAGCTTTGTCTCCAGCAGATGCTGAAGGCGCTCCTTTTTCATTTCCAGCTCCATTTTTTTAAGGGTAAGTTGCTGCCTTCTATCTTCTGATAGTTGCTTTTTGAAATCCCTTTCACTGGGCTGCAGTACCTCTTGGCCATGCATCAGAGATCCCCAGGAACGCCCACAATAATGGTATGATTCCAGGTGTGTCTTGGAATACTGAAGGGTCATGTCTGTAGAATGGCTAACATGAACATGATCTGCATGATCTGCATTTTCAGAAAGTTAACCAGCACAACACAGTCTAGACCAGCGGTCGCCAACCGGTGTGGTCCGCGAGGTCCAAAAGGTTGGCGACCGCTGGTCTAGACAGCGTAGGCTTAAGGTGCTGGCATTCCTTCATCTTCAGTGCCTCTGAAGGTACTTTCTCTGTAAGGACTGCATCTGCTAGTCTTTTCCTTGGGGATCCATAATCACATGTTCTAGTTTCTGACAGCACCCTGTCTAGATCCTCTTTGGGATTTTGATAGGCTGATGGTTTCAAAGAATTATTCCTGAACTCCACAAGGGATTCAGTTTGCAGACTTAGGCCTTTGCTTCGTTTGGTAGTAGGTTTGTGGTTTTGCTATACTCAAGTAGGAACCATCCAGTTCCATGGATAAAGATGGGAGAGTGCTTTTCCTATTGAATACCTATTGTTACTGCATTCTAGCAGCATCAAGTGCTGAGAGAGACATGGTGAGTTTCTCTTTCTATTCTGATAGATATTTCTAATAGAGGCTTAGGAGTCCTTGGCATTCTCTATACTGTAGCTGAGCCTTGTCTTGAGTCCCTGCCTCTTCAGGGGACCAAAACCTTCATGAGACAGAAAGGATGATCCCAAGGGCAGAGCCATGAGTCCAGCAGGGTAGAACTTCAAAGCAAAGAGGATATTTCCAGGCACTGAAACCTAATAGAGCTTGACAGATTGGATTTCAAAATCACCTGGAACTGGTAACTCCATTGTCCCTTCAATTCTCCTCCCTTCTTGAATGAGAATTTCTAGAGCTTTTATCCAATGCCTGTCCCAACCACTGTCTTTTGGGAACAGAAAACTTGTTTCTTGAGTTTCACAAGTTCACAGAGCTACAAACTTATTTGATCCCTTCTCTCCACATTCAAATTATCTGACTTCTCCGTTCTTCCCAACCCCTACAAGGGACTTTACAGTTTAAGTCCCCCATCCTAATCAATGATAAATGATTGAGGTATTTATCATTCCTTACTTAATCAAATAAAAGCTCCCATTTTAGGCCTCTAGACACTTTCCATGCCACTCTTTATTACAGTGATCCTTTTAAAATGCATTAGGCCCTAACTGGTTTGGCTCAGTGGATACAGCGTCGGCCTGCGGACTGAAGGGCCCCAGGTTTGATTCCGGGCAAGGGCATGTACCTTGGTTGCGGATACATCCCCAGTGAGGGGTGTGCAGAAGGCAGCTGTTCGCTGTTTCTCTCTCATTGACATTTCTAACTCTCTATTCCTCTCCCTTCCTCTCTGTAAAAAAATCAATAAAATATATTTTAAAAAATACATTTAAAATGCATTAGGTGCCAGGCTGGTGTGGCTCAGTGGTTAAGCATCAACCCATGAACCAAGAGGTCACTGGTTTGATTCCTGGTCAGGGTGCATGCCCAGGTTGCAGGCTCAATCCCCAGTACAAGGTATCTGATCAGTGATGTTTCTATCTCTCTATCCCTATCCCTTCCTCTCTCTCTAAAAATAAATAAAAACTTACTTTTTATTGTAAAAAAAAAAATGCATTAGGCTTCGTAATTGCCCATAGGATAGCACTTGAAATTCTAAGGCAGGCATCCTCAAACTACGGCCCATGGGCCACATGCGGCCCGCCGAGGACATTTATCCGGCCCGCAGGGTCCTGCTGCCTGTCCTGCTTAGCAGCCGACTCGTCCCGGGCCCTCAGTGCGCATAGGAATTTGTTCATAGTTTTTTTTTTAAACTATAGTCCGGCCCTCCAACGGTCTGAGGGACAGTGAACTGACCCCTGTTTAAAACGTTTGAGGACCCCTGTTCTAAGCCAAGCTTCCAAGGACGTTTCCAATCTAATCCAAACTACCTGTCTTAGGTTGAAGTCTATAGAAGCAGACAGGAATTAAGAGACTGGGACAGGGATTCTTGTATAAGTTACTCTTGATGGAGTTTTATCAGAAGGAGAGTGAGTAGAGCAGAACAGAGTAGGCTCAGGGGCTCAGTTCCCAAGGGTGTTCTAGAGCAGCGGTCACCAACCTTTTGGACCTCACAGACAACCAGTGGTTGGCGATCGCTGCTCTAGAGCATGAATTGTACCACATAGTTGGTGATGCTTTGAGGCAAGGGGTCTGACCTTTTGTATCCCTTTATCTGTCCAACTGCCTTGGCTGAGGGCAAGAGTCTGGAGAAGGAGGCAGTTAAACGGCATTGGCAGTCAACACTCAAAGGGGCTCGGGGATCAAGGTGGCGACCAAGAGCAGCACTACACTACTTTCCACTGTTCACCCAACACTCAAAATCATCCCAACAAACACCATCCTACTCGCAGCCTTATTACATGAGCCTTAGGAAACAACATTCTTTACTTTCATACTGCTCTGCCTTTTACTGGTAATATGGTTTAATAATAACATACGAATAATAGTAGTAGCAGCAGCTCTCATTTGTGAAAGTCTAGCAGCCTTGGGCAAACTACGGCCCACGGGCCAGATCCGGCTGTTCTATCCGGTTCTCTTGCTCTCCCCTCCGCTCCTTTACTTTGAATTTATATTAGTTCACACAAACACTCCATCCATGCTTTCGTTCCGGCCCTCCGGTCCAGTTTAAGAACCCATTGTGGCCCTCGAGTCAAAAAGTTTGCCCACCCCGGGCTAGTGTGTGCCCAGCAGTTAGACACTTCAGCATGCTCAAGTGACATTCCCAGTCAGAGCAAACAATGGAGCCAGTTCCGAACCAAGTCAGCTGATCACCAAAAATCTGTGTTCTTAACTAATCACTATACTATAATATAGCGATTTTCAACCTTTTCTATCTCATGGCACACATAAAATAATTACTAAAATTCTGCAGCACACCAAAAAATATGTGTTTTGCAAATCTGACAAAAAATAGGTATAATTTTGATTCATTCACACTGGAAGCCAGCTATTGGTGTGTTGGCTATGGTTATTTTGTTATTCGACAATCTATAGGAAAGAGGCATAGTACCCCTACCTAAATAGTCAGGTATTGCATGTTTTAGAAATTCTTACAGCACATCAGTTGAAAATCGCTGCTATAATACCTCCCTACATATGAAGAGTCCTGTTCCTCCTAGTAAAACCTAATCCTTCTTAGAGCTCAGGTAGTTACCTCCTCTTACACAAGGCCTTCCCTAGCACTTACTTTTTTCTCATTCTCACCCTAACCTCCTGGCAGAATTAATTACTCCCTACTGCTCATATAAAACTGCTCGTATCACCGGACATGACCTGCTTATAGATATATTTATCTCATCCAGATTATCAACTCCTTGAACACAGGAACAATGTCTTAGTTTTGTATCCCCTAACATAACACATACTCAATACATATTTGATGAATAAGGGATGGTTTGAGAAACAGTATTTGACTCTGGAATCCCTGTGGTGCTTCCTACATATTCCACATACTATATGACTGACAAACTTTATAGTGACTACAAAGGAGAAAAGCAAAATCCATTTCTAGGCAATACTATATTTTCAAATTGCTTTTTGTTTTTTTACAGCTTTTATGTAAGTCTTATAAAAGTATACAATGAGCAAATAAAATGATATAGTAATAATCTTCAGGTCATTGGCTCAAATTCAATTCAAATAAGAAGTGATTACTGAAAACAGCTATTTGATTGATTATATCATATACTCTTTATGGCACTGTAATTCTCCAATTTAGTATGGAGAATATATCAGTTAAGGAACATGCAATTAACAGAGATTATTCCCATATAAGACAAGAATCTGAAAATTAAGCTCAATTTTGTGAACACTAAATTATCTAACTTTTAAATTTTTATGTGCATAAAATAATCACGATGTTTTCCTAAGTGAAATAAGAACTTATCAAAACCTAAAGGGTTTTTTTGCCTGATTAAAAGATACTAGAGATTGTGACTTCATATAGCATTATGTTGTGATGCATACATGTGGAATAAAAGTAATAAGAAATAAATGGTAACTGTATATGCTAAATTCAGGACAGTGGTTACTTGGTGGAGTGAATGAGGGAGAAGAAGGGAGAAGCAACTGAAAAGGGGCATTGAGCGTTCTTCAGAAGTACTTAATGCTTTTCTCACTTAGCTGGTAGTACATGCACATTCACTATATTATATTTTGTGTGGGTTTCACATGTCTAAATAAATAAGAACTGTAAAGGAAAATGGAACCACAAATGGTATTAGACTAAAGTCTGTTTTGTATGAAAGAACTTCCTCCTTTACAAAACTGGGGTTAGGCATCACCAGATCTCATTTCTTACTAGGAAGTAAAAAGAGTCTTAGTTCCCAGAAATAAAATAAACAATTCTCAATTCAGACCAAGTTAAACAAAAAATTATCAAATGTCACCTGGACCTAGATGCAAATGCCAATTTATAAGTGGCTCGAAAAAATATAAAACTTAACCTTATCTTTTACCCGTCTCTGGGCCCAAGCTTCTCCATGAAATGAGGCTGCTGCCTTCATTAACATTTTAGGGTCCCACTTGCTTGGAGAGGGCATTTAGATACTAACTCTCAATCATCTTTCACATACTTTTGTCTCACCACAGAAAATAGAAAAATAATCAATGTTATCTAACACACATATATTAAAAAGTGATACACAAAATGATAGAGTAATCTTTCTATTTGTGAAGTTCTTATTTTTCATATAAGTATCAGTAGTTGTACACAAATTAATCAGATCTATATTCTAGAGGGGGCTACATGATTCAAGAAATATACAATAAAATTAGAGAAGTCTAGATTAAAACAAAAGACCTCAACAACTAAAACAGACTTGTGTTTTGTGTGTTTATAACTGTCTCTATCAATGAATTTTAAGTTCTTGAGAGGAAAAGCACCTCAGCTCAGCCATCCTTTGCTTCTTCCTGTAGCGCACTGCTGGATAAAGCAGGCACTGCATAAAACACTCAAGAACTGAGCAGATAATGTGCCAGGATATATGCAGGTGCTGAAGATAAATTTGTTCAAGAGCTAAATGAACAATCAGAGAGAGGTTATTTATAACCTGGATATAACATAAATATTTATTTTTTGGGTTCAATGGATTTAAAAGCAAATGGAAACCATTTATCTGCATGTTGTTTGCTGTTTCTTTAACAGGGCTCCCCAACTAATCAGGAGCTGATAAGTTTCCAGACAGGAAAATATAAAGATTTTTTGCCCATACAAGGGTCTTCCCCAACCCTTTCATGCAACAACAACAAAAAAGCCCAATAACAAAAAGAGGAAATGTTTTAAAAATAAGTACAGTAATCAGAAGCAAGACCACAGTAACTAACATTTCCCATCCCAAACAGTAACTCTGCCTTATCACTGCCTATTTGACTCACAAGACTTGGAGAAATCAAAAGTAGTTTCTCAGTGGGAAAAAGGACCTTTGTTCCAGTGAGTATGATTTATCTCTTCACTAATATAAATAACTTCAAACCTTTAAGTCTCTGATTGTACTAGTCACATCAAAAAACATAGCTAGCCCTGACCGGTGTGGCTCAGTTAGTTGAGTATCCTCCCATACATCGAGAGGTCACTGGTTCTATTCCCGGTCAGGGCACATCCCGGATTGTGGGTACAATCCCCAGTGCAGGAGGCAGCTGACTGATGTTTCTCTTTCTCTCTCTCCCTCTCCCTTCCTCTCTCTCTTTAAAAAAACCAATAAAAACATATTTTTTTAAAGCATAGCTAAAATGGCATCTAAAACAATCCTATCTTCTATTAGTCAAACTCCCTTTTTAAAATCAATTCTAAAATGCTAATTTTATGCTTAGAAATAAACCTAATTTATTTAAGGAACCATCCTACTGAAAATAAAAATAAAGAATTTAACAAAGCCCTAACCGGTCTGGCTCAGTGGATAGAGCATCAGCCTGCAGACTGAAGGGTCCCAGGTTCGATTCCAGTCAAGGACACGGGCCTGGTTTGCAGGCTTAATCCCCAGGGGACGTGCAGGAGGCAGCCAATCAATGATTCTCTTTCATCATTGATGTTTCTATCTCTTTCCCTCTCCCTTCCTCTCTGAAATCAATAAAAGATATATTTTTTAAAAAGAAAAGAATTTAACAAAGCTGTACCACAGGCTGTTTGGTGAAAACTAATTAAAGCCCTAAGTGAAAGCAGTCACAGGAAAAGAATCATAACCTTTAGCAAGAAACATCCCTCACTCTCTCTCCTTCTCCCTTTCTCTCTGAAATCAATAAAAAAATATTTTTTTAAAAAAAATAAAGAAAGAAAAAGAAACATCCCTCAGTTCAGCTACTGTACAGGTAGGAGTCCTTTTAGCTCTATTTTAAGACATTTAAAAATTAGCATCTGGAGAACCTAGAAATCGACCCAAGCCATTATGCTCAATTGATATTTGACAAAGGAGGCAAGAGCATACAATGGAGTCAAGACAGTCTCTTCAATAAATGGTGTTGGGAAAATTGGACAGATACATGCAAAAAAATGAAACTAGACCACCAACTTACACCATACACAAGAATAAACTCAAAATGGATAAAGGACTTACACATAAGAAGGGAAACCATAAAAATCTTAGAAGAATCCATAGGCAGCAAAATAACAGACATATATCATAGCAGTATCTTTGTTGATACAGCTCCTAGGACAATGGAAGCTAAGGAGAAAATTAACAAATGGGACTACATCAAAATAAAAAGCTTCTGCACAGCAAAAGAAACCATCAACAAAACAACAAGAAAGCCCACTGCATGGGAGAACATATTTGCCAATGTTATCTCCGATAAGGGTTTAATCTCCAAAATTTACAGGGAGCTCATACAACTTAACAAAAGGAAGATAAACAATTCAATCAAAAAAATGGGCAAAGAACCTAAATAGACACTTTTCGAAAGAGGACATACAGAAGGCCAAGAGACATATGAAAACATGCTCAAAGTCACTAATCATCTGAGAGATGCAAATTAAAATGACAGTGAGGTACCATCTCACACCTATCACAATGGCTATCATCAACAAATCAACAAACGACAAGTGCTGGCGAGGATGCGGAGAAAAAGGAACCCTCTTGCACTGCTGGTGGGAATGCAGACTGGTGTAGCCACTGTGGAAAATAATATGGAGTTTCCTCAAAAAATTAAAAATGGAACTCCCATTTGATCCAGTAATCCCACTTCTAGGAATATGTCCCAAGAAAACAGAAACACCAATCAGAAACGATATATGCACCCTACGTTCATAGCAGCACAATTTACAATAGCAAAGATGTGGAAACAGTCCAAGTGCCCATCAGCAGATGAGTGGATTAGAAAACTATGGTACATCTACACAATGGAATACTACGCTGCTATAAAAAAGAAGGAATTCTTACCATTTGCAGCAGCATGGATGGACCTGGAGAGCATTATGTTAAGTGAAATAAGCCAGGCAATGGAAGAAAAATACCACATGATGGCACTCATTTATGGAAAATAAAGAACATTATAACCTGATGAAGAAAAAGATAGATACAGAGGCAGTAAAACACCGAACAGACTGTCAAATTACAGTGGGAAAGCAGGGGAATGTTGGGGAGGGAAAGGTTAAAAACAAAGAGAGAATCTTAAAAGCAGCAAGGGAAAAGCAATTAGCTACCTATAACAGAGCTCCCATGCCCTAACCGGTTTGGCTCAGTGGATAGAGCGTTGGCCTGCAGACTCAAGGGTCCCAGGTTCAATTCTGGTCAAGGGCATGTACCTTGGTTGCAGGCACATACCCAGTAGGGAGTGTGCAGGAGGCAGCTGATCAATGTTTCTCTCTCATTCATGTTTCTAACTCTCTATCCCTCTCCCTTTCTCTCTGTAAAAAATTAATAAAATATATTTTTTTAAAAAGAGAGAGAGAGAGCTCCCATAAGACTGTCAGATTTCTCAGCAGAAACTTTAAGGCCAGAGGGATTAGCAAGAAATATTCAAAGTGATGAAAAGCAAGGACCTACAACCAAGATTACCCAGAAAAGCTGTCATTTACAATCAAAGAACAGATAAAGAACTTCCCAGACAAGGCCAGCCAAATATCAAGGCAGTGCAAACATACTAAAGCAGTCTTCAAAGAAAGCACAGAAGCCCTGCGTACAAGGCTTTGCAGTTTAGGATCAGTTAATGGGAATCAGTTTACAGATCAGCTTCCACTGTACTCTCTCCTAAAGGGGATCTGAGAATTGCTGTGACCTGCTAGTTCTCCTTCCCATGTCCCCCCTTATAACTTCACTCCTCCCACTTTACTTCCTGAATCTTACAAGTGTGCATTTCCCCAGGGCAGTGGTCGGCAAACTGCGGCTCGCGAGCCACGGTTTGACACTCTGTTGACTAATGAGTTCGCCGACCACTGGATAGGGGCTTAATCACAAGGAACAACAACAGCCTGTAATTATTGGAATCGAGAGTCTAGGTCAGTGGTCAGCAAACTCATTAGTCAACAGAGCGGCAAACCGCTGCCCCAGGGCATAAGAGAATGCCTGGGACAGCAAAGGAATAATAACTAACTTGGGTTGTACTTTATTTCACTCAAGTAACAAACACCTGGCACACCTACAAGACTCACCAATCTATCCACCTAATAATTTGAATTTAGAAACGAGCCACCTTTCCAACCCAGCAGAAGGGTTTCTGCAAAGGATGGCGAGAAGGGCCATTCTGTCATCAATGTGGTAGTGACGGGGGAATACACCATCAACATTCACAAGCACACCATAGAGTGGCCTTCCAGAAGCCTGCCTCAGAGATCCAGAAACTGGCCATGAAGGAGATGTGAACCCCACATGTGCCCATTCACACCAGGCTCCACAAAGCCTTCTGGGCCAGGAATAAAGAAGGCCCCATACTTTATCCAAGTGTGGTTGTCCAGAAAAACGTAATGAGAATGAAGATTCATGGCTACCTGTCACCACTTTGAAAATTCTTCACATAATCAATGAAGATGACAACTAACCACTAATTGACAGATCTGTATATATAAAAGCCTAAGCGACTGGACGACCAGATGATCGGAAGACCAGCCGGTAGCTATGATGCACACTGACCACCGGGGGGGGGGGGGGAAGACGCTCAATGAAGAGCTGCCCCCTGGTGGTCAGTGTGCGCCCACAGCGGGAGCACTGCTCAGCTAACAGACAGGCGCCAGACGCTGGGCTGAGCACAGTTGCGATGGCGCGAGCCTCTCCCACCTCTGCTGCAGCACTGGGCGGCAGTGGCAGGCACAGCGGGGCCGGGATCAGGCTCCTCCCCGACCGCCTGCCGCTTCACACCCTACTACAGCCAGGCCTGCGGGGATTGGGCCAAAACCAGCAGTCCGACATCCCACGAGGGGTCCCGGATTGCGAGAAGGTCCAGGCCAGGCTGAGGGACCCCAATGGTGCATGAATCCGTGTACCGGGCCTCTAGTAAAGTTATAAAAGCAAAAAACAAGTGAGACAGGAGTTCCACTGTTAACAGAATTATTTGAACAGAGAAATGGCACTGAGCTTTTCCTGACAGAATTTAAGGCTGATTTTGCCCTCGCTGGGTGGTTCAGTTAGTTGGAGCATCGTCCTGTACACCAAAAAGGGTGCAGGTTCAATGCCCGGTTAGGGCACATACCGAAGTTGAGGGTTTGATCCCCAGTCAGCAACTGATTGATGTTTCTCTCTCCCACATGGATATTTCTTTCTCTCTCTCTCTCTCTCTCTCTCTCTCTCTCTCTCTCTCTCTCTCTCTCTCCCCCTTCTTCTCTATAAAATCAATAAAAATATCCTCAGGTGAGGATTAAAAAAAAAAAAAAGAAATTAAGGCTGATTTGCCTACTTGGCTTCACAATTCGGACTGGCTTTACCAATTAGGTTATGTGATAAAAATTTTCTATGAATTGTATTAAAAAATTATACCTTTAAGGTTTTTAATAAAAATACACAGCAATACAATACATGTATGAAAAGCAAGGAATTAAATCCTTTTGTAACAGCCTAAGTTTATTATGAAAGATTTCAGGCCCTGACTGGTTTGGCTCAGTGGATACAGTGTCGGCCTGCAGACTCAAGGGTCCCAGGTTCGATTCCAGCCGAGGGCTTGTACCTTGGTTGCGGGCTTAATCCCCAGTAGAGGGTGTGCAGGAGGCAGTTGATCGATGTTTCTCTCTCATCGATGTTTCTAACTCTCTATCCCTCTCCCTTCCTCTCTGTAAAAAATCAATAAAATATATTTTTAAATTTTTTTTCAGATGTTCCCCTGGCTGGTGTGCTCAGTGGGTAGAGCACCAGCCCGTGCACCAAAGGGTTGTGGATTTGATTCCCAACCAAGGGCACATACCTGACCGGTCCTGGTCAGGGCATGTGTGGGAGGCATCCAATGACTCTCTCTCTCTCTCTCTCACTTTCTCTTACCCTCCTTCCCTTCTCTAAAAAAATGAATGGAAAAAATATCCTCAGGTGAAGAGTAACAAAAAAATTAAAAATAAAAAGATTTCAGATGTTAGCTACATGAGTGAGAGGATACACACTACATGCTTTTAGGGGCCACATAAAAAGTCTGAACACCACTGGGCTGGAGGATTAATTTACCAGTTACAATTATTCCTACCACTGTTTTCCCCATTTAATCCTCCCTGGTAATGGAAAGCTGCATTCATTTCTACAAAAGGAAGTGGCAATTGCTGAAACCGGTTTGGCTCAGTGGATAGAGCGTCGGCCTGCGGACTGAAGGGTCCCGGGTTCGATTCCGGTCAAGGGCATGTACCTTGGTTGCGGGCACATCCCCAGTGGGAGGTGTGCAGGAGGCAGCTGATCGATGTTTCTCTCTCATGATGTTTCTAGCTCTCTATCCCTCTCCCTTCCTCTCTGTAAAATATCAATAAAATATATTTTAAAAAAAAGAAAGAAAAAGGAAGTGGCAACTGAAATAATAAATAAATAAATAAATAAATAAATAAAATACAAACAAAATACTAAGATTGTTGAGAAATTCATTTCCTTTGTTTTGTTTTTTTTTGTTTTTGTTTTGTTTTTGTTTTTATTTATTTTCTTTATTGATTAAGGTATTATATATGTGTCCTTACCCCCCCGACCCCCACTCATGCCCTCACCCCCCCCCCCCCCGGTGCCTGTGTCCATTGGTTATGCTTATATGAAGAAATTCATTTTCTATGTAAGTTTGAAGGCAGTGCAAAATGTCCAGGTTATTTCAAGGTTATTTTGAAATCACATATTGTTTGAAAATACCTTGAGAAAATCTTTCTAAAAGGCATTATTTACTAAGAACATTTTTCTAGACATAACCCTCTCTGATATTAAGAATTTTACCTAATCATCAAATCACATGCTGATTTTTTACTGGAAGTCTATTTACACTTTCAGGTGATTCTATATATACATTTTCTTTTTTTTGTACTTGAGTTTATTCTTCATTTAACTTTTAAAACACTACTATAACTATTAAAACAAAAACAACAGCAAATAATGAGCACATTATGATTACAGTCCTTCACTTATTCACAACTGTACCTAAAATGCCAAGCGTTTATTCAGTGGCCCCATTAAGAGGTCTGACACTCAACACCATCCCTAGGTTGATGTTCATCCTCACATGCTTCTCCATTTCATCAGTCTCTTCTACTTCCTTCCTTGCGGATAGTTTTTCCAGCAAAGAGGGTTTATCGGGAGGGAGAAAGCCATTCTCGGGAAAGTTTACCTTAAATCTGATGACTAGGCAACCCTTTCTTATGGTCTTCGCTGAGGTGCCGTGCCTTCAGTCAGCACACATTTGGTATCTCCGTGCTTGACAGCCTGACCCGGATGGGAGGCGATGACTAGGTTCGGATGTCAGGAGTAGATATGACAATGCTTCAACCAGCTGGACGTCCACACACATGAAAAGGTCTCATCAGGTAAAAGCAGCCCACTCCTCTCCCCGCGTGTCCACTCAGCCCAGCACTTCCTGCCTCATAAGGGCCTTCACAGGCGCCAGGCGGGCTCCGGGCTCAGGGACTTCGTACTGGCTCTACCCTCGGCCCGCTATGCTCTTCCCTCAGATCCTACCCAGCGAACTCCCTCACCTCCTTTGTGTTTTCACTCAAAATATTCCTTCTCAATCAAGCCTCTCCTAGCATCCTCTTTAAAAACAGCAACTGCATCCCATCGGAGTATTTATCCCCAGGACCTACTTTTCTTTTTTCTATAATGCTTACCACCTAACATACTACATCACTCACTCACTATGAAAGTTCCACAAGGACAGAGATCTGTGACTCATTTTCTTACTGATGTATCATCACAAGCACCCAGGCCAACAGCGGGCACCAGGTATGCAGAGAAGTATGCTGAATTAATAAATGGACCCAACCTGCTTTTCCCATTTTACTTCCGACCTATTCTGCCTTAAGGAATCCTGCTCCAGCCTGTCTGCCTGATGTACTCCCCATCCCAGCCCACCTCTGTACCCCAGTCCACACCTTCTTCCAAGCTGCGAAAAACAACACTCCAGAACTCCTCCCTGGAAGTGCTCCGCACTCCAGTCCACCAGGCCCTTCCTGCCCTGCACCCCACCACACTGACTGCCGGGCTCCCTGAGCTAAATTCACATGGGGCATCATTCTGAGAACATGTGGGAATTTGAATTTTTCCTGAAACGTGGCTCTAATTTCCTTGAAGGAAGAAATGAAGTCCATCGTCTTGGAAACTTACTAAAAATCTCAGTACATTAAAAATGAGAAAAAAAAGAATGAGAAAAAAACAGTTCCTAGGTTTTTGAGTATGTGTGTTTTTTGTTTTTTGTTTTTTCATTCAAAATGAAAATAGCTTTAAGTTTCATGGAGAAAATAAATGTATGTTCTGATATCTTACTTTCCTGTTTTATTAAACATTAAAATGTCTGTGAGGAAATTGTTACTGGATTTGAGTGACTACTCAAAACCTGAGGCACTTTATCGCCCGAACTCTCACTCCAGCACCTACGAGGCCCCACAGGACCTGACCTTGCCTCCTGCTACCCACACACCCTTCACTCTGCCCAGCCACAGTGGCCCCTCAGCATCCCTGAAACATGCCAGACATGCTGGTGCCTTGAGTTCGTACTTCCGTTCCTTCCGCCTGCAATACTCACTGCCCTGAATTCTTGTTCCGCTTAAATCTTTGTAAATGCCCCCTCCCTGACCACTGTAGCTAAAGCTGAAGAACACGCCCTCTTCCTTACTCCTAGCCTCTTCTCTGTTTTCTTTTTCTCCATAACAGTTTTAACAATCTAATCATCGGTATTTTTTACTTATTTATCTAGTGGCATTTGAATAAATATTTTTATCTGTTTTACTCACAGTTATAGTCCCACTATCTAGAATAGTATCTGGCAATTAGAAGGTGCATAATACGTTTGGAACACAGAATTCAGCAAACATATACCTTTTACAAGTGAATAGACAGAGCAATGCAAATTTTTTAACATCTCCAAAAAAATCAAGGAAGTTCTTCCAATCATAGCACTTTCTACTTCTTTAAACTTGAATTCTCCCCAAGAACTGAATTCTGTTCATTAGAAAGAGCTAAGCTTCAAAGCTACTCTACAAGTGGTTTAAAATCAGGTCTCTTTTACCATTCCTAAATACTTATGCAATTGCTTTGAAATGACACATCAATATAAAAACAAATGTTTCTCAAGCATTATTTGTGTGCCCTGCACTGTGGTTTTAAAAGTCTCTCCTTGAAGAAACAAGGCCTGTTTTTCAGAGAATCTAATTCCTAGCATAACCCCAAAACTGCCCATATTTTACTTAAAATAAATGGAAGTGTAAAATGCCATCTGTAATAATAAAAGCGTAATATGCTAATTAGGCCAGACAGCCAAATGACCTTCTGGACAAAGCCGCGGTGGCGGGGGCCAAGGCAGAGACAGTTAGGGGCAATCAGGCAGGCAAGCAGTTAGGGGCAATGAGGCAGGCAGAGTGGTTAGGGGTGATCAGGAGAGCAGTTGGGGTGATCAGGCAAGCAGTTAGGGGCATCAGGCAGGCAGGCGAGCGGTTAGGAGCCAGCAGTCCCAGATTGCAAAAGGGATGTCCGACTGCCGGGATCAGGCCTAAACCAGCAGTCGGACTTCCCCCAAGGGGTCCCAGATTGCGAGAGGGTGCAGGCCAGGCTGAGGGACACCCCGCAGTGCACGAATTTCGTGTACCGGGCCTCTAGTGAAAACATAAGCTGTAGAGAGATGGCAAATATAACCCAGTGATTACAGACTAAAACTTCATTTTTTTTTATTAAAACAATAAGGCTAAAAAGACTTTTACTTGTGCTTCAAATTTTTTAACAAGGTATTTTTATTTTTTCCACCTGCCCTCAACAGGATGGTTACAATATTATTCAATGAGGCACTACGGGGAGTGTCTCACTGGTTATAAAACCTGTCTTGGTTACAAAACCTGGTCTTTTCCTTTGCACTAATGGCTGCCAATAGGGAAAGCTTTTGAAACATGTCAAAAACTTCCCCTCTGAGATGGATTCATTGTAATACCACTTAGCACTTACATGATTCATTTTACAGTTACCTTGTTTTATGCAAGTGTCAGGTTCCATTTTTTGTAAGAAACCATGTCTGCACATAAAGTAAATATTGGTTGACAAAACAAAAGCTAATTATCACTTCAAATGTGGTATCAGAAAACAAGATAAAACTTAGGATGCAGGTCCTAGCATAGAAGGATTTACAAAACAAATTTATAAATGTTATTGTTTCAAGAACTATTTACAACGTGTCTGACTTGACAGATACATTTCCTTAAAATATTTTATTTTTTAATTACAATTTTCTTACTTAGAAACTTCAAAAACCCTCATATTCAATTGAGACTGACCTTTCAATTTACAACAGGTATTAATTCACGTCTAGCTACTTGATTTGGGAAGAAATAGAGAAAAGCAAATTCACATGTTCAAGGATGCCCCTAAAAAGTATGCAGAAATAGTTATAGCTGTTTTCCCTAAAATAAGGGCAACTTCAAATTATTAAATGAGTTACAGCAGTGTAATGTAAGCTAATGCATTTACTTTCTTCTAGATTCTTCCTCTGTCCAAGACTCCTAACTCAGAGGCCATTTTTCAGACAGCCAGACAAATTTCTCTTACACTAAATCTTAGGTAAGATTTAGGTTTTTAGTAGTGATAATTGTGTTCAATGTACTTTTAAAGAATGTCTCTTTCCCAAACCATGTAACTGACCACAAAATAGTTCTGGGTGAGGCTTACTAATTATTAATGAATTTATGAAATTTCAAATACTTCACAGTAATTAAGACTCCCCATTAAGTAAGGGGGTGGGGAGGTTGAGGAATTCAGCTTTCTCATTCAGTTCTTCCCTCCAAGCTAAAATGACGATTTAACCTCAAATTGACTTTCTAAACTATAAAGTAAGTAAATGTCTGACTTCAAAATAATTCTAGAAGTTGAATTGACATAATATAAATACAACAGCTAACAGTAATTTAAGATTGGCTTATGTCAAAGAATTGCATTTCTACCCTAGGTTAATTTTAAAATGTGAATTTTGAATAATCTTTTTTTAAAAAAAAAAAATCTTAGGTTTAAAACCATAGGATTCTACAGTACCTGATGCTAGCTGGTTCTAGTTCTTAGCAGTACTTTAAAAATTGAAATCTCTTGGTCACTTAATCCAATGAGAAGTCAAAAGCTTCAAAGGCAAAAATCTAAAGAGGCACTACACTTCATTTCATGATTTATTTCTCCATCCCAAAGAAAGCCGTCACCTAGGTATTTATGGGACACTATTACTACTGCAACATGATACAGAAAAGCCATAACACCATTAATGCTGTAGCATTTATCCACATGCCAACAAAAGCTTTTAAGTGTAAAATCTATACAGTAGTCCCCCAATATCCAGGGGATACATTCCAAGACCCCCAGTGGATCTCTGAATCTGCAGATAGTACCCAACCCTACATATATTGTTTTTCCCTATACATACATAACTATTATAAAGTTTAATTTGTAAGTTAGACACAGTGACAGATTAATGACAATATAATATAGAACTATAACAATGTCCTGTAATAAGTTATATAAATCTCTCTCTCGCTCTCTCATAACCAAAATGGCTACATGGCTACTAAGTAGCAGGTAGTATATACACTACACATATGCTGGACACAGGTATGAATTCACATCTCAGGCTGGGCAAAGCAAGATTTCATCACAGCGTGCAATTTAAAATTTATGAATTCTTTATTTCTAAAATTTTCAACAACATTTTTAAGCCATGGTCCAGTAGACTCTGTAGTGGGCTCTACATTCAACTTCTGAGTTAAAGAGTTTCAGTTTAGTACAACATTGTTTAAACTCACTTTTAAATGAGTTTCTGTTCAGAAGTATGTGTTTCTATATTTTGGAAACACCTCATGAATTCTAACCTATAGATTTAGAGTGAGACTAAACTGCAGCTATAAATAAATGGTTCAGTAAATCAGAGAATACTTTACTTTCAGACATTAAATCCAAAATATGCATTCTGGTTCTGAAATTCCAGGTTTAGAAATGCCAACAGCAATCTATATGTATAAAAGCCCAGCGACCAGAACAGCAGAATGCTGTTGCTATAACTCACACTGCGGCAGCCGACCAGCCCAATCCAGGCCCCGATTGGTCCCCCCAACTGCCCGCGGCCCCTTCCCCCAGCTGGCCAACCTCCCACAGCCCCTCCTGCCAGCCAGATCCCCCCCACCATAGGCCTCGATTGCCAGCCAGGCTGAAGGATCCCACCTGTGCACGAATTCATGCACCGGGCCTCCGGTAAAAAATAAATTTCCTTGTAAGCAGCTAAGCTTCCTCAAAAGTGTTGAAACAAAGACTCAGCTTTCAGTACAATCTTATGTTGGTTCATACAAATAAACACACTTATTAAGGCTTGGAATGAAATTACCTCAGTCACTTCACCAGAATGCAACTATGCATTTGCAAAGTTGTTCTGAAGCTGCTCCAAACTAAAGCACATGGAGGAGAGACCCTGTGCGAAGTAAGCATATTGTGTAAAATGCTTGTTTCATATTGGCCCCCAAGTTTTAAAATGTTACATCTCATGGTTATTTCTTCTGCAAGAATAATTATCAAGGGATGTCAACATAGACAAATGGAGGGACAAATGACATGGACTTTAGGGAGCCTATCTTCAGAAGCTTGAGTTACTAATTGAGGTTGTTAGGAAAGTAAGATGAGTTAAGATTCAGGCAAAGTGCTTAGCACAATTGCTTGGCTCATAGTAAACATTCAATAATAACTAAGATATATGCATTAGCATTCTACTAAAGCAGTCTACAACTAACCACAAATTCCTTTTCAGGCCCTTACTTCTACGGACTGTGCAAACAGCAAATTAAAGCATAAAACACATTTTTTAAACTACCCATCTTAAAGACCAAAAAGGCACAGTAACGAACTGCTTTCAAAAATCTGTATTGAGCTGCCATGAGCACAAATTCACAACCTGACTAAAAAGCTGGAAAACTAGTTAGCATTCTAATTAGGCTCAGTGCCAGTTAAATCAGGGACAGTTAGAGGTCAAAGGCGTCCAAGCCCGGAGCGATTTTCTACACTTACACGGTCCCTGCCTCCCACAGGAACAGGGGACTGACCCAAAGGCAGGCGCGGCCGAAGTGCGGGCGAGGACAACCCAGGTTAGCCATCGCCCGAGGGGATTTCTTCCAGTAATAAAGACGCTTCCATCTTGGGTCCAGGGACTCACCCGCGACCTCGGATCTCAAGAGTTCTCGCCCTCCCACCCACGCCCCAACCGGGAGTGCCGCCCTCGGCCCCGGGACCTCCGCCCCGCGCGCCCGCAGTGAAGAGACCAGTCTTTGCACGCGGTCCGCGCGCTCGGGACCACCTCTCCGCCCTCCGCTCCCCCCACCTCCAGGCCCTGGGCCTGGAAGGATGCCGCCCGGGCCCCCGTGCTCCCGCCCCGACCCCCGCACCCGCGGCCCGGGCAGGATACTGAACACAGTCCGCTCCCAGGGCTCCAGCATGTAGAGCGCCGTCACCAGCAGGTATTGGTAGTAGAACCAGGACATCTGCTTCCAGGCCCGCGCCAACGCCATCCCCGCAGTGTGACTTCTGCGCTGCAATCCCACGTCAGTCTGTCCCGCAGGCCTCCGGTTCGTGTCCTAAAGCCCGGGCCTGGAGGCCCGCCCGCTCACCATCCCGCGCCCATTGGCCTGCGCCGCCCGCGCGTCACCCGTGGGCACGCCCAGCCCCGCGCGCGCCCGGGTAGCAGACCGCGAGCCCCGCCTGGCCAGCGATCATTGGCCAGGCGGCCAGGGGCAGCCCTGCGTCGTGCCCGCCCCTCCCCACTTCCCCTTCCCGGGGCCGCGCCCTTCCTAGCCGGAGGACTGTCCCCGCGAGAGCGCCCTTGCGCCCTGCCCCGCCCCGCCTCGTTGAGCTGTTGGTAGGCGGGGCGTGAGTGCAGTCCGGGGTCCACCCAGTCCTGCCCAAAAACGCTCTCCTAGAAAGTATTTGTGGAATATCTGAGATGCCTCAGGCACCCCACTGGAAGGAGAATTACAGGGTGAACTGGAACGCATTAGGTTCCTATCTTCATGCATTTTACGATCTAGCGGGGGAAGCAGGTACTAATGACACAAATGCAAGTAAAGCTGGGATTGCAGAGGGAGAGAAATAGGTGCTCAGTGAGGGAGGGGAGGCGAATGTCACACAGTAACGAAGGTCAGGAAAGGCATCTCTGAAGTGATGCACACCTTGCCTCCTTCCTCTCCTGCGCCCACCTCGGCGTGCGCCCGCTCATGCGCGAATACATAAAAACACACCCACATACACCAACATACCAATGCACTCCTTAACCTGAAGACAAAATAAATTATCATAAATATGTCTATCTGCCCACCTCTCCTAGTGGCTATAGGTATCATGTAGGTCAGGTCTGGAGAAGAATGCTGGTCTGGCGGGTTCTGCAAATGACAGGCTCCTATCTGTCTGTGGGCTGATAAAGCCTGGAGATGCATTTTTAAGTGTTCAGATTTTCCCACTGGCAAATAGGCCAGCAACATTGCACTCAACTTCGGGAATGGGATGCATGGTTAGCATGTAAAATGACATAACTAAATGGCCTGCTGTTTAAATGTTAAAATGTTCTAGGTTAAATAGCCTAAACTTTAAAACTATCATGGTTGATAATGTTTTATTTATTCATTTAGAAATATCAAGCACTGTACATTGTACATTGCTAAATAATGGGGTTGAGCCTTAGTCGGTTTGGCTCAGCGTATAGAGCGTTGGCCTGCGGACCAAAGGGTCCTGAGTTCGATTCCCATCAAGGGCATGTACCTGGGTTGCAGGCTCCTCCCTGCCAGGGCCCTGTGTAGGGCCTGTGCAGGAGGCAACCAATCGATGTGTTTCTCTGACATGTATCTCTCACATCGATGTTTCTCTCTGTCTTTCACTCTCTTCCACTCTTTCTAAAAGATCAATGGAAAAATATCCTCGGATGAGGATTAAAAAAAACACACACACAACAGGGTTGGAAAGCCAGATAGACTAAGATCTGCCTCATAAAGTACTCGGTCTACTAGGAAAGAGAGGCAAGTTATCTAATTACAGTGAGATGTGGAAAAGGGTATTTTTGTGTTATATGCAGGATGCCACAATAGCCCAGAGAAAATCAGACTGAGATTGTAAAAGGTTTCTGCGAAATGGTGCTTAAACTGAATATTGAAGGAAAAGTAGAAATGGCAGAATGAATGGGATTGGGAAGGAGAAGGGAAGACAGATATTTCAAGTCCTGCACATGAAGGCCTGGTGTATTTAAAGGACTGGAGGAACTTCCTCATTTATGGCTGAAGCAAAAAGAATGTGCTGCAGCCCTGGCCAACTTGGCTCAGTGGATAGAGCGTCAGCCTGCGGACTGAAGGGTCCCAGGTTCGATTCCGGCCAAGGGCACATGCCTGGGTTGTGGGCTCGATCACCAGTGGGGGGCGTACAGGAGGCAGCCAATCAATGATTCTCTCTCATCATTGATGTTTCTCTCTCTCTCCTTCTCCCCTTACTCTCTGAAATCAATAAAGAAATATATTAAAAAAAAAAAAAAAAAGAATGTGCAGCAGTAGCAAGAAATGGGGCTGGATAGTAAACAGAGACCATATCCTGAAGGACCTAGTGTGAGGAGCCAAAGAATTTTTAACTTGATGTCCAAAAGTTCGAAGAGCCAATGGCTTAATAAGATTTGCTTTTTGGACAAGACTCGAGGTTAGGCAGTAGCCTGGATGCTACTGAGGAAAAGAGGATCCCATACAGTGGTCGGCAAACTGCGGCTCGCGAGCCACATGCGGCTCTTGAGCCGCGGTTTGCCGCTCTGTTGACTAATGAGTTTGTCGACTACTGGTATAGGAGACATTGCAGAGGTAGAACCTGTAAATGGGACATGTATAATCCACACTCACTAGGGTCCTTCTTACAGTTAAGAGATCCAACTACACTTGGCCCTCCCACATCTGAATCTTATTGTGTTGGGCTTCTCTCTACCCCTGTTCCTCATTGAGCTATCTCTGTTCAGATCTATTCGGACACAGGCAAGCTCTGTTCCTTTATTTTATTTTTTTAATATGGAACGCTTCACGAATTTACGTGTCATCCTTGCGCAGGAGCCATGCTAATCTTCTCTGTATCGTTCCAGTTTTAGTATATGTGCTGCCGAAGCGAGCACAAGCTCTGTTCCTTTAGATTCAAGAACTCCAAGTACCGCCCTTGCCGGTTTGGCTTACTGAATAGAGCGTTGGCCTGCGGACTGAAGGGTCCCAGGTTCAATTCCGGCCAAGGGCACATGCCAGGGTTGCGGGCTCCATCCCCAGTTCGGGGCGTGCAGGAGGCAGCCTATCAATGATTCTCTCTCTCTTTACTGATGTTTCTATCTCTCTCTCCCTCTCCCTTCCTCTCTGAAATTAAAGAAATATACATATATATATATATGGACTCCAAGTACCTCAGCACTTGGTGATGCTCAGTTAACAAGATTGGAAGCATCACCCATTACTACCCCTGCCCTCACTATGTGCCCATTCCTAGCACACAGTCCTCCCTACTGTACAAAGCCCCCCAGTCCACAGCAGCCCTACTGAGCCAATCCATCCCTCAGCTGCCCTGGGATTCTAGTGAACAAAACCCATCTTGCTACAGTTGACAACTGACTAGAAATGGGGCAAAGAGGCTGAGATCTTGAATGGTGAAAATATTCACAAAGAATCTAGGGGAAGAAGTTTGGCTGAAAAGATATGAATTCTGTCAGGACAAGGCTGAGTCTGAGGTACCGAAGGGACATTTAAGTGGAGGCGTCTAGGAGGCAGTCGGGCATATGATATGGATCTAGAATTTAGAAGAGAAGTATAAAGAGGAGCTAAAGACATGTGAATTTTCAGTAAGCCCCTGGTAATTGAAGTCCTGATTGCTGATGAGGTCACCCAGGGAAAGCATGCAGAGTGAGAAGGACAAAGTGCAGAATAAACCCAGGACTCTGACAGTTAGGGAATGAGAGGCCAAAGGGAGCCACTGAGGGGCACTCAGAAGGAACTGA